>NW_027454302.1:0-600000 GCF_040206685.1 Ascaphus truei
GAAAGAGCGCAGAGAGAGAGAAAGAAAGAGCGCAGAGAGAGAGCGCAGAGAGAGAGCGCAGAGAGAGAGAGCGCAGAGAGAGAGAGAGCGCAGAAAGAGAGAGAGTGCAGAGAGAGAGAAAGAGCGCAGAGAGAGAGAGAGCGCAGAGAGAGAGAGAGCGCAGAGAGAGAGAGAGCGCAGAGAGAAAGAAAGAGCGCAGAGAGAAAGAAAGAGAGCAGAGAGAGAGAAAGAGAGCAGAGAGAAGAAAGTGCGCAGAGAGAAAGAAAGAGCGCAGAGAGAAAGAAAGAGCGCAGAGAGAGAGAAGAAAGAGCGCAGAGAGAGAGAGAAAGAAAGAGCGCATAGAGAGAAAGAAAGAGCGCAGAGAGAGAGAAAAAGAGCGCAGCGAGAGAGAGAGAGAGCACAGAGAGAGAGAAAGAAAGAGCGCAGAGAGAGAGAGAAAGAAAGAGCGCAGAGAGAGAAGAAAGAGTGCAAAGAGGGAGAAAGAGCGCAGAGAGAGAGAAAGAGCGCAGAGAGAAAGAAAGAGCGCAGAGAGAGAGAAAGAGCACAGAGAGAGAGAAAGAGCACAGAGAGAGAGAAAGAGCACAGAGAGAGAGAAAGAAAGAGCGCAGAGAGAGAGAAAGAAAGAGCGCAGAGAGAGAAATAAAGAGCGCAGAGAGAGAAATAAAGAGCGCAGAGAGAGAAATAAAAAGCGCAGAGAGAGAAATAAAGAGCGCAGAGAGAGAAATAAAGAGCGCAGTGAGAGAAATAAAAAGCGCAGAGAGAGAAATAAAGAGCGCAGAGAAAGAAAGAGCGCAGAGAGAGAGAAAGAAAGAGCGCAGAGAGAGAGAAAAAGAGCGCAAAGAGAGAAAAAAAGAGCGCAGAGAGAAAGAAAGAAAGAGCGCAGAGAGAAAGAAAGAGCGCAGAGAGAGAGAGCGCAGAGAGAGATAGAGAAAGAAAAGAAAGAGCGCAGAGAGAGAGAGAGAGAAAGAGCGCCGAGAGAGAGAGAGAAAGAGAAAGAAAGAGCGCAGAGAGAGAAAGTGCGCAGAGAGAGAAAGAGCGCAGAGAGAAAGAAAGAGCGCAGACAGAGAGAGAGCGCAGAGAGAGAGAGCGCAGAGAGAGAGAGCGCAGAGAGAGAGAAAGAAAGAGCGCAGAGAGAGAGAAAGAGCGTAGAGAAAAAAAGAGCGCAGAGAGAGAGAGAGGAAGAAAGAGCGCAGACAGAGAAAGAAAGAGCGCAGACAGAGAAAGAAAGAGCGCAGAGAGAGAGAAAGAACGCAGAGAGAGAGAAAGAGCGCAGAGAGAGAGAAAGAGCGCAGAGAGAGAGAAAGAGCGCAGAGAGAGAAAGAGCGCAGAGAGAGAAAGAGCGCAGAGAGAGAAAGAGCGCAGAGAGAGAAAGAGCGCAGAGAGAGAAAGAGCGCAGAGAGAGAGAAAGAGCGCAGAGAGAGAAAGAAACAGCGCAGAGAGAGAAAGAAAGAGCGCAGAGAGAGAGCGCAGAGAGAGAAAGAGAAAGAAAGAGCGCAGAGAGAGAGAGAGAGTGCAGAGAGAGAGAGAAAGAGCGCAGAGAGAGAGAGAGAGCGCAGAGAGAGAAAGAGAAAGAAAGAGCGCAGAGAGAGAAAGAGCGCAGAGAGAGAAAGAGCGCAGAGAGAGAAAGAGCGCAGAGAGAGAAAGAGCGCAGAGAGAAAGAAAGAGCGCAGAGAGAAAGAAAGAGCGCAGAGAGAAAGAAAGAGCGCAGAGAGAAAGAAAGAGCGCAGAGAGAGAAGAGCGCAGAGAGAAAGAAAGAGCGCAGAGAGAGACAAAGAGCGCAGAGAGAGAGAAATAAAGAGCGCAGAGAGAGAAAGAAAGAGCGCAGAGAGAGAAAGAAAGAGCGCAGAGAGTGAGAGAGAAAGAGCGCAGAGAGAAAGAAAGAGCGCAGAGAGAGAGAGAGAAAGAAAGAGCGCAGAGAGAGAGAGAAAGAAAGAGCGCAGAGAGAGAGAGAAAGAAGAGCGCAGAGAGAGAGAAAGAAAGAGCGCAGAGAGAAAGAAAGAGCGCAGAGAGAGAGAAATAAAGAGCGCAGAGAGAGAAATAAAGAGCGCAGAGAGAGAAAGAAAGAGCGCAGAGAGAGAAAGAAAGAGCGCAGAGAGTGAGAGAGAAAGAGCGCAGAGAGAAAGAAAGAGCGCAGAGAGAGAGAGAAAGAAAGAGCGCAGAGAGAGAGAGAAAGAAAGAGCGCAGAGAGAGAGAAAGAAAGAGCGCAGAGAGAAAGAAAGAGCACATAGAGAGAGAAAGAGTGCAGAGAGAGAGAGAAAGAGCGCAGAGAGAGAGAGCGCAGAGAGAGAGAGCGCAGAGAGAGAGAGCGCAGAGAGAGAGAAAGAAAGAGCGCAGAGAGAGAGAAAGAGCGTAGAGAAAAAAAGAGCGCAGAGAGAGAGAGAGGAAGAAAGAGCGCAGACAGAGAAAGAAAGAGCGCAGACAGAGAAAGAAAGAGCGCAGACAGAGAAAGAAAGAGCGCAGAGAGAGAGAAAGAACGCAGAGAGAGAGAAAGAGCGCAGAGAGAGAGAAAGAGCGCAGAGAGAGAGAAAGAGCGCAGAGAGAGAAAGAGCGCAGAGAGAGAAAGAGCGCAGAGAGAGAAAGAGCGCAGAGAGAGAGAAAGAGCGCAGAGAGAGAGAAAGAGCGCAGAGAGAGAGAAAGAGCGCAGAGAGAGAGAAAGAGCGCAGAGAGAGAAAGAAACAGCGCAGAGAGAGAAAGAAAGAGCGCAGAGAGAGAGCGCAGAGAGAGAGAGAGAGCGCAGAGAGAGAAATAAAGAGCGCAGAGAGAGAAAGAAAGAGCGCAGAGAAAGAAAGAGCGCAGAGAGAGAAAGAAAGAGCGCAAAGAGAGAAAAAAAGAGTGCAAAGAGAGAAAAAAAGAGCGCAGAGAGAAAGAAAGAGTGCAGCGAGAAAGAAAGAGCGCAGAGAGAGAGAGCGCAGAGAGAGAGAGCGCAGAGAGAGAAGAGAAAGAAGAGCGCAGAAAGAGAGAGAGAAAGAGCGCAGAGAGAGAGAAAGAAAGAGCGCAGAGAGAGAAAGAAAGAGAGCAGAGAGAGAGAGCGCAGAGAGAAAGAAAGAGCGCAGAGAGAGAGAAAGAAAGTGCGCAGAGAGAAAGAAAGAGCGCAGAGAGAGAGAAAGAGCGCAAAGAGAGAGAAAGAAAGTGCGCAGAGAGAAAGAAAGAGCGCAGAGAGAAAGAGCGCAGAGAGAGAAAGAGAAAGAAAGAGCGCAGAGAGAGAAAGAGAAAGAAAGAGCGCAGAGAGAGAGAGAGAAAGAGCGCAGAGAGAGAGAGAGAAAGAGCGCAGAGAGAGAGAAAGAGCGCAGAAAGAGAGAAAGAAAGAGCGCAGAGAGAGAAAGAAAGAGCGCAGAGAGAAAGAAAGAGCGCAGAGAGAGAGAAAGAGCGCAGAGAGAGAGAAAGAAAGTGCGCAGAGAGAAAGAAAGAGCGCAGAGAGAAAGAGCGCAGAGAGAGAAAGAGAAAGAAAGAGCGCAGAGAGAGAGAGAGAAAGAGCGAAGAGAGAGAGAGAGAAAGAGCGCAGAGAGAGAGAAAGAGAAAGAAAGAGCGCAGAGAGAAAGAAAGAGCGCAGAGAGAGAGAAATAAAGAGCGCAGAGAGAGCGCAGAGAGAGAGAGAGAGCGCAGAGAGAGAAATAAAGAGCGCAGAGAGAAAGAAAGAGCGCAGAGAAAGAAAGAGCGCAGAGAGAGAGAAAGAAAGAGCGCAGAGAGAGAAAGAAAGAGCGCAAAGAGAGAAAAAAAGAGCGCAGAAAGAAAGAAAGAGCGCAGAGAGAAAGAAAGAAAGAGCGCCGAGAGAGAGAAAGAGCGCAGAGAGAGAAAGAGAAAGAAAGAGCGCAGAGAGAGAGAGAGAGAGTGCAGAGAGAGAGAGAAAGAGCGCAGAGAGAGAGAGAGAGCGCAGAGAGAGAAAGAGAAAGAAAGAGCGCAGAGAGAGAAAGAGCGCAGAGAGAGAAAGAGCGCAGAGAGAGAAGGAGCGCAGAGAGAGAAAGAGCGCATAGAGAGAAAGAGCGCAGAGAGAGAAAGAGCGCAGAGAGAGAAAGAGCGCAGAGAGAGAAAGAGCGCAGAGAGAAAGAAAGAGCGCAGAGAGAAAGAAAGAGCGCAGAGAAAAAGAAAGAGCGCAGAGAGAGAAGAGCGCAGAGAGAAAGAAAGAGCGCAGAGAGAGAGAAAGAGCGCAGAGAGAGAGAAAGAGCACAGAGAGAGAGAAAAAAGAGTGCAGAGAGAGAAAGAAAAAGCGCAGAGAGAGACAAAGAGCGCAGAGAGAGAGAAATAAAGAGCGCAGAGAGAGAAAGAAAGAGCGCAGAGAGAGAAAGAAAGAGCGCAGAGAGTGAGAGAGAAAGAGCGCAGAGAGAAAGAAAGAGCGCATAGAGAGAGAGAAAGAAAGAGCGCAGAGAGAGAGAAAGAAAGAGCGCAGAGAGAAAGAAAGAGCACATAGAGAGAGAAAGAGCGCAGAGAGAGAGAGAAAGAGCGCAGAGAGAGAGAGCGCAGAGAGAGAGAGCGCAGAGAGAGAGAGCGCAGAGAGAGAGAAAGAAAGAGCGCAGAGAGAGAGAAAGAGCGTAGAGAAAAAAAGAGCGCAGAGAGAGAGAGAGGAAGAAAGAGCGCAGACAGAGAAAGAAAGAGCGCAGACAGAGAAAGAAAGAGCGCAGAGAGAGCGAAAGAATGCAGAGAGAGAGAAAGAGCGCAGAGAGAGAGAAAGAGCGCAGAGAGAGAGAAAGAGCGCAGAGAGAGAAAGAGCGCAGAGAGAGAAAGAGCACAGAGAGAGAGAAAGAGCGCAGAGAGAGAGAAAGAGCGCAGAGAGAGAAAGAAAGAGCGCAAAGAGAGAAAAAAAGAGTGCAAAGAGAGAAAAAAAGAGCACAGAGAGAAAGAAAGAGTGCAGCGAGAAAGAAAGAGCGCAGAGAGAGAGAGCGCAGAGAGAGAGAGCGCAGAGAGAGAAAGAGAAAGAAAGAGCGCAGAAAGAGAGAGAGAAAGAGCGCAGAGAGAGAGAAAGAAAGAGCGCAGAGAGAGAGAGCGCAGAGAGAAAGAAAGAGCGCAGAGAGAGAGAAAGAGCGCAGAGAGAGAGAAAGAGCACAGAGAGAGAGAAAAAAAGAGTGCAGAGAGAGAAAGAAAAAGCGCAGAGAGAGACAAAGAGCGCAGAGAGAGAGAAATAAAGAGCGCAGAGAGAGAAAGAAAGAGCGCAGAGAGAGAAAGAAAGAGCGCAGAGAGTGAGAGAGAAAGAGCGCAGAGAGAAAGAAAGAGCGCATAGAGAGAGAGAAAGAAAGAGCGCAGAGAGAGAGAAAGAAAGAGCGCAGAGAGAAAGAAAGAGCACATAGAGAGAGAAAGAGCGCAGAGATAAAAAGAGAGCACAGAGAGAGAGCGCAGACAGAGAGAGAGCGCAGACAGAGAGAGAGCGCAGAGAGAGAGAGAGCGCAGAGAGAGAGAGAGAGCGCAGAGAGAGAGAAAGAAAGAAAGAGCGCAGAGAGAGAGAAAGAGCGTAGAGAAAAAAAGAGCGCAGAGAGAGAGAGAGGAAGAAAGAGCGCAGACAGAGAAAGAAAGAGCGCAGAGAGAGAGAGCGCAGAGAAAGAAAGAGCACAGAGAGAGAAAGAAAGAGCGCAGAGAGAGAAAGAAAGAAAGAGCGCAGAGAGAGAGAAAGAAAGAGCACAGAGAGAGAGAAAAAGCGCAGAGAGAGAAATAAAGAGCGCAGAGAGAGAAAGAAAGAGCGCAGAGAGAGAAAGAAAGAGCGCAGAGAAAGAAAGAGCGCAGAGAGAGAGAAAGAAAGAGCGCAGAGAGAGAAAGAAAGAGCGCAAAGAGAGAAAGAAAGAGCGCAGAGAGAGAGAGCGCAGAGAGAGAAAGAGAAAGAAAGAGCGCAGAGAGAGAAAGAGAAAGAAAGAGCGCAGAGAGAGATAGAGAAAGAGCGCAGAGAGAGAGAGAAAGAGCGCAGAGAGAGAGAAAGAGAAAGAAAGAGCGCAGAGAGAGAAAGAAAGAGCGCAGAGAGAGAGAAAGAGAGCAGAGAGAAAGAAAGTGCGCAGAGAGAAAGAAAGAGCGCAGAGAGAAAGAAAGAGCGCAGAGAGAGAGAAAGAAAGAGCACAGAGAGAGAGAGAAAGAGCGCATCGAGAAAGAAAGAAAGAGCGCAGAGAGAGAGAGAAAGAAAGAGCGCAGAGAGAGAAAGAAAGAGCGCAGAGAGAGAGAGAGAGAGCGCAGAGAGAGAGGAAGAAAGAGCGCAGAGAGAGAGAGAAAGAGCGCAGAGAGAGAGAGAGAGCGCAGAGAAAAAGAAAGAGCGCAGAGAGAGAAAGAGAAAGAAAGAGCGCAGAGAGAGAAAGAGCGCAAAGAGAGAAAGAAAGAGCGCAGAGAGAGAGAGAGAAAGAGCGCAGAGAGAAAGAAAGAGCGCAGAGAGAGAGAAAGAAAGTGCGCAGAGAGAAAGAAAGAGCGCAGAGAGAGAATGCAGAGAGAGAAAGAGAAAGAAAGAGCGCAGAGAGAGAGAGAGAAAGAGCGCAGAGAGAGAGAGAGAGAAAGAGCGCAGAGAGAGAGAAAGAGAAAGAAAGAGCGCAGAGAGAGAGAAAGAGCGCAGAGAGAGAGAAAGAGCGCAGAGAGAGAGAGAGAAAGAGCGCAGAGGGAGAGAAAGAAAGAGCGCAGAGAGAGAGAAAGTAAGAGTGCAGAGAGAAAGAAAGAGCGCAGAGAGAAAGAAAGAAAGAGCGCAGAGAGAGAGAGAGAAAGAAAAAGCGCAGAGAGAGAAAGAGAAAGAAAGAGCGCAGAGAGAGAGAGAGAGAAAGAGCGCAGAGAGAGAGAAAGAGCGCAGAGAGAGAGAAAGAGCGCAGAGAGAGAGAAAGAGCGCAGAGAGAGAGAAAGAGCGCAGAAGAGAGAGAAAGAGCGCAGAGAGAGAGAAAGAGCGCAGAGAGAGAGAAAGAGCGCAGAGAGAGAGAAAGAGCGCAGAGAGAGAGAAAAAAAGAGCGCAGAAAGAGAGAGAGAAAAAGCGCAGAGAGAGACAAAGAGCGCGGAGAGAGAGAAAGAAAGAGCGCAGAGAGAGAAAGAAAAAGCGCAGAGAGAGAAAGAAAGAGCGCAGAGAGAGAAAGAAAGAGCGCAGAGAGTGAGAGAGAAAGAGCGCAGAGAGAAAGAAAGAGCGCAGAGAGAGAGAGAAAGAAAGAGCGCAGAGAGAGAGAGAAAAAAAGAGCGCAGAGAGAGAAAGAAAGAGCGCAGAGAGAGAGAGGAAGAAAGAGCGCAGAGAGAGAGAAAGAAAGAGCACAGAGAGAAAGAAAGAGCACAGAGAGAAAGAAAGAGCACATAGAGAGAGAAAGAGCGCAGAGAGAGAGAGAAAGAGCGCAGAGAGAAAAAGAGAGCACAGAGAGAGAGCGCAGACAGAGAGAGAGCGCAGACAGAGAGAGAGCGCAGAGAGAGAGAGCGCAGAGAGAGAGCGCAGAGAGAGAGAAAGAAAGAAAGAGCGCAGAGAGAGAGAAAGAGCGCAGAAGAGAGAGAAAGAGCGCAGAGAGAGAGAAAGAGCGCAGAGAGAGAGAAAGAGCGCAGAGAGAGAGAAAAAAAGAGCGCAGAAAGAGAGAGAGAAAAAGCGCAGAGAGAGACAAAGAGCGCGGAGAGAGAGAAAGAAAGAGCGCAGAGAGAGAAAGAAAAAGCGCAGAGAGAGAAAGAAAGAGCGCAGAGAGAGAAAGAAAGAGCGCAGAGAGAGAAAGAAAGAGCGCAGAGAGAGAAAGAAAGAAAGAGCGCAGAGAGAGAAAGAAAGAGCACAGAGAGAGAGAAAGAAAGAGCGCAGAGAGAGAGAAAGAAAGAGCGCAGAGAGAGAGAAAGAGCGTAGAGAAAAAAAGAGCGCAGAGAGAGAGAAAGAAAAAGCGCTGAGAGAGACAAAGAGCGCGGAGAGAGAGAAAGAAAGAGCGCAGAGAGAGAAAGAAAAAGCGCAGAGAGAGAAAGAAAGAGCGCAGAGAGAGAAAGAAAGAGCGCAGAGAGTGAGAGAGAAAGAGAGCAGAGAGAAAGAAAGAGCGCAGAGAGAGAGAGAAAGAAAGAGCGCAGAGAGAGAGAGAAAAAAAGAGCGCAGAGAGAGAAAGAAAGAGCGCAGAGAGAGAGAGGAAGAAAGAGCGCAGAGAGAGAGAAAGAAAGAGCACAGAGAGAAAGAAAGAGCACATAGAGAGAGAAAGAGCGCAGAGATAAAAAGAGAGCACAGAGAGAGAGCGCAGACAGAGAGAGAGCGCAGACAGAGAGAGAGCGCAGAGAGAGAGAGAGCGCAGAGAGAGAGAGAGAGCGCAGAGAGAGAGAAAGAAAGAAAGAGCGCAGAGAGAGAGAAAGAGCGTAGAGAAAAAAAGAGCGCAGAGAGAGAGAGAGGAAGAAAGAGCGCAGACAGAGAAAGAAAGAGCGCAGAGAGAGAGAGCGCAGAGAAAGAAAGAGCACAGAGAGAGAAAGAAAGAGCGCAGAGAGAGAAAGAAAGAAAGAGCGCAGAGAGAGAGAAAGAAAGAGCGCAGAGAGAGAGAAAAAGCGCAGAGAGAGAAATAAAGAGCGCAGAGAGAGAAAGAAAGAGCGCAGAGAGAGAAAGAAAGAGCGCAGAGAAAGAAAGAGCGCAGAGAGAGAGAAAGAAAGAGCGCAGAGAGAGAAAGAAAGAGCGCAAAGAGAGAAAGAAAGAGCGCAGAGAGAGAGAGCGCAGAGAGAGAAAGAGAAAGAAAGAGCGCAGAGAGAGAAAGAGAAAGAAAGAGCGCAGAGAGAGATAGAGAAAGAGCGCAGAGAGAGAGAGAAAGAGCGCAGAGAGAGAGAAAGAGAAAGAAAGAGCGCAGAGAGAGAAAGAAAGAGCGCAGAGAGAGAGAAAGAGAGCAGAGAGAAAGAAAGTGCGCAGAGAGAAAGAAAGAGCGCAGAGAGAAAGAAAGAGCGCAGAGAGAGAGAAAGAAAGAGCACAGAGAGAGAGAGAAAGAGCGCATCGAGAAAGAAAGAAAGAGCGCAGAGAGAGAGAGAAAGAAAGAGCGCAGAGAGAGAAAGAAAGAGCGCAGAGAGAGAGAGAGAGAGCGCAGAGAGAGAGGAAGAAAGAGCGCAGAGAGAGAGAGAAAGAGCGCAGAGAGAGAGAGAGAGCGCAGAGAAAAAGAAAGAGCGCAGAGAGAGAAAGAGAAAGAAAGAGCGCAGAGAGAGAAAGAGCGCAAAGAGAGAAAGAAAGAGCGCAGAGAGAGAGAGAGAAAGAGCGCAGAGAGAAAGAAAGAGCGCAGAGAGAGAGAAAGAAAGTGCGCAGAGAGAAAGAAAGAGCGCAGAGAGAGAATGCAGAGAGAGAAAGAGAAAGAAAGAGCGCAGAGAGAGAGAGAGAAAGAGCGCAGAGAGAGAGAGAGAAAGAGCGCAGAGAGAGAGAAAGAGAAAGAAAGAGCGCAGAGAGAGAGAAAGAGCGCAGAGAGAGAGAAAGAGCGCAGAGAGAGAGAGAGAAAGAGCGCAGAGGGAGAGAAAGAAAGAGCGCAGAGAGAGAGAAAGTAAGAGTGCAGAGAGAAAGAAAGAGCGCAGAGAGAAAGAAAGAAAGAGCGCAGAGAGAGAGAGAGAAAGAAAAAGCGCAGAGAGAGAAAGAGAAAGAAAGAGCGCAGAGAGAGAGAGAAAGAGCGCACAGAGAGAGAGAGAGAAAGAGCGCAGAGAGAGAAAGAAAGAGCGCAGAGAGAGAGAGCGCAGAGAGAAAGAAAGAGCGCAGGGAGAAAGAAAGAGCGCAGAGAGAAAGAGCGCAGAGAGAGAGAAAGAGCGCAGAGAGAGAGAAAGAAAGTGCGCAGAGAGAAAGAAAGAGCACAGAGAGAAAGAGCGCAGAGAGAGAAAGAGAAAGAAAGAGCGCAGAGAGAGAGAGAGAGAAAGAGCGCCGAGAGAGAGAAAGAGCGCAGAGAGAGAGAAAGAGCGCAGAGAGAGAGAAAGAAAGAGCGCAGAGAGAGAGAAAGTAAGAGTGCAGAGAGAAAGAAAGAGTGCAGAGAGAAAGAAAGAAAGAGCGCAGAGAGAGAGAGAGAGAAAGAAAAAGCGCAGAGAAAGAAAGAGCGCAGAGAGAGGAAGAAAGAGCGCAGAGAGAGAGAGAAAGAAAGAGCGCAGAGAGAGAGAGAAAGAAAGAGCGCAGAGAGAGAGAAAGAGCGCAGAGAGAGAGAAAGAAAGAGCGCAGAGAGAGAGAGAGAGAGCGCAGAGAGAGAGAGAGCGCAGAGAGAGAGAGCGCAGAGAGAGAGAGAGCGCAGAGAGAGAGAGAGCGCAGAGAGAGAGAGAGAGAGCGCAGAGAGAGAGAGAGCGCAGAGAGAGAGAGAAAGAGCGCAGAGAAAGAGAAAGAGCGCAGAGAGAGAAAGAGAAAGAAAGAGCGCAGAGAGAGAAAGAGCGCAGAGAGAGAGAGAGAGAAAGAGCGCAGAGAGAGAGAAAGAGCGCAGAGAGAGAGAGAAAGAGCGCAGAGAGAGAGAAAGAGCGCAGAGAGAGAGAAAGAGCGCAGAGAGAGAGAAAGAGCGCAGAAGAGAGAGAAAGAGCGCAGAGAGAGAGAAAGAGCGCAGAGAGAGAGAAAGAGCGCAGAGAGAGAGAAAAAAAGAGCGCAGAGAGAGAGAGAGAAAAAGCGCGGAGAGAGAGAAAGAAAGAGCGCAGAGAGAGAAAGGAAAAGCGCAGAGAGAGAAAGAAAGAGCGCAGAGAGAGAAAGAAAGAGCGCAGAGAGTGAGAGAGAAAGAGCGCAGAGAGAAAGAAAGAGCGCAGAGAGAGAGAGAAAGAAAGAGCGCAGAGAGAGAGAGAAAGAAAGAGCGCAGAGAGAGAAAGAAAGAGCACAGAGAGAAAGAAAAAGCACAGAGAGAAAGAAAGAGCACATAGAGAGAGAAAGAGCGCAGAGAGAGAGAGAAAGAGCGCAGAGAGAAAAAGAGAGCACAGAGAGAGAGCGCAGACAGAGAGAGAGCGCAGACAGAGAGAGAGCGCAGAGAGAGAGAGCGCAGAGGGAGAGCGCAGAGAGAGAGAAAGAAAGAAAGAGCGCAGAGAGAGAGAAAGAGCGTAGAGAAAAAAAGAGCGCAGAGAGAGAGAAAGAAAAAGCGCAGAGAGAGACAAAGAGCGCGGAGAGAGAGAAAGAAAGAGCGCAGAGAGAGAAAGAAAAAGCGCAGAGAGAGAAAGAAAGAGCGCAGAGAGAGAAAGAAAGAGCGCAGAGAGTGAGAGAGAAAGAGCGCAGAGAGAAAGAAAGAGCGCAGAGAGAGAGAGAAAGAAAGAGCGCAGAGAGAGAGAGAAAAAAAGAGCGCAGAGAGAGAAAGAAAGAGCGCAGAGAGAGAGAGGAAGAAAGAGCGCAGAGAGAGAGAAAGAAAGAGCACAGAGAGAAAGAAAGAGCACATAGAGAGAGAAAGAGCGCAGAGAGAGAGAAAGAGCGCAGAGATAAAAAGAGAGCACAGAGAGAGAGCGCAGACAGAGAGAGAGCGCAGACAGAGAGAGAGCGCAGAGAGAGAGAGAGCGCAGAGAGAGAGAGAGAGCGCAGAGAGAGAGAGAGAAATAAAGAGCACAGAGAGAGAGAAAGAGCGTAGAGAAAAAAAGAGCGCAGAGAGAGAGAGAGGAAGAAAGAGCGCAGACAGAGAAAGAAAGAGCGCAGAGAGAGAGAGCGCAGAGAAAGAAAGAGCACAGAGAGAGAAAGAAAGAGCGCAGAGAGAGAAAGAAAGAAAGAGCGCAGAGAGAGAGAAAGAAAGAGCGCAGAGAGAGAGAAAAAGCGCAGAGAGAGAAATAAAGAGCGCAGAGAGAGAAAGAAAGAGCGCAGAGAGAGAAAGAAAGAGCGCAGAGAGAGAAAGAAAGAGCGCAGAGAAAGAAAGAGCGCAGAGAGAGAGAAAGAAAGAGCGCAGAGAAAGAAAGAGCGCAGAGAGAGAAAGAAAGAGCGCAGAGAGAGAAAGAAAGAGCGCAAAGAGAGAAAGAAAGAGCGCAGAGAGAGAGAGCGCAGAGAGAGAAAGAGAAAGAAAGAGCGCAGAGAGAGAAAGAGAAAGAAAGAGCGCAGAGAGAGATAGAGAAAGAGCGCAGAGAGAGAGAGAAAGAGCGCAGAGAGAGAGAAAGAGAAAGAAAGAGCGCAGAGAGAGAAAGAAAGAGCGCAGAGAGAAAGAAAGAAAGAGCGCAGAGAGAGAGAAAGAGCGCAGAGAGAGAGAAAGAAAGAGCGCAGAGAGAGAGCGCAGAGAGAGAGCGCAGAGAGAGAGAGCGCAGAGAGAGAGAGAGCGCAGAAAGAGAGAGAGTGCAGAGAGAGAGAAAGAGCGCAGAGAGAGAGAGAGCGCAGAGAGAGAGAGAGCGCAGAGAGAGAGAGAGCGCAGAGAGAAAGAAAGAGCGCAGAGAGAAAGAAAGAGAGCAGAGAGAGAGAAAGAGAGCAGAGAGAAAGAAAGTGCGCAGAGAGAAAGAAAGAGCGCAGAGAGAAAGAAAGAGCGCAGAGAGAGAGAAAGAAAGAGCGCAGAGAGAGAGAGAAAGAAAGAGCGCATAGAGAGAAAGAAAGAGCGCAGAGAGAGAGAAAAAGAGCGCAGCGAGAGAGAGAGAGAGCACAGAGAGAGAGAAAGAAAGAGCGCAGAGAGAGAGAGAAAGAAAGAGCGCAGAGAGAGAAAGAAAGAGTGCAAAGAGGGAGAAAGAGCGCAGAGAGAGAGAAAGAGCGCAGAGAGAAAGAAAGAGCGCAGAGAGAGAGAAAGAGCACAGAGAGAGAGAAAGAGCACAGAGAGAGAGAAAGAGCACAGAGAGAGAGAAAGAAAGAGCGCAGAGAGAGAGAAAGAAAGAGCGCAGAGAGAGAAATAAAGAGCGCAGAGAGAGAAATAAAGAGCGCAGAGAGAGAAATAAAAAGCGCAGAGAGAGAAATAAAGAGCGCAGAGAGAGAAATAAAGAGCGCAGTGAGAGAAATAAAAAGCGCAGAGAGAGAAATAAAGAGCGCAGAGAAAGAAAGAGCGCAGAGAGAGAGAAAGAAAGAGCGCAGAGAGAGAGAAAAAGAGCGCAAAGAGAGAAAAAAAGAGCGCAGAGAGAAAGAAAGAAAGAGCGCAGAGAGAAAGAAAGAGCGCAGAGAGAGAGAGCGCAGAGAGAGATAGAGAAAGAAAAAGAAAGAGCGCAGAGAGAGAGAGAGAGAAAGAGCGCCGAGAGAGAGAGAGAAAGAGAAAGAAAGAGCGCAGAGAGAGAAAGTGCGCAGAGAGAGAAAGAGCGCAGAGAGAAAGAAAGAGCGCAGACAGAGAGAGAGCGCAGAGAGAGAGAGCGCAGAGAGAGAGAGCGCAGAGAGAGAGAAAGAAAGAGCGCAGAGAGAGAGAAAGAGCGTAGAGAAAAAAAGAGCGCAGAGAGAGAGAGAGGAAGAAAGAGCGCAGACAGAGAAAGAAAGAGCGCAGACAGAGAAAGAAAGAGCGCAGAGAGAGAGAAAGAACGCAGAGAGAGAGAAAGAGCGCAGAGAGAGAGAAAGAGCGCAGAGAGAGAGAAAGAGCGCAGAGAGAGAAAGAGCGCAGAGAGAGAAAGAGCGCAGAGAGAGAAAGAGCGCAGAGAGAGAAAGAGCGCAGAGAGAGAAAGAGCGCAGAGAGAGAGAAAGAGCGCAGAGAGAGAAAGAAACAGCGCAGAGAGAGAAAGAAAGAGCGCAGAGAGAGAGCGCAGAGAGAGAAAGAGAAAGAAAGAGCGCAGAGAGAGAGAGAGAGTGCAGAGAGAGAGAGAAAGAGCGCAGAGAGAGAGAGAGAGCGCAGAGAGAGAAAGAGAAAGAAAGAGCGCAGAGAGAGAAAGAGCGCAGAGAGAGAAAGAGCGCAGAGAGAGAAAGAGCGCAGAGAGAGAAAGAGCGCAGAGAGAAAGAAAGAGCGCAGAGAGAAAGAAAGAGCGCAGAGAGAAAGAAAGAGCGCAGAGAGAAAGAAAGAGCGCAGAGAGAGAAGAGCGCAGAGAGAAAGAAAGAGCGCAGAGAGAGACAAAGAGCGCAGAGAGAGAGAAATAAAGAGCGCAGAGAGAGAAAGAAAGAGCGCAGAGAGAGAAAGAAAGAGCGCAGAGAGTGAGAGAGAAAGAGCGCAGAGAGAAAGAAAGAGCGCAGAGAGAGAGAGAGAAAGAAAGAGCGCAGAGAGAGAGAGAAAGAAAGAGCGCAGAGAGAGAGAGAAAGAAAGAGCGCAGAGAGAGAGAAAGAAAGAGCGCAGAGAGAAAGAAAGAGCGCAGAGAGAGAGAAATAAAGAGCGCAGAGAGAGAAATAAAGAGCGCAGAGAGAGAAAGAAAGAGCGCAGAGAGAGAAAGAAAGAGCGCAGAGAGTGAGAGAGAAAGAGCGCAGAGAGAAAGAAAGAGCGCAGAGAGAGAGAGAAAGAAAGAGCGCAGAGAGAGAGAGAAAGAAAGAGCGCAGAGAGAGAGAAAGAAAGAGCGCAGAGAGAAAGAAAGAGCACATAGAGAGAGAAAGAGTGCAGAGAGAGAGAGAAAGAGCGCAGAGAGAGAGAGCGCAGAGAGAGAGAGCGCAGAGAGAGAGAGCGCAGAGAGAGAGAAAGAAAGAGCGCAGAGAGAGAGAAAGAGCGTAGAGAAAAAAAGAGCGCAGAGAGAGAGAGAGGAAGAAAGAGCGCAGACAGAGAAAGAAAGAGCGCAGACAGAGAAAGAAAGAGCGCAGACAGAGAAAGAAAGAGCGCAGAGAGAGAGAAAGAACGCAGAGAGAGAGAAAGAGCGCAGAGAGAGAGAAAGAGCGCAGAGAGAGAGAAAGAGCGCAGAGAGAGAAAGAGCGCAGAGAGAGAAAGAGCGCAGAGAGAGAAAGAGCGCAGAGAGAGAGAAAGAGCGCAGAGAGAGAGAAAGAGCGCAGAGAGAGAGAAAGAGCGCAGAGAGAGAGAAAGAGCGCAGAGAGAGAAAGAAACAGCGCAGAGAGAGAAAGAAAGAGCGCAGAGAGAGAGCGCAGAGAGAGAGAGAGAGCGCAGAGAGAGAAATAAAGAGCGCAGAGAGAGAAAGAAAGAGCGCAGAGAAAGAAAGAGCGCAGAGAGAGAAAGAAAGAGCGCAAAGAGAGAAAAAAAGAGTGCAAAGAGAGAAAAAAAGAGCGCAGAGAGAAAGAAAGAGTGCAGCGAGAAAGAAAGAGCGCAGAGAGAGAGAGCGCAGAGAGAGAGAGCGCAGAGAGAGAAAGAGAAAGAAAGAGCGCAGAAAGAGAGAGAGAAAGAGCGCAGAGAGAGAGAAAGAAAGAGCGCAGAGAGAGAAAGAAAGAGAGCAGAGAGAGAGAGCGCAGAGAGAAAGAAAGAGCGCAGAGAGAGAGAAAGAAAGTGCGCAGAGAGAAAGAAAGAGCGCAGAGAGAGAGAAAGAGCGCAAAGAGAGAGAAAGAAAGTGCGCAGAGAGAAAGAAAGAGCGCAGAGAGAAAGAGCGCAGAGAGAGAAAGAGAAAGAAAGAGCGCAGAGAGAGAAAGAGAAAGAAAGAGCGCAGAGAGAGAGAGAGAAAGAGCGCAGAGAGAGAGAGAGAAAGAGCGCAGAGAGAGAGAAAGAGCGCAGAAAGAGAGAAAGAAAGAGCGCAGAGAGAGAAAGAAAGAGCGCAGAGAGAAAGAAAGAGCGCAGAGAGAGAGAAAGAGCGCAGAGAGAGAGAAAGAAAGTGCGCAGAGAGAAAGAAAGAGCGCAGAGAGAAAGAGCGCAGAGAGAGAAAGAGAAAGAAAGAGCGCAGAGAGAGAGAGAGAAAGAGCGAAGAGAGAGAGAGAGAAAGAGCGCAGAGAGAGAGAAAGAGAAAGAAAGAGCGCAGAGAGAAAGAAAGAGCGCAGAGAGAGAGAAATAAAGAGCGCAGAGAGAGCGCAGAGAGAGAGAGAGAGCGCAGAGAGAGAAATAAAGAGCGCAGAGAGAAAGAAAGAGCGCAGAGAAAGAAAGAGCGCAGAGAGAGAGAAAGAAAGAGCGCAGAGAGAGAAAGAAAGAGCGCAAAGAGAGAAAAAAAGAGCGCAGAAAGAAAGAAAGAGCGCAGAGAGAAAGAAAGAAAGAGCGCCGAGAGAGAGAAAGAGCGCAGAGAGAGAAAGAGAAAGAAAGAGCGCAGAGAGAGAGAGAGAGAGTGCAGAGAGAGAGAGAAAGAGCGCAGAGAGAGAGAGAGAGCGCAGAGAGAGAAAGAGAAAGAAAGAGCGCAGAGAGAGAAAGAGCGCAGAGAGAGAAAGAGCGCAGAGAGAGAAGGAGCGCAGAGAGAGAAAGAGCGCATAGAGAGAAAGAGCGCAGAGAGAGAAAGAGCGCAGAGAGAGAAAGAGCGCAGAGAGAGAAAGAGCGCAGAGAGAAAGAAAGAGCGCAGAGAGAAAGAAAGAGCGCAGAGAAAAAGAAAGAGCGCAGAGAGAGAAGAGCGCAGAGAGAAAGAAAGAGCGCAGAGAGAGAGAAAGAGCGCAGAGAGAGAGAAAGAGCACAGAGAGAGAGAAAAAAAGAGTGCAGAGAGAGAAAGAAAAAGCGCAGAGAGAGACAAAGAGCGCAGAGAGAGAGAAATAAAGAGCGCAGAGAGAGAAAGAAAGAGCGCAGAGAGAGAAAGAAAGAGCGCAGAGAGTGAGAGAGAAAGAGCGCAGAGAGAAAGAAAGAGCGCATAGAGAGAGAGAAAGAAAGAGCGCAGAGAGAGAGAAAGAAAGAGCGCAGAGAGAAAGAAAGAGCACATAGAGAGAGAAAGAGCGCAGAGAGAGAGAGAAAGAGCGCAGAGAGAGAGAGCGCAGAGAGAGAGAGCGCAGAGAGAGAGAGCGCAGAGAGAGAGAAAGAAAGAGCGCAGAGAGAGAGAAAGAGCGTAGAGAAAAAAAGAGCGCAGAGAGAGAGAGAGGAAGAAAGAGCGCAGACAGAGAAAGAAAGAGCGCAGACAGAGAAAGAAAGAGCGCAGAGAGAGCGAAAGAATGCAGAGAGAGAGAAAGAGCGCAGAGAGAGAGAAAGAGCGCAGAGAGAGAGAAAGAGCGCAGAGAGAGAAAGAGCGCAGAGAGAGAAAGAGCACAGAGAGAGAGAAAGAGCGCAGAGAGAGAGAAAGAGCGCAGCGAGAGAAAGAAACAGCGCAGAGAGAGAAAGAAAGAGCGCAGAGAGAGAGCGCAGAGATAGAGCGCAGAGAGAGAGAGAGAGCGCAGAGAGAGAAATAAAGAGCGCAGAGAGAGAAAGATAGAGCGCAGAGAAAGAAAGAGCGCAGAGAGAGAAAGAAAGAGCGCAAAGAGAGAAAAAAAGAGTGCAAAGAGAGAAAAAAAGAGCACAGAGAGAAAGAAAGAGTGCAGCGAGAAAGAAAGAGCGCAGAGAGAGAGAGCGCAGAGAGAGAGAGCGCAGAGAGAGAAAGAGAAAGAAAGAGCGCAGAAAGAGAGAGAGAAAGAGCGCAGAGAGAGAGAAAGAAAGAGCGCAGAGAGAGAGAGCGCAGAGAGAAAGAAAGAGCGCAGAGAGAGAGAAAGAAAGTGCGCAGAGAGAAAGAAAGAGCGCAGAGAGAGAGAAAGAGCGCAAAGAGAGAGAAAGAAAGAGCGCAGAGAGAAAGAAAGAGCGCAGAGAGAAAGAGCGCAGAGAGAGAAAGAGAAAGAAAGAGCGCAGAGAGAGAGAGAGAAAGAGCGCAGAGAGAGAAAGAGAAAGAGCGCAGAGAGAGAGAAAGAGAAAGAAAGAGCGCAGAGAGAAAGAAAGAGCGCAGAGAGAGAGAAAGAAAGAGCGCAGAGAGAGCGCAGAGAGAGAAAGAGAGCGCAGAGAGAGAAATAAAGAGCGCAGAGAGAAAGAAAGAGCGCAGAGAAAGAAAGAGCGCATAGAGAAAGAAAGAGCGCAGAGAGAGAAAGAAAGAGCGCAAAGAGAGAAAAAAAGAGCGCAAAGAGAGAAAAAAAGAGCGCAGAGAGAAAGAAAGAGCGCAGAGAGAGAGAGCGCAGAGAGAGAAAGAGAAAGAAAGAGCGCAGAGAGAGAGAGAGAAAGAGCGCAGAGAGAGAGAGAAAGAGCGCAGAGAGAGAAAGAAAGAGCGCAGAGAGAGAGCGCAGAGAGAAAGAAAGAGCGCAGAGAGAGAGAAAGAGCGCAGAGAGAGAGAAAGAAAGTGCGCAGAGAGAAAGAAAGAGTGCAGAGAGAAAGAGCGCAGAGAGAGAAAGAGAAAGAAAGAGCGCAGAGAGAGAAAGAGAAAGAAAGAGCGCAGAGAGAGAGAAAGAGCGCACAGAGAGAGAGAAAGAGCGCAGAGAGAGAAAGAAAGAGCGCAGAGAGAGAGAGCGCAGAGAGAAAGAAAGAGCGCAGAGAGAAAGAGCGCAGAGAGAGAGAAAGAGCGCAGAGAGAGAGAAAGAAAGTGCGCAGAGAGAAAGAAAGAGCACAGAGAGAAAGAGCGCAGAGAGAGAAAGAGAAAGAAAGAGCGCAGAGAGAGAGAGAGAGAAAGAGCGCCGAGAGAGAGAGAGAAAGAGCGCAGAGAGAGAGTAAGAGAAAGAAAGAGCGCAGAGAGAGAGAAAGAGCGCAGAGAAAGAGAAAGAGCGCAGAGAGAGAGAAAGAAAGAGCGCAGAGAGAGAGAAAGTAAGAGTGCAGAGAGAAAGAAAGAGTGCAGAGAGAAAGAAAGAAAGAGCGCAGAGAGAGAGAGAAAGAAAGAGCGCAGAGAGAGAGAAAGAGCGCAGAGAGAGAGAAAGAAAGAGCGCAGAGAGAGAGAGAGAGCGCAGAGAGAGAGAGAGCGCAGAGAGAGAGAGAGCGCAGAGAGAGAGAGCGCAGAGAGAGAGAGAGCGCAGAGAGAGAGCGCAGAGAGAGAGAGAGCGCAGAGAGAGAGAGAGCGCAGAGAGAGAGAGAGCGCAGAGAGAGAGAGAGCGCAGAGAGAGAGAGAGCGCAGAGAGAGAGAGAGCGCAGAGAGAGAGAGAGCGCAGAGAGAGAGAGAGCGCAGAGAGAGAGAGAGCGCAGAGAGAGAGAGAGCGCAGAGAGTGAGAGAGCGCAGAGAGAGAGAGAGCGCAGAGAGAGAGAGAGCGCAGAGAGAGAGAGCGCAGAGAGAGAGAGAGAGAGCGCAGAGAGAGCGCAGAGAGAGAGAGAGAGCGCAGAGAGAGAGATAGCGCAGAGAGAGAGAAAGAGCGCAGAGAGAGAGAAAGAGAGCAGAGAGAAAGAAAGTGCGCAGAGAGAAAGAAAGAGTGCAGCGAGAAAGAAAGAGCGCAGAGAGAGAGAGCGCAGAGAGAGAGAGCGCAGAGAGAGAAAGAGAAAGAAAGAGCGCAGAAAGAGAGAGAGAAAGAGCACAGAGAGAGAGAAAGAAAGAGCGCAGAGAGAGAAAGAAAGAGAGCAGAGAGAGAGAGCGCAGAGAGAAAGAAAGAGCGCAGAGAGAGAGAAAGAAAGTGCGCAGAGAGAAAGAAAGAGCGCAGAGGGAGAGAAAGAGCGCAAAGAGAGAGAAAGAAAGTGCGCAGAGAGAAAGAAAGAGCGCAGAGAGAAAGAGCGCAGAGAGAGAAAGAGAAAGAAAGAGCGCAGAGAGAGAAAGAGAAAGAAAGAGCGCAGAGAGAGAGAGAGAAAGAGCGCAGAGAGAGAGAGAGAAAGAGCGCAGAGAGAGAGAAAGAGCGCAGAAAGAGAGAAAGAAAGAGCGCAGAGAGAGAAAGAAAGAGCGCAGAGAGAAAGAAAGAGCGCAGAGAGAGAGAAAGAGCGCAGAGAGAGAGAAAGAAAGTGCGCAGAGAGAAAGAAAGAGCGCAGAGAGAAAGAGCGCAGAGAGAGAAAGAGAAAGAAAGAGCGCAGATAGAGAGAGAGAAAGAGCGAAGAGAGAGAGAGAGAAAGAGCGCAGAGAGAGAGAAAGAGAAAGAAAGAGCGCAGAGAGAAAGAAAGAGCGCAGAGAGAGAGAAATAAAGAGCGCAGAGAGAGCGCAGAGAGAGAGAGAGAGCGCAGAGAGAGAAATAAAGAGCGCAGAGAGAAAGAAAGAGCGCAGAGAAAGAAAGAGCGCAGAGAGAGAGAAAGAAAGAGCGCAGAGAGAGAAAGAAAGAGCGCAAAGAGAGAAAAAAAGAGCGCAGAAAGAAAGAAAGAGCGCAGAGAGAAAGAAAGAAAGAGCGCCGAGAGAGAGAAAGAGCGCAGAGAGAGAAAGAGAAAGAAAGAGCGCAGAGAGAGAGAGAGAGAGTGCAGAGAGAGAGAGAAAGAGCGCAGAGAGAGAGAGAGAGCACAGAGAGAGAAAGAGAAAGAAAGAGCGCAGAGAGAGAAAGAGCGCAGAGAGAGAAAGAGCGCAGAGAGAGAAGGAGCGCAGAGAGAGAAAGAGCGCAGAGAGAGAAAGAGCGCAGAGAGAGAAAGAGCGCAGAGAGAGAAAGAGCGCAGAGAGAGAAAGAGCGCAGAGAGAAAGAAAGAGCGCAGAGAGAAAGAAAGAGCGCAGAGAAAAAGAAAGAGCGCAGAGAGAGAAGAGCGCAGAGAGAAAGAAAGAGCGCAGAGAGAGAGAAAGAGCGCAGAGAGAGAGAAAGAGCACAGAGAGAGAGAAAAAAAGAGTGCAGAGAGAGAAAGAAAAAGCGCAGAGAGAGACAAAGAGCGCAGAGAGAGAGAAATAAAGAGCGCAGAGAGAGAAAGAAAGAGCGCAGAGAGAGAAAGAAAGAGCGCAGAGAGTGAGAGAGAAAGAGCGCAGAGAGAAAGAAAGAGCGCATAGAGAGAGAGAAAGAACGAGCGCAGAGAGAGAGAAAGAAAGAGCGCAGAGAGAAAGAAAGAGCACATAGAGAGAGAAAGAGCGCAGAGAGAGAGAGAAAGAGCGCAGAGAGAGAGAGCGCAGAGAGAGAGAGCGCAGAGAGAGAGAGCGCAGAGAGAGAGAAAGAAAGAGCGCAGAGAGAGAGAAAGAGCGTAGAGAAAAAAAGAGCGCAGAGAGAGAGAGAGGAAGAAAGAGCGCAGACAGAGAAAGAAAGAGCGCAGACAGAGAAAGAAAGAGCGCAGAGAGAGCGAAAGAATGCAGAGAGAGAGAAAGAGCGCAGAGAGAGAGAAAGAGCGCAGAGAGAGAGAAAGAGCGCAGAGAGAGAAAGAGCGCAGAGAGAGAAAGAGCACAGAGAGAGAGAAAGAGCGCAGAGAGAGAGAAAGAGCGCAGCGAGAGAAAGAAACAGCGCAGAGAGAGAAAGAAAGAGCGCAGAGAGAGAGCGCAGAGATAGAGCGCAGAGAGAGAGAGAGAGCGCAGAGAGAGAAATAAAGAGCGCAGAGAGAGAAAGATAGAGCGCAGAGAAAGAAAGAGCGCAGAGAGAGAAAGAAAGAGCGCAAAGAGAGAAAAAAAGAGTGCAAAGAGAGAAAAAAAGAGCACAGAGAGAAAGAAAGAGTGCAGCGAGAAAGAAAGAGCGCAGAGAGAGAGAGCGCAGAGAGAGAGAGCGCAGAGAGAGAAAGAGAAAGAAAGAGCGCAGAAAGAGAGAGAGAAAGAGCGCAGAGAGAGAAAGAAAGAGCGCAGAGAGAGAGAGCGCAGAGAGAAAGAAAGAGCGCAGAGAGAGAGAAAGAAAGTGCGCAGAGAGAAAGAAAGAGCGCAGAGAGAGAGAAAGAGCGCAAAGAGAGAGAAAGAAAGAGCGCAGAGAGAAAGAAAGAGCGCAGAGAGAAAGAGCGCAGAGAGAGAAAGAGAAAGAAAGAGCGCAGAGAGAGAGAGAGAAAGAGCGCAGAGAGAGAAAGAGAAAGAGCGCAGAGAGAGAGAAAGAGAAAGAAAGAGCGCAGAGAGAAAGAAAGAGCGCAGAGAGAGAGAAAGAAAGAGCGCAGAGAGAGCGCAGAGAGAGAAAGAGAGCGCAGAGAGAGAAATAAAGAGCGCAGAGAGAAAGAAAGAGCGCAGAGAAAGAAAGAGCGCATAGAGAAAGAAAGAGCGCAGAGAGAGAAAGAAAGAGCGCAAAGAGAGAAAAAAAGAGCGCAAAGAGAGAAAAAAAGAGCGCAGAGAGAAAGAAAGAGCGCAGAGAGAGAGAGCGCAGAGAGAGAAAGAGAAAGAAAGAGCGCAGAGAGAGAAAGAGAAAGAAAGAGCGCAGAGAGAGAGAAAGAGCGCACAGAGAGAGAGAGAAAGAGCGCAGAGAGAGAAAGAAAGAGCGCAGAGAGAGAGCGCAGAGAGAAAGAAAGAGCGCAGAGAGAGAGAAAGAGCGCAGAGAGAGAGAAAGAAAGTGCGCAGAGAGAAAGAAAGAGTGCAGAGAGAAAGAGCGCAGAGAGAGAAAGAGAAAGAAAGAGCGCAGAGAGAGAAAGAGAAAGAAAGAGCGCAGAGAGAGAGAAAGAGCGCACAGAGAGAGAGAGAAAGAGCGCAGAGAGAGAAAGAAAGAGCGCAGAGAGAGAGAGCGCAGAGAGAAAGAAAGAGCGCAGAGAGAAAGAGCGCAGAGAGAGAGAAAGAGCGCAGAGAGAGAGAAAGAAAGTGCGCAGAGAGAAAGAAAGAGCACAGAGAGAAAGAGCGCAGAGAGAGAAAGAGAAAGAAAGAGCGCAGAGAGAGAGAGAGAGAAAGAGCGCCGAGAGAGAGAGAGAAAGAGCGCAGAGAGAGAGTAAGAGAAAGAAAGAGCGCAGAGAGAGAGAAAGAGCGCAGAGAAAGAGAAAGAGCGCAGAGAGAGAGAAAGAAAGAGCGCAGAGAGAGAGAAAGTAAGAGTGCAGAGAGAAAGAAAGAGTGCAGAGAGAAAGAAAGAAAGAGCGCAGAGAGAGAGAGAAAGAAAGAGCGCAGAGAGAGAGAAAGAGCGCAGAGAGAGAGAAAGAAAGAGCGCAGAGAGAGAGAGAGAGCGCAGAGAGAGAGAGAGCGCAGAGAGAGAGAGAGCGCAGAGAGAGAGAGCGCAGAGAGAGAGAGAGCGCAGAGAGAGAGAGAGCGCAGAGAGAGAGAGAGCGCAGAGAGAGAGAGAGCGCAGAGAGAGAGAGAGCGCAGAGAGAGAGAGAGCGCAGAGAGAGAGAGAGCGCAGAGAGAGAGAGAGCGCAGAGAGAGAGAGAGCGCAGAGAGAGAGATAGCGCAGAGAGAGAGAGAGCGCAGAGAGAGAGAGAGCGCAGAGAGTGAGAGAGCGCAGAGAGAGAGAGAGCGCAGAGAGAGAGAGAGCGCAGAGAGAGAGAGCGCAGAGAGAGAGAGAGAGCGCAGAGAGAGCGCAGAGAGAGAGAGAGCGCAGAGAGAGAGATAGCGCAGAGAGAGAGAAAGAGCGCAGAGAGAGAGAAAGAGAGCAGAGAGAAAGAAAGTGCGCAGAGAGAAAGAAAGAGCGCAGAGAGAAAGAAAGAGCGCAGAGAGAGAGAAAGAAAGAGCGCAGAGAGAGAAAGAAAGAGCACAGAGAGAGAGAGAAAGAGCGCAGAGAGAGAGAAAGAAAGTGCGCAGAGAGAAAGAAAGAGTGCAGAGAGAAAGAGCGCAGAGAGAGAAAGAGAAAGAAAGAGCGCAGAGAGAGAAAGAGAAAGAAAGAGCGCAGAGAGAGAGAAAGAGCGCACAGAGAGAGAGAGAAAGAGCGCAGAGAGAGAAAGAAAGAGCGCAGAGTGAGAGAGCGCAGAGAGAAAGAAAGAGCGCAGAGAGAAAGAAAGAGCGCAGAGAGAAAGAGCGCAGAGAGAGAGAAAGAGCGCAGAGAGAGAGAAAGAAAGTGCGCAGAGAGAAAGAAAGAGCACAGAGAGAAAGAGCGCAGAGAGAGAAAGAGAAAGAAAGAGCGCAGAGAGAGAGAGAGAGAAAGAGCGCCGAGAGAGAGAAAGAGAAAGAAAGAGCGCAGAGAGAGAGAAAGAGCGCAGAGAAAGAGAAAGAGCGCAGAGAGAGAGAAAGAAAGAGCGCAGAGAGAGAGAAAGTAAGAGTGCAGAGAGAAAGAAAGAGTGCAGAGAGAAAGAAAGAAAGAGCGCAGAGAGAGAGAGAAAGAAAGAGCGCAGAGAGAGAGAAAGAGCGCAGAGAGAGAGAAAGAAAGAGCGCAGAGAGAGAGAGAGAGCGCAGAGAGAGAGAGAGCGCAGAGAGAGAGAGAGCGCAGAGAGAGAGAGAGCGCAGAGAGAGAGAGAGCGCAGAGAGAGAGAGCGCAGAGAGAGAGAGAGCGCAGAGAGAGAGAGAGCGCAGAGAGAGAGAGAGCGCAGAGAGAGAGAGAGCGCAGAGAGAGAGAGAGCGCAGAGAGAGAGAGAGCGCAGAGAGAGAGAGAGCGCAGAGAGAGAGAGAGCGCAGAGAGTGAGAGAGCGCAGAGAGAGAGAGAGCGCAGAGAGAGAGAGAGCGCAGAGAGAGAGAGCGCAGAGAGAGAGAGAGCACAGAGAGAGAGAGAGCGCAGAGAGAGAGATAGCGCAGAGAGAGAGAAAGAGCGCAGAGAGAGAGAAAGAGAGCAGAGAGAAAGAAAGTGCGCAGAGAGAAAGAAAGAGCGCAGAGAGAAAGAAAGAGCGCAGAGAGAGAGAAAGAAAGAGCGCAGAGAGAGAAAGAAAGAGCGCAGAGAGAGAGAGAAAGAGCGCAGAGAGAAAGAAAGAAAGAGCGCAGAGAGAGAAAGAAAGAGCGCAGAGAGAGAAAGAAAGAGCGCAGAGAGAGAAAGAAAGAGCGCAGAGAGAGAGAGAGAGAGCGCAGAGAGAGAGAGAAAGAGCGCAGAGAAAGAGAAAGAGCGCAGAGAGAGAAAGAGAAAGAAAGAGCGCAGAGAGAGAAAGAGCGCAGAGAGAGAGAGAAAGAGCGCAGAGAGAGAGAAAGAGAAAGAAAGAGCGCAGAGAGAGAAAGAAAGAGCGCAGAGAGAGAGAAAGAGAGCAGAGAGAAAGAAAGTGCGCAGAGAGAAAGAAAGAGCGCAGAGAGAAAGAAAGAGCGCAGAGAGAGAGAAAGAAAGAGCGCAGAGAGAGAGAGAAAGAGCGCAGAGAGAAAGAAAGAAAGAGCGCAGAGAGAGAGAGAAAGAAAGAGCGCAGAGAGAGAGAGAAAGAAAGAGCGCAGAGAGAGAAAGAAAAAGCGCAGAGAGAGAGAGAGCGCAGAGAGAGAGGAAGAAAGAGCGCAGAGAGAGAGAGAAAGAGCGCAGAGAGAGAGAGAGAGCGCAGAGAAAGAGAAAGAGCGCAGAGAGAGAAAGAGAAAGAAAGAGCACAGAGAGAGAAAGAGCGCAAAGAGAGAAAGAGCGCAGAGAGAAAGAAAGAGCGCAGAGAGAGAGAAAGAGCGCAGAGAGAGAGAAAGAGCGCAGAGAGAAAGAAAGAGCGCAGAGAGAGAGAAAGAAAGTGCGCAGAGAGAAAGAAAGAGCGCAGAGAGAGAATGCAGAGAGAGAAAGAGAAAGAAAGAGCGCAGAGAGAGAGAGAGAGAAAGAGCGCAGAGAGAGAGAGAGAAAGAGCGCAGAGAGAGAGAAAGAGAAAGAAATAGCGCAGAGAGAGAGAAAGAGCGCAGAGAGAGAGAAAGAGCGCAGAGAGAGAGAGAGAAAGAGCGCAGAGGGAGAGAAAGAAAGAGCGCAGAGAGAGAGAAAGTAAGAGTGCAGAGAGAAAGAAAGAGCGCAGAGAGAAAGAAAGAAAGAGCGCAGAGAGAGAGAGAAAGAAAAAGCGCAGAGAAAGAAAGAGCGCAGAGAGAGGAAGAAAGAGCGCAGAGAGAGAGAAAGAAAGAGCGCAGAGAGAGAGAAAGAGCGCAGAGAGAGAGAAAGAAAGAGCGCAGAGAGAGAGCGCAGAGAGAGAGCGCAGAGAGAGAGCGCAGAGAGAGAGAGCGCAGAGAGAGAGAGCGCAGAAAGAGAGAGAGTGCAGAGAGAGAGAAAGAGCGCTGAGAGAGAGAGAGCGCAGAGAGAGAGAGAGCGCAGAGAGAGAGAGAGCGCAGAGAGAAAGAAAGAGCGCAGAGAGAAAGAAAGAGAGCAGAGAGAGAGAAAGAGAGCAGAGAGAAAGAAAGTGCGCAGAGAGAAAGAAAGAGCGCAGAGAGAAAGAAAGAGCACAGAGAGAGAGAAAGAAAGAGCGCAGAGAGAGAGAAAGAAAGAGCGCAGAGAGAGAAAGAAAGAGCGCAGAGAGAGAGAGAAAGAGCGCAGCGAGAGAGAGAGAGAGCACAGAGAGAGAGAAAGAAAGAGCGCAGAGAGAGAGAGAAAGAAAGAGCGCAGAGAGAGAAAGAAAGAGTGCAAAGAGGGAGAAAGAGCGCAGAGAGAGAGAAAGAGCGCAGAGAGAAAGAAAGAGCGCAGAGAGAGAGAAAGAGCACAGAGAGAGAGAAAGAGCACAGAGAGAGAGAAAGAAAGAGCGCAGAGAGAGAGAAAGAAAGAGCGCAGAGAGAGAAATAAAGAGCGCAGAGAGAGAAATAAAGAGCGCAGAGAGAGAAATAAAAAGCACAGAGAGAGAAATAAAGAGCGCAGAGAGAGAAATAAAGAGCGCAGAGAGAGAAATAAAAAGGGCAGAGAGAGAAATAAAGAGCGCAGAGAAAGAAAGAGCGCAGAGAGAGAGAAAGAAAGAGCGCAGAGAGAGAGAAAAAGAGCGCAAAGAGAGAAAAAAAGAGCGCAGAGAGAAAGAAAGAAAGAGCGCAGAGAGAAAGAGCGCAGAGAGAGATAGAGAAAGAAAAAGAAAGAGCGCAGAGAGAGAGAGAGAGAAAGAGCGCCGAGAGAGAGAGAGAAAGAGCGCAGAGAGAGAGAAAGAGAAAGAAAGAGCGCAGAGAGAGAAAGTGCGCAGAGAGAGAAAGAGCGCAGAGAGAAAGAAAGAGCGCAGACAGAGAGAGAGCGCAGAGAGAGAGAGCGCAGAGAGAGAGAGCGCAGAGAGAGAGAAAGAAAGAGCGCAGAGAGAGAGAAAGAGCGTAGAGAAAAAAAGAGCGCAGAGAGAGAGAGAGGAAGAAAGAGCGCAGACAGAGAAAGAAAGAGCGCAGACAGAGAAAGAAAGAGCGCAGAGAGAGAGAAAGAACGCAGAGAGAGAGAAAGAGCGCAGAGAGAGAGAAAGAGCGCAGAGAGAGAGAAAGAGCGCAGAGAGAGAAAGAGCGCAGAGAGAGAAAGAGCGCAGAGAGAGAAAGAGCGCAGAGAGAAAGAAAGAGCGCAGAGAGAGAAAGAAACAGCGCAGAGAGAGAAAGAAAGAGCGCAGAGAGAGAGCGCAGAGAGAGAAAGAGAAAGAAAGAGCGCAGAGAGAGAGAGAGAGTGCAGAGAGAGAGAGAAAGAGCGCAGAGAGAGAGAGAGAGCGCAGAGAGAGAAAGAGAAAGAAAGAGCGCAGAGAGAGAAAGAGCGCAGAGAGAGAAATAGCGCAGAGAGAGAAAGAGCGCAGAGAGAGAAAGAGCGCAGAGAGAGAAAGAGCGCAGAGAGAAAGAAAGAGCGCAGAGAGAAAGAAAGAGCGCAGAGAGAAAGAAAGAGCGCAGAGAGAAAGAAAGAGCGCAGAGAGAGAAGAGCGCAGAGAGAAAGAAAGAGCGCAGAGAGAGACAAAGAGCGCAGAGAGAGAGAAATAAAGAGCGCAGAGAGAGAAAGAAAGAGCGCAGAGAGAGAAAGAAAGAGCGCAGAGAGTGAGAGAGAAAGAGCGCAGAGAGAAAGAAAGAGCGCAGAGAGAGAGAGAAAGAAAGAGCGCAGAGAGAGAGAGAAAGAAAGAGCGCAGAGAGAGAGAGAAAGAAAGAGCGCAGAGAGAGAGAAAGAAAGAGCGCAGAGAGAAAGAAAGAGCGCAGAGAGAGAGAAATAAAGAGCGCAGAGAGAGAAATAAAGAGCGCAGAGAGAGAAAGAAAGAGCGCAGAGAGAGAAAGAAAGAGCGCAGAGAGTGAGAGAGAAAGAGCGCAGAGAGAAAGAAAGAGCGCAGAGAGAGAGAGAAAGAAAGAGCGCAGAGAGAGAGAGAAAGAAAGAGCGCAGAGAGAGAGAAAGAAAGAGCGCAGAGAGAAAGAAAGAGCACATAGAGAGAGAAAGAGTGCAGAGAGAGAGAGAAAGAGCGCAGAGAGAGAGAGCGCAGACAGAGAGAGAGCGCAGAGAGAGAGAGCGCAGAGAGAGAGAGCGCAGAGAGAGAGAAAGAAAGAGCGCAGAGAGAGAGAAAGAGCGTAGAGAAAAAAAGAGCGCAGAGAGAGAGAGAGGAAGAAAGAGCGCAGACAGAGAAAGAAAGAGCGCAGACAGAGAAAGAAAGAGCGCAGACAGAGAAAGAAAGAGCGCAGAGAGAGAGAAAGAACGCAGAGAGAGAGAAAGAGCGCAGAGAGAGAGAAAGAGCGCAGAGAGAGAGAAAGAGCGCAGAGAGAGAAAGAGCGCAGAGAGAGAAAGAGCGCAGAGAGAGAGAAAGAGCGCAGAGAGAGAGAAAGAGCGCAGAGAGAGAGAAAGAGCGCAGAGAGAGAGAAAGAGCGCAGAGAGAGAGAAAGAGCGCAGAGAGAGAAAGAAACAGCGCAGAGAGAGAAAGAAAGAGCGCAGAGAGAGAGCGCAGAGAGAGAGAGAGAGCGCAGAGAGAGAAATAAAGAGCGCAGAGAGAGAAAGAAAGAGCGCAGAGAAAGAAAGAGAACAGAGAGAGAAAGAAAGAGCGCAAAGAGAGAAAAAAAGAGTGCAAAGAGAGAAAAAAAGAGCGCAGAGAGAAAGAAAGAGTGCAGAGAGAGAGAGAGCGCAGAGAGAGAGAGCGCAGAGAGAGAAAGAGAAAGAAAGAGCGCAGAAAGAGAGAGAGAAAGAGCGCAGAGAGAGAGAAAGAAAGAGCGCAGAGAGAGAAAGAAAGAGCGCAGAGAGAGAGAGCGCAGAGAGAAAGAAAGAGCGCAGAGAGAGAGAAAGAAAGTGCGCAGAGAGAAAGAAAGAGCGCAGAGAGAGAGAAAGAGCGCAAAGAGAGAGAAAGAAAGTGCGCAGAGAGAAAGAAAGAGCGCAGAGAGAAAGAGCGCAGAGAGAGAAAGAGAAAGAAAGAGCGCAGAGAGAGAGAGAGAAAGAGCGCAGAGAGAGAGAGAGAAAGAGCGCAGAGAGAGAGAAAGAGAAAGAAAGAGCGCAGAGAGAAAGAAAGAGCGCAGAGAGAGAGAAATAAAGAGCGCAGAGAGAGCGCAGAGAGAGAGAGAGAGCGCAGAGAGAGAAATAAAGAGCGCAGAGAGAAAGAAAGAGCGCAGAGAAAGAAAGAGCGCAGAGAGAGAGAAAGAAAGAGCGCAGAGAGAGAAAGAAAGAGCGCAAAGAGAGAAAAAAAGAGCGCAGAAAGAAAGAAAGAGCGCAGAGAGAAAGAAAGAAAGAGCGCCGAGAGAGAGAAAGAGGGCAGAGAGAGAAAGAGAAAGAAAGAGCGCAGAGAGAGAGAGAGAGTGCAGAGAGAGAGAGAAAGAGCGCAGAGAGAGAGAGAGAGCGCAGAGAGAGAAAGAGAAAGAAAGAGCGCAGAGAGAGAAAGAGCGCAGAGAGAGAAAGAGCGCAGAGAGAGAAGGAGCGCAGAGAGAGTATGAGCGCAGAGAGAGAAAGAGCGCAGAGAGAGAAAGAGCGCAGAGAGAGAAAGAGCGCAGAGAGAGAAAGAGCGCAGAGAGAAAGAAAGAGCGCAGAGAGAAAGAAAGAGCGCAGAGAAAAAGAAAGAGCGCAGAGAGAGAAGAGCGCAGAGAGAAAGAAAGAGCGCAGAGAGAGAGAAAGAGCGCAGAGAGAGAGAAAGAGCACAGAGAGAGAGAAAAAAAGAGTGCAGAGAGAGAAAGAAAAAGCGCAGAGAGAGACAAAGAGCGCAGAGAGAGAGAAATAAAGAGCGCAGAGAGAGAAAGAAAGAGCGCAGAGAGAGAAAGAAAGAGCGCAGAGAGTGAGAGAGAAAGAGCGCAGAGAGAAAGAAAGAGCGCAGAGAGAGAGTGAAAGAAAGAGCGCAGAGAGAGAGAGAAAGAAAGAGCGCAGAGAGAGAGAAAGAAAGAGCGCAGAGAGAAAGAAAGAGCACATAGAGAGAGAAAGAGCGCAGAGAGAGAGAGAAAGAGCGCAGAGAGAGAGAGCGCAGACAGAGAGAGAGCGCAGAGAGAGAGAGCGCAGAGAGAGAGAGCGCAGAGAGAGAGAAAGAAAGAGCGCAGAGAGAGAGAAAGAGCGTAGAGAAAAAAAGAGCGCAGAGAGAGAGAGAGGAAGAAAGAGCGCAGACAGAGAAAGAAAGAGCGCAGACAGAGAAAGAAAGAGCGCAGAGAGAGAGAAAGAATGCAGAGAGAGAGAAAGAACGCAGAGAGAGAGAAAGAGCGCAGAGAGAGAGAAAGAGCGCAGAGAGAGAGAAAGAGCGCAGAGAGAGAAAGAGCGCAGAGAGAGAAAGAGCACAGAGAGAGAGAAAGAGCGCAGAGAGAGAGAAAGAGCGCAGCGAGAGAAAGAAACAGCGCAGAGAGAGAAAGAAAGAGCGCAGAGAGAGAGCGCAGAGATAGAGCGCAGAGAGAGAGAGAGAGCGCAGAGAGAGAAATAAAGAGCGCAGAGAGAGAAAGAAAGAGCGCAGAGAAAGAAAGAGCGCAGAGAGAGAAAGAAAGAGCGCAAAGAGAGAAAAAAAGAGTGCAAAGAGAGAAAAAAAGAGCACAGAGAGAAAGAAAGAGTGCAGCGAGAAAGAAAGAGCGCAGAGAGAGAGAGCGCAGAGAGAGAGAGCGCAGAGAGAGAAAGAGAAAGAAAGAGCGCAGAAAGAGAGAGAGAAAGAGCGCAGAGAGAGAGAAAGAAAGAGCGCAGAGAGAGAGAGCGCAGAGAGAAAGAAAGAGCGCAGAGAGAGAGAAAGAAAGTGCGCAGAGAGAAAGAAAGAGCGCAGAGAGAGAGAAAGAGCGCAAAGAGAGAGAAAGAAAGAGCGCAGAGAGAAAGAAAGAGCGCAGAGAGAAAGAGCGCAGAGAGAGAAAGAGAAAGAAAGAGCGCAGAGAGAGAGAGAGAAAGAGCGCAGAGAGAGAAAGAGAAAGAGCGCAGAGAGAGAGAAAGAGAAAGAAAGAGCGCAGAGAGAAAGAAAGAGCGCAGAGAGAGAGAAAGAAAGAGCGCAGAGAGAGCGCAGAGAGAGAGAGAGCGCAGAGAGAGAAATAAAGAGCGCAGAGAGAAAGAAAGAGCGCAGAGAAAGAAAGAGCGCATAGAGAAAGAAAGAGCGCAGAGAGAGAAAGAAAGAGCGCAAAGAGAGAAAAAAAGAGCGCAAAGAGAGAAAAAAAGAGCGCAGAGAGAAAGAAAGAGCGCAGAGAGAGAGAGCGCAGAGAGAGAAAGAGCGCAGAGAGAGAGAGAGAAAGAGCGCAGAGAGAGAGAGAAAGAGCGCAGAGAGAGAAAGAAAGAGCGCAGAGAGAGAGCGCAGAGAGAAAGAAAGAGCGCAGAGAGAGAGAAAGAGCGCAGAGAGAGAGAAAGAAAGTGCGCAGAGAGAAAGAAAGAGTGCAGAGAGAAAGAGCGCAGAGAGAGAAAGAGAAAGAAAGAGCGCAGAGAGAGAAAGAGAAAGAAAGAGCGCAGAGAGAGAGAAAGAGCGCACAGAGAGAGAGAGAAAGAGCGCAGAGAGAGAAAGAAAGAGCGCAGAGAGAGAGAGCGCAGAGAGAAAGAAAGAGCGCAGAGAGAAAGAGCGCAGAGAGAGAGAAAGAGCGCAGAGAGAGAGAAAGAAAGTGCGCAGAGAGAAAGAAAGAGCACAGAGAGAAAGAGCGCAGAGAGAGAAAGAGAAAGAAAGAGCGCAGAGAGAGAGAGAGAGAAAGAGCGCCGAGAGAGAGAGAGAAAGAGCGCAGAGAGAGAGAAAGAGAAAGAAAGAGCGCAGAGAGAGAGAAAGAGCGCAGAGAAAGAGAAAGAGCGCAGAGAGAGAGAAAGAAAGAGCGCAGAGAGAGAGAAAGTAAGAGTGCAGAGAGAAAGAAAGAGTGCAGAGAGAAAGAAAGAAAGAGCGCAGAGAGAGAGAGAAAGAAAGAGCGCAGAGAGAGAGAAAGAGCGCAGAGAGAGAGAAAGAAAGAGCGCAGAGAGAGAGAGAGAGCGCAGAGAGAGAGAGAGCGCAGAGAGAGATAGCGCAGAGAGAGAGAGCGCAGAGAGAGAGAGAGCGCAGAGAGAGAGAGAGCGCAGAGAGAGAGAGAGCGCAGAGAGAGAGAGAGCGCAGAGAGAGAGCGCAGAGAGAGAGAGAGCGCAGAGAGAGAGAGAGCGCAGAGAGAGAGAGAGCGCAGAGAGAGAGAGAGCGCAGAGAGAGAGAGAGCGCAGAGAGAGAGAGAGCGCAGAGAGAGAGAGAGCGCAGAGAGAGAGAGAGCGCAGAGAGTGAGAGAGCGCAGAGAGAGAGAGAGCGCAGAGAGAGAGAGCGCAGAGAGAGAGAGCGCAGAGAGAGAGAGAGAGCGCAGAGAGAGAGAGAGCGCAGAGAGAGAGAGAGCGCAGAGAGAGAGATAGCGCAGAGAGAGAGAAAGAGCGCAGAGAGAGAGAAAGAGAGCAGAGAGAAAGAAAGTGCGCAGAGAGAAAGAAAGAGCGCAGAGAGAAAGAAAGAGCGCAGAGAGAAAGAAAGAGCGCAGAGAGAGAGAAAGAAAGAGCGCAGAGAGAGAAAGAAAGAGCGCAGAGAGAGAGAGAAAGAGCGCAGAGAGAGAGAAAGAAAGTGCGCAGAGAGAAAGAAAGAGTGCAGAGAGAAAGAGCGCAGAGAGAGAAAGAGAAAGAAAGAGCGCAGAGAGAGAAAGAGAAAGAAAGAGCGCAGAGAGAGAGAAAGAGCGCACAGAGAGAGAGAGAAAGAGCGCAGAGAGAGAAAGAAAGAGCGCAGAGAGAGAGAGCGCAGAGAGAAAGAAAGAGCGCAGAGAGAAAGAAAGAGCGCAGAGAGAAAGAGCGCAGAGAGAGAGAAAGAGCGCAGAGAGAGAGAAAGAAAGTGCGCAGAGAGAAAGAAAGAGCACAGAGAGAAAGAGCGCAGAGAGAGAAAGAGAAAGAAAGAGCGCAGAGAGAGAGAGAGAGAAAGAGCGCCGAGAGAGAGAGAGAAAGAGCGCAGAGAGAGAGAAAGAGAAAGAAAGAGCGCAGAGAGAGAGAAAGAGCGCAGAGAAAGAGAAAGAGCGCAGAGAGAGAGAAAGAAAGAGCGCAGAGAGAGAGAAAGTAAGAGTGCAGAGAGAAAGAAAGAGTGCAGAGAGAAAGAAAGAAAGAGCGCAGAGAGAGAGAGAAAGAAAGAGCGCAGAGAGAGAGAAAGAGCGCAGAGAGAGAGAAAGAAAGAGCGCAGAGAGAGAGAGAGAGCGCAGAGAGAGAGAGAGCGCAGAGAGAGAGAGAGCGCAGAGAGAGAGAGAGCGCAGAGAGAGAGAGAGCGCAGAGAGAGAGAGCGCAGAGAGAGAGAGAGCGCAGAGAGAGAGAGCGCAGAGAGAGAGAGAGCGCAGAGAGAGAGAGAGCGCAGAGAGAGAGAGAGCGCAGAGAGAGAGAGAGCGCAGAGAGAGAGAGAGCGCAGAGAGAGAGAGAGCGCAGAGAGAGAGAGAGCACAGAGAGTGAGAGAGCGCAGAGAGAGAGAGCGCAGAGAGAGAGAGAGCGCAGAGAGAGAGAGCGCAGAGAGAGAGAGTGCAGAGAGAGAGAGAGCGCAGAGAGAGAGATAGCGCAGAGAGAGAGAAGAGCGCAGAGAGAGAGAAAGAGAGCAGAGAGAAAGAAAGTGCGCAGAGAGAAAGAAAGAGCGCAGAGAGAAAGAAAGAGCGCAGAGAGAGAGAAAGAAAGAGCGCAGAGAGAGAAAGAAAGAGCGCAGAGAGAGAGAGAAAGAGCGCAGAGAGAAAGAAAGAAAGAGCGCAGAGAGAGAGAGAAAGAAAGAGCGCAGAGAGAGAAAGAAAGAGCGCAGAGAGAGAGAGAGAGCGCAGAGAGAGAGAGAAAGAGCGCAGAGAAAGAGAAAGAGCGCAGAGAGAGAAAGAGAAAGAAAGAGCGCAGAGAGAGAAAGAGCGCAGAGAGAGAGAGAAAGAGCGCAGAGAGAGAGAAAGAGCGCAGAGAGAGAGAAAGAGCGCAGAGAGAGAGAAAGAGCGCAGAGAGAGAGAAAGAGCGCAGAAGAGAGAGAAAGAGCGCAGAGAGAGAGAAAGAGCGCAGAGAGAGAGAAAGAGCGCAGTAGAGAGAAAAAAGAGCGCAGAGAGAGAGAGAGAGAAAAAGCGCAGAGAGACAAAGAGCGCGGAGAGAGAGAAAGAAAGAGCGCAGAGAGAGAAAGAAAAAGCGCAGAGAGAGAAAGAAAGAGCGCAGAGAGAGAAAGAAAGAGCGCAGAGAGTGAGAGAGAAAGAGCGCAGAGAGTGAGAGAGAAAGAGCGCAGAGAGAAAGAAAGAGCGCAGAGAGAGAGAGAAAGAAAGAGCGCAGAGAGAGAGAGAAAAAAAGAGCGCAGAGAGAGAGAGGAAGAAAGAGCGCAGAGAGAGAGAAAGAAAGAGCACAGAGAGAAAGAAAGAGCACATAGAGAGAGAAAGAGCGCAGAGAGAGAGAAAGAGCACAGAGAGAAAAAGAGAGCACAGAGAGAGAGCGCAGACAGAGAGAGAGCGCAGACAGAGAGAGAGCGCAGAGAGAGAGAGCGCAGAGAGAGAGAGAGCGCAGAGAGAGAGAAAGAAAGAAAGAGCGCAGAGAGAGAGAAAGAGCGCAGAGAGAAAAAGAGAGCACAGAGAGAGAGCGCAGACAGAGAGAGAGCGCAGACAGAGAGAGAGCGCAGAGAGAGAGAGAGCGCAGAGAGAGAGAGAGAGAGAGAGAGAGCGCAGAGAGAGAGAAAGAAAGAAAGAGCGCAGAGAGAGAGAAAGAGCGTAGAGAAAAAAAGAGCGCAGAGAGAGAGAGAGGAAGAAAGAGCGCAGACAGAGAAAGAAAGAGCGCAGAGAGAGAGAGCGCAGAGAAAGAAAGAGCACAGAGAGAGAAAGAAAGAGCGCAGAGAGAGAAAGAAAGAAAGAGCGCAGAGAGAGAGAAAGAAAGAGCGCAGAGAGAGAGAAAAAGCGCAGAGAGAGAAATAAAGAGCGCAGAGAGAGAAAGAAAGAGCGCAGAGAGAGAAAGAAAGAGCGCAGAGAAAGAAAGAGCGCAGAGAGAGAGAAAGAAAGAGCGCAGAGAGAAGAAAGAGCGCAGAGAGAGAGAAAGAAAGAGCGCAGAGAGAGAAAGAAAGAGCGCAAAGAGAGAAAGAAAGAGCGCAGAGAGAGAGAGCGCAGAGAGAGAAAGAGAAAGAAAGAGCGCAGAGAGAGATAGAGAAAGAGCGCAGAGAGAGAGAGAAAGAGCGCAGAGAGAGAGAAAGAGAAAGAAAGAGCGCAGAGAGAGAAAGAAAGAGCGCAGAGAGAAAGAAAGTGCGCAGAGAGAAAGAAAGAGCGCAGAGAGAAAGAAAGAGCGCAGAGAGAGAGAAAGAAAGAGCGCAGAGAGAGAGAGAAAGAGCGCAGAGAGAGAGAAAGAAAGAGCGCAGAGAGAGAGAGAGAGCGCAGAGAGAGAGAGAGCGCAGAGAGAGAGAGAGCGCAGAGAGAGAGAGCGCAGAGAGAGAGAGAGCGCAGAGAGAGAGAGAGCGCAGAGAGAGAGCGCAGAGAGAGAGAGAGCGCAGAGAGAGAGAGAGCGCAGAGAGAGAGAGAGCGCAGAGAGAGAGAGAGCGCAGAGAGAGAGAGAGCGCAGAGAGAGAGAGAGCGCAGAGAGAGAGAGCGCAGAGAGAGAGAGAGCGCAGAGAGAGAGAGAGCGCAGAGAGTGAGAGAGCGCAGAGAGAGAGAGAGCGCAGAGAGAGAGAGAGCGCAGAGAGAGAGAGCGCAGAGAGAGAGAGAGAGCGCAGAGAGAGCGCAGAGAGAGAGAGAGCGCAGAGAGAGAGATAGCGCAGAGAGAGAGAAAGAGCGCAGAGAGAGAGAAAGAGAGCAGAGAGAAAGAAAGTGCGCAGAGAGAAAGAAAGAGCGCAGAGAGAAAGAAAGAGCGCAGAGAGAGAGAAAGAAAGAGCGCAGAGAGAGAAAGAAAGAGCGCAGAGAGAGAGAGAAAGAGCGCAGAGAGAGAGAAAGAAAGTGCGCAGAGAGAAAGAAAGAGTGCAGAGAGAAAGAGCGCAGAGAGAGAAAGAGAAAGAAAGAGCGCAGAGAGAGAAAGAGAAAGAAAGAGCGCAGAGAGAGAGAAAGAGCGCACAGAGAGAGAGAGAAAGAGCGCAGAGAGAGAAAGAAAGAGCGCAATGTGAGAGAGCGCAGAGAGAAAGAAAGAGCGCAGAGAGAAAGAAAGAGCGCAGAGAGAAAGAGCGCAGAGAGAGAGAAAGAGCGCAGAGAGAGAGAAAGAAAGTGCGCAGAGAGAAAGAAAGAGCACAGAGAGAAAGAGCGCAGAGAGAGAAAGAGAAAGAAAGAGCGCAGAGAGAGAGAGAGAGAAAGAGCGCCGAGAGAGAGAGAGAAAGAGCGCAGAGAGAGAGAAAGAGAAAGAAAGAGCGCAGAGAGAGAGAAAGAGCGCAGAGAAAGAGAAAGAGCGCAGAGAGAGAGAAAGAAAGAGCGCAGAGAGAGAGAAAGTAAGAGTGCAGAGAGAAAGAAAGAGTGCAGAGAGAAAGAAAGAAAGAGCGCAGAGAGAGAGAGAAAGAAAGAGCGCAGAGAGAGAGAAAGAGCGCAGAGAGAGAGAAAGAAAGAGCGCAGAGAGAGAGAGAGAGCGCAGAGAGAGAGAGAGCGCAGAGAGAGAGAGAGCGCAGAGAGAGAGAGAGCGCAGAGAGAGAGAGAGCGCAGAGAGAGAGAGCGCAGAGAGAGAGAGAGCGCAGAGAGAGAAAGAGCGCAGAGAGAGAGAGAGCGCAGAGAGAGAGAGAGCGCAGAGAGAGAGAGAGCGCAGAGAGAGAGAGAGCGCAGAGAGAGAGAGAGCGCAGAGAGAGAGAGCGCAGAGAGAGAGAGAGCACAGAGAGAGAGAGAGCGCAGAGAGAGAGATAGCGCAGAGAGAGAGAAAGAGCGCAGAGAGAGAGAAAGAGAGCAGAGAGAAAGAAAGTGCGCAGAGAGAAAGAAAGAGCGCAGAGAGAAAGAAAGAGCGCAGAGAGAGAGAAAGAAAGAGCGCAGAGAGAGAAAGAAAGAGCGCAGAGAGAGAGAGAAAGAGCGCAGAGAGAAAGAAAGAAAGAGCGCAGAGAGAGAAAGAAAGAGCGCAGAGAGAGAAAGAAAGAGCGCAGAGAGAGAGAGAGAGAGCGCAGAGAGAGAGAGAAAGAGCGCAGAGAAAGAGAAAGAGCGCAGAGAGAGAAAGAGAAAGAAAGAGCGCAGAGAGAGAAAGAGCGCAGAGAGAGAGAGAAAGAGCGCAGAGAGAGAGAAAGAGAAAGAAAGAGCGCAGAGAGAGAAAGAAAGAGCGCAGAGAGAGAGAAAGAGAGCAGAGAGAAAGAAAGTGCGCAGAGAGAAAGAAAGAGCGCAGAGAGAAAGAAAGAGCGCAGAGAGAGAGAAAGAAAGAGCGCAGAGAGAGAGAGAAAGAGCGCAGAGAGAAAGAAAGAAAGAGCGCAGAGAGAGAGAGAAAGAAAGAGCGCAGAGAGAGAGAGAAAGAAAGAGCGCAGAGAGAGAAAGAAAAAGCGCAGAGAGAGAGAGAGCGCAGAGAGAGAGGAAGAAAGAGCGCAGAGAGAGAGAGAAAGAGCGCAGAGAGAGAGAGAGAGCGCAGAGAAAGAGAAAGAGCGCAGAGAGAGAAAGAGAAAGAAAGAGCACAGAGAGAGAAAGAGCGCAAAGAGAGAAAGAGCGCAGAGAGAAAGAAAGAGCGCAGAGAGAGAGAAAGAGCGCAGAGAGAGAGAAAGAGCGCAGAGAGAAAGAAAGAGCGCAGAGAGAGAGAAAGAAAGTGCGCAGAGAGAAAGAAAGAGCGCAGAGAGAGAATGCAGAGAGAGAAAGAGAAAGAAAGAGCGCAGAGAGAGAGAGAGAGAAAGAGCGCAGAGAGAGAGAGAGAAAGAGCGCAGAGAGAGAGAAAGAGAAAGAAATAGCGCAGAGAGAGAGAAAGAGCGCAGAGAGAGAGAAAGAGCGCAGAGAGAGAGAGAGAGAAAGAGCGCAGAGGGAGAGAAAGAAAGAGCGCAGAGAGAGAGAAAGTAAGAGTGCAGAGAGAAAGAAAGAGCGCAGAGAGAAAGAAAGAAAGAGCGCAGAGAGAGAGAGAAAGAAAAAGCGCAGAGAAAGAAAGAGCGCAGAGAGAGGAAGAAAGAGCGCAGAGAGAGAGAAAGAAAGAGCGCAGAGAGAGAGAAAGAGCGCAGAGAGAGAGAAAGAAAGAGCGCAGAGAGAGAGCGCAGAGAGAGAGCGCAGAGAGAGAGCGCAGAGAGAGAGAGCGCAGAGAGAGAGAGCGCAGAAAGAGAGAGAGTGCAGAGAGAGAGAAAGAGCGCTGAGAGAGAGAGAGCGCAGAGAGAGAGAGAGCGCAGAGAGAGAGAGAGCGCAGAGAGAAAGAAAGAGCGCAGAGAGAAAGAAAGAGAGCAGAGAGAGAGAAAGAGAGCAGAGAGAAAGAAAGTGCGCAGAGAGAAAGAAAGAGCGCAGAGAGAAAGAAAGAGCACAGAGAGAGAGAAAGAAAGAGCGCAGAGAGAGAGAAAGAAAGAGCGCAGAGAGAGAAAGAAAGAGCGCAGAGAGAGAGAGAAAGAGCGCAGCGAGAGAGAGAGAGAGCACAGAGAGAGAGAAAGAAAGAGCGCAGAGAGAGAGAGAAAGAAAGAGCGCAGAGAGAGAAAGAAAGAGTGCAAAGAGGGAGAAAGAGCGCAGAGAGAGAGAAAGAGCGCAGAGAGAAAGAAAGAGCGCAGAGAGAGAGAAAGAGCACAGAGAGAGAGAAAGAGCACAGAGAGAGAGAAAGAGCACAGAGAGAGAGAAAGAAAGAGCGCAGAGAGAGAGAAAGAAAGAGCGCAGAGAGAGAAATAAAGAGCGCAGAGAGAGAAATAAAGAGCGCAGAGAGAGAAATAAAAAGCACAGAGAGAGAAATAAAGAGCGCAGAGAGAGAAATAAAGAGCGCAGAGAGAGAAATAAAAAGCGCAGAGAGAGAAATAAAGAGCGCAGAGAAAGAAAGAGCGCAGAGAGAGAGAAAGAAAGAGCGCAGAGAGAGAGAAAAAGAGCGCAAAGAGAGAAAAAAAGAGCGCAGAGAGAAAGAAAGAAAGAGCGCAGAGAGAAAGAGCGCAGAGAGAGATAGAGAAAGAAAAAGAAAGAGCGCAGAGAGAGAGAGAGAGAAAGAGCGCCGAGAGAGAGAGAGAAAGAGCGCAGAGAGAGAGAAAGAGAAAGAAAGAGCGCAGAGAGAGAAAGTGCGCAGAGAGAGAAAGAGCGCAGAGAGAAAGAAAGAGCGCAGACAGAGAGAGAGCGCAGAGAGAGAGAGCGCAGAGAGAGAGAGCGCAGAGAGAGAGAAAGAAAGAGCGCAGAGAGAGAGAAAGAGCGTAGAGAAAAAAAGAGCGCAGAGAGAGAGAGAGGAAGAAAGAGCGCAGACAGAGAAAGAAAGAGCGCAGACAGAGAAAGAAAGAGCGCAGAGAGAGAGAAAGAACGCAGAGAGAGAGAAAGAGCGCAGAGAGAGAGAAAGAGCGCAGAGAGAGAGAAAGAGCGCAGAGAGAGAAAGAGCGCAGAGAGAGAAAGAGCGCAGAGAGAGAAAGAGCGCAGAGAGAGAGAAAGAGCGCAGAGAGAGAAAGAAACAGCGCAGAGAGAGAAAGAAAGAGCGCAGAGAGAGAGCGCAGAGAGAGAAAGAGAAAGAAAGAGCGCAGAGAGAGAGAGAGAGTGCAGAGAGAGAGAGAAAGAGCGCAGAGAGAGAGAGAGAGCGCAGAGAGAGAAAGAGAAAGAAAGAGCGCAGAGAGAGAAAGAGCGCAGAGAGAGAAATAGCGCAGAGAGAGAAAGAGCGCAGAGAGAGAAAGAGCGCAGAGAGAAAGAAAGAGCGCAGAGAGAAAGAAAGAGCGCAGAGAGAAAGAAAGAGCGCAGAGAGAAAGAAAGAGCGCAGAGAGAGAAGAGCGCAGAGAGAAAGAAAGAGCGCAGAGAGAGACAAAGAGCGCAGAGAGAGAGAAATAAAGAGCGCAGAGAGAGAAAGAAAGAGCGCAGAGAGAGAAAGAAAGAGCGCAGAGAGTGAGAGAGAAAGAGCGCAGAGAGAAAGAAAGAGCGCAGAGAGAGAGAGAAAGAAAGAGCGCAGAGAGAGAGAGAAAGAAAGAGCGCAGAGAGAGAGAGAAAGAAAGAGCGCAGAGAGAGAGAAAGAAAGAGCGCAGAGAGAAAGAAAGAGCGCAGAGAGAGAGAAATAAAGAGCGCAGAGAGAGAAATAAAGAGCGCAGAGAGAGAAAGAAAGAGCGCAGAGAGAGAAAGAAAGAGCGCAGAGAGTGAGAGAGAAAGAGCGCAGAGAGAAAGAAAGAGCGCAGAGAGAGAGAGAAAGAAAGAGCGCAGAGAGAGAGAGAAAGAAAGAGCGCAGAGAGAGAGAAAGAAAGAGCGCAGAGAGAAAGAAAGAGCACATAGAGAGAGAAAGAGTGCAGAGAGAGAGAGAAAGAGCGCAGAGAGAGAGAGCGCAGACAGAGAGAGAGCGCAGAGAGAGAGAGCGCAGAGAGAGAGAGCGCAGAGAGAGAGAAAGAAAGAGCGCAGAGAGAGAGAAAGAGCGTAGAGAAAAAAAGAGCGCAGAGAGAGAGAGAGGAAGAAAGAGCGCAGACAGAGAAAGAAAGAGCGCAGACAGAGAAAGAAAGAGCGCAGACAGAGAAAGAAAGAGCGCAGAGAGAGAGAAAGAACGCAGAGAGAGAGAAAGAGCGCAGAGAGAGAGAAAGAGCGCAGAGAGAGAGAAAGAGCGCAGAGAGAGAAAGAGCGCAGAGAGAGAAAGAGCGCAGAGAGAGAGAAAGAGCGCAGAGAGAGAGAAAGAGCGCAGAGAGAGAGAAAGAGCGCAGAGAGAGAGAAAGAGCGCAGAGAGAGAAAGAAACAGCGCAGAGAGAGAAAGAAAGAGCGCAGAGAGAGAGCGCAGAGAGAGAGAGAGAGCGCAGAGAGAGAAATAAAGAGCGCAGAGAGAGAAAGAAAGAGCGCAGAGAAAGAAAGAGAACAGAGAGAGAAAGAAAGAGCGCAAAGAGAGAAAAAAAGAGTGCAAAGAGAGAAAAAAAGAGCGCAGAGAGAAAGAAAGAGTGCAGCGAGAAAGAAAGAGCGCAGAGAGAGAGAGCGCAGAGAGAGAGAGCGCAGAGAGAGAAAGAGAAAGAAAGAGCGCAGAAAGAGAGAGAGAAAGAGCGCAGAGAGAGAGAAAGAAAGAGCGCAGAGAGAGAAAGAAAGAGCGCAGAGAGAGAGAGCGCAGAGAGAAAGAAAGAGCGCAGAGAGAGAGAAAGAAAGTGCGCAGAGAGAAAGAAAGAGCGCAGAGAGAGAGAAAGAGCGCAAAGAGAGAGAAAGAAAGTGCGCAGAGAGAAAGAAAGAGCGCAGAGAGAAAGAGCGCAGAGAGAGAAAGAGAAAGAAAGAGCGCAGAGAGAGAAAGAGAAAGAAAGAGCGCAGAGAGAGAGAGAGAAAGAGCGCAGAGAGAGAGAGAGAAAGAGCGCAGAGAGAGAGAGAGAAAGAGCGCAGAAAGAGAGAAAGAAAGAGCGCAGAGAGAGAAAGAAAGAGCGCAGAGAGAAAGAAAGAGCGCAGAGAGAGAGAAAGAGCGCAGAGAGAGAGAAAGAAAGTGCGCAGAGAGAAAGAAAGAGCGCAGAGAGAAAGAGCGCAGAGAGAGAAAGAGAAAGAAAGAGCGCAGAGAGAGAGAGAGAAAGAGCGCAGAGAGAGAGAGAGAAAGAGCGCAGAGAGAGAGAAAGAGAAAGAAAGAGCGCAGAGAGAAAGAAAGAGCGCAGATAGAGAGAAATAAAGAGCGCAGAGAGAGCGCAGAGAGAGAGAGAGAGCGCAGAGAGAGAAATAAAGAGCGCAGAGAGAAAGAAAGAGCGCAGAGAAAGAAAGAGCGCAGAGAGAGAGAAAGAAAGAGCGCAGAGAGAGAAAGAAAGAGCGCAAAGAGAGAAAAAAAGAGCGCAGAAAGAAAGAAAGAGCGCAGAGAGAAAGAAAGAAAGAGCGCCGAGAGAGAGAAAGAGGGCAGAGAGAGAAAGAGAAAGAAAGAGCGCAGAGAGAGAGAGAGAGTGCAGAGAGAGAGAGAAAGAGCGCAGAGAGAGAGAGAGAGCGCAGAGAGAGAAAGAGAAAGAAAGAGCGCAGAGAGAGAAAGAGCGCAGAGAGAGAAAGAGCGCAGAGAGAGAAGGAGCGCAGAGAGAGTATGAGCGCAGAGAGAGAAAGAGCGCAGAGAGAGAAAGAGCGCAGAGAGAGAAAGAGCGCAGAGAGAGAAAGAGCGCAGAGAGAAAGAAAGAGCGCAGAGAGAAAGAAAGAGCGCAGAGAAAAAGAAAGAGCGCAGAGAGAGAAGAGCGCAGAGAGAAAGAAAGAGCGCAGAGAGAGAGAAAGAGCGCAGAGAGAGAGAAAGAGCACAGAGAGAGAGAAAAAAAGAGTGCAGAGAGAGAAAGAAAAAGCGCAGAGAGAGACAAAGAGCGCAGAGAGAGAGAAATAAAGAGCGCAGAGAGAGAAAGAAAGAGCGCAGAGAGAGAAAGAAAGAGCGCAGAGAGTGAGAGAGAAAGAGCGCAGAGAGAAAGAAAGAGCGCAGAGAGAGAGTGAAAGAAAGAGCGCAGAGAGAGAGAGAAAGAAAGAGCGCAGAGAGAGAGAAAGAAAGAGCGCAGAGAGAAAGAAAGAGCACATAGAGAGAGAAAGAGCGCAGAGAGAGAGAGAAAGAGCGCAGAGAGAGAGAGCGCAGACAGAGAGAGAGCGCAGAGAGAGAGAGCGCAGAGAGAGAGAGCGCAGAGAGAGAGAAAGAAAGAGCGCAGAGAGAGAGAAAGAGCGTAGAGAAAAAAAGAGCGCAGAGAGAGAGAGAGGAAGAAAGAGCGCAGACAGAGAAAGAAAGAGCGCAGACAGAGAAAGAAAGAGCGCAGAGAGAGAGAAAGAATGCAGAGAGAGAGAAAGAACGCAGAGAGAGAGAAAGAGCGCAGAGAGAGAGAAAGAGCGCAGAGAGAGAGAAAGAGCGCAGAGAGAGAAAGAGCGCAGAGAGAGAAAGAGCACAGAGAGAGAGAAAGAGCGCAGAGAGAGAGAAAGAGCGCAGCGAGAGAAAGAAACAGCGCAGAGAGAGAAAGAAAGAGCGCAGAGAGAGAGCGCAGAGATAGAGCGCAGAGAGAGAGAGAGAGCGCAGAGAGAGAAATAAAGAGCGCAGAGAGAGAAAGAAAGAGCGCAGAGAAAGAAAGAGCGCAGAGAGAGAAAGAAAGAGCGCAAAGAGAGAAAAAAAGAGTGCAAAGAGAGAAAAAAAGAGCACAGAGAGAAAGAAAGAGTGCAGCGAGAAAGAAAGAGCGCAGAGAGAGAGAGCGCAGAGAGAGAGAGCGCAGAGAGAGAAAGAGAAAGAAAGAGCGCAGAAAGAGAGAGAGAAAGAGCGCAGAGAGAGAGAAAGAAAGAGCGCAGAGAGAGAGAGCGCAGAGAGAAAGAAAGAGCGCAGAGAGAGAGAAAGAAAGTGCGCAGAGAGAAAGAAAGAGCGCAGAGAGAGAGAAAGAGCGCAAAGAGAGAGAAAGAAAGAGCGCAGAGAGAAAGAAAGAGCGCAGAGAGAAAGAGCGCAGAGAGAGAAAGAGAAAGAAAGAGCGCAGAGAGAGAGAGAGAAAGAGCGCAGAGAGAGAAAGAGAAAGAGCGCAGAGAGAGAGAAAGAGAAAGAAAGAGCGCAGAGAGAAAGAAAGAGCGCAGAGAGAGAGAAAGAAAGAGCGCAGAGAGAGCGCAGAGAGAGAGAGAGAGCGCAGAGAGAGAAATAAAGAGCGCAGAGAGAAAGAAAGAGCGCAGAGAAAGAAAGAGCGCATAGAGAAAGAAAGAGCGCAGAGAGAGAAAGAAAGAGCGCAAAGAGAGAAAAAAAGAGCGCAAAGAGAAAAAAAAAGAGCGCAGAGAGAAAGAAAGAGCGCAGAGAGAGAGAGCGCAGAGAGAGAAAGAGCGCAGAGAGAGAGAGAGAAAGAGCGCAGAGAGAGAGAGAAAGAGCGCAGAGAGAGAAAGAAAGAGCGCAGAGAGAGAGCGCAGAGAGAAAGAAAGAGCGCAGAGAGAGAGAAAGAGCGCAGAGAGAGAGAAAGAAAGTGCGCAGAGAGAAAGAAAGAGTGCAGAGAGAAAGAGCGCAGAGAGAGAAAGAGAAAGAAAGAGCGCAGAGAGAGAAAGAGAAAGAAAGAGCGCAGAGAGAGAGAAAGAGCGCACAGAGAGAGAGAGAAAGAGCGCAGAGAGAGAAAGAAAGAGCGCAGAGAGAGAGAGCGCAGAGAGAAAGAAAGAGCGCAGAGAGAAAGAGCGCAGAGAGAGAGAAAGAGCGCAGAGAGAGAGAAAGAAAGTGCGCAGAGAGAAAGAAAGAGCACAGAGAGAAAGAGCGCAGAGAGAGAAAGAGAAAGAAAGAGCGCAGAGAGAGAGAGAGAGAAAGAGCGCCGAGAGAGAGAGAGAAAGAGCGCAGAGAGAGAGAAAGAGAAAGAAAGAGCGCAGAGAGAGAGAAAGAGCGCAGAGAAAGAGAAAGAGCGCAGAGAGAGAGAAAGAAAGAGCGCAGAGAGAGAGAAAGTAAGAGTGCAGAGAGAAAGAAAGAGTGCAGAGAGAAAGAAAGAAAGAGCGCAGAGAGAGAGAGAAAGAAAGAGCGCAGAGAGAGAGAAAGAGCGCAGAGAGAGAGAAAGAAAGAGCGCAGAGAGAGAGAGAGAGCGCAGAGAGAGAGAGAGCGCAGAGAGAGATAGCGCAGAGAGAGAGAGCGCAGAGAGAGAGAGAGCGCAGAGAGAGAGAGAGCGCAGAGAGAGAGAGAGCGCAGAGAGAGAGAGAGCGCAGAGAGAGAGCGCAGAGAGAGAGAGAGCGCAGAGAGAGAGAGAGCGCAGAGAGAGAGAGAGCGCAGAGAGAGAGAGAGCGCAGAGAGAGAGAGAGCGCAGAGAGAGAGAGAGCGCAGAGAGAGAGAGAGCGCAGAGAGAGAGAGAGCGCAGAGAGTGAGAGAGCGCAGAGAGAGAGAGAGCACAGAGAGAGAGCGCAGAGAGAGAGAGCGCAGAGAGAGAGAGAGCGCAGAGAGAGAGAGAGCGCAGAGAGAAAGAGCGCAGAGAGAGAGAAAGAGAGCAGAGAGAAAGAAAGTGCGCAGAGAGAAAGAAAGAGCGCAGAGAGAAAGAAAGAGCGCAGAGAGAAAGAAAGAGCGCAGAGAGAGGGAAAGAAAGAGCGCAGAGAGAGAAAGAAAGAGCGCAGAGAGAGAGAGAAAGAGCGCAGAGAGAGAGAAAGAAAGTGCGCAGAGAGAAAGAAAGAGTGCAGAGAGAAAGAGCGCAGAGAGAGAAAGAGAAAGAAAGAGCGCAGAGAGAGAAAGAGAAAGAAAGAGCGCAGAGAGAGAGAAAGAGCGCACAGAGAGAGAGAGAAAGAGCGCAGAGAGAGAAAGAAAGAGCGCAGAGAGAGAGAGCGCAGAGAGAAAGAAAGAGCGCAGAGAGAAATAAAGAGCGCAGAGAGAAAGAGCGCAGAGAGAGAGAAAGAGCGCAGAGAGAGAGAAAGAAAGTGCGCAGAGAGAAAGAAAGAGCACAGAGAGAAAGAGCGCAGAGAGAGAAAGAGAAAGAAAGAGCGCAGAGAGAGAGAGAGAGAAAGAGCGCCGAGAGAGAGAGAGAAAGAGCGCAGAGAGAGAGAAAGAGAAAGAAAGAGCGCAGAGAGAGAGAAAGAGCGCAGAGAAAGAGAAAGAGCGCAGAGAGAGAGAAAGAAAGAGCGCAGAGAGAGAGAAAGTAAGAGTGCAGAGAGAAAGAAAGAGTGCAGAGAGAAAGAAAGAAAGAGCGCAGAGAGAGAGAGAAAGAAAGAGCGCAGAGAGAGAAAGAGCGCAGAGAGAGAGAAAGAAAGAGCGCAGAGAGAGAGAGAGAGCGCAGAGAGAGAGAGAGCGCAGAGAGAGAGAGAGCGCAGAGAGAGAGAGAGCGCAGAGAGAGAGAGAGCGCAGAGAGAGAGAGCGCAGAGAGAGAGAGAGCGCAGAGAGAGAGAGCGCAGAGAGAGAGAGAGCGCAGAGAGAGAGAGAGCGCAGAGAGAGAGAGAGCGCAGAGAGAGAGAGAGCGCAGAGAGAGAGAGAGCGCAGAGAGAGAGAGAGCGCAGAGAGAGAGAGAGCGCAGAGAGTGAGAGAGCGCAGAGAGAGAGAGAGCGCAGAGAGAGAGAGAGCGCAGAGAGAGAGAGCGCAGAGAGAGAGAGAGTGCAGAGAGAGAGAGAGCGCAGAGAGAGAGATAGCGCAGAGAGAGAGAAAGAGCGCAGAGAGAGAGAAAGAGAGCAGAGAGAAAGAAAGTGCGCAGAGAGAAAGAAAGAGCGCAGAGAGAAAGAAAGAGCGCAGAGAGAGAGAAAGAAAGAGCGCAGAGAGAGAAAGAAAGAGCGCAGAGAGAGAGAGAAAGAGCGCAGAGAGAAAGAAAGAAAGAGCGCAGAGAGAGAGAGAAAGAAAGAGCGCAGAGAGAGAAAGAAAGAGCGCAGAGAGAGAGAGAGAGCGCAGAGAGAGAGAGAAAGAGCGCAGAGAAAGAGAAAGAGCGCAGAGAGAGAAAGAGAAAGAAAGAGCGCAGAGAGAGAAAGAGCGCAGAGAGAGAGAGAAAGAGCGCAGAGAGAGAGAAAGAGCGCAGAGAGAGAGAAAGAGCGCAGAGAGAGAGAAAGAGCGCAGAGAGAGAGAAAGAGCGCAGAAGAGAGAGAAAGAGCGCAGAGAGAGAGAAAGAGCGCAGAGAGAGAGAAAGAGCGCAGAGAGAGAGAAAAAAAGAGCGCAGAGAGAGAGAGAGAGAAAAAGCGCAGAGAGACAAAGAGCGCGGAGAGAGAGAAAGAAAGAGCGCAGAGAGAGAAAGAAAAAGCGCAGAGAGAGAAAGAAAGAGCGCAGAGAGAGAAAGAAAGAGCGCAGAGAGTGAGAGAGAAAGAGCGCAGAGAGTGAGAGAGAAAGAGCGCAGAGAGAAAGAAAGAGCGCAGAGAGAGAGAGAAAGAAAGAGCGCAGAGAGAGAGAGAAAAAAAGAGCGCAGAGAGAGAGAGGAAGAAAGAGCGCAGAGAGAGAGAAAGAAAGAGCACAGAGAGAAAGAAAGAGCACATAGAGAGAGAAAGAGCGCAGAGAGAGAGAAAGAGCACAGAGAGAAAAAGAGAGCACAGAGAGAGAGCGCAGACAGAGAGAGAGCGCAGACAGAGAGAGAGCGCAGAGAGAGAGAGCGCAGAGAGAGAGAGAGCGCAGAGAGAGAGAAAGAAAGAAAGAGCGCAGAGAGAGAGAAAGAGCGCAGAGAGAAAAAGAGAGCACAGAGAGAGAGCGCAGACAGAGAGAGAGCGCAGACAGAGAGAGAGCGCAGAGAGAGAGAGAGCGCAGAGAGAGAGAGAGAGAGAGAGAGAGAGAGCAGAGAGAGAGAAAGAAAGAAAGAGCGCAGAGAGAGAGAAAGAGCGTAGAGAAAAAAAGAGCGCAGAGAGAGAGAGAGGAAGAAAGAGCGCAGACAGAGAAAGAAAGAGCGCAGAGAGAGAGAGCGCAGAGAAAGAAAGAGCACAGAGAGAGAAAGAAAGAGCGCAGAGAGAGAAAGAAAGAAAGAGCGCAGAGAGAGAGAAAGAAAGAGCGCAGAGAGAGAGAAAAAGCGCAGAGAGAGAAATAAAGAGCGCAGAGAGAGAAAGAAAGAGCGCAGAGAGAGAAAGAAAGAGCGCAGAGAAAGAAAGAGCGCAGAGAGAGAGAAAGAAAGAGCGCAGAGAAAGAAAGAGCGCAGAGAGAGAGAAAGAAAGAGCGCAGAGAGAGAAAGAAAGAGCGCAAAGAGAGAAAGAAAGAGCGCAGAGAGAGAGAGCGCAGAGAGAGAAAGAGAAAGAAAGAGCGCAGAGAGAGATAGAGAAAGAGCGCAGAGAGAGAGAGAAAGAGCGCAGAGAGAGAGAAAGAGAAAGAAAGAGCGCAGAGAGAGAAAGAAAGAGCGCAGAGAGAAAGAAAGTGCGCAGAGAGAAAGAAAGAGCGCAGAGAGAAAGAAAGAGCGCAGAGAGAGAGAAAGAAAGAGCGCAGAGAGAGAGAGAAAGAGCGCAGAGAGAAAAAGAGAGCACAGAGAGAGAGCGCAGACAGAGAGAGAGTGCAGACAGAGAGAGAGCGCAGAGAGAGAGAGAGAGAGCGCAGAGAGAGAGAGAGAGCGCAGAGAGAGAGAAAGAAAGAAAGAGCGCAGAGAGAGAGAAAGAGCGTAGAGAAAAAAAGAGCGCAGAGAGAGAGAGAGAAATAAAGAGCGCAGAGAGAGAAAGAAAGAGCGCAGAGAAAGAAAGAGCGCAGAGAGAGAGAAAGAAAGAGCGCAGAGAAAGAACGAGCGCAGAGAGAGAGAAAGAAAGAGCGCAGAGAGAGAAAGAAAGAGCGCAAAGAGAGAAAGAAAGAGCGCAGAGAGAGAGAGCGCAGAGAGAGAAAGAGAAAGAAAGAGCGCAGAGAGAGAAAGAGAAAGAAAGAGCGCAGAGAGAGATAGAGAAAGAGCGCAGAGAGAGAGAGAAAGAGCGCAGAGAGAGAGAAAGAGAAAGAAAGAGCGCAGAGAGAAAGAAAGAGCGCAGAGAGAGAGAAAGAGAGCAGAGAGAAAGAAAGTGCGCAGAGAGAAAGAAAGAGCGCAGAGAGAAAGAAAGAGCGCAGAGAGAGAGAAAGAAAGAGCGCAGAGAGAGAGAGAATGAGCGCAGAGAGAAAGAAAGAAAGAGCGCAGAGAGAGAGAGAAAGAAAGAGCGCAGAGAGAGAAAGAAAGAGCGCAGAGAGAGAGAGAGAGAGCGCAGAGAGAGAGGAAGAAAGAGCGCAGAGAGAGAGAGAAAGAGCGCAGAGAGAGAGAGAAAGAGCGCAGAGAAAGAGAAAGAGCGCAGAGAGAGAAAGAGAAAGAAAGAGCGCAGAGAGAGAAAGAGCGCAAAGAGAGAAAGAGCGCAGAGAGAAAGAAAGAGCGCAGAGAGAGAGAGAAAGAGCGCAGAGAGAGAGAGAGAAAGAGCGCAGAGAGAGAGAAAGAGCGCAGAGAGAAAGAAAGACCGCAGAGAGAGAGAAAGAAAGTGCGCAGAGAGAAAGAAAGAGCGCAGAGAGAGAGCGCAGAGAGAGAAAGAGAAAGAAAGAGCGCAGAGAGAGAGAGAGAAAGAGCGCAGAGAGAGAGAGAGAAAGAGCGCAGAGAGAGAGAAAGAGAAAGAAAGAGCGCAGAGAGAGAGAAAGAGCGCAGAGAGAGAGAGAGAAAGAGCGCAGAGAGAGAGAGAAAGAAAAAGCACAGAGAAAGAAAGAGCGCAGAGAGAGGAAGAAAGAGCGCAGAGAGAGAGAAAGAAAGAGCGCAGAGAGAGAGAAAGAGTGCAGAGAGAGAGAAAGAAAGAGCGCAGAGAGAGAGCGCAGAGAGAGAGCGCAGAGAGAGAGAGCGCAGAGAGACAGAGAGCGCAGAAAGAGAGAGAGTGCAGAGAGAGAGAGAGCGCAGAGAGAGAGAAAGAGCGCAGAGAGAAAGAAAGAGCGCAGAGAGAGAGAAAGAGAGCAGAGAGAAAGAAAGTGCGCAGAGAGAAAGAAAGAGCGCAGAGAGAGAGAAAGAAAGAGCGCAGAGAGTGAAAGAAAGAGCGCAGAGAGAGAAAGAAAGAGCGCAGAGAGAGAGAGAGAGAGAGAGCGCAGCGAGAGAGAGAGAGAGCGCAGAGAGAGAGAAAGAAAGAGCGCAGAGAGAGAGAGAAAGAAAGAGCGCAGAGAGAGAAAGAAAGAGCGCAGAGAGAGAGAAAGAGCGCAGAGAGAGAGAAAGAGCGCAGAGAGAGAGAAAGAGCGCAGAGAGAGAGAAAGAGCGCAGAGAGAGAGAAAGAGCGCAGAGAGAGAGAAAGAGCGCAGAGAGAGAGAAAAAAAGTGCGCAGAGAGAAAGAAAGAGCGCAGAGAGAGAGAGAGAGAGCGCAGAGAGAGAGGAAGAAAGAGCGCAGAGAGAGAGAGAAAGAGCGCAGAGAGAGAGAGAAAGAGCGCAGAGAAAGAGAAAGAGCGCAGAGAGAGAAAGAGAAAGAAAGAGCGCAGAGAGAGAAAGAGCGCAAAGAGAGAAAGAGCGCAGAGAGAAAGAAAAAGCGCAGAGAGAGAGAAAGAAAGAGCGCAGAGAGAGAGAAAGAGCGCAGAGAGAGAGAGAAAGAAAGAGCGCAGAGAGAGAGAGAAAGAAAGAGCGCAGAGAGAGAAAGAAATAGCGCAGAGAGAGAGAAAGAGCGCAGAGAGAGAGAGGAAGAAAGAGCGCAGAGAGAGAGAAAGACAGAGCGCAGAGAGAAAGAAAGAGCACATAGAGAGAGAAAGAGCGCAGAGAGAGAAAGAAAGAGCGCAGAGAGAGAAAGAAAGAGCGCAGAGAAAGAAAGAGCGCAGAGAGAGAGAGGAAGAAAGAGCGCAGAGAGAGAGAAAGAAAGAGCGCAGAGAGAAAGAAAGAGCACATAGAGAGAGAAAGAGCGCAGAGAGAGAAAGAAAGAGCGCAGAGAGAGAGAAAGAAAGAGCGCAGAGAGAGAAAGAAAGAGAGCAGAGAGAGAAAGAAAGAGCGCAAAGAGAGAAAAAAAGAGCGCAGAGAGAAAGAAAGAGCGCAGAGAAAGAGAGCGCAGAGAGAGAAAGAGAAAGAAAGAGCGCAGAGAGAGAAAGAGAAAGAAAGAGCGCAGAGAGAGAGAGAGAAAGTGCGCAGAGAGAGAGAGAAAGAGCGCAGAGAGAGAGAAAGAGAAAGAAAGAGCGCAGAGAGAGAGAAAGAAAGAGCGCAGAGAGAGAAAGAAAGAGAGCAGAGAGAGAAAGAAAGAGCGCAAAGAGAGAAAAAAAGAGCGCAGAGAGAAAGAAAGAAAGAGCGCAGAGAGAAAGAAAGAGCGCAGAGAAAGAGAGCGCAGAGAGAGAAAGAGAAAGAAAGAGCGCAGAGAGAGAAAGAGAAAGAAAGAGCGCAGAGAGAGAGAGAAAGAAAGAGCGCAGAGAGAGAGAGAAAGAAAGAGCGCAGAGAGAGAAAGAAATAGCGCAGAGAGAGAGAAAGAGCGCAGAGAGAGAGAGGAAGAAAGAGCGCAGAGAGAGAGAAAGAAAGAGCGCAGAGAGAAAGAAAGAGCACATAGAGAGAGAAAGAGCGCAGAGAGAGAAAGAAAGAGCGCAGAGAGAGAAAGAAAGAGCGCAGAGAAAGAAAGAGCGCAGAGAGAGAGAAAGAAAGAGCGCAGAGAGAGAAAGAAAGAGAGCAGAGAGAGAAAGAAAGAGCGCAAAGAGAGAAAAAAAGAGCGCAGAGAGAAAGAAAGAAAGAGCGCAGAGAGAAAGAAAGAGCGCAGAGAAAGAGAGCGCAGAGAGAGAAAGAGAAAGAAAGAGCGCAGAGAGAGAAAGAGAAAGAAAGAGCGCAGAGAGAGAGAGAGAAAGAGCGCAGAGAGAGAGAGAAAGAGCGCAGAGAGAGAGAAAGAGAAAGAAAGAGCGCAGAGAGAGAAAGAAAAAGCGCAGAGAGAGAAATAAAGAGCGCAGAGAGAGAAATAAAGAGCGCAGAGAGAGAAATAAAGAGCGCAGAGAGAGAAAGAAAGAGCGCAGAGAGAGAGAGAAAGAAAGAGCGCAGAGAGAGAGAGGAAGAAAGAGCGCAGAGAGAGAGAAAGAGCGCAGAGAGAGAGAAAGAGCGCAGAGAGAGAGAAAGAGCGCAGAGAGAGAGAAAGAGCACAGAGAGAGAGAAAGAGCACAGAGAGAGAGAAAGAGCACAGAGAGAGAGAAAGAGCACAGAGAGAGAGAAAGAGCACAGAGAGAGAGAAAGAGCACAGAGAGAGAGAAAGAGCACAGAGAGAGAGAAAGAGCACAGAGAGAGAGAAAGAGCACAGAGAGAGAAAGAGCACAGAGAGAGAAATAAAGAGCGCAGAGAGAGAAATAAAGAGCGCAGAGAGAGAAATAAAGAGCACAGAGAGAAATAAAGAGCGCAGAGAGAGAAATAAAGAGCGCAGAGAGAGAAATAAAGAGCGCAGAGAGAGAAATAAAGAGCGCAGAGAGAGAAATAAAGAGCGCAGAGAGAGAAATAAAGAGCGCAGAGAGAGAAATAAAAAGCGCAGAGAGAGAAATAAAGAGCGCAGAGAAAGAAAGAGCGCAGAGAGAGATAAAGAAAGAGCGCAGAGAGAGAGAAAAAGAGCACAGAGAGAGAAATAAAGAGCGCAGAGAGAGAAATAAAGAGCGCAGAGAGAGAAATAAAGAGCGCAGAGAGAGAAATAAAGAGCGCAGAGAGAGAGAAAGAAAGAGCGCAGAGAGAGAGAAAAAGAGCGCAAAGAGAGAAAAAAAGAGCGCAGAGAGAAAGAAAGAGCGCAGAGAGAAAGAAAGAAAGAGCGCAGAGAGAGAGAGCGCAGAGAGAGAAAGAGAAAGAAAGAGCGCAGAGAGAGAGAGAGAGAAAGAGCGCCGAGAGAGAGAGAGAAAGAGCGCAGAGAGAGAGAAAGAGAAAGAAAGAGCGCACAGAGAGAAAGTGCGCAGAGAGAGAAAGAGCGCCGAGAGAAAGAAAGAGCGCAGAGAGAGAGAGAGAAAGAGCGCAGAGAGAGAAAGAAAGAGCGCAAAGAGAGAAAAAAAGAGCGCAGAAAGAAAGAAAGAGCGCAGAGAGAAAGAAAGAAAGAGCACAGAGAGAGAGAAAGAGCGCAGAGAGAGAAAGAGAAAGAAAGAGCGCAGAGAGAGAGAGAGAGGGCGCAGAGAGAGAGAATAAGCGCAGAGAGAGAAATAAAGAGCGCAGAGAGAGAAAGAAAGAGCGCAGAGAAAGAAAGAGCGCAGATAGAGAGAAAGAAAGAGCGCAGAGAGAGAAAGAAAGAGCGCAAAGAGAGAAAAAAAGAACGCAAAGAGAGAAAAAAAGAGCGCAGAGAGAAAGAAAGAAAGAGCGCAGAGAGAGAGAGCGCAGAGAGAGAAAGAGAAAGAAAGAGCGCAGAGAGAGAGAGAGAGAAAGAGCGCCGAGAGAGAGAGAGAGAAAGAGCGCAGAGAGAGAGAAAGAGAAAGAAAGAGCGCACAGAGAGAAAGTGCGCAGAGAGAGAAAGAGCGCAGAGAGAAAGAAAGAGCGCAGAGAGAGAGAGAGAGAAAGAGCGCAGAGAGAGAAAGAAAGAGCGCAAAGAGAGAAAAAAAGAGCGCAGAAAGAAAGAAAGAGCGCAGAGAGAAAGAAAGAAAGAGCGCAGAGAGAGAGAAAGAGCGCAGAGAGAGAAAGAGAAAGAAAGAGCGCAGAGAGAGAGAGAGAGGGCGCAGAGAGAGAGAATAAGCGCAGAGAGAGAAATAAAGAGCGCAGAGAGAGAAAGAAAGAGCGCAGAGAAAGAAAGAGCGCAGATAGAGAGAAAGAAAGAGCGCAGAGAGAGAAAGAAAGAGAGCAGAGAGAGAAAGAAAGAGCGCAAAGAGAGAAAAAAAGAACGCAAAGAGAGAAAAAAAGAGCGCAAAGAGAAAGAAAGAAAGAGCGCAGAGAGAAAGAAAGAGCGCAGAGAGAGAGAGCGCAGAGAGAGAAAGAGAAAGAAAGAGCGCAGAGAGAGAAAGAGATAGAAAGAGCGCAGAGAGAGAGAGAGAAAGAGCGCAGAGAGAGAGAGAAAGAGCGCAGAGAGAGAGAAAGAGAAAGAAGAGCGCAGTGAGAGAAAGAAAGAGCGCAGAGAGAGAGAAAGAGCGCAGAGAGAGAGAAAGAGCGCAGAGAGAGAGAAAGAGCACAGAGAGAGAGAAAGAGCGCAGAGAGAGAGAAAGAAAGAGCGCAGAGAGAGAGCAAGAGCGCAGAGAGAGAAAGAAAGAGCGCAGAGAGAAAGAAAGAGCACAGAGAGAGAGCGCAGAGAGAGAGAAAGAGCGCAGAGAGAGAAATAAAGAGCGCAGAGAGAGAAATAAAGAGCGCAGAGAGAGAAATAAAGAGCGCAGAGAGAGAAATAAAGAGCGCAGAGAGAGAAATAAAGAGCGCAGAGAAAGAAAGAGCGCAGAGAGAGAGAAAGAAAGAGCGCAGAGAGAGAAATAAAGAGCGCAAAGAGAGAAAAAAAGAGCGCAAAGAGAGAAAAAAAGAGCGCAGAGAGAAAGAAAGAAAGAGCGCAGAGAGAAAGAAAGAGCGCAGAGAGAGAGAGCGCAGAGAGATAAAGAGAAAGAAAGAGCGCAGAGAGAGAGAGAGAGAAAGAGCGCCGAGAGAGAGAAAGAGAAAGAAAGAGCGCAGAGAGAGAAAGAGCGCAGAGAGAAAGAAAGAGCGCAGAGAGAGAGAAAGAGAGCAGAGAGAAAGAAAGTGCGCAGAGAGAAAGAAAGAGCGCAGAGAGAGAGAAAGAAAGAGCGCAGAGAGAGAAAGAAAGAGCGCAGAGAGAGAGAGAAAGAGCGCAGCGAGAGAGAGAGAGAGCGCAGAGAGAGAGAAAGAAAGAGCGCAGAGAGAGAGAGAAAGAAAGAGCGCAGAGAGAGAAAGAAAGAGCGCAGAGAGAGAGAAAGAGCGCAGAGAGAGAGAAAGAGCGCAGAGAGAGAAAGAGCGCAGAGAGAAAGAAAGAGCGCAGAGAGAGAGAGAGAGCTCAGAGAGAGAGAAAAAAAGAGCGCAGAGAGAGAGAAAAAAAGAGCGCAGAGAGAGAGAAAGAAAAAGCGCAGAGAGAGAAAGAAAGAGCGCAGAGAGAGAGAGAAAGAGCGCAGAGAGTGAGAAAGAAAGAGCGCAGAGAGAAAGAAAGAGCGCAGAGAGAGAGAGAAAGAAAGAGCGCAGAGAGAGAAAGAAAGACCGCAGAGAGAGAGAGGAAGAAAGAGCGCAGAGAGAGAGAAAGAGCGCAGAGAGAGAGAAAGAGCGCAGAGAGAGAAAGAGCAGAGAGAGAGAAAGAGCACAGAGAGAGAGAAAAAGAACAGAGAGAGAGAAAGAAAGAGCACAGAGAGAGAGAAAGAAAGAGCGCAGAGAGAGAAAGAAAGAGTGCAGAGAGAGAGCGCAGAGAGAGAGAGAGAGTGCAGAGAGAGAAATAAAGAGCGCAGAGAGAGAAATAAAGAGCGCAGAGAGAGAAATAAAGAGCGCAGAGAGAGAAATAAAGAGCGCAGAGAGAGAAATAAAGAGCGCAGAGAGAGAGAAAGAAAGAGCGCAGAGAGAGAGAAAAAGAGCGCAAAGAGAGAAAAAAAGAGCGCAGAGAGAAAGAAAGAAAGAGCGCAGAGAGAAAGAAAGAAAGAGCGCAGAGAGAGAGAGCGCAGAGAGAGAAAGAGAAAGAAAGAGCGCAGAGAGAGAGAGAGAGAAAGAGCGCCGAGAGAGAGAGAGAAAGAGCGCAGAGAGAGAGAAAGAGAAAGAAAGAGCGCACAGAGAGAAAGAGCGCAGAGAGAGAAAGAAAGAGCGCAAAGAGAGAAAAAAAGAGCGCAGAAAGAAAGAAAGAGCGCAGAGAGAAAGAAAGAAAGAGCGCAGAGAGAGAGAAAGAGCGCAGAGAGAGAAAGAGAAAGAAAGAGCGCAGAGAGAGAGAGAGAGGGCGCAGAGAGAGAGAATAAGCGCAGAGAGTGAAATAAAGAGCGCAGAGAGAGAAAGAAAGAGCGCAGAGAAAGAAAGAGCGCAGATAGAGAGAAAGAAAGAGCGCAGAGAAAGAGAGAGAGAGAGCGCAGAGAGAGAAAGAAAGAGCGCAAAGAGAGAAAAAAAGAGCGCAGAAAGAAAGAAAGAGCGCAGAGAGAGAGAAAGAAAGAGCGCAGAGAGAGAGAGAGAAAGAGCGCAGAGAGAGAGAGAAAGAGCGCAGAGAGAGAAAGAGCGCAGAGAGAGAAAGAGCGCAGAGAGAGAGAGAGCGCAGAGAGAGAAAGAGTGCAGAGAGAGAGAGAAAGAACGCAGAGAGAGAGAGAAAGAGCGCAGAGAGAGAGAGAAAGAGCGCAGAGAGAGAGAGAAAGAGCGCAGAGAGAGAGAAAGAGCGCAGAGAGAGAGAAAGAGCGCAGAGAGAGAGAAAGAGCGCAGAGAGAGAGAAAGAGCGCAGAGAGAGAGAAAGAGCGCAGAGAGAGAGAGAAAAAAAGAGCGCAGAGAGAGAAAGAAAAAGCGCAGAGAGAGAGAAAGAAAGAGCGCAGAGAGAGAGAAAGAGCGCAGAGAGTGAGAGAGAAAGAGCGCAGAGAGAAAGAAAGAGCGCAGAGAGAGAGAGAAAGAAAGAGCGCAGAGAGAGAGAGAAAGAAAGAGCGCAGAGAGAGAAAGAAATAGCGCAGAGAGAGAGAAAGAGCGCAGAGAGAGAGAGGAAGAAAGAGCGCAGAGAGAGAGAAAGAAAGAGCACATAGAGAGAGAAAGAGCGCAGAGAGAGAGAAAAAGCGCAGAGAGAAATAAAGAGCGCAGAGAGAGAAAGAAAGAGCGCAGAGAGAGAAAGAAAGAGCGCAGAGAAAGAAAGAGCGCAGAGAGAGAGAAAGAAAGAGCGCAGAGAGAGAAAGAAAGAGAGCAGAGAGAGAAAGAAAGAGCGCAAAGAGAGAAAAAAAGAGCGCAGAGAGAAAGAAAGAAAGAGCGCAGAGAGAAAGAAAGAGCGCAGAGAAAGAGAGCGCAGAGAGAGAAAGAGAAAGAAAGAGCGCAGAGAGAGAAAGAGAAAGAAAGAGCGCAGAGAGAGAGAGAGAAAGAGCGCAGAGAGAGAGAGAAAGAGCGCAGAGAGAGAGAAAGAGAAAGAAAGAGCGCAGAGAGAGAAAGAAAAAGCGCAGAGAGAGAAATAAAGAGCGCAGAGAGAGAAATAAAGAGCGCAGAGAGAGAAATAAAGAGCGCAGAGAGAGAGAGAAAGAAAGAGCGCAGAGAGAGAGAGAAAGAAAGAGCGCAGAGAGAGAGAGGAAGAAAGAGCGCAGAGAGAGAGAAAGAGCGCAGAGAGAGAGAAAGAGCGCAGAGAGAGAGAAAGAGCGCAGAGAGAGAGAAAGAGCACAGAGAGAGAGAAAGAGCACAGAGAGAGAGAAAGAGCACAGAGAGAGAGAAAGAGCACAGAGAGAGAGAAAGAGCACAGAGAGAGAGAAAGAGCACAGAGAGAGAGAAAGAGCACAGAGAGAGAGAAAGAGCACAGAGAGAGAGAAAGAGCACAGAGAGAGAGAAAGAGCACAGAGAGAGAGAAAGAGCACAGAGAGAGAAATAAAGAGCGCAGAGAGAGAAATAAAGAGCGCAGAGAGAGAAATAAAGAGCACAGAGAGAAATAAAGAGCGCAGAGAGAGAAATAAAGAGCGCAGAGAGAGAAATAAAGAGCGCAGAGAGAGAAATAAAGAGCGCAGAGAGAGAAATAAAGAGCGCAGAGAGAGAAATAAAGAGCGCAGAGAGAGAAATAAAGAGCGCAGAGAGAGAAATAAAAAGCGCAGAGAGAGAAATAAAGAGCGCAGAGAAAGAAAGAGCGCAGAGAGAGATAAAGAAAGAGCGCAGAGAGAGAGAAAAAGAGCGCAGAGAGAGAAATAAAGAGCGCAGAGAGAGAAATAAAGAGCGCAGAGAGAGAAATAAAGAGCGCAGAGAGAGAAATAAAGAGCGCAGAGAGAGAGAAAGAAAGAGCGCAGAGAGAGAGAAAAAGAGCGCAAAGAGAGAAAAAAAGAGCGCAGAGAGAAAGAAAGAGCGCAGAGAGAAAGAAAGAAAGAGCGCAGAGAGAGAGAGCGCAGAGAGAGAAAGAGAAAGAAAGAGCGCAGAGAGAGAGAGAGAGAAAGAGCGCCGAGAGAGAGAGAGAAAGAGCGCAGAGAGAGAGAAAGAGAAAGAAAGAGCGCACAGAGAGAAAGTGCGCAGAGAGAGAAAGAGCGCCGAGAGAAAGAAAGAGCGCAGAGAGAGAGAGAGAGAAAGAGCGCAGAGAGAGAAAGAAAGAGCGCAAAGAGAGAAAAAAAGAGCGAAGAAAGAAAGAGCGCAGAGAGAAAGAAAGAAAGAGCGCAGAGAGAGAGAAAGAGCGCAGAGAGAGAGAGAGAGAGGGCGCAGAGAGAGAGAATAAGCGCAGAGAGAGAAATAAAGAGCGCAGAGAGAGAAAGAAAGAGCGCAGAGAAAGAAAGAGCGCAGATAGAGAGAAAGAAAGAGCGCAGAGAGAGAAAGAAAGAGCGCAAAGAGAGAAAAAAAGAACGCAAAGAGAGAAAAAAAGAGCGCAGAGAGAAAGAAAGAAAGAGCGCAGAGAGAAAGAAAGAGCGCAGAGAGAGAGAGCGCAGAGAGAGAAAGAGAAAGAAAGAGCGCAGAGAGAGAAAGAGAAAGAAAGAGCGCAGAGAGAGAGAGAGAAAGAGCGCAGAGAGAGAGAGAAAGAGCGCAGAGAGAGAAATAAAGAGCACAGAGAGAAATAAAGAGCGCAGAGAGAGAAATAAAGAGCGCAGAGAGAGAAATAAAGAGCGCAGAGAGAGAAATAAAGAGCGCAGAGAGAGAAATAAAGAGCGCAGAGAGAGAAATAAAGAGCGCAGAGAGAGAAATAAAAAGCGCAGAGAGAGAAATAAAGAGCGCAGAGAAAGAAAGAGCGCAGAGAGAGATAAAGAAAGAGCGCAGAGAGAGAGAAAAAGAGCGCAGAGAGAGAAATAAAGAGCGCAGAGAGAGAAATAAAGAGCGCAGAGAGAGAAATAAAGAGCGCAGAGAGAGAAATAAAGAGCGCAGAGAGAGAGAAAGAAAGAGCGCAGAGAGAGAGAAAAAGAGCGCAAAGAGAGAAAAAAAGAGCGCAGAGAGAAAGAAAGAGCGCAGAGAGAAAGAAAGAAAGAGCGCAGAGAGAGAGAGCGCAGAGAGAGAAAGAGAAAGAAAGAGCGCAGAGAGAGAGAGAGAGAAAGAGCGCCGAGAGAGAGAGAGAAAGAGCGCAGAGAGAGAGAAAGAGAAAGAAAGAGCGCACAGAGAGAAAGTGCGCAGAGAGAGAAAGAGCGCCGAGAGAAAGAAAGAGCGCAGAGAGAGAGAGAGAGAAAGAGCGCAGAGAGAGAAAGAAAGAGCGCAAAGAGAGAAAAAAAGAGCGCAGAAAGAAAGAAAGAGCGCAGAGAGAAAGAAAGAAAGAGCGCAGAGAGAGAGAAAGAGCGCAGAGAGAGAAAGAGAAAGAAAGAGCGCAGAGAGAGAGAGAGAGGGCGCAGAGAGAGAGAATAAGCGCAGAGAGAGAAATAAAGAGCGCAGAGAGAGAAAGAAAGAGCGCAGAGAAAGAAAGAGCGCAGAGAGAGAAAGAAAGAGAGCAGAGAGAGAAAGAAAGAGCGCAAAGAGAGAAAAAAAGAACGCAAAGAGAGAAAAAAAGAGCGCAGAGAGAAAGAAAGAAAGAGCGCAGAGAGAAAGAAAGAGCGCAGAGAGAGAGAGCGCAGAGAGAGAAAGAGAAAGAAAGAGCGCAGAGAGAGAGAGAGAAAGAGCGCAGAGAGAGAGAGAAAGAGCGCAGAGAGAGAGAAAGAGAAAGAAGAGCGCAGAGAGAGAAAGAAAGAGCGCAGAGAGAGAGAAAGAGCGCAGAGAGAGAGAAAGAGCGCAGAGAGAGAGAAAGAGCACAGAGAGAGAGAAAGAGCGCAGAGAGAGAGAAAGAAAGAGCGCAGAGAGAGAGCAAGAGCGCAGAGAGAGAAAGAAAGAGCGCAGAGAGAAAGAAAGAGCGCAGAGAGAGAGCGCAGAGAGAGAGAAAGAGCGCAGAGAGAGAAATAAAGAGCGCAGAGAGAGAAATAAAGAGTGCAGAGAGAGAAATAAAGAGCGCAGAGAGAGAAATAAAGAGCGCAGAGAGAGAAATAAAGAGCGCAGAGAAAGAAAGAGCGCAGAGAGAGAGAAAGAAAGAGCGCAGAGAGAGAAAGAAAGAGCGCAAAGAGAGAAAAAAAGAGCGCAAAGAGAGAAAAAAAGAGCGCAGAGAGAAAGAAAGAAAGAGCGCAGAGAGAAAGAAAGAGCGCAGAGAGAGAGAGCGCAGAGAGAGAAAGAGAAAGAAAGAGCTCAGAGAGAGAGAGAGAGAAAGAGCGCCGAGAGAGAGAGAAGGTGAAAGAAAGAGCGCAGAGAGAGAAAGAGCGCAGAGAGAAAGAGCGCAGAGAAAGAGAGAGAGAGAGAGCGCAGAGAGAGAAAGAAAGAGCGCAAAGAGAGAAAAAAGAGCGCAGAAAGAAAGAAAGAGCGCAGAGAGAGAGAAAGAAAGAGCGCAGAGAGAGAGAGAGAAAGAGCGCAGAGAGAGAGAGAAAGAGCGCAGAGAGAGAAAGAGCGCAGAGAGAGAAAGAGCGCAGAGAGAGAGAGAGCGCAGAGAGAGAAAGAGTGCAGAGAGAGAGAGAAAGAACGCAGAGAGAGAGAGAAAGAACGCAGAGAGAGAGAGAAAGAGCACAGAGAGAGAGAAAGAGTGCAGAGAGAGAGAAAGAGCGCAGAGAGAGAGAAAGAGCGCAGAGAGAGAGAAAGAGCGCAGAGAGAGAGAAATAGCGCAGAGAGAGAGAAAGAGCGCAGAGAGAGAGAAAGAGCGCAGAGAGAGAGAGAAAAAAAGAGCGCAGAGAGAGAAAGAAAAAGCGCAGAGAGAGAGAAAGAAAGAGCGCAGAGAGAGAGAAAGAGCGCAGAGTGAGAGAGAAAGAGCGCAGAGAGAATGAAAGAGCGCAGAGAGAGAGAGAAAGAAAGAGCGCAGAGAGAGAGAGAAAGAAAGAGCGCAGAGAGAGAAAGAAATAGCGCAGAGAGAGAGAAAGAGCGCAGAGAGAGAGAGGAAGAAAGAGCGCAGAGAGAGAGAAAGAAAGAGCGCAGAGAGAAAGAAAGAGCACATAGAGAGAGAAAGAGCGCAGAGAGAGAGAAAAAGCGCAGAGAGAGAAATAAAGAGCGCAGAGAGAGAAAGAAAGAGCGCAGAGAGAGAGAAAGAAAGAGCGCAGAGAGAGAGAAAGAAAAAGCGCAGAGAGAGAAAGAAAGAGCGCAGAGAGAGAAAGAAAGAGCGCAGAGAGAGAAAGAAAGAGCGCAGAGAGAGAAAGAAAGAGCGCAGAGAGTGAGAGAGAAAGAGCGCAGAGAGTGAGAGAGAAAGAGCGCAGAGAGAAAGAAAGAGCGCAGAGAGAGAAAGAAAGAGCGCAGAGAGAGAGAAAGAAAGAGCGCAGAGAGAGAAAGAAAGAGCGCAGAGAGAGAAAGAAAGAGCGCAGAGAGAGAAAGAAAGAGCGCAGAGAGAGAAAGAAAGAGCGCAGAGAGAGAGAGAGAGCGCAGAGAGAGAGGAAGAAAGAGCGCAGAGAGAGAGAGAAAGAGCGCAGAGAGAGAGAGAAAGAGCGCAGAGAAAGAGAAAGAGCGCAGAGAGAGAAAGAGAAAGAAAGAGCGCAGAGAGAGAAAGAGCGCAAAGAGAGAAAGAGCGCAGAGAGAAAGAAAGAGCGCAGAGAGAGAGAGAGAAAGAGCGCAGAGAGAGAGAGAGAAAGAGCGCAGAGAGAGAGAAAGAGCGCAGAGAGAAAGAAAGAGCGCAGAGAGAGAGAAAGAAAGTGCGCAGAGAGAAAGAAAGAGCGCAGAGAGAGAGCACAGAGAGAGAAAGAGAAAGAAAGAGCGCAGAGAGAGAGAGAGAAAGAGCGCAGAGAGAGAGAGAGAGAGATAGAGCGCAGAGAGAGAGAAAGAGAAAGAAAGAGCGCAGAGAGAGAGAAAGAGCGCAGAGAGAGAGAGAAAGAGCGCAGAGGGAGAGAAAGAAAGAGCGCAGAGAGAGAGAAAGTAAGAGTGCAGAGAGAAAGAAAGAGCGCAGAGAGAAAGAAAGAAAGAGCGCAGAGAGAGAGAGAGAAAGAAAAAGCGCAGAGAAAGAAAGAGCGCAGAGAGAGGAAGAAAGAGCGCAGAGAAAGAGAGAAAGAAAGATCGCAGAGAGAGAGAAAGAGCGCAGAGAGAGAGAAAGAAAGAGCGCAGAGAGAGAGCGGAGAGAGAGAGCGCAGAGAGAGAGAGAGAGCGCAGAAAGAGAGAGAGTGCAGAGAGAGAGAGAGCGCAGAGAGAGAGAGCGCAGAAAGAGAGAGTGTGCAGAGAGAGAGAGAGCGCAGAGAGAGAGAATGAGCGCAGAGAGAAAGAAAGAGCGCAGAGAGAGAGAAAGAGAGCAGAGAGAAAGAAAGTGCGCAGAGAGAAAGAAAGAGCGCAGAGAGAGAGAAAGAAAGAGCGCAGAGAGAGAAAGAAAGAGCGCAGAGAGAGAGAGAAAGAGCGCAGCGAGAGAGAGAGAGAGCGCAGAGAGAGAGAAAGAAAGAGCGCAGAGAGAGAGAGAAAGAAAGAGCGCAGAGAGAGAAAGAAAGAGCGCAGAGAGAGAGAAAGAGCGCAGAGAGAGAGAAAGAGCGCAGAGAGAGAAAGAGCGCAGAGAGAAAGAAAGAGCGCAGAGAGAGAGAGAGAGCTCAGAGAGAGAGAAAAAAAGAGCGCAGAGAGAGAGAAAAAAAGAGCGCAGAGAGAGAGAAAGAAAAAGCGCAGAGAGAGAAAGAAAGAGCGCAGAGAGAGAGAGAAAGAGCGCAGAGAGTGAGAAAGAAAGAGCGCAGAGAGAAAGAAAGAGCGCAGAGAGAGAGAGAAAGAAAGAGCGCAGAGAGAGAAAGAAAGACCGCAGAGAGAGAGAGGAAGAAAGAGCGCAGAGAGAGAGAAAGAGCGCAGAGAGAGAGAAAGAGCGCAGAGAGAGAAAGAGCAGAGAGAGAGAAAGAGCACAGAGAGAGAGAAAAAGAACAGAGAGAGAGAAAGAAAGAGCACAGAGAGAGAGAAAGAAAGAGCGCAGAGAGAGAAAGAAAGAGTGCAGAGAGAGAGCGCAGAGAGAGAGAGAGAGTGCAGAGAGAGAAATAAAGAGCGCAGAGAGAGAAATAAAGAGCGCAGAGAGAGAAATAAAGAGCGCAGAGAGAGAAATAAAGAGCGCAGAGAGAGAAATAAAGAGCGCAGAGAGAGAAATAAAGAGCGCAGAGAGAGAGAAAGAAAGAGCGCAGAGAGAGAGAAAAAGAGCGCAAAGAGAGAAAAAAAGAGCGCAGAGAGAAAGAAAGAAAGAGCGCAGAGAGAAAGAAAGAAAGAGCGCAGAGAGAGAGAGCGCAGAGAGAGAAAGAGAAAGAAAGAGCGCAGAGAGAGAGAGAGAGAAAGAGCGCCGAGAGAGAGAGAGAAAGAGCGCAGAGAGAGAGAAAGAGAAAGAAAGAGCGCACAGAGAGAAAGTGCGCAGAGAGAGAAAGAGCGCAGAGAGAGAGAGAGAGAGAAAGAGCGCAGAGAGAGAAAGAAAGAGCGCAAAGAGAGAAAAAAAGAGCGCAGAAAGAAAGAAAGAGCGCAGAGAGAAAGAAAGAAAGAGCGCAGAGAGAGAGAAAGAGCGCAGAGAGAGAAAGAGAAAGAAAGAGCGCAGAGAGAGAGAGAGAGGGCGCAGAGAGAGAGAATAAGCGCAGAGAGTGAAATAAAGAGCGCAGAGAGAGAAAGAAAGAGCGCAGAGAAAGAAAGAGCGCAGATAGAGAGAAAGAAAGAGCGCAGAGAGAGAAAGAAAGAGAGCAGAGAGAGAAAGAAAGAGCGCAAAGAGAGAAAAAAAGAACGCAAAGAGAGAAAAAAAGAGCGCAGAGAGAAAGAAAGAAAGAGCGCAGAGAGAAAGAAAGAGCGCAGAGAGAGAGAGCGCAGAGAGAGAAAGAGAAAGAAAGAGTGCAGAGAGAGAAAGAGATAGAAAGAGCGCAGAGAGAGAGAGAGAAAGAGCGCAGAGAGAGAGAGAAAGAGCGCAGAGAGAGAGAAAGAGAAAGAAGAGCGCAGAGAGAGAAAGAAAGAGCGCAGAGAGAGAGAAAGAGCGCAGAGAGAGAGAAAGAGTGCAGAGAGAGAGAAAGAGCGCAGAGAGAGAGAAAGAGCACAGAGAGAGAGAAAGAGCGCAGAGAGAGAGAAAGAAAGAGCGCAGAGAGAGAGCAAGAGCGCAGAGAGAGAAAGAAAGAGCGCAGAGAGAAAGAAAGAGCGCAGAGAGAGAGCGCAGAGAGAGAGAAAGAGCGCAGAGAGAGAAATAAAGAGCGCAGAGAGAGAAATAAAGAGCGCAGAGAGAGAAATAAAGAGCGCAGAGAGAGAAATAAAGAGCGCAGAGAGAGAAATAAAGAGCGCAGAGAAAGAAAGAGCGCAGAGAGAGAAAGAAAGAGCGCAAAGAGAGAAAAAAAGAGCGTAAAGAGAGAAAAAAAGAGCGCAGAGAGAAAGAAAGAAAGAGCGCAGAGAGAAAGAAAGAGCGCAGAGAGAGAGAGCGCAGAGAGAGAAAGAGAAAGAAAGAGCGCAGAGAGAGAGAGAGAGAAAGAGCGCCGAGAGAGAGAAAGAGAAAGAAAGAGCGCAGAGAGAGAAAGAGCGCAGAGAGAAAGAGCGCAGAGAAAAAGAGAGAGAGAGCGCAGAGAGAGAAAGAAAGAGCGCAAAGAGAGAAAAAAAGAGCGCAGAAAGAAAGAAAGAGCGCAGAGAGAGAGAAAGAAAGAGCGCAGAGAGAGAGAGAGAAAGAGCGCAGAGAGAGAGAGAAAGAGCGCAGAGAGAGAAAGAGCGCAGAGAGAGAAAGAGCGCAGAGAGAGAGAGAGCGCAGAGAGAGAAAGAGTGCAGAGAGAGAGAGAAAGAATGCAGAGAGAGAGAGAAAGAGCGCAGAGAGAGAGAGAAAGAGCGCAGAGAGAGAGAAAGAGCGCAGAGAGAGAGAGAAAGAGCGCAGAGAGAGAGAAAGAGCGCAGAGAGAGAGAAAGAGCGCAGAGAGAGAGAGAAAAAAAGAGCGCAGAGAGAGAAAGAAAAAGCGCAGAGAGAGAGAAAGAAAGAGCGCAGAGAGTGAGAGAGAAAGAGCGCAGAGAGAAAGAAAGAGCGCAGAGAGAGAAAGAAAAAGCGCAGAGAGAGAGAGAGAAAGAGCGCAGAGAGTGAGAGAGAAAGAGCGCAGAGAGAAAGAAAGAGCGCAGAGAGAGAGAGAAAGAAAGAGCGCAGAGAGAGAGAGAAAGAAAGAGCGCAGAGAGAGAAAAAAATAGCGCAGAGAGAGAGAAAGAGCGCAGAGAGAGAGAGGAAGAAAGAGCGCAGAGAGAGAGAAAGAAAGAGCGCAGAGAGAAAGAAAGAGCACATAGAGAGAGAAAGAGCGCAGAGAGAGAAAGAAAGAGCGCAGAGAGAGAAAGAAAGAGCGCAGAGAAAGAAAGAGCGCAGAGAGAGAGAAAGAAAGAGCGCAGAGAGAGAAAGAAAGAGAGCAGAGAGAGAAAGAAAGAGCGCAAAGAGAGAAAAAAAGAGCGCAGAGAGAAAGAAAGAAAGAGCGCAGAGAGAAAGAAAGAGCGCAGAGAAAGAGAGCGCAGAGAGAGAAAGAGAAAGAAAGAGCGCAGAGAGAGAAAGAGAAAGAAAGAGCGCAGAGAGAGAGAGAGAAAGAGCGCAGAGAGAGAGAGAAAGAGCGCAGAGAGAGAGAAAGAGAAAGAAAGAGCGCAGAGAGAGAAAGAAAAAGCGCAGAGAGAAATAAAGAGCGCAGAGAGAGAAATAAAGAGCGCAGAGAGAGAAATAAAGAGCGCAGAGAGAGAAAGAAAGAGCGCAGAGAGAGAGAGAAAGAAAGAGCGCAGAGAGAGAGAGGAAGAAAGAGCGCAGAGAGAGAGAAAGAGCGCAGAGAGAGAGAAAGAGCGCAGAGAGAGAGAAAGAGCGCAGAGAGAGAGAAAGAGCACAGAGAGAGAGAAAGAGCACAGAGAGAGAGAAAGAGCACAGAGAGAGAGAAAGAGCACAGAGAGAGAGAAAGAGCATAGAGAGAGAGAAAGAGCACAGAGAGAGAGAAAGAGCACAGAGAGAGAGAAAGAGCACAGAGAGAGAGAAAGAGCACAGAGAGAGAGAAAGAGCACAGAGAGAGAGAAAGAGCACAGAGAGAGAGAAAGAGCACAGAGAGAGAAAGAGCACAGAGAGAAAAAAAGAGCGCAGAGAGAGAAATAAAGAGCGCAGAGAGAGAAATAAAGAGCACAGAGAGAAATAAAGAGCGCAGAGAGAGAAATAAAGAGCGCAGAGAGAGAAATAAAGAGCGCAGAGAGAGAAATAAAGAGCGCAGAGAGAGAAATAAAGAGCGCAGAGAGAGAAATAAAAAGCGCAGAGAGAGAAATAAAGAGCGCAGAGAAAGAAAGAGCGCAGAGAGAGATAAAGAAAGAGCGCAGAGAGAGAGAAAAAGAGCGCAGAGAGAGAAATAAAGAGCGCAGAGAGAGAAATAAAGAGCGCAGAGAGAGAAATAAAGAGCGCAGAGAGAGAAATAAAGAGCGCAGAGAGAGAGAAAGGAAGAGCGCAGAGAGAGAGAAAAAGAGCGCAAAGAGAGAAAAAAAGAGCGCAGAGAGAAAGAAAGAGCGCAGAGAGAAAGAAAGAAAGAGCGCAGAGAGAGAGAGCGCAGAGAGAGAAAGAGAAAGAAAGAGCGCAGAGAGAGAGAGAGAGAAAGAGCGCCGAGAGAGAGAGAGAAAGAGCGCAGAGAGAGAGAAAGAGAAAGAAAGAGCGCACAGAGAGAAAGTGCGCAGAGAGAGAAAGAGCGCCGAGAGAAAGAAAGAGCGCAGAGAGAGAGAGAGAGAAAGAGCGCAGAGAGAGAAAGAAAGAGCGCAAAGAGAGAAAAAAAGAGCGCAGAAAGAAAGAAAGAGCGCAGAGAGAAAGAAAGAAAGAGCGCAGAGAGAGAGAAAGAGCGCAGAGAGAGAAAGAGAAAGAAAGAGCGCAGAGAGAGAGAGAGAGGGCGCAGAGAGAGAGAATAAGCGCAGAGAGAGAAATAAAGAGCGCAGAGAGAGAAAGAAAGAGCGCAGAGAAAGAAAGAGCGCAGATAGAGAGAAAGAAAGAGCGCAGAGAGAGAAAGAAAGAGAGCAGAGAGAGAAAGAAAGAGCGCAAAGAGAGAAAAAAAGAACGCAAAGAGAGAAAAAAAGAGCGCAGAGAGAAAGAAAGAAAGAGCGCAGAGAGAGAGAGCGCAGAGAGAGAAAGAGAAAGAAAGAGCGCAGAGAGAGAGAGAGAGAAAGAGCGCCGAGAGAGAGAGAGAAAGAGCGCAGAGAGAGAGAAAGAGAAAGAAAGAGCGCACAGAGAGAAAGTGCGCAGAGAGAGAAAGAGCGCAGAGAGAAAGAAAGAGCGCAGAGAGAGAGAGAGAGAAAGAGCGCAGAGAGAGAAAGAAAGAGCGCAAAGAGAGAAAAAAAGAGCGCAGAAAGAAAGAAAGAGCGCAGAGAGAAAGAAAGAAAGAGCGCAGAGAGAGAGAAAGAGCGCAGAGAGAGAAAGAGAAAGAAAGAGCGCAGAGAGAGAGAGAGGGCGCAGAGAGAGAGAATAAGCGCAGAGAGAGAAATAAAGAGCGCAGAGAGAGAAAGAAAGAGCGCAGAGAAAGAAAGAGCGCAGATAGAGAGAAAGAAAGAGCGCAGAGAGAGAAAGAAAGAGAGCAGAGAGAGAAAGAAAGAGCGCAAAGAGAGAAAAAAAGAACGCAAAGAGAGAAAAAAAGAGCGCAAAGAGAAAGAAAGAAAGAGCGCAGAGATAAAGAAAGAGCGCAGAGAGAGAGAGCGCAGAGAGAGAAAGAGAAAGAAAGAGCGCAGAGAGAGAAAGAGATAGAAAGAGCGCAGAGAGAGAGAGAGAAAGAGCGCAGAGAGAGAGAGAAAGAGCGCAGAGAGAGAGAAAGAGAAAGAAGAGCGCAGAGAGAGAAAGAAAGAGCGCAGAGAGAGAGAAAGAGCGCAGAGAGAGAGAAAGAGCGCAGAGAGAGAGAAAGAGCACAGAGAGAGAGAAAGAGCGCAGAGAGAGAGAAAGAAAGAGCGCAGAGAGAGAGCAAGAGCGCAGAGAGAGAAAGAAAGAGCGCAGAGAGAAAGAAAGAGCGCAGAGAGAGAGCGCAGAGAGAGAGAAAGAGCGCAGAGAGAGAAATAAAGAGCGCAGAGAGAGAAATAAAGAGCGCAGAGAGAGAAATAAAGAGCGCAGAGAGAGAAATAAAGAGCGCAGAGAGAGAAATAAAGAGCGCAGAGAGAGAAATAAAGAGCGCAGAGAAAGAAAGAGCGCAGAGAGAGAGAAAGAAAGAGCGCAGAGAGAGAAAGAAAGAGCGCAAAGAGAGAAAAAAAGAGCGCAAAGAGAGAAAAAAAGAGCGCAGAGAGAAAGAAAGAAAGAGCGCAGAGAGAAAGAAAGAGCGCAGAGAGAGAGAGCGCAGAGAGAGAAAGAGAAAGAAAGAGCGCAGAGAGAGAGAGAGAGAAAGAGCGCCGAGAGAGAGAAAGAGAAAGAAAGAGCGCAGAGAGTGAAAGAGCGCAGAGAGAAAGAGCGCAGAGAAAGAGAGAGAGAGAGCGCAGAGAGAGAAAGAAAGAGCGCAGAGAGAGAGAGCGCAGAGAGAAAGAAAGAGCGCAGAGAGAGAGAAAGAGTGCAGAGAGAGAGAAAGAAAGTGCGCAGAGAGAAAGAAAGAGCGCAGAGAGAAAGAGCGCAGAGAGAGAAAGAGAAAGAAAGAGCGCAGAGAGAGAGAGAAAGAGCGCAGAGAGAGAGAAAGAGCACAGAGAGAGAGAAAGAGCACAGAGAGAGAAATAAAGAGCGCAGAGAGAGAAATAAAGAGCGCAGAGAGAGAAATAAAGAGCACAGAGAGAAATAAAGAGCGCAGAGAGAGAAATAAAGAGCGCAGAGAGAGAAATAAAGAGCGCAGAGAGAGAAATAAAGAGCGCAGAGAGAGAAATAAAGAGCGCAGAGAGAGAAATAAAGAGCGCAGAGAGAGAAATAAAAAGCGCAGAGAGAGAAATAAAGAGCGCAGAGAAAGAAAGAGCGCAGAGAGAGATAAAGAAAGAGCGCAGAGAGAGAGAAAAAGAGCGCAGAGAGAGAAATAAAGAGCGCAGAGAGAGAAATAAAGAGCGCAGAGAGAGAAATAAAGAGCGCAGAGAGAGAAATAAAGAGCGCAGAGAGAGAGAAAGAAAGAGCGCAGAGAGAGAGAAAAAGAGCGCAAAGAGAGAAAAAAAGAGCGCAGAGAGAAAGAAAGAGCGCAGAGAGAAAGAAAGAAAGAGCGCAGAGAGAGAGAGCGCAGAGAGAGAAAGAGAAAGAAAGAGCGCAGAGAGAGAGAGAGAGAAAGAGCGCCGAGAGAGAGAGAGAAAGAGCGCAGAGAGAGAGAAAGAGAAAGAAAGAGCGCACAGAGAGAAAGTGCGCAGAGAGAGAAAGAGCGCCGAGAGAAAGAAAGAGCGCAGAGAGAGAGAGAGAGAGAAAGAGCGCAGAGAGAGAAAGAAAGAGCGCAAAGAGAGAAAAAAAGAGCGCAGAAAGAAAGAAAGAGCGCAGAGAGAAAGAAAGAAAGAGCGCAGAGAGAGAGAAAGAGCGCAGAGAGAGAGAGGGCGCAGAGAGAGAGAATAAGCGCAGAGAGAGAAATAAAGAGCGCAGAGAGAGAAAGAAAGAGCGCAGAGAAAGAAAGAGCGCAGATAGAGAGAAAGAAAGAGCGCAGAGAGAGAAAGAAAGAGCGCAAAGAGAGAAAAAAAGAACGCAAAGAGAGAAAAAAAGAGCGCAGAGAGAAAGAAAGAAAGAGCGCAGAGAGAAAGAAAGAGCGCAGAGAGAGAGAGCGCAGAGAGAGAAAGAGAAAGAAAGAGCGCAGAGAGAGAAAGAGAAAGAAAGAGCGCAGAGAGAGAGAGAGAAAGAGCGCAGAGAGAGAGAGAAAGAGCGCAGAGAGAGAAATAAAGAGCAGAGAGAGAAATAAAGAGCGCAGAGAGAGAAATAAAGAGCGCAGAGAGAGAAATAAAGAGCGCAGAGAGAGAAATAAAGAGCGCAGAGAGAGAAATAAAGAGCGCAGAGAGAGAAATAAAGAGCGCAGAGAGAGAAATAAAAAGCGCAGAGAGAGAAATAAAGAGCGCAGAGAAAGAAAGAGCGCAGAGAGAGATAAAGAAAGAGCGCAGAGAGAGAGAAAAAGAGCGCAGAGAGAGAAATAAAGAGCGCAGAGAGAGAAATAAAGAGCGCAGAGAGAGAAATAAAGAGCGCAGAGAGAGAAATAAAGAGCGCAGAGAGAGAGAAAGAAAGAGCGCAGAGAGAGAGAAAAAGAGCGCAAAGAGAGAAAAAAAGAGCGCAGAGAGAAAGAAAGAGCGCAGAGAGAAAGAAAGAAAGAGCGCAGAGAGAGAGAGCGCAGAGAGAGAAAGAGAAAGAAAGAGTGCAGAGAGAGAGAGAGAGAAAGAGCGCCGAGAGAGAGAGAGAAAGAGCGCAGAGAGAGAGAAAGAGAAAGAAAGAGCGCACAGAGAGAAAGTGCGCAGAGAGAGAAAGAGCGCCGAGAGAAAGAAAGAGCGCAGAGAGAGAGAGAGAGAAAGAGCGCAGAGAGAGAAAGAAAGAGCGCAAAGAGAGAAAAAAAGAGCGCAGAAAGAAAGAAAGAGCGCAGAGAGAAAGAAAGAAAGAGCGCAGAGAGAGAGAAAGAGCGCAGAGAGAGAAAGAGAAAGAAAGAGCGCAGAGAGAGAGAGAGAGGGCGCAGAGAGAGAGAATAAGCGCAGAGAGAGAAATAAAGAGCGCAGAGAGAGAAAGAAAGAGCGCAGAGAAAGAAAGAGCGCAGAGAGAGAAAGAAAGAGAGCAGAGAGAGAAAGAAAGAGCGCAAAGAGAGAAAAAAAGAACGCAAAGAGAGAAAAAAAGAGCGCAGAGAGAAAGAAAGAAAGAGCGCAGAGAGAAAGAAAGAGCGCAGAGAGAGAGAGCGCAGAGAGAGAAAGAGAAAGAAAGAGCGCAGAGAGAGAAAGAGAAAGAAAGAGCGCAGAGAGAGAGAGAGAAAGAGCGCAGAGAGGGAGAGAAAGAGCGCAGAGAGAGAGAAAGAGAAAGAAGAGCGCAGAGAGAGAAAGAAAGAGCGCAGAGAGAGAGAGAGAGCGCAGAGAGAGAGAAAGAGCGCAGAGAGAGAGAAAGAGTGCAGAGAGTGAGAAAGAGCACAGAGAGAGAGAAAGAGCGCAGAGAGAGAGAAAGAAAGAGCGCAGAGAGAGAGCAAGAGCGCAGAGAGAGAAAGAAAGAGCGCAGAGAGAAAGAAAGAGCGCAGAGAGAGAGCGCAGAGAGAGAGAAAGAGCGCAGAGAGAGAAATAAAGAGCGCAGAGAGAGAAATAAAGAGCGCAGAGAGAGAAATAAAGAGCGCAGAGAGAGAAATAAAGAGCGCAGAGAGAGAAATAAAGAGCGCAGAGAAAGAAAGAGCGCAGAGAGAGAGAAAGAAAGAGCGCAGAGAGAGAAAGAAAGAGCGCAAAGAGAGAAAAAAAGAGCGCAAAGAGAGAAAAAAAGAGCGCAGAGAGAAAGAAAGAAAGAGCGCAGAGAGAAAGAAAGAGCGCAGAGAGAGAGAGCGCAGAGAGAGAAAGAGAAAGAAAGAGCGCAGAGAGAGAGAGAGAGAAAGAGCACCGAGAGAGAGAGAAGGTGAAAGAAAGAGCGCAGAGAGAGAAAGAGCGCAGAGAGAAAGAGCGCAGAGAAAGAGAGAGAGAGAGAGCGCAGAGAGAGAAAGAAAGAGCGCAAAGAGAGAAAAAAGAGCGCAGAAAGAAAGAAAGAGCGCAGAGAGAGAGAAAGAAAGAGCGCAGAGAGAGAGAGAGAAAGAGCGCAGAGAGAGAGAGAAAGAGCGCAGAGAGAGAAAGAGCGCAGAGAGAGAAAGAGCGCAGAGAGAGAGAGAGCGCAGAGAGAGAAAGAGTGCAGAGAGAGAGAGAAAGAACGCAGAGAGAGAGAGAAAGAACGCAGAGAGAGAGAGAAAGAGCGCAGAGAGAGAGAAAGAGCGCAGAGAGAGAGAAAGAGCGCAGAGAGAGAGAAAGAGCGCAGAGAGAGAGAAAGAGCGCAGAGAGAGAGAAAGAGCGCAGAGAGAGAGAAAGAGCGCAGAGAGAGAGAGAAAAAAAGAGCGCAGAGAGAGAAAGAAAAAGCGCAGAGAGAGAAAGAAAGAGCGCAGAGAGAGAGAAAGAGCGCAGAGAGTGAGAGAGAAAGAGCGCAGAGAGAAAGAAAGAGCGCAGAGAGAGAGAGAAAGAAAGAGCGCAGAGAGAGAGAGAAAGAAAGAGCGCAGAGAGAGAAAGAAATAGCGCAGAGAGAGAGAAAGAGCGCAGAGAGAGAGAGGAAGAAAGAGCGCAGAGAGAGAGAAAGAAAGAGCGCAGAGAGAAAGAAAGAGCACATAGAGAGAGAAAGAGCGCAGAGAGAGAGAAAAAGCGCAGAGAGAGAAATAAAGAGCGCAGAGAGAGAAATAAAGAGCGCAGAGAGAGAAATAAAGAGCGCAGAGAGAGAAATAAAGAGCGCAGAGAGAGAGAAAGAAAGAGCGCAGAGAGAGAGAAAAAGAGCGCAAAGAGAGAAAAAAAGAGCGCAGAGAGAAAGAAAGAGCGCAGAGAGAAAGAAAGAAAGAGCGCAGAGAGAGAGAGCGCAGAGAGAGAAAGAGAAAGAAAGAGTGCAGAGAGAGAGAGAGAGAAAGAGCGCCGAGAGAGAGAGAGAAAGAGCGCAGAGAGAGAGAAAGAGAAAGAAAGAGCGCACAGAGAGAAAGTGCGCAGAGAGAGAAAGAGCGCCGAGAGAAAGAAAGAGCGCAGAGAGAGAGAGAGAGAAAGAGCGCAGAGAGAGAAAGAAAGAGCGCAAAGAGAGAAAAAAAGAGCGCAGAAAGAAAGAAAGAGCGCAGAGAGAAAGAAAGAAAGAGCGCAGAGAGAGAGAAAGAGCGCAGAGAGAGAAAGAGAAAGAAAGAGCGCAGAGAGAGAGAGAGAGGGCGCAGAGAGAGAGAATAAGCGCAGAGAGAGAAATAAAGAGCGCAGAGAGAGAAAGAAAGAGCGCAGAGAAAGAAAGAGCGCAGAGAGAGAAAGAAAGAGAGCAGAGAGAGAAAGAAAGAGCGCAAAGAGAGAAAAAAAGAACGCAAAGAGAGAAAAAAAGAGCGCAGAGAGAAAGAAAGAAAGAGCGCAGAGAGAAAGAAAGAGCGCAGAGAGAGAGAGCGCAGAGAGAGAAAGAGAAAGAAAGAGCGCAGAGAGAGAAAGAGAAAGAAAGAGCGCAGAGAGAGAGAGAGAAAGAGCGCAGAGAGAGAGAGAAAGAGCGCAGAGAGAGAGAAAGAGAAAGAAGAGCGCAGAGAGAGAAAGAAAGAGCGCAGAGAGAGAGAGAGAGCGCAGAGAGAGAGAAAGAGCGCAGAGAGAGAGAAAGAGTGCAGAGAGTGAGAAAGAGCACAGAGAGAGAGAAAGAGCGCAGAGAGAGAGAAAGAAAGAGCGCAGAGAGAGAGCAAGAGCGCAGAGAGAGAAAGAAAGAGCGCAGAGAGAAAGAAAGAGCGCAGAGAGAGAGCGCAGAGAGAGAGAAAGAGCGCAGAGAGAGAAATAAAGAGCGCAGAGAGAGAAATAAAGAGCGCAGAGAGAGAAATAAAGAGCGCAGAGAGAGAAATAAAGAGCGCAGAGAAAGAAAGAGCGCAGAGAGAGAGAAAGAAAGAGCGCAGAGAGAGAAAGAAAGAGCGCAAAGAGAGAAAAAAAGAGCGCAAAGAGAGAAAAAAAGAGCGCAGAGAGAAAGAAAGAAAGAGCGCAGAGAGAAAGAAAGAGCGCAGAGAGAGAGAGCGCAGAGAGAGAAAGAGAAAGAAAGAGCGCAGAGAGAGAGAGAGAGAAAGAGCACCGAGAGAGAGAGAAGGTGAAAGAAAGAGCGCAGAGAGAGAAAGAGCGCAGAGAGAAAGAGCGCAGAGAAAGAGAGAGAGAGAGAGCGCAGAGAGAGAAAGAAAGAGCGCAAAGAGAGAAAAAAGAGCGCAGAAAGAAAGAAAGAGCGCAGAGAGAGAGAAAGAAAGAGCGCAGAGAGAGAGAGAGAAAGAGCGCAGAGAGAGAGAGAAAGAGCGCAGAGAGAGAAAGAGCGCAGAGAGAGAAAGAGCGCAGAGAGAGAGAGCGCAGAGAGAGAAAGAGTGCAGAGAGAGAGAGAAAGAACGCAGAGAGAGAGAGAAAGAACGCAGAGAGAGAGAGAAAGAGCGCAGAGAGAGAGAAAGAGCGCAGAGAGAGAGAAAGAGCGCAGAGAGAGAGAAAGAGCGCAGAGAGAGAGAAAGAGCGCAGAGAGAGAGAAAGAGCGCAGAGAGAGAGAGAAAAAAAGAGCGCAGAGAGAGAAAGAAAAAGCGCAGAGAGAGAAAGAAAGAGCGCAGAGAGAGAGAAAGAGCGCAGAGAGTGAGAGAGAAAGAGCACAGAGAGAAAGAAAGAGCGCAGAGAGAGAGAGAAAGAAAGAGCGCAGAGAGAGAGAGAAAGAAAGAGCGCAGAGAGAGAAAGAAATAGCGCAGAGAGAGAGAAAGAGCGCAGAGAGAGAGAGGAAGAAAGAGCGCAGAGAGAGAGAAAGAAAGAGCGCAGAGAGAAAGAAAGAGCACATAGAGAGAGAAAGAGCGCAGAGAGAGAGAAAAAGCGCAGAGAGAGAAATAAAGAGCGCAGAGAGAGAAAGAAAGAGCGCAGAGAGAGAAAGAAAGAGCGCAGAGAAAGAAAGAGCGCAGAGAGAGAAAGAAAGAGCGCAGAGAGAGAAAGAAAGAGAGCAGAGAGAGAAAGAAAGAGCGCAAAGAGAGAAAAAAAGAGCGCAGAGAGAAAGAAAGAAAGAGCGCAGAGAGAAAGAAAGAGCGCAGAGAAAGAGAGCGCAGAGAGAGAAAGAGAAAGAAAGAGCGCAGAGAGAGAAAGAGAAAGAAAGAGCGCAGAGAGAGAGAGAGAAAGAGCGCAAAGAGAGAGAGAAAGAGCGCAGAGAGAGAGAAAGAGAAAGAAAGAGCGCAGAGAGAGAAAGAAAAAGCGCAGAGAGAGAAAGAAAGAGCGCAGAAAGAGAGAAAGAGCGCAGAGAGAGAGAAAGAGCGCAGAGAGAGAGAAAGAGCGCAGAGAGAGAGAAAGAACGCAGAGAGAGAGAAAGAGCACAGAGAGAGAGAAAGAAAGAGCGCAGAGAGAGAAATAAAGAGCGCAGAGAGAGAAATAAAGAGCGCAGAGAGAGAAATAAAGAGCGCAGAGAGAGAAATAAAGAGCGCAGAGAGAGAGAGAAAGAAAGAGCGCAGAGAGAGAGAGAAAGAAAGAGCGCAGAGAGAGAGAGGAAGAAAGAGCGCAGAGAGAGAGAAAGAGCGCAGAGAGAGAGAAAGAGCGCAGAGAGAGAGAAAGAGCGCAGAGAGAGAGAAAGATCACAGAGAGAGAGAAAGAGCACAGAGAGAGAGAAAGAGCACAGAGAGAGAGAAAGAGCACAGAGAGAGAGAAAGAGCATAGAGAGAGAGAAAGAGCACAGAGAGAGAGAAAGAGCACAGAGAGAGAGAAAGAGCACAGAGAGAGAGAAAGAGCACAGAGAGAGAGAAAGAGCACAGAGAGAGAAATAAAGAGCGCAGAGAGAGAAATAAAGAGCGCAGAGAGAGAAATAAAGAGCGCAGAGAGAAATAAAGAGCGCAGAGAGAGAAATAAAGAGCGCAGAGAGAGAAATAAAGAGCGCAGAGAGAGAAATAAAAAGCACAGAGAGAGAAATAAAGAGCGCAGAGAAAGAAAGAGCGCAGAGAGAGATAAAGAAAGAGCGCAAAGAGAGAGAAAAAGAGCGCAGAGAGAGAAATAAAGAGCGCAGAGAGAGAAATAAAGAGCGCAGAGAGAGAAATAAAGAGCGCAGAGAGAGAAATAAAGAGCGCAGAGAGAGAGAAAGAAAGAGCGCAGAGAGAGAGAAAAAGAGCGCAAAGAGAGAAAAAAAGAGCGCAGAAAGAAAGAGCGCAGAGAGAAAGAAAGAAAGAGCACAGAGAGAGAAAGAAAGAGCGCAGAGAGAGAGAGCGCAGAGAGAGAAATAAAGAGCGCAGAGAGAGAAATAAAGAGCGCAGAGAGAAATAAAGAGCGCAGAGAGAGAAATAAAGAGCGCAGAGAGAGAAATAAAGAGCGCAGAGAGAGAAATAAAAAGCGCAGAGAGAGAAATAAAGAGCGCAGAGAAAGAAAGAGCGCAGAGAGAGATAAAGAAAGAGCGCAGAGAGAGAGAAAAAGAGCGCAGAGAGAGAAAGAGCGCAGAGAGAGAAATAAAGAGCGCAGAGAGAGAAATAAAGAGCGCAGAGAGAGAAATAAAGAGCGCAGAGAGAGAAATAAAGAGCGCAGAGAGAGAGAAAGAGAGAGAGAAAGAAAGAGCGCAGAGAGAGAGAAAAAGAGCGCAAAGAGAGAAAGAAAGAGTGCAGAGAGAGAGAAAAAGAGCGCAAAGAGAGAAAAAAAGAGCGCAGAGAGAGAAAGAAAGAGCGCAGAGAGAGAGAGAAAGAGCGCAGCGAGAGAGAGAGAGAGCGCAGAGAGAGAGAAAGAAAGAGCGCAGAGAGAGAGAGAAAGAAAGAGCGCAGAGAGAGAAAGAAAGAGCGCAGAGAGAGAGAAAGAGCGCAGAGAGAGAGAAAGAGCGCAGAGAGAGAAAGAGCGCAGAGAGAAAGAAAGAGCGCAGAGAAAGAAAGAGCGCAGAGAGAGAGAAAGAAAGAGCGCAGAGAAAGAAAGAGCGCAGAGAGAGAGAAAGAAAGAGCGCAGAGAGAGAAAGAAAGAGCGCAGAGAGAGAGAGCGCAGAGAGAAAGAAAGAGCGCAGAGAGAGAGAAAGAGTGCAGAGAGAGAGAAAGAAAGTGCGCAGAGAGAAAGAAAGAGCGCAGAGAGAAAGAGCGCAGAGAGAGAAAGAGCGCAGAGAGAAAGAAAGAGCGCAGAGAAAGAAAGAGCGCAGAGAGAGAGAAAAAAAGAGCGCAGAGAAAGAAAGAGCGCAGAGAGAGAGAAAGAAAGAGCGCAGAGAGAGAAAGAAAGAACGCAAAGAGAGAGAAAAAGAGCGCAGAGAGAAAGAAAGAAAGAGCGCAGAGAGAAAGAAAGAGCGCAGAGAGAGAGAGCGCAGAGAGAGAAAGAGAAAGAAAGAGCGCAGAGAGAGAAAGAGAAAGTAAGAGAGCAGAGAGAGATAGAGAAAGAGCGCAGAGAGAGAGAGAAAGAGCGCAGAGAGAGAAAGAGAAAGAAAGAGCGCAGAGAGAGAAAGAAAGAGCGCAGAGAGAGAGAAAGAGAGCAGAGAGAAAGAAAGTGCGCAGAGAGAAAGAAAGAGCACAGAGAGAAAGAAAGAGCGCAGAGAGAGAGAAAGAAAGAGCGCAGAGAGAGAGAGAAAGAGCGCAGAGAGAAAGAAAGAAAGAGTGCAGAGAGAGAGAGAAAGAAAGAGCGCAGAGAGAGAAAGAAAGAGCGCAGAGAGAGAGAGAGAGCGCAGAGAGAGAGGAAGAAAGAGCGCAGAGAGAGAGAGAAAGAACGCAGAGAGAGAGAGAAAGAGCGCAGAGAAAGAGAAAGAGCGGAGAGAGAGAAAGAGAAAGAAAGAGCGCAGAGAGAGAAAGAGCGCAAAGAGAGAAAGAGCGCAGAGAGAAAGAAAGAGCGCAGAGAGAGAGAGAGAAAGAGCGCAGAGAGAGAGAGAGAAAGAGCGCAGAGAGAGAGAAAGAGCGCAGAGAGAAAGAAAGAGCGCAGAGAGAGAGAAAGAAAGTGCGCAGAGAGAAAGAAAGAGCGCAGAGAGAGAGCGCAGAGAGAGAAAGAGAAAGAAAGAGCGCAGAGAGAGAGAGAGAAAGAGCGCAGAGAGAGAGAGAGAAAGAGCGCAGAGAGAGAGAAAGAGAAAGAAAGAGCGCAGAGAGAGAGAAAGAGCGCAGAGAGAGAGAGAGAAAGAGAGCAGAGGGAGAGAAAGAAAGAGCGCAGAGAGAGAGAAAGTAAGAGTGCAGAGAGAAAGAAAGAGCGCAGAGAGAAAGAAAGAAAGAGCGCAGAGAGAGAGAGAGAAAGAAAAAGCGCAGAGAAAGAAAGAGCGCAGAGAGAGGAAGAAAGAGCGCAGAGATAGAGAGAAAGAAAGATCGCAGAGAGAGAGAAAGAGCGCAGAGAGAGAGAAAGAAAGAGCGCAGAGATAGAGCGGAGAGAGAGAGCGCAGAGAGAGAGAGAGAGCGCAGAAAGAGAGAGAGTGCAGAGAGAGAGAGAGAGCGCAGAGAGAGAGAGAGCGCAGAAAGAGAGAGTGTGCAGAGAGAGAGAGAGCGCAGAGAGAGAGAATGAGCGCAGAGAGAAAGAAAGAGCGCAGAGAGAGAGAAAGAGAGCAGAGAGAAAGAAAGTGCGCAGAGAGAAAGAAAGAGCGTAGAGAGAGAGAAAGAAAGAGCGCAGAGAGAGAAAGAAAGAGCGCAGAGAGAGAGAGAAAGAGCGCAGCGAGAGAGAGAGAGAGCGCAGAGAGAGAGAAAGAAAGAGCGCAGAGAGAGAGAGAAAGAAAGAGCGCAGAGAGAGAAAGAAAGAGCGCAGAGAGAGAGAAAGAGCGCAGAGAGAGAGAAAGAGCGCAGAGAGAGAAAGAGCGCAGAGAGAAAGAAAGAGCGCAGAGAGAGAGAGAGAGCTCAGAGAGAGAGAAAAAAAGAGCGCAGAGAGAGAGAGAAAAAGAGCGCAGAGAGAGAGAAAGAAAAAGCGCAGAGAGAGAAAGAAAGAGCGCAGAGAGAGAGAGAAAGAGCGCAGAGAGTGAGAAAGAAAGAGCGCAGAGAGAAAGAAAGAGCGCAGAGAGAGAGAGAAAGAAAGAGCGCAGAGAGAGAAAGAAAGAGCGCAGAGAGAGAGAGGAAGAAAGAGCGCAGAGAGAGAGAAAGAAAGAGCGCAGAGAGAGAGAGAGAAAGAGCGCAGAGAGAGAGAGAAAGAGCGCAGAGAGAGAAAGAGCGCAGAGAGAGAAAGAGCGCAGAGAGAGAGAGAGCGCAGAGAGAGAAAGAGTGCAGAGAGAGAGAGAAAGAATGCAGAGAGAGAGAGAAAGAGCGCAGAGAGAGAGAGAAAGAGCGCAGAGAGAGAGAAAGAGCGCAGAGAGAGAGAGAAAGAGCGCAGAGAGAGAGAAAGAGCGCAGAGAGAGAGAAAGAGCGCAGAGAGAGAGAGAAAAAAAGAGCGCAGAGAGAGAAAGAAAAAGCGCAGAGAGAGAGAAAGAAAGAGCGCAGAGAGTGAGAGAGAAAGAGCGCAGAGAGAAAGAAAGAGCGCAGAGAGAGAAAGAAAAAGCGCAGAGAGAGAGAGAGAAAGAGCGCAGAGAGTGAGAGAGAAAGAGCGCAGAGAGAAAGAAAGAGCGCAGAGAGAGAGAGAAAGAAAGAGCGCAGAGAGAGAGAGAAAGAAAGAGCGCAGAGAGAGAAAAAAATAGCGCAGAGAGAGAGAAAGAGCGCAGAGAGAGAGAGGAAGAAAGAGCGCAGAGAGAGAGAAAGAAAGAGCGCAGAGAGAAAGAAAGAGCACATAGAGAGAGAAAGAGCGCAGAGAGAGAAAGAAAGAGCGCAGAGAGAGAAAGAAAGAGCGCAGAGAAAGAAAGAGCGCAGAGAGAGAGAAAGAAAGAGCGCAGAGAGAGAAAGAAAGAGAGCAGAGAGAGAAAGAAAGAGCGCAAAGAGAGAAAAAAAGAGCGCAGAGAGAAAGAAAGAAAGAGCGCAGAGAGAAAGAAAGAGCGCAGAGAAAGAGAGCGCAGAGAGAGAAAGAGAAAGAAAGAGCGCAGAGAGAGAAAGAGAAAGAAAGAGCGCAGAGAGAGAGAGAGAAAGAGCGCAGAGAGAGAGAGAAAGAGCGCAGAGAGAGAGAAAGAGAAAGAAAGAGCGCAGAGAGAGAAAGAAAAAGCGCAGAGAGAAATAAAGAGCGCAGAGAGAGAAATAAAGAGCGCAGAGAGAGAAATAAAGAGCGCAGAGAGAGAAAGAAAGAGCGCAGAGAGAGAGAGAAAGAAAGAGCGCAGAGAGAGAGAGGAAGAAAGAGCGCAGAGAGAGAGAAAGAGCGCAGAGAGAGAGAAAGAGCGCAGAGAGAGAGAAAGAGCGCAGAGAGAGAGAAAGAGCACAGAGAGAGAGAAAGAGCACAGAGAGAGAGAAAGAGCACAGAGAGAGAGAAAGAGCACAGAGAGAGAGAAAGAGCATAGAGAGAGAGAAAGAGCACAGAGAGAGAGAAAGAGCACAGAGAGAGAGAAAGAGCACAGAGAGAGAGAAAGAGCACAGAGAGAGAGAAAGAGCACAGAGAGAGAGAAAGAGCACAGAGAGAGAGAAAGAGCACAGAGAGAGAAAGAGCACAGAGAGAAAAAAAGAGCGCAGAGAGAGAAATAAAGAGCGCAGAGAGAGAAATAAAGAGCACAGAGAGAAATAAAGAGCGCAGAGAGAGAAATAAAGAGCGCAGAGAGAGAAATAAAGAGCGCAGAGAGAGAAATAAAGAGCGCAGAGAGAGAAATAAAGAGCGCAGAGAGAGAAATAAAAAGCGCAGAGAGAGAAATAAAGAGCGCAGAGAAAGAAAGAGCGCAGAGAGAGATAAAGAAAGAGCGCAGAGAGAGAGAAAAAGAGCGCAGAGAGAGAAATAAAGAGCGCAGAGAGAGAAATAAAGAGCGCAGAGAGAGAAATAAAGAGCGCAGAGAGAGAAATAAAGAGCGCAGAGAGAGAGAAAGGAAGAGCGCAGAGAGAGAGAAAAAGAGCGCAAAGAGAGAAAAAAAGAGCGCAGAGAGAAAGAAAGAGCGCAGAGAGAAAGAAAGAAAGAGCGCAGAGAGAGAGAGCGCAGAGAGAGAAAGAGAAAGAAAGAGCGCAGAGAGAGAGAGAGAGAAAGAGCGCCGAGAGAGAGAGAGAAAGAGCGCAGAGAGAGAGAAAGAGAAAGAAAGAGCGCACAGAGAGAAAGTGCGCAGAGAGAGAAAGAGCGCCGAGAGAAAGAAAGAGCGCAGAGAGAGAGAGAGAGAAAGAGCGCAGAGAGAGAAAGAAAGAGCGCAAAGAGAGAAAAAAAGAGCGCAGAAAGAAAGAAAGAGCGCAGAGAGAAAGAAAGAAAGAGCGCAGAGAGAGAGAAAGAGCGCAGAGAGAGAAAGAGAAAGAAAGAGCGCAGAGAGAGAGAGAGAGGGCGCAGAGAGAGAGAATAAGCGCAGAGAGAGAAATAAAGAGCGCAGAGAGAGAAAGAAAGAGCGCAGAGAAAGAAAGAGCGCAGATAGAGAGAAAGAAAGAGCGCAGAGAGAGAAAGAAAGAGAGCAGAGAGAGAAAGAAAGAGCGCAAAGAGAGAAAAAAAGAACGCAAAGAGAGAAAAAAAGAGCGCAGAGAGAAAGAAAGAAAGAGCGCAGAGAGAGAGAGCGCAGAGAGAGAAAGAGAAAGAAAGAGCGCAGAGAGAGAGAGAGAGAAAGAGCGCCGAGAGAGAGAGAGAAAGAGCGCAGAGAGAGAGAAAGAGAAAGAAAGAGCGCACAGAGAGAAAGTGCGCAGAGAGAGAAAGAGCGCAGAGAGAAAGAAAGAGCGCAGAGAGAGAGAGAGAGAAAGAGCGCAGAGAGAGAAAGAAAGAGCGCAAAGAGAGAAAAAAAGAGCGCAGAAAGAAAGAAAGAGCGCAGAGAGAAAGAAAGAAAGAGCGCAGAGAGAGAGAAAGAGCGCAGAGAGAGAAAGAGAAAGAAAGAGCGCAGAGAGAGAGAGAGAGGGCGCAGAGAGAGAGAATAAGCGCAGAGAGAGAAATAAAGAGCGCAGAGAGAGAAAGAAAGAGCGCAGAGAAAGAAAGAGCGCAGATAGAGAGAAAGAAAGAGCGCAGAGAGAGAAAGAAAGAGAGCAGAGAGAGAAAGAAAGAGCGCAAAGAGAGAAAAAAAGAACGCAAAGAGAGAAAAAAAGAGCGCAAAGAGAAAGAAAGAAAGAGCGCAGAGATAAAGAAAGAGCGCAGAGAGAGAGAGCGCAGAGAGAGAAAGAGAAAGAAAGAGCGCAGAGAGAGAAAGAGATAGAAAGAGCGCAGAGAGAGAGAGAGAAAGAGCGCAGAGAGAGAGAGAAAGAGCGCAGAGAGAGAGAAAGAGAAAGAAGAGCGCAGAGAGAGAAAGAAAGAGCGCAGAGAGAGAGAAAGAGCGCAGAGAGAGAGAAAGAGCGCAGAGAGAGAGAAAGAGCACAGAGAGAGAGAAAGAGCGCAGAGAGAGAGAAAGAAAGAGCGCAGAGAGAGAGCAAGAGCGCAGAGAGAGAAAGAAAGAGCGCAGAGAGAAAGAAAGAGCGCAGAGAGAGAGCGCAGAGAGAGAGAAAGAGCGCAGAGAGAGAAATAAAGAGCGCAGAGAGAGAAATAAAGAGCGCAGAGAGAGAAATAAAGAGCGCAGAGAGAGAAATAAAGAGCGCAGAGAGAGAAATAAAGAGCGCAGAGAGAGAAATAAAGAGCGCAGAGAAAGAAAGAGCGCAGAGAGAGAGAAAGAAAGAGCGCAGAGAGAGAAAGAAAGAGCGCAAAGAGAGAAAAAAAGAGCGCAAAGAGAGAAAAAAAGAGCGCAGAGAGAAAGAAAGAAAGAGCGCAGAGAGAAAGAAAGAGCGCAGAGAGAGAGAGCGCAGAGAGAGAAAGAGAAAGAAAGAGCGCAGAGAGAGAGAGAGAGAAAGAGCGCCGAGAGAGAGAAAGAGAAAGAAAGAGCGCAGAGAGAGAAAGAGCGCAGAGAGAAAGAGCGCAGAGAAAGAGAGAGAGAGAGCGCAGAGAGAGAAAGAAAGAGCGCAGAGAGAGAGAGCGCAGAGAGAAAGAAAGAGCGCAGAGAGAGAGAAAGAGTGCAGAGAGAGAGAAAGAAAGTGCGCAGAGAGAAAGAAAGAGCGCAGAGAGAAAGAGCGCAGAGAGAGAAAGAGAAAGAAAGAGCGCAGAGAGAGAGAAAGAAAGAGCGCAGAGAGAGAAAGAAAGAGCGCAAAGAGAGAAAAAAAGAGCGCAAAGAGAGAAAAAAAGAGCGCAGAGAGAAAGAAAGAAAGAGCGCAGAGAGAAAGAAAGAGCGCAGAGAGAGAGAGCGCAGAGAGAGAAAGAGAAAGAAAGAGCGCAGAGAGAGAGAGAGAGAAAGAGCACCGAGAGAGAGAGAAGGTGAAAGAAAGAGCGCAGAGAGAGAAAGAGCGCAGAGAGAAAGAGCGCAGAGAAAGAGAGAGAGAGAGAGCGCAGAGAGAGAAAGAAAGAGCGCAAAGAGAGAAAAAAGAGCGCAGAAAGAAAGAAAGAGCGCAGAGAGAGAGAAAGAAAGAGCGCAGAGAGAGAGAGAGAAAGAGCGCAGAGAGAGAGAGAAAGAGCGCAGAGAGAGAAAGAGCGCAGAGAGAGAAAGAGCGCAGAGAGAGAGAGAGCGCAGAGAGAGAAAGAGTGCAGAGAGAGAGAGAAAGAACGCAGAGAGAGAGAGAAAGAACGCAGAGAGAGAAAGAGCGCAGAGAGAGAGAAAGAGCGCAGAGAGAGAGAAAGAGCGCAGAGAGAGAGAAAGAGCGCAGAGAGAGAGAAAGAGCGCAGAGAGAGAGAAAGAGCGCAGAGAGAGAGAAAGAGCGCAGAGAGAGAGAGAAAAAAAGAGCGCAGAGAGAGAAAGAAAAAGCGCAGAGAGAGAAAGAAAGAGCGCAGAGAGAGAGAAAGAGCGCAGAGAGTGAGAGAGAAAGAGCGCAGAGAGAAAGAAAGAGCGCAGAGAGAGAGAGAAAGAAAGAGCGCAGAGAGAGAGAGAAAGAAAGAGCGCAGAGAGAGAAAGAAATAGCGCAGAGAGAGAGAAAGAGCGCAGAGAGAGAGAGGAAGAAAGAGCGCAGAGAGAGAGAAAGAAAGAGCGCAGAGAGAAAGAAAGAGCACATAGAGAGAGAAAGAGCGCAGAGAGAGAGAAAAAGCGCAGAGAGAGAAATAAAGAGCGCAGAGAGAGAAATAAAGAGCGCAGAGAGAGAAATAAAGAGCGCAGAGAGAGAAATAAAGAGCGCAGAGAGAGAGAAAGAAAGAGCGCAGAGAGAGAGAAAAAGAGCGCAAAGAGAGAAAAAAAGAGCGCAGAGAGAAAGAAAGAGCGCAGAGAGAAAGAAAGAAAGAGCGCAGAGAGAGAGAGCGCAGAGAGAGAAAGAGAAAGAAAGAGTGCAGAGAGAGAGAGAGAGAAAGAGCGCCGAGAGAGAGAGAGAAAGAGCGCAGAGAGAGAGAAAGAGAAAGAAAGAGCGCACAGAGAGAAAGTGCGCAGAGAGAGAAAGAGCGCCGAGAGAAAGAAAGAGCGCAGAGAGAGAGAGAGAGAAAGAGCGCAGAGAGAGAAAGAAAGAGCGCAAAGAGAGAAAAAAAGAGCGCAGAAAGAAAGAAAGAGCGCAGAGAGAAAGAAAGAAAGAGCGCAGAGAGAGAGAAAGAGCGCAGAGAGAGAAAGAGAAAGAAAGAGCGCAGAGAGAGAGAGAGAGGGCGCAGAGAGAGAGAATAAGCGCAGAGAGAGAAATAAAGAGCGCAGAGAGAGAAAGAAAGAGCGCAGAGAAAGAAAGAGCGCAGAGAGAGAAAGAAATAGAGCAGAGAGAGAAAGAAAGAGCGCAAAGAGAGAAAAAAAGAGCGCAAAGAGAGAAAAAAAGAGCGCAGAGAGAAAGAAAGAAAGAGCGCAGAGAGAAAGAAAGAGCGCAGAGAGAGAGAGCGCAGAGAGAGAAAGAGAAAGAAAGAGCGCAGAGAGAGAGAGAGAGAAAGAGCGCCGAGAGAGAGAAAGAGAAAGAAAGAGCGCAGAGAGAGAAAGAGCGCAGAGAGAAAGAGCGCAGAGAAAGAGAGAGAGAGAGCGCAGAGAGAGAAAGAAAGAGCGCAGAGAGAGAGAGCGCAGAGAGAAAGAAAGAGCGCAGAGAGAGAGAAAGAGTGCAGAGAGAGAGAAAGAAAGTGCGCAGAGAGAAAGAAAGAGCGCAGAGAGAAAGAGCGCAGAGAGAGAAAGAGAAAGAAAGAGCGCAGAGAGAGAGAGAAAGAGCGCAGAGAGAGAGAAAAAGAGCGCAGAGAGAGAAATAAAGAGCGCAGAGAGAGAAATAAAGAGCGCAGAGAGAGAAATAAAGAGCGCAGAGAGAGAAATAAAGAGCGCAGAGAGAGAGAAAGAAAGAGCGCAGAGAGAGAGAAAAAGAGCGCAAAGAGAGAAAAAAAGAGCGCAGAGAGAAAGAAAGAGCGCAGAGAGAAAGAAAGAAAGAGCGCAGAGAGAGAGAGCGCAGAGAGAGAAAGAGAAAGAAAGAGTGCAGAGAGAGAGAGAGAGAAAGAGCGCCGAGAGAGAGAGAGAAAGAGCGCAGAGAGAGAGAAAGAGAAAGAAAGAGCGCACAGAGAGAAAGTGCGCAGAGAGAGAAAGAGCGCCGAGAGAAAGAAAGAGCGCAGAGAGAGAGAGAGAGAAAGAGCGCAGAGAGAGAAAGAAAGAGCGCAAAGAGAGAAAAAAAGAGCGCAGAAAGAAAGAAAGAGCGCAGAGAGAAAGAAAGAAAGAGCGCAGAGAGAGAGAAAGAGCGCAGAGAGAGAAAGAGAAAGAAAGAGCGCAGAGAGAGAGAGAGAGGGCGCAGAGAGAGAGAATAAGCGCAGAGAGAGAAATAAAGAGCGCAGAGAGAGAAAGAAAGAGCGCAGAGAAAGAAAGAGCGCAGAGAGAGAAAGAAAGAGAGCAGAGAGAGAAAGAAAGAGCGCAAAGAGAGAAAAAAAGAACGCAAAGAGAGAAAAAAAGAGCGCAGAGAGAAAGAAAGAAAGAGCGCAGAGAGAAAGAAAGAGCGCAGAGAGAGAGAGCGCAGAGAGAGAAAGAGAAAGAAAGAGCGCAGAGAGAGAAAGAGAAAGAAAGAGCGCAGAGAGAGAGAGAGAAAGAGCGCAGAGAGGGAGAGAAAGAGCGCAGAGAGAGAGAAAGAGAAAGAAGAGCGCAGAGAGAGAAAGAAAGAGCGCAGAGAGAGAGAGAGAGCGCAGAGAGAGAGAAAGAGCGCAGAGAGAGAGAAAGAGTGCAGAGAGTGAGAAAGAGCACAGAGAGAGAGAAAGAGCGCAGAGAGAGAGAAAGAAAGAGCGCAGAGAGAGAGCAAGAGCGCAGAGAGAGAAAGAAAGAGCGCAGAGAGAAAGAAAGAGCGCAGAGAGAGAGCGCAGAGAGAGAGAAAGAGCGCAGAGAGAGAAATAAAGAGCGCAGAGAGAGAAATAAAGAGCGCAGAGAGAGAAATAAAGAGCGCAGAGAGAGAAATAAAGAGCGCAGAGAGAGAAATAAAGAGCGCAGAGAAAGAAAGAGCGCAGAGAGAGAGAAAGAAAGAGCGCAGAGAGAGAAAGAAAGAGCGCAAAGAGAGAAAAAAAGAGCGCAAAGAGAGAAAAAAAGAGCGCAGAGAGAAAGAAAGAAAGAGCGCAGAGAGAAAGAAAGAGCGCAGAGAAAGAGAGCGCAGAGAGAGAAAGAGAAAGAAAGAGCGCAGAGAGAGAAAGAGAAAGAAAGAGCGCAGAGAGAGAGAGAGAAAGAGCGCAGAGAGAGAGAGAAAGAGCGCAGAGAGAGAGAAAGAGAAAGAAAGAGCGCAGAGAGAGAAAGAAAAAGCGCAGAGAGAAATAAAGAGCGCAGAGAGAGAAATAAAGAGCGCAGAGAGAGAAATAAAGAGCGCAGAGAGAGAAAGAAAGAGCGCAGAGAGAGAGAGAAAGAAAGAGCGCAGAGAGAGAGAGGAAGAAAGAGCGCAGAGAGAGAGAAAGAGCGCAGAGAGAGAGAAAGAGCGCAGAGAGAGAGAAAGAGCGCAGAGAGAGAGAAAGAGCACAGAGAGAGAGAAAGAGCACAGAGAGAGAGAAAGAGCACAGAGAGAGAGAAAGAGCACAGAGAGAGAGAAAGAGCATAGAGAGAGAGAAAGAGCACAGAGAGAGAGAAAGAGCACAGAGAGAGAGAAAGAGCACAGAGAGAGAGAAAGAGCACAGAGAGAGAGAAAGAGCACAGAGAGAGAGAAAGAGCACAGAGAGAGAGAAAGAGCACAGAGAGAGAAAGAGCACAGAGAGAAAAAAAGAGCGCAGAGAGAGAAATAAAGAGCGCAGAGAGAGAAATAAAGAGCACAGAGAGAAATAAAGAGCGCAGAGAGAGAAATAAAGAGCGCAGAGAGAGAAATAAAGAGCGCAGAGAGAGAAATAAAGAGCGCAGAGAGAGAAATAAAGAGCGCAGAGAGAGAAATAAAAAGCGCAGAGAGAGAAATAAAGAGCGCAGAGAAAGAAAGAGCGCAGAGAGAGATAAAGAAAGAGCGCAGAGAGAGAGAAAAAGAGCGCAGAGAGAGAAATAAAGAGCGCAGAGAGAGAAATAAAGAGCGCAGAGAGAGAAATAAAGAGCGCAGAGAGAGAAATAAAGAGCGCAGAGAGAGAGAAAGGAAGAGCGCAGAGAGAGAGAAAAAGAGCGCAAAGAGAGAAAAAAAGAGCGCAGAGAGAAAGAAAGAGCGCAGAGAGAAAGAAAGAAAGAGCGCAGAGAGAGAGAGCGCAGAGAGAGAAAGAGAAAGAAAGAGCGCAGAGAGAGAGAGAGAGAAAGAGCGCCGAGAGAGAGAGAGAAAGAGCGCAGAGAGAGAGAAAGAGAAAGAAAGAGCGCACAGAGAGAAAGTGCGCAGAGAGAGAAAGAGCGCCGAGAGAAAGAAAGAGCGCAGAGAGAGAGAGAGAGAAAGAGCGCAGAGAGAGAAAGAAAGAGCGCAAAGAGAGAAAAAAAGAGCGCAGAAAGAAAGAAAGAGCGCAGAGAGAAAGAAAGAAAGAGCGCAGAGAGAGAGAAAGAGCGCAGAGAGAGAAAGAGAAAGAAAGAGCGCAGAGAGAGAGAGAGAGGGCGCAGAGAGAGAGAATAAGCGCAGAGAGAGAAATAAAGAGCGCAGAGAGAGAAAGAAAGAGCGCAGAGAAAGAAAGAGCGCAGATAGAGAGAAAGAAAGAGCGCAGAGAGAGAAAGAAAGAGAGCAGAGAGAGAAAGAAAGAGCGCAAAGAGAGAAAAAAAGAACGCAAAGAGAGAAAAAAAGAGCGCAGAGAGAAAGAAAGAAAGAGCGCAGAGAGAGAGCGCAGAGAGAGAAAGAGAAAGAAAGAGCGCAGAGAGAGAGAGAGAGAAAGAGCGCCGAGAGAGAGAGAGAAAGAGCGCAGAGAGAGAGAAAGAGAAAGAAAGAGCGCACAGAGAGAAAGTGCGCAGAGAGAGAAAGAGCGCAGAGAGAAAGAAAGAGCGCAGAGAGAGAGAGAGAGAAAGAGCGCAGAGAGAGAAAGAAAGAGCGCAAAGAGAGAAAAAAAGAGCGCAGAAAGAAAGAAAGAGCGCAGAGAGAAAGAAAGAAAGAGCGCAGAGAGAGAGAAAGAGCGCAGAGAGAGAAAGAGAAAGAAAGAGCGCAGAGAGAGAGAGAGAGGGCGCAGAGAGAGAGAATAAGCGCAGAGAGAGAAATAAAGAGCGCAGAGAGAGAAAGAAAGAGCGCAGAGAAAGAAAGAGCGCAGATAGAGAGAAAGAAAGAGCGCAGAGAGAGAAAGAAAGAGAGCAGAGAGAGAAAGAAAGAGCGCAAAGAGAGAAAAAAAGAACGCAAAGAGAGAAAAAAAGAGCGCAAAGAGAAAGAAAGAAAGAGCGCAGAGATAAAGAAAGAGCGCAGAGAGAGAGAGCGCAGAGAGAGAAAGAGAAAGAAAGAGCGCAGAGAGAGAAAGAGATAGAAAGAGCGCAGAGAGAGAGAGAGAAAGAGCGCAGAGAGAGAGAGAAAGAGCGCAGAGAGAGAGAAAGAGAAAGAAGAGCGCAGAGAGAGAAAGAAAGAGCGCAGAGAGAGAGAAAGAGCGCAGAGAGAGAGAAAGAGCGCAGAGAGAGAGAAAGAGCACAGAGAGAGAGAAAGAGCGCAGAGAGAGAGAAAGAAAGAGCGCAGAGAGAGAGCAAGAGCGCAGAGAGAGAAAGAAAGAGCGCAGAGAGAAAGAAAGAGCGCAGAGAGAGAGCGCAGAGAGAGAGAAAGAGCGCAGAGAGAGAAATAAAGAGCGCAGAGAGAGAAATAAAGAGCGCAGAGAGAGAAATAAAGAGCGCAGAGAGAGAAATAAAGAGCGCAGAGAGAGAAATAAAGAGCGCAGAGAGAGAAATAAAGAGCGCAGAGAAAGAAAGAGCGCAGAGAGAGAGAAAGAAAGAGCGCAGAGAGAGAAAGAAAGAGCGCAAAGAGAGAAAAAAAGAGCGCAAAGAGAGAAAAAAAGAGCGCAGAGAGAAAGAAAGAAAGAGCGCAGAGAGAAAGAAAGAGCGCAGAGAGAGAGAGCGCAGAGAGAGAAAGAGAAAGAAAGAGCGCAGAGAGAGAGAGAGAGAAAGAGCGCCGAGAGAGAGAAAGAGAAAGAAAGAGCGCAGAGAGAGAAAGAGCGCAGAGAGAAAGAGCGCAGAGAAAGAGAGAGAGAGAGCGCAGAGAGAGAAAGAAAGAGCGCAGAGAGAGAGAGCGCAGAGAGAAAGAAAGAGCGCAGAGAGAGAGAAAGAGTGCAGAGAGAGAGAAAGAAAGTGCGCAGAGAGAAAGAAAGAGCGCAGAGAGAAAGAGCGCAGAGAGAGAAAGAGAAAGAAAGAGCGCAGAGAGAGAGAGAAAGAGCGCAGAGAGAGAGAAAGAGCACAGAGAGAGAGAAAGAGCACAGAGAGAGAAATAAAGAGCGCAGAGAGAGAAATAAAGAGCGCAGAGAGAGAAATAAAGAGCACAGAGAGAAATAAAGAGCGCAGAGAGAGAAATAAAGAGCGCAGAGAGAGAAATAAAGAGCGCAGAGAGAGAAATAAAGAGCGCAGAGAGAGAAATAAAGAGCGCAGAGAGAGAAATAAAGAGCGCAGAGAGAGAAATAAAAAGCGCAGAGAGAGAAATAAAGAGCGCAGAGAAAGAAAGAGCGCAGAGAGAGATAAAGAAAGAGCGCAGAGAGAGAGAAAAAGAGCGCAGAGAGAGAAATAAAGAGCGCAGAGAGAGAAATAAAGAGCGCAGAGAGAGAAATAAAGAGCGCAGAGAGAGAAATAAAGAGCGCAGAGAGAGAGAAAGAAAGAGCGCAGAGAGAGAGAAAAAGAGCGCAAAGAGAGAAAAAAAGAGCGCAGAGAGAAAGAAAGAGCGCAGAGAGAAAGAAAGAAAGAGCGCAGAGAGAGAGAGCGCAGAGAGAGAAAGAGAAAGAAAGAGCGCAGAGAGAGAGAGAGAGAAAGAGCGCCGAGAGAGAGAGAGAAAGAGCGCAGAGAGAGAGAAAGAGAAAGAAAGAGCGCACAGAGAGAAAGTGCGCAGAGAGAGAAAGAGCGCCGAGAGAAAGAAAGAGCGCAGAGAGAGAGAGAGAGAGAAAGAGCGCAGAGAGAGAAAGAAAGAGCGCAAAGAGAGAAAAAAAGAGCGCAGAAAGAAAGAAAGAGCGCAGAGAGAAAGAAAGAAAGAGCGCAGAGAGAGAGAAAGAGCGCAGAGAGAGAGAGGGCGCAGAGAGAGAGAATAAGCGCAGAGAGAGAAATAAAGAGCGCAGAGAGAGAAAGAAAGAGCGCAGAGAAAGAAAGAGCGCAGATAGAGAGAAAGAAAGAGCGCAGAGAGAGAAAGAAAGAGCGCAAAGAGAGAAAAAAAGAACGCAAAGAGAGAAAAAAAGAGCGCAGAGAGAAAGAAAGAAAGAGCGCAGAGAGAAAGAAAGAGCGCAGAGAGAGAGAGCGCAGAGAGAGAAAGAGAAAGAAAGAGCGCAGAGAGAGAAAGAGAAAGAAAGAGCGCAGAGAGAGAGAGAGAAAGAGCGCAGAGAGAGAGAGAAAGAGCGCAGAGAGAGAAATAAAGAGCACAGAGAGAAATAAAGAGCGCAGAGAGAGAAATAAAGAGCGCAGAGAGAGAAATAAAGAGCGCAGAGAGAGAAATAAAGAGCGCAGAGAGAGAAATAAAGAGCGCAGAGAGAGAAATAAAGAGCGCAGAGAGAGAAATAAAAAGCGCAGAGAGAGAAATAAAGAGCGCAGAGAAAGAAAGAGCGCAGAGAGAGATAAAGAAAGAGCGCAGAGAGAGAGAAAAAGAGCGCAGAGAGAGAAATAAAGAGCGCAGAGAGAGAAATAAAGAGCGCAGAGAGAGAAATAAAGAGCGCAGAGAGAGAAATAAAGAGCGCAGAGAGAGAGAAAGAAAGAGCGCAGAGAGAGAGAAAAAGAGCGCAAAGAGAGAAAAAAAGAGCGCAGAGAGAAAGAAAGAGCGCAGAGAGAAAGAAAGAAAGAGCGCAGAGAGAGAGAGCGCAGAGAGAGAAAGAGAAAGAAAGAGTGCAGAGAGAGAGAGAGAGAAAGAGCGCCGAGAGAGAGAGAGAAAGAGCGCAGAGAGAGAGAAAGAGAAAGAAAGAGCGCACAGAGAGAAAGTGCGCAGAGAGAGAAAGAGCGCCGAGAGAAAGAAAGAGCGCAGAGAGAGAGAGAGAGAAAGAGCGCAGAGAGAGAAAGAAAGAGCGCAAAGAGAGAAAAAAAGAGCGCAGAAAGAAAGAAAGAGCGCAGAGAGAAAGAAAGAAAGAGCGCAGAGAGAGAGAAAGAGCGCAGAGAGAGAAAGAGAAAGAAAGAGCGCAGAGAGAGAGAGAGAGGGCGCAGAGAGAGAGAATAAGCGCAGAGAGAGAAATAAAGAGCGCAGAGAGAGAAAGAAAGAGCGCAGAGAAAGAAAGAGCGCAGAGAGAGAAAGAAAGAGAGCAGAGAGAGAAAGAAAGAGCGCAAAGAGAGAAAAAAAGAACGCAAAGAGAGAAAAAAAGAGCGCAGAGAGAAAGAAAGAAAGAGCGCAGAGAGAAAGAAAGAGCGCAGAGAGAGAGAGCGCAGAGAGAGAAAGAGAAAGAAAGAGCGCAGAGAGAGAAAGAGAAAGAAAGAGCGCAGAGAGAGAGAGAGAAAGAGCGCAGAGAGGGAGAGAAAGAGCGCAGAGAGAGAGAAAGAGAAAGAAGAGCGCAGAGAGAGAAAGAAAGAGCGCAGAGAGAGAGAGAGAGCGCAGAGAGAGAGAAAGAGCGCAGAGAGAGAGAAAGAGTGCAGAGAGTGAGAAAGAGCACAGAGAGAGAGAAAGAGCGCAGAGAGAGAGAAAGAAAGAGCGCAGAGAGAGAGCAAGAGCGCAGAGAGAGAAAGAAAGAGCGCAGAGAGAAAGAAAGAGCGCAGAGAGAGAGCGCAGAGAGAGAGAAAGAGCGCAGAGAGAGAAATAAAGAGCGCAGAGAGAGAAATAAAGAGCGCAGAGAGAGAAATAAAGAGCGCAGAGAGAGAAATAAAGAGCGCAGAGAGAGAAATAAAGAGCGCAGAGAAAGAAAGAGCGCAGAGAGAGAGAAAGAAAGAGCGCAGAGAGAGAAAGAAAGAGCGCAAAGAGAGAAAAAAAGAGCGCAAAGAGAGAAAAAAAGAGCGCAGAGAGAAAGAAAGAAAGAGCGCAGAGAGAAAGAAAGAGCGCAGAGAGAGAGAGCGCAGAGAGAGAAAGAGAAAGAAAGAGCGCAGAGAGAGAGAGAGAGAAAGAGCACCGAGAGAGAGAGAAGGTGAAAGAAAGAGCGCAGAGAGAGAAAGAGCGCAGAGAGAAAGAGCGCAGAGAAAGAGAGAGAGAGAGAGCGCAGAGAGAGAAAGAAAGAGCGCAAAGAGAGAAAAAAGAGCGCAGAAAGAAAGAAAGAGCGCAGAGAGAGAGAAAGAAAGAGCGCAGAGAGAGAGAGAGAAAGAGCGCAGAGAGAGAGAGAAAGAGCGCAGAGAGAGAAAGAGCGCAGAGAGAGAAAGAGCGCAGAGAGAGAGAGAGCGCAGAGAGAGAAAGAGTGCAGAGAGAGAGAGAAAGAACGCAGAGAGAGAGAGAAAGAACGCAGAGAGAGAAAGAGCGCAGAGAGAGAGAAAGAGCGCAGAGAGAGAGAAAGAGCGCAGAGAGAGAGAAAGAGCGCAGAGAGAGAGAAAGAGCGCAGAGAGAGAGAAAGAGCGCAGAGAGAGAGAAAGAGCGCAGAGAGAGAGAGAAAAAAAGAGCGCAGAGAGAGAAAGAAAAAGCGCAGAGAGAGAAAGAAAGAGCGCAGAGAGAGAGAAAGAGCGCAGAGAGTGAGAGAGAAAGAGCGCAGAGAGAAAGAAAGAGCGCAGAGAGAGAGAGAAAGAAAGAGCGCAGAGAGAGAGAGAAAGAAAGAGCGCAGAGAGAGAAAGAAATAGCGCAGAGAGAGAGAAAGAGCGCAGAGAGAGAGAGGAAGAAAGAGCGCAGAGAGAGAGAAAGAAAGAGCGCAGAGAGAAAGAAAGAGCACATAGAGAGAGAAAGAGCGCAGAGAGAGAGAAAAAGCGCAGAGAGAGAAATAAAGAGCGCAGAGAGAGAAATAAAGAGCGCAGAGAGAGAAATAAAGAGCGCAGAGAGAGAAATAAAGAGCGCAGAGAGAGAGAAAGAAAGAGCGCAGAGAGAGAGAAAAAGAGCGCAAAGAGAGAAAAAAAGAGCGCAGAGAGAAAGAAAGAGCGCAGAGAGAAAGAAAGAAAGAGCGCAGAGAGAGAGAGCGCAGAGAGAGAAAGAGAAAGAAAGAGTGCAGAGAGAGAGAGAGAGAAAGAGCGCCGAGAGAGAGAGAGAAAGAGCGCAGAGAGAGAGAAAGAGAAAGAAAGAGCGCACAGAGAGAAAGTGCGCAGAGAGAGAAAGAGCGCCGAGAGAAAGAAAGAGCGCAGAGAGAGAGAGAGAGAAAGAGCGCAGAGAGAGAAAGAAAGAGCGCAAAGAGAGAAAAAAAGAGCGCAGAAAGAAAGAAAGAGCGCAGAGAGAAAGAAAGAAAGAGCGCAGAGAGAGAGAAAGAGCGCAGAGAGAGAAAGAGAAAGAAAGAGCGCAGAGAGAGAGAGAGAGGGCGCAGAGAGAGAGAATAAGCGCAGAGAGAGAAATAAAGAGCGCAGAGAGAGAAAGAAAGAGCGCAGAGAAAGAAAGAGCGCAGAGAGAGAAAGAAAGAGAGCAGAGAGAGAAAGAAAGAGCGCAAAGAGAGAAAAAAAGAACGCAAAGAGAGAAAAAAAGAGCGCAGAGAGAAAGAAAGAAAGAGCGCAGAGAGAAAGAAAGAGCGCAGAGAGAGAGAGCGCAGAGAGAGAAAGAGAAAGAAAGAGCGCAGAGAGAGAAAGAGAAAGAAAGAGCGCAGAGAGAGAGAGAGAAAGAGCGCAGAGAGAGAGAGAAAGAGCGCAGAGAGAGAGAAAGAGAAAGAAGAGCGCAGAGAGAGAAAGAAAGAGCGCAGAGAGAGAGAGAGAGCGCAGAGAGAGAGAAAGAGCGCAGAGAGAGAGAAAGAGTGCAGAGAGTGAGAAAGAGCACAGAGAGAGAGAAAGAGCGCAGAGAGAGAGAAAGAAAGAGCGCAGAGAGAGAGCAAGAGCGCAGAGAGAGAAAGAAAGAGCGCAGAGAGAAAGAAAGAGCGCAGAGAGAGAGCGCAGAGAGAGAGAAAGAGCGCAGAGAGAGAAATAAAGAGCGTAGAGAGAGAAATAAAGAGCGCAGAGAGAGAAATAAAGAGCGCAGAGAGAGAAATAAAGAGCGCAGAGAGAGAAATAAAGAGCGCAGAGAAAGAAAGAGCGCAGAGAGAGAGAAAGAAAGAGCGCAGAGAGAGAAAGAAAGAGCGCAAAGAGAGAAAAAAAGAGCGCAAAGAGAGAAAAAAAGAGCGCAGAGAGAAAGAAAGAAAGAGCGCAGAGAGAAAGAAAGAGCGCAGAGAGAGAGAGCGCAGAGAGAGAAAGAGAAAGAAAGAGCGCAGAGAGAGAGAGAGAGAAAGAGCACCGAGAGAGAGAGAAGGTGAAAGAAAGAGCGCAGAGAGAGAAAGAGCGCAGAGAGAAAGAGCGCAGAGAAAGAGAGAGAGAGAGAGCGCAGAGAGAGAAAGAAAGAGCGCAAAGAGAGAAAAAAGAGCGCAGAAAGAAAGAAAGAGCGCAGAGAGAGAGAAAGAAAGAGCGCAGAGAGAGAGAGAGAAAGAGCGCAGAGAGAGAGAGAAAGAGCGCAGAGAGAGAAAGAGCGCAGAGAGAGAAAGAGCGCAGAGAGAGAGAGAGCGCAGAGAGAGAAAGAGTGCAGAGAGAGAGAGAAAGAACGCAGAGAGAGAGAGAAAGAACGCAGAGAGAGAGAGAAAGAGCGCAGAGAGAGAGAAAGAGCGCAGAGAGAGAGAAAGAGCGCAGAGAGAGAGAAAGAGCGCAGAGAGAGAGAAAGAGCGCAGAGAGAGAGAAAGAGCGCAGAGAGAGAGAGAAAAAAAGAGCGCAGAGAGAGAAAGAAAAAGCGCAGAGAGAGAAAGAAAGAGCGCAGAGAGAGAGAAAGAGCGCAGAGAGTGAGAGAGAAAGAGCACAGAGAGAAAGAAAGAGCGCAGAGAGAGAGAGAAAGAAAGAGCGCAGAGAGAGAGAGAAAGAAAGAGCGCAGAGAGAGAAAGAAATAGCGCAGAGAGAGAGAAAGAGCGCAGAGAGAGAGAGGAAGAAAGAGCGCAGAGAGAGAGAAAGAAAGAGCGCAGAGAGAAAGAAAGAGCACATAGAGAGAGAAAGAGCGCAGAGAGAGAGAAAAAGCGCAGAGAGAGAAATAAAGAGCGCAGAGAGAGAAAGAAAGAGCGCAGAGAGAGAAAGAAAGAGCGCAGAGAAAGAAAGAGCGCAGAGAGAGAAAGAAAGAGCGCAGAGAGAGAAAGAAAGAGAGCAGAGAGAGAAAGAAAGAGCGCAAAGAGAGAAAAAAAGAGCGCAGAGAGAAAGAAAGAAAGAGCGCAGAGAGAAAGAAAGAGCGCAGAGAAAGAGAGCGCAGAGAGAGAAAGAGAAAGAAAGAGCGCAGAGAGAGAAAGAGAAAGAAAGAGCGCAGAGAGAGAGAGAGAAAGAGCGCAAAGAGAGAGAGAAAGAGCGCAGAGAGAGAGAAAGAGAAAGAAAGAGCGCAGAGAGAGAAAGAAAAAGCGCAGAGAGAGAAAGAAAGAGCGCAGAAAGAGAGAAAGAGCGCAGAGAGAGAGAAAGAGCGCAGAGAGAGAGAAAGAGCGCAGAGAGAGAGAAAGAACGCAGAGAGAGAGAAAGAGCACAGAGAGAGAGAAAGAAAGAGCGCAGAGAGAGAAATAAAGAGCGCAGAGAGAGAAATAAAGAGCGCAGAGAGAGAAATAAAGAGCGCAGAGAGAGAAATAAAGAGCGCAGAGAGAGAGAGAAAGAAAGAGCGCAGAGAGAGAGAGAAAGAAAGAGCGCAGAGAGAGAGAGGAAGAAAGAGCGCAGAGAGAGAGAAAGAGCGCAGAGAGAGAGAAAGAGCGCAGAGAGAGAGAAAGAGCGCAGAGAGAGAGAAAGATCACAGAGAGAGAGAAAGAGCACAGAGAGAGAGAAAGAGCACAGAGAGAGAGAAAGAGCACAGAGAGAGAGAAAGAGCATAGAGAGAGAGAAAGAGCACAGAGAGAGAGAAAGAGCACAGAGAGAGAGAAAGAGCACAGAGAGAGAGAAAGAGCACAGAGAGAGAGAAAGAGCACAGAGAGAGAAATAAAGAGCGCAGAGAGAGAAATAAAGAGCGCAGAGAGAGAAATAAAGAGCGCAGAGAGAAATAAAGAGCGCAGAGAGAGAAATAAAGAGCGCAGAGAGAGAAATAAAGAGCGCAGAGAGAGAAATAAAAAGCACAGAGAGAGAAATAAAGAGCGCAGAGAAAGAAAGAGCGCAGAGAGAGATAAAGAAAGAGCGCAAAGAGAGAGAAAAAGAGCGCAGAGAGAGAAATAAAGAGCGCAGAGAGAGAAATAAAGAGCGCAGAGAGAGAAATAAAGAGCGCAGAGAGAGAAATAAAGAGCGCAGAGAGAGAGAAAGAAAGAGCGCAGAGAGAGAGAAAAAGAGCGCAAAGAGAGAAAAAAAGAGCGCAGAAAGAAAGAGCGCAGAGAGAAAGAAAGAAAGAGCACAGAGAGAGAAAGAAAGAGCGCAGAGAGAGAGAGCGCAGAGAGAGAAATAAAGAGCGCAGAGAGAGAAATAAAGAGCGCAGAGAGAAATAAAGAGCGCAGAGAGAGAAATAAAGAGCGCAGAGAGAGAAATAAAGAGCGCAGAGAGAGAAATAAAAAGCGCAGAGAGAGAAATAAAGAGCGCAGAGAAAGAAAGAGCGCAGAGAGAGATAAAGAAAGAGCGCAGAGAGAGAGAAAAAGAGCGCAGAGAGAGAAAGAGCGCAGAGAGAGAAATAAAGAGCGCAGAGAGAGAAATAAAGAGCGCAGAGAGAGAAATAAAGAGCGCAGAGAGAGAAATAAAGAGCGCAGAGAGAGAGAAAGAAAGAGCGCAGAGAGAGAGAAAAAGAGCGCAAAGAGAGAAAGAAAGAGCGCAGAGAGAGAGAAAAAGAGCGCAAAGAGAGAAAAAAAGAGCGCAGAGAGAGAAAGAAAGAGCGCAGAGAGAGAGAGAAAGAGCGCAGCGAGAGAGAGAGAGAGCGCAGAGAGAGAGAAAGAAAGAGCGCAGAGAGAGAGAGAAAGAAAGAGCGCAGAGAGAGAAAGAAAGAGCGCAGAGAGAGAGAAAGAGCGCAGAGAGAGAGAAAGAGCGCAGAGAGAGAAAGAGCGCAGAGAGAAAGAAAGAGCGCAGAGAAAGAAAGAGCGCAGAGAGAGAGAAAGAAAGAGCGCAGAGAAAGAAAGAGCGCAGAGAGAGAGAAAGAAAGAGCGCAGAGAGAGAAAGAAAGAGCGCAGAGAGAGAGAGCGCAGAGAGAAAGAAAGAGCGCAGAGAGAGAGAAAGAGTGCAGAGAGAGAGAAAGAAAGTGCGCAGAGAGAAAGAAAGAGCGCAGAGAGAAAGAGCGCAGAGAGAGAAAGAGCGCAGAGAGAAAGAAAGAGCGCAGAGAAAGAAAGAGCGCAGAGAGAGAGAAAGAAAGAGCGCAGAGAAAGAAAGAGCGCAGAGAGAGAGAAAGAAAGAGCGCAGAGAGAGAAAGAAAGAACGCAAAGAGAGAGAAAAAGAGCGCAGAGAGAAAGAAAGAAAGAGCGCAGAGAGAAAGAAAGAGCGCAGAGAGAGAGAGCGCAGAGAGAGAAAGAGAAAGAAAGAGCGCAGAGAGAGAAAGAGAAAGTAAGAGAGCAGAGAGAGATAGAGAAAGAGCGCAGAGAGAGAGAGAAAGAGCGCAGAGAGAGAAAGAGAAAGAAAGAGCGCAGAGAGAGAAAGAAAGAGCGCAGAGAGAGAGAAAGAGAGCAGAGAGAAAGAAAGTGCGCAGAGAGAAAGAAAGAGCACAGAGAGAAAGAAAGAGCGCAGAGAGAGAGAAAGAAAGAGCGCAGAGAGAGAGAGAAAGAGCGCAGAGAGAAAGAAAGAAAGAGTGCAGAGAGAGAGAGAAAGAAAGAGCGCAGAGAGAGAAAGAAAGAGCGCAGAGAGAGAGAGAGAGCGCAGAGAGAGAGGAAGAAAGAGCGCAGAGAGAGAGAGAAAGAACGCAGAGAGAGAGAGAAAGAGCGCAGAGAAAGAGAAAGAGCGGAGAGAGAGAAAGAGAAAGAAAGAGCGCAGAGAGAGAAAGAGCGCAAAGAGAGAAAGAGCGCAGAGAGAAAGAAAGAGCGCAGAGAGAGAGAGAAAGAGCGCAGAGAGAGAGAGAGAAAGAGCGCAGAGAGAGAGAAAGAGCGCAGAGAGAAAGAAAGAGCGCAGAGAGAGAGAAAGAAAGTGCGCAGAGAGAAAGAAAGAGCGCAGAGAGAGAGCGCAGAGAGAGAAAGAGAAAGAAAGAGCGCAGAGAGAGAGAGAGAAAGAGCGCAGAGAGAGAGAGAGAAAGAGCGCAGAGAGAGAGAAAGAGAAAGAAAGAGCGCAGAGAGAGAGAAAGAGCGCAGAGAGAGAGAGAGAAAGAGAGCAGAGGGAGAGAAAGAAAGAGCGCAGAGAGAGAGAAAGTAAGAGTGCAGAGAGAAAGAAAGAGCGCAGAGAGAAAGAAAGAAAGAGCGCAGAGAGAGAGAGAGAAAGAAAAAGCGCAGAGAAAGAAAGAGCGCAGAGAGAGGAAGAAAGAGCGCAGAGATAGAGAGAAAGAAAGATCGCAGAGAGAGAGAAAGAGCGCAGAGAGAGAGAAAGAAAGAGCGCAGAGATAGAGCGGAGAGAGAGAGCGCAGAGAGAGAGAGAGAGCGCAGAAAGAGAGAGAGTGCAGAGAGAGAGAGAGAGCGCAGAGAGAGAGAGAGCGCAGAAAGAGAGAGTGTGCAGAGAGAGAGAGAGCGCAGAGAGAGAGAATGAGCGCAGAGAGAAAGAAAGAGCGCAGAGAGAGAGAAAGAGAGCAGAGAGAAAGAAAGTGCGCAGAGAGAAAGAAAGAGCGTAGAGAGAGAGAAAGAAAGAGCGCAGAGAGAGAAAGAAAGAGCGCAGAGAGAGAGAGAAAGAGCGCAGCGAGAGAGAGAGAGAGCGCAGAGAGAGAGAAAGAAAGAGCGCAGAGAGAGAGAGAAAGAAAGAGCGCAGAGAGAGAAAGAAAGAGCGCAGAGAGAGAGAAAGAGCGCAGAGAGAGAGAAAGAGCGCAGAGAGAGAAAGAGCGCAGAGAGAAAGAAAGAGCGCAGAGAGAGAGAGAGAGCTCAGAGAGAGAGAAAAAAAGAGCGCAGAGAGAGAGAGAAAAAGAGCGCAGAGAGAGAGAAAGAAAAAGCGCAGAGAGAGAAAGAAAGAGCGCAGAGAGAGAGAGAAAGAGCGCAGAGAGTGAGAAAGAAAGAGCGCAGAGAGAAAGAAAGAGCGCAGAGAGAGAGAGAAAGAAAGAGCGCAGAGAGAGAAAGAAAGAGCGCAGAGAGAGAGAGGAAGAAAGAGCGCAGAGAGAGAGAAAGAGCGCAGAGAGAGAGAAAGAGCGCAGAGAGAGAAAGAGCAGAGAGAGAGAAAGAGCACAGAGAGAGAGAAAGAGAACAGAGAGAGAGAAAGAAAGAGCACAGAGAGAGAGAAAGAAAGAGCGCAGAGAGAGAAAGAAAGAGTGCAGAGAGAGAGCGCAGAGAGAGAGAGAGAGTGCAGAGAGAGAAATAAAGAGCGCAGAGAGAGAAATAAAGAGCGCAGAGAGAGAAATAAAGAGCGCAGAGAGAGAAATAAAGAGCGCAGAGAGAGAAATAAAGAGCGCAGAGAGAGAAATAAAGAGCGCAGAGAGAGAGAAAGAAAGAGCGCAGAGAGAGAGAAAAAGAGCGCAAAGAGAGAAAAAAAGAGCGCAGAGAGAAAGAAAGAAAGAGCGCAGAGAGAAAGAAAGAAAGAGCGCAGAGAGAGAGAGCGCAGAGAGAGAAAGAGAAAGAAAGAGTGCAGAGAGAGAGAGAGAGAAAGAGCGCCGAGAGAGAGAGAGAAAGAGCGCAGAGAGAGAGAAAGAGAAAGAAAGAGCGCACAGAGAGAAAGTGCGCAGAGAGAGAAAGAGCGCAGAGAGAAAGAAAGAGCGCAGAGAGAGAGAGAGAGAAAGAGCGCATAGAGAGAAAGAAAGAGCGCAAAGAGAGAAAAAAAGAGCGCAGAAAGAAAGAAAGAGCGCAGAGAGAAAGAAAGAAAGAGCGCAGAGAGAGAGAAAGAGCGCAGAGAGAGAAAGAGAAAGAAAGAGCGCAGAGAGAGAGAGAGAGGGCGCAGAGAGAGAGAATAAGCGCAGAGAGAGAAATAAAGAGCGCAGAGAGAGAAAGAAAGAGCGCAGAGAAAGAAAGAGCGCAGATAGAGAGAAAGAAAGAGCGCAGAGAGAGAAAGAAAGAGAGCAGAGAGAGAAAGAAAGAGCGCAAAGAGAGAAAAAAAGAACGCAAAGAGAGAAAAAAAGAGCGCAGAGAGAAAGAAAGAAAGAGCGCAGAGAGAAAGAAAGAGCGCAGAGAGAGAGAGCGCAGAGAGAGAAAGAGAAAGAAAGAGCGCAGAGAGAGAAAGAGATAGAAAGAGCGCAGAGAGAGAGAGAGAAAGAGCGCAGAGAGAGAGAGAAAGAGCGCAGAGAGAGAGAAAGAGAAAGAAGAGCGCAGAGAGAGAAAGAAAGAGCGCAGAGAGAGAGAAAGAGCGCAGAGAGAGAGAAAGAGCGCAGAGAGAGAGAAAGAGCGCAGAGAGAGAGAAAGAGCACAGAGAGAGAGAAAGAGCGCAGAGAGAGAGAAAGAAAGAGCGCAGAGAGAGAGCAAGAGCGCAGAGAGAGAAAGAAAGAGCGCAGAGAGAAAGAAAGAGCGCAGAGAGAGAGAGAAAGAAAGAGCGCAGAGAGAGAAAGAAAGAGCGCAGAGAGAGAGAGGAAGAAAGAGCGCAGAGAGAGAGAAAGAGCGCAGAGAGAGAGAAAGAGCGCAGAGAGAGAAAGAGCAGAGAGAGAGAAAGAGCACAGAGAGAGAGAAAGAGAACAGAGAGAGAGAAAGAAAGAGCACAGAGAGAGAGAAAGAAAGAGCGCAGAGAGAGAAAGAAAGAGTGCAGAGAGAGAGCGCAGAGAGAGAGAGAGAGTGCAGAGAGAGAAATAAAGAGCGCAGAGAGAGAAATAAAGAGCGCAGAGAGAGAAATAAAGAGCGCAGAGAGAGAAATAAAGAGCGCAGAGAGAGAAATAAAGAGCGCAGAGAGAGAAATAAAGAGCGCAGAGAGAGAAATAAAGGGCGCAGAGAAAGAAAGAGCGCAGAGAGAGAGAAAGAAAGAGCGCAGAGAGAGAAAGAAAGAGCGCAAAGAGAGAAAAAAAGAGCGCAAAGAGAGAAAAAAAGAGCGCAGAGAGAAAGAAAGAAAGAGCGCAGAGAGAAAGAAAGAGCGCAGAGAGAGAGAGCGCAGAGAGAGAAAGAGAAAGAAAGAGCGCAGAGAGAGAGAGAGAGAAAGAGCGCCGAGAGAGAAAGAAAGAGCGCAGAGAGAGAGAAAGAGCGCAGAGAGAGAGAAAGAGCGCAGAGAGAGAGAAAGAACGCAGAGAGAGAGAGAAAAAAAGAGCGCAGAGAGAGAAAGAAAGAGCGCAGAGAGAGAGAAAGAGCGCAGAGAGTGAGAGAGAAAGAGCGCAGAGAGAAAGAAAGAGCGCAGAGAGAGAGAGAAAGAAAGAGCGCAGAGAGAGAGAGAAAGAAAGAGCGCAGAGAGAGAAAGAAATAGCGCAGAGAGAGAGAAAGAGCGCAGAGAGAGAGAGGAAGAAAGAGCGCAGAGAGAGAGAAAGAAAGAGCGCAGAGAGAAAGAAAGAGCACATAGAGAGAGAAAGAGCGCAGAGAGAGAGAAAAAGCGCAGAGAGAAATAAAGAGCGCAGAGAGAGAAAGAAAGAGCGCAGAGAGAGAAAGAAAGAGCGCAGAGAAAGAAAGAGCGCAGAGAGAGAGAAAGAAAGAGCGCAGAGAGAGAAAGAAAGAGAGCAGAGAGAGAAAGAAAGAGCGCAAAGAGAAAAAAAAGAGCGCAGAGAGAAAGAAAGAAAGCGCAGAGAGAAAGAAAGAGCGCAGAGAAAGAGAGCGCAGAGAGAGAAAGAGAAAGAAAGAGCACAGAGAGAGAAAGAGAAAGAAAGAGCGCAGAGAGAGAGAGAGAAAGAGCGCAGAGAGAGAGAGAAAGAGCGCAGAGAGAGAGAAAGAGAAAGAAAGAGCGCAGAGAGAGAAAGAAAAAGCGCAGAGAGAGAAATAAAGAGCGCAGAGAGAGAAATAAAGAGCGCAGAGAGAGAAATAAAGAGCGCAGAGAGAGAGAGAAAGAAAGAGCGCAGAGAGAGAGAGAAAGAAAGAGCGCAGAGAGAGAGAGGAAGAAAGAGCGCAGAGAGAGAGAAAGAGCGCAGAGAGAGAGAAAGAGCGCAGAGAGAGAGAAAGAGCGCAGAGAGAGAGAAAGAGCACAGAGAGAGAGAAAGAGCACAGAGAGAGAGAAAGAGCACAGAGAGAGAGAAAGACACAGAGAGAGAGAAAGAGCACAGAGAGAGAAAGAGCACAGAGAGAGAAAGAGCACAGAGAGAGAAATAAAGAGCGCAGAGAGAGAAATAAAGAGCGCAGAGAGAGAAATAAAGAGCACAGAGAGAAATAAAGAGCGCAGAGAGAGAAATAAAGAGCGCAGAGAGAGAAATAAAGAGCGCAGAGAGAGAAATAAAGAGCGCAGAGAGAGAAATAAAGAGCGCAGAGAGAGAAATAAAGAGCGCAGAGAGAGAAATAAAAAGCGCAGAGAGAGAAATAAAGAGCGCAGAGAAAGAAAGAGCGCAGAGAGAGATAAAGAAAGAGCGCAGAGAGAGAGAAAAAGAGCGCAGAGAGAGAAATAAAGAGCGCAGAGAGAGAAATAAAGAGCGCAGAGAGAGAAATAAAGAGCGCAGAGAGAGAAATAAAGAGCGCAGAGAGAGAGAAAGAAAGAGCGCAGAGAGAGAGAAAAAGAGCGCAAAGAGAAAAAAAAAGAGCGCAGAGAGAAAGAAAGAAAGAGCGCAGAGAGAGAGAGCGCAGAGAGAGAAAGAGAAAGAAAGAGCGCAGAGAGAGAGAGAGAGAAAGAGCGCCGAGAGAGAGAGAGAAAGAGCGCAGAGAGAGAGAAAGAGAAAGAAAGAGCGCACAGAGTGAAAGTGCGCAGAGAGAGAAAGAGCGCCGAGAGAAAGAAAGAGCGCAGAGAGAGAGAGAGAGAAAGAGCGCAGAGAGAGAAAGAAAGAGCGCAAAGAGAGAAAAAAAGAGCGTAGAGAGAAAGAAAGAAAGAGCGCAGAGAGAGAGAAAGAGCGCAGAGAGAGAAAGAGAAAGAAAGAGCGCAGAGAGAGAGAGAGAGGGCGCAGAGAGAGAGAATAAGCGCAGAGAGAGAAATAAAGAGCGCAGAGAGAGAAAGAAAGAGCGCAGAGATAGAAAGAGCGCAGATAGAGAGAAAGAAAGAGCGCAGAGAGAGAAAGAAAGAGAGCAGAGAGAGAAAGAAAGAGCGCAAAGAGAGAAAAAAAGAACGCAAAGAGAGAAAAAAAGAGCGCAGAGAGAAAGAAAGAAAGAGCGCAGAGAGAGAGAGCGCAGAGAGAGAAAGAGAAAGAAAGAGCGCAGAGAGAGAGAGAGAGAAAGAGCGCCGAGAGAGAGAGAGAAAGAGCGCAGAGAGAGAGAAAGAGAAAGAAAGAGCACACAGAGAGAAAGTGCGCAGAGAGAGAAAGAGCGCAGAGAGAAAGAAAGAGCGCAGAGAGAGAGAGAGAGAGAAAGAGCGCAGAGAGAGAAAGAAAGAGCGCAAAGAGAGAAAAAAAGAGCGCAGAAAGAAAGAAAGAGCGCAGAGAGAAAGAAAGAAAGAGCGCAGAGAGAGAGAAAGAGCGCAGAGAGAGAAAGAGAAAGAAAGAGCGCAGAGAGAGAGAGAGAGGGCGCAGAGAGAGAGAATAAGCGCAGAGAGAGAAATAAAGAGCGCAGAGAGAGAAATAAAGAGCGCAGAGAGAGAAATAAAGAGCGCAGAGAGAGAGAGAAAGAAAGAGCGCAGAGAGAGAGAGAAAGAAAGAGCGCAGAGAGAGAGAGGAAGAAAGAGCGCAGAGAGAGAGAAAGAGCGCAGAGAGAGAGAAAGAGCGCAGAGAGAGAGAAAGAGCGCAGAGAGAGAGAAAGAGCACAGAGAGAGAGAAAGAGCACAGAGAGAGAGAAAGAGCACAGAGAGAGAGAAAGAGCACAGAGAGAGAGAAAGAGCATAGAGAGAGAGAAAGAGCACAGAGAGAGAGAAAGAGCACAGAGAGAGAGAAAGAGCACAGAGAGAGAGAAAGAGCACAGAGAGAGAGAAAGAGCACAGAGAGAGAGAAAGAGCACAGAGAGAGAGAAAGAGCACAGAGAGAGAAAGAGCACAGAGAGAGAAAGAGCACAGAGAGAGAAATAAAGAGCGCAGAGAGAGAAATAAAGAGCGCAGAGAGAGAAATAAAGAGCACAGAGAGAAATAAAGAGCGCAGAGAGAGAAATAAAGAGCGCAGAGAGAGAAATAAAGAGCGCAGAGAGAGAAATAAAGAGCGCAGAGAGAGAAATAAAGAGCGCAGAGAGAGAAATAAAGAGCGCAGAGAGAGAAATAAAAAGCGCAGAGAGAGAAATAAAGAGCGCAGAGAAAGAAAGAGCGCAGAGAGAGATAAAGAAAGAGCGCAGAGAGAGAGAAAAAGAGCGCAGAGAGAGAAATAAAGAGCGCAGAGAGAGAAATAAAGAGCGCAGAGAGAGAAATAAAGAGCGCAGAGAGAGAAATAAAGAGCGCAGAGAGAGAGAAAGAAAGAGCGCAGAGAGAGAGAAAAAGAGCGCAAAGAGAAAAAAAAAGAGCGCAGAGAGAAAGAAAGAAAGAGCGCAGAGAGAGAGAGCGCAGAGAGAGAAAGAGAAAGAAAGAGCGCAGAGAGAGAGAGAGAGAAAGAGCGCCGAGAGAGAGAGAGAAAGAGCGCAGAGAGAGAGAAAGAGAAAGAAAGAGCGCACAGAGAGAAAGTGCGCAGAGAGAGAAAGAGCGCCGAGAGAAAGAAAGAGCGCAGAGAGAGAGAGAGAGAAAGAGCGCAGAGAGAGAAAGAAAGAGCGCAAAGAGAGAAAAAAAGAGCGCAGAGAGAAAGAAAGAAAGAGCGCAGAGAGAGAGAAAGAGCGCAGAGAGAGAAAGAGAAAGAAAGAGCGCAGAGAGAGAGAGAGAGGGCGCAGAGAGAGAGAATAAGCGCAGAGAGAGAAATAAAGAGCGCAGAGAGAGAAAGAAAGAGCGCAGAGATAGAAAGAGCGCAGATAGAGAGAAAGAAAGAGCGCAGAGAGAGAAAGAAAGAGAGCAGAGAGAGAAAGAAAGAGCGCAAAGAGAGAAAAAAAGAACGCAAAGAGAGAAAAAAAGAGCGCAGAGAGAAAGAAAGAAAGAGCGCAGAGAGAGAGAGCGCAGAGAGAGAAAGAGAAAGAAAGAGCGCAGAGAGAGAGAGAGAGAAAGAGCGCCGAGAGAGAGAGAGAAAAGCGCAGAGAGAGAGAAAGAGAAAGAAAGAGCACACAGAGAGAAAGTGCGCAGAGAGAGAAAGAGCGCAGAGAGAAAGAAAGAGCGCAGAGAGAGAGAGAGAGAGAAAGAGCGCAGAGAGAGAAAGAAAGAGCGCAAAGAGAGAAAAAAAGAGCGCAGAAAGAAAGAAAGAGCGCAGAGAGAAAGAAAGAAAGAGCGCAGAGAGAGAGAAAGAGCGCAGAGAGAGAAAGAGAAAGAAAGAGCGCAGAGAGAGAGAGAGAGGGCGCAGAGAGAGAGAATAAGCGCAGAGAGAGAAATAAAGAGCGCAGAGAGAGAAAGAAAGAGCGCAGAGAAAGAAAGAGCGCAGATAGAGAGAAAGAAAGAGCGCAGAGAGAGAAAGAAAGAGAGCAGAGAGAGAAAGAAAGAGCACAAAGAGAGAAAAAAAGAACGCAAAGAGAGAAAAAAAGAGCGCAGAGAGAAAGAAAGAAAGAGCGCAGAGAGAAAGAAAGAGCGCAGAGAGAGAGAGCGCAGACAGAGAAAGAGAAAGAAAGAGCGCAGAGAGAGAAAGAGATAGAAAGAGCGCAGAGAGAGAGAGAGAAAGAGCGCAGAGAGAGAGAGAAAGAGCGCAGAGAGAGAGAAAGAGAAAGAAGAGCGCAGAGAGAGAAAGAAAGAGCGCAGAGAGAGAGAAAGAGCGCAGAGAGAGAGAAAGAGCGCAGAGAGAGAGAAAGAGCGCAGAGAGAGAGAAAGAGCGCAGAGAGAAAGAAAGAGCGCAGAGAGAAAGAAAGAGCGCAGAGAGAGAGCGCAGAGAGAGAGAAAGAGCGCAGAGAGAGAAATAAAGAGCGCAGAGAGAGAAATAAAGAGCGCAGAGAGAGAAATAAAGAGCGCAGAGAGAGAAATAAAGAGCGCAGAGAGAGAAATAAAGAGCGCAGAGAAAGAAAGAGCGCAGAGAGAGAGAAAGAAAGAGCGCAGAGAGAGAAAGAAAGAGCGCAAAGAGAGAAAAAAAGAACGCAAAGAGAGAAAAAAAGAGCGCAGAGAGAAAGAAAGAAAGAGCGCAGAGAGAAAGAAAGAGCGCAGAGAGAGAGAGCGCAGAGAGAGAAAGAGAAAGAAAGAGCGCAGAGAGAGAAAGAGATAGAAAGAGCGCAGAGAGAGAGCAAGAGCGCAGAGAGAGAAAGAAAGAGCGCAGAGAGAAAGAAAGAGCGCAGAGAGAGAGCGCAGAGAGAGAGAAAGAGCGCAGAGAGAGAAATAAAGAGCGCAGAGAGAGAAATAAAGAGCGCAGAGAGAGAAATAAAGAGCGCAGAGAGAGAAATAAAGAGCGCAGAGAGAGAAATAAAGAGCGCAGAGAGAGAGAAAGAAAGAGCGCAGAGAGAGAGAAAGAGCGCAGAGAGTGAGAGAGAAAGAGCGCAGAGAGAAAGAAAGAGCGCAGAGAGAGAGAGAAAGAAAGAGCGCAGAGAGAGAGAGAAAGAAAGAGCGCAGAGAGAGAAAGAAATAGCGCAGAGAGAGAGAAAGAGCGCAGAGAGAGATAGGAAGAAAGAGCGCAGAGAGAGAGAAAGAAAGAGCGCAGAGAGAAAGAAAGAGCACATAGAGAGAGAAAGAGCGCAGAGAGAGAGAAAAAGCGCAGAGAGAAATAAAGAGCGCAGAGAGAGAAAGAAAGAGCGCAAAGAGAGAAAAAAAGAGCGCAGAAAGAAAGAAAGAGCGCAGAGAGAGAGAAAGAAAGAGCGCAGAGAGAGAAAGAAAGAGAGCAGAGAGAGAAAGAAAGAGCGCAAAGAGAGAAAAAAAGAGCGCAGAGAGAGAAAGAGCGCAGAGAGAGAGAGAGCGCAGAGAGAGAAAGAGTGCAGAGAGAGAGAGAAAGAACGCAGAGAGAGAGAGAAAGAGCGCAGAGAGAGAGAGAAAGAGCGCAGAGAGAGAGAAGAGCACAGAGAGAGAGAAAGAGCACAGAGAGAGAGAAAGAGCATAGAGAGAGAGAAAGAGCGCAGAGAGAGAAATAAAGAGCGCAGAGAGAGAAATAAAAAGTGCAGAGAGAGAAATAAAGAGCGCAGAGAAAGAAAGAGCGCAGAGAGAGATAAAGAAAGAGCGCAGAGAGAGATAAAGAAAGAGCGCAGAGAGAGAGAAAAAGAGCGCAGAGAGAGAAATAAAGAGCGCAGAGAGAGAAATAAAGAGCGCAGAGAGAGAAATAAAGAGCGCAGAGAGAGAAATAAAGAGCGCAGAGAGAGAGAAAGAAAGAGCGCAGAGAGAGAGAAAAAGAGCGCAAAGAGAGAAAAAAAGAGCGCAGATAGAAAGAAAGAGCGCAGAGAGAAAGAAAGAAAGAGCGCAGAGAGAGAGAGCGCAGAGAGAGAAAGAGAAAGAAATAGCGCAGAGAGAGAGAGAGAGAAAGAGCGCTGAGAGAGAGAGAGAAAGAGCGCAGAGAGAGAGAAAGAGAAAGAAAGAGCGCACAGAGAGAAAGTGCGCAGAGAGAGAAAGAGCGCCGAGAGAAAGAAAGAGCGCAGAGAGAGAGAGAGAGAAAGAGCGCAGAGAGAGAAAGAAAGAGCGCAAAGAGAGAAAAAAAGAGCGCAGAAAGAAAGAAAGAGCGCAGAGAGAAAGAAAGAAAGAGCGCAGAGAGAGAGAAAGAGCGCAGAGAGAGAAAGAGAAAGAAAGAGCGCAGAGAGAGAGAGGGCGCAGAGAGAGAGAATAAGCGCAGAGAGAGAAATAAAGAGCGCAGAGAGAGAAAGAAAGAGCGCAGAGAAAGAAAGAGCGCAGATAGAGAGAAAGAAAGAGCGCAGAGAGAGAAAGAAAGAGAGCAGAGAGAGAAAGAAAGAGCGCAAAGAGAGAAAAAAAGAACGCAAAGAGAGAGAAAAAGAGCGCAGAGAGAAAGAAAGAAAGAGCGCAGAGAGAAAGAAAGAGCGCAGAGAGAGAGAGCGCAGAGAGAGAAAGAGAAAGAAAGAGCGCAGAGAGAGAAAGAGATAGAAAGAGCGCAGAGAGAGAGAGAGAAAGAGCGCAGAGAGAGAGAGAAAGAGCGCAGAGAGAGAAATAAAGAGCACAGAGAGAAATAAAGAGCGCAGAGAGAGAAATAAAGAGCGCAGAGAGAGAAATAAAGAGCGCAGAGAGAGAAATAAAGAGAGCAGAGAGAGAAATAAAGAGCGCAGAGAGAGAAATAAAGAGCGCAGAGAGAGAAATAAAGAGCGCAGAGAGAGAAATAAAAAGCGCAGAGAGAGAAATAAAGAGCGCAGAGAAAGAAAGAGCGCAGAGAGAGATAAAGAAAGAGCGCAGAGAGAGAGAAAAAGAGCGCAGAGAGAGAAATAAAGAGCGCAGAGAGAGAAATAAAGAGCGCAGAGAGAGAAATAAAGAGCGCAGAGAGAGAAATAAAGAGCGCAGAGAGAGAGAAAGAAAGAGCGCAGAGAGAGAGAAAAAGAGCGCAAAGAGAGAAAAAAAGAGCGCAGAGAGAAAGAAAGAAAGAGCGCAGAGAGAGAGAAAGAGCGCAGAGAGAGAAAGAGAAAGAAAGAGCGCAGAGAGAGAGAGAGAGGGCGCAGAGAGAGAGAATAAGCGCAGAGAGAGAAATAAAGAGCGCAGAGAGAGAAAGAAAGAGCGCAGAGAAAGAAAGAGCGCAGATAGAGAGAAAGAAAGAGCGCAGAGAGAGAAAGAAAGAGAGCAGAGAGAGAAAGAAAGAGCGCAAAGAGAGAAAAAAAGAACGCAAAGAGAGAAAAAAAGAGCGCAGAGAGAAAGAAAGAAAGAGCGCAGAGAGAAAGAAAGAGCGCAGAGAGAGAGAGCGCAGAGAGAGAAAGAGAAAGAAAGAGCGCAGAGAGAGAGAGAGAGAAAGAGCGCAGAGAGAGAGAGAAAGAGCGCAGAGAGAGAGAAAGAGAAAGAAGAGCGCAGAGAGAGAAAGAAAGAGCGCAGAGAGAGAGAAAGAGCGCAGAGAGAGAGAAAGAGCGCAGAGAGAGAGAAAGAGCGCAGAGAGAGAGAAAGAGCACAGAGAGAGAGAAAGAGCGCAGAGAGAGAGAAAGAAAGAGCGCAGAGAAAGAGCAAGAGCGCAGAGAGAGAAAGAAAGAGCGCAGAGAGAAAGAAAGAGCGCAGAGAGAGAGCGCAGAGAGAGAGAAAGAGCGCAGAGAGAGAAATAAAGAGCGCAGAGAGAGAAATAAAGAGCGCAGAGAGAGAAATAAAGAGCGCAGAGAGAGAAATAAAGAGCGCAGAGAGAGAAATAAAGAGCGCAGAGAAAGAAAGAGCGCAGAGAGAGAGAAAGAAAGAGCGCAGAGAGAGAAAGAAAGAGCGCAAAGAGAGAAAAAAAGAGCGCAAAGAGAGAAAAAAAGAGCGCAGAGAGAAAGAAAGAAAGAGCGCAGAGAGAAAGAAAGAGCGCAGAGAGAGAGAGCGCAGAGAGAGAAAGAGAAAGAAAGAGCGCAGAGAGAGAGAGAGAGAAAGAGCGCCGAGAGAGAGAAAGAGAAAGAAAGTGCGCAGAGAGAGAAAGAGCGCAGAGAGAAAGAGCGCAGAGAAAGAGAGAGAGAGAGAGCGCAGAGAGAGAAAGAAAGAGCGCAAAGAGAGAAAAAAAGAGCGCAGAAAGAAAGAAAGAGCGCAGAGAGAGAGAAAGAAAGAGCGCAGAGAGAGAGAGAGAAAGAGCGCAGAGAGAGAGAGAAAGAGCGCAGAGAGAGAAAGAGCGCAGAGAGAGAAAGAGCGCAGAGAGAGAGAGAGCGCAGAGAGAGAAAGAGTGCAGAGAGAGAGAGAAAGAACGCAGAGAGAGAGAGAAAGAACGCAGAGAGAGAGAGAAAGAGCGCAGAGAGAGAGAAAGAGCGCAGAGAGAGAGAAAGAGCGCAGAGAGAGAGAAAGAGCGCAGAGAGAGAGAAAGAGCGCAGAGAGAGAGAGAAAAAAAGAGCGCAGAGAGAGAAAGAAAAAGCGCAGAGAGAGAGAAAGAAAGAGCGCAGAGAGAGAGAAAGAGCGCAGAGAGTGAGAGAGAAAGAGCGCAGAGAGAAAGAAAGAGCGCAGAGAGAGAGAGAAAGAAAGAGCGCAGAGAGAGAGAGAAAGAAAGAGCGCAGAGAGAGAAAGAAATAGCGCAGAGAGAGAAAGAGCGCAGAGAGAGAGAGGAAGAAAGAGCGCAGAGAGAGAGAAAGAAAGAGCGCAGAGAGAAAGAAAGAGCACATAGAGAGAGAAAGAGCGCAGAGAGAGAGAAAAAGCGCAGAGAGAGAAATAAAGAGCGCAGAGAGAGAAAGAAAGAGCGCAGAGAGAGAAAGAAAGAGCGCAGAGAAAGAAAGAGCGCAGAGAGAGAGAAAGAAAGAGCGCAGAGAGAGAAAGAAAGAGAGCAGAGAGAGAAAGAAAGAGCGCAAAGAGAGAAAAAAAGAGCGCAGAGAGAAAGAAAGAAAGAGCGCAGAGAGAAAGAAAGAGCGCAGAGAAAGAGAGCGCAGAGAGAGAAAGAGAAAGAAAGAGCGCAGAGAGAGAAAGAGAAAGAAAGAGCGCAGAGAGAGAGAGAGAAAGAGCGCAGAGAGAGAGAGAAAGAGCGCAGAGAGAGAGAAAGAGAAAGAAAGAGCGCAGAGAGAGAAAGAAAAAGCGCAGAGAGAGAAAGAAAGAGCGCAGAAAGAGAGAAAGAGCGCAGAGAGAGAGAAAGAGCGCAGAGAGAGAGAAAGAGCGCAGAGAGAGAGAAAGAGCGCAGAGAGAGAGAAAGAGCACAGAGAGAGAGAAAGAGCGCAGAGAGAGAGAAAGAGCGCAGAGAGAAAGAAAGAGTGCAGAGAGAGAGAGCGCAGAGAGAGAAAGAGAAAGAAAGAGCGCAGAGAGAGAGAGAGAGAAAGAGCGCCGAGAGAGAGAGAGAAAGAGCGCAGAGAGAGAGAACGAGAAAGAAAGAGCGCAGAGAGAGAAAGTGCGCAGAGAGAGAAAGAGCGCAGAGAGAAAGAAAGAGCGCAGAGAGAGAGAGAGAGAAAGAGCGCAGAGAGAGAAAGAAAGAGCGCAAAGAGAGAAAAAAAGAGCGCAGAAAGAAAGAAAGAGCGCAGAGAGAAAGAAAGAAAGAGCGCAGAGAGAGAGAAAGAGCGCAGAGAGAGAAAGAGAAAGAAAGAGCGCAGAGAGAGAGAGAGAAAGAGCGCAGAGAGAGAGAGAGCGCAGAGAGAGAAAGAGAAAGAAAGAGCGCAGAGAGAGAAAGAGCGCAGAGAAAGAAAGAGCGCAGAGAGAGAAGAGCGCAGAGAGAAAGAAAGAGCGCAGAGAGAGAGAGAAAGAGCGCAGAGAGAGAGAAAGAAAGAGCGCAGAGAGAGAGAAAAAAAGAGTGCAGAGAGAGAAATAAAGAGCGCAGAGAGAGAAATAAAGAGCGCAGAGAGAGAAATAAAGAGCGCAGAGAGAGAAATAAAGAGCGCAGAGAGAGAAATAAAAAGCGCAGAGAGAGAAATAAAGAGCGCAGAGAGAGAGAAAAAGAGCGCAAAGAGAGAAAAAAAGAGCGCAGAGAGAAAGAAAGAAAGAGCGCAGAGAGAAAGAAAGAGCGCAGAGAGAGAGAGCGCAGAGAGAGAAAGAGAAAGAAAGAGCGCAGAGAGAGAGAGAAAGAGCGCAGAGAGACAGAGAGAGAAAGAGCGCAGAGAGAGAGAAAGAGAAAGAAAGAGCGCAGAGAGAGAAAGTGCGCAGAGAGAGAAAGAGCGCAGAGAGAAAGAAAGAGCGCAGAGAGAGAGAGAGAGAGAAAGAGCGCAGAGAGAGAAAGAAAGAGCGCAAAGAGAGAAAGAAAGAAAGAGCGCAGAGAGAGAGAAAGAGAAAGAAAGAGCGCAGAGAGAGAAAGAAAGAGCGCAGAGAGAGAAAGAAAGAGCGCAGAGAGAGAGAAAGAGCGCAGAGAGAGAGAAAGAGCGCAGAGAGAGAGAAAGAGCGCAGAGAGAGAGAAAGAGCACAGAGAGAGAGAAAGAGCACAGAGAGAGAGAAAGAGCACAGAGAGAGAGAAAGAAAGAGCGCAGAGAGAGAGAAAGAGCGCAGAGAGAGAGAAAGAGCGCAGAGAGAGAGAAAGAGCGCAGAGAGAGAGAAAGAGCACAGAGAGAGAGAAATATAGAGCGCAGAGAGAGAAATAAAGAGCGCAGAGAGAGAAATAAAGAGCGCAGAGAGAGAAATAAAGAGCGCAGAGAGAGAAATAAAGAGCGCAGAGAGAGAAAGAAAGAGCGCAGATAGAGAGAAAGAGCGCAGAGAGAGAGAAAGAGCGCAGAGAGAGAGAAAGAGCGCAGAGAGAGAGAAAGAGCGCAGAGAGAGAGAAAGAGCGCAGAGAGAGAGAAAGAGCGCAGAGAGAGAGAAAGAGCGCAGAGAGAGAGAAAGAGCACAGAGAGAGAGAAAGAGCACAGAGAGAGAGAAAGAAAGAGCGCAGAGAGAGAAAGAAAGAGCGCAGAGAGAGAAATAAAGAGCGCAGAGAGAGAAATAAAGAGCGCAGAGAGAGAAATTAAAAGCGCAGAGAGAGAAATAAAGAGCACAGAGAAAGAAAGAGTGCAGAGACAGAGAAAGAAAGAGCGCAGAGAGAGAGAAAAAGAGCGCAAAGAGAGAAAAAAAGAGCGCAGAGAGAAAGAAAGAAAGAGCGCAGAGAGAAAGAAAGAGCGCAGAGAGAGAGAGCGCAGAGAGAGAAAGAGAAAGAAAGAGCGCAGAGAGAGAGAGAGAGAAAGAGCGCCGAGAGAGAGAGAGAAAGAGCGCAGAGAGAGAGAACGAGAAAGAAAGAGCGCAGAGAGAGAAAGTGCGCAGAGAGAGAAAGAGCGCAGAGAGAAAGAAAGAGCGCAGAGAGAGAGAGAGAAAGAGCGCAGAGAGAGAAAGAAAGAGCGCAAAGAGAGAAAAAAAGAGCGCAGAAAGAAAGAAAGAGCGCAGAGAGAAAGAAAGAAAGAGCGCAGAGAGAGAGAAAGAGCGCAGAGAGAGAAAGAGAAAGAAAGAGCGCAGAGAGAGAGAGCGCAGAGAGAGAGAGAGAAAGAGCGCAGAGAGACAGAGAGCGCAGAGAGAGAAAGAGAAAGAAAGAGCGCAGAGAGAGAAAGAGCGCAGAGAAAGAAAGAGCGCAGAGAGAGAAAGAGCGCAGAGAGAAAGAAAGAGCGCAGAGAGAGAAGAGCGCAGAGAGAAAGAAAGAGCGCAGAGAGAGAGAGAAAGAGCGCAGAGAGAGAGAAAGAAAGAGCGCAGAGAGAGAGAAAAAAAGAGTGCAGAGAGAGAAAGAAAAAGCGCAGAGAGAGACAAAGAGCGCAGAGAGAGAGAAAGAAAGAGCGCAGAGAGAGAAAGAAAGAGCGCAGAGAGAGAAAGAAAGAGCGCAGAGAGTGAGAGAATAAGAGCGCAGAGAGAAAGAAAGAGCGCAGAGAGAGAGAGAGAAAGAAAGAGCGCAGAGAGAGAAAGAAAGAGCGCAGAGAGAGAGGAAGAAAGAGCGCAGAGAGAGAGAAAGAAAGAGCGCAGAGAGAAAGAAAGAGCACATAGAGAGATTAAGAGCGCAGAGAGAGAGTGAAAGAGCGCAGAGAGAGAGCGCAGACAGAGAGAGAGCGCAGAGAGAGTGAGCGCAGAGAGAAAGAGAGAGAGAGCGCAGAGAGAGAGAAAGAAAGAGCGCAGAGAGAGAGAAAGAAAGAGCGCAGAGAGAGAGAAAGAGCGTAGAGAAAAAAAGAGCGCAGAGAGAGAGAGAGGAAGAAAGAGCTCAGACAGAGAAAGAAAGAGCGCAGACAGAGAAAGAAAGAGCGCAGAGAGAGAGAAAGAGCGCAGAGAGAGAGAAAGAGCGCAGAGAGAGAGAAAGAGCGCAGAGAGAGAGAAAGAGCGCAGAGAGAGAAAGAGCGCAGAGAGAGAAAGAGCACAGAGAGAGAAAGAGCACAGAGAGAGAGAAAGAGCGCAGAGAGAGAAAGAAAGAGCGCAGAGAGAGAAAGAAAGAGCGCAGAGAGAGAAAGAAAGAGCGCAGAGAGAGAGAAAGAAAGAGCGCAGAGAGAGAGCGCAGAGAGAGAAATAAAGAGCGCAGAGAGAGAAAGAAAGAGCGCAGAGAAAGAAAGAGCGCAGAGAGAGAGAAAGAAAGAGCGCAGAGAGAGAAAAAAAGAGTGCAAAGAGAGAAAAAAAGAGTGCAAAGAGAGAAAAAAAGAGCGCAGAGAGAAAGAAAGAGTGCAGCGAGAAAGAAAGAGCGCAGAGAGAGTGAGAGCGCAGAGAGAGAAAGAGAAAGAAAGAGCGCAGAGAGAGAAAGAGAAAGAAAGAGCGCAGAAAGAGAGAGAGAAAGAGCGCAGAGAGAGAGAAAGAAAGAGCGCAGAGAGAGAAAGAAAGAGCGCAGAGAGAGAGAAAGAAAGAGCGCAGAGAGAGAAAGAAAGAGCGCAGAGAGAGAGAAAGAAAGTGCGCAGAGAGAAAGAAAGAGCGCAGAGAGAATGAGCGCAGAGAGAGAAAGAGAAAGAAAGAGCGCAGAGAGAGAAAGAGAAAGAAAGAGCGCAGAGAGAGAAAGAGAAAGAAAGAGCGCAGAGAGAGAGAGAAAGAGCGCAGAGAGAGAGAGAGAAAGAGCGCAGAGAGAGAGAGAGAAAGAGCGCAGAAAGAGAGAAAGAAAGAGCGCAGAGAGAGAAAGAAAGAGCGCAGAGAGAGAGTGCAGAGAGAAAGAAAGAGCGCAGAGAGAGAGAAAGAAAGTGCGCAGAGAGAAAGAAAGAGCGCAGAGAGAAAGAGCGCAGAGAGAGAAAGAGAAAGAAAGAGCGCAGAGAGAGAGAAAGAGCGCAGAGAGAGTGAGAAAAAGAGCGCAGAGAGAGAAAGAAAGAGCGCAGAGAGAGAGCGCAGAGAGAAAGAAAGAGCGCAGAGAGAGAGAAAGAGCGCAGAGAGAGAGAAAGAAAGTGCGCAGAGAGAAAGAAAGAGCGCAGAGAGAAAGAGCGCAGAGAGAGAAAGAGAAAGAAAGAGCACAGAGAGAGAGAGAAAGAGCGCAGAGAGAGAAAGAAAGAGCGCAGAGAGAGAGAGCGCAGAGAGAAAGAAAGAGCGCAGAGAGAAAGAAAGAGCGCAGAGAGAAAGAAAGAGCGCAGAGAGAGAGAAAGAGCGCAGAGAGAGAGAAAGAAAGTGCGCAGAGAGAGAGAAAGAGCGCAGAGAGAGAAAGAGAAAGAAAGAGCGCAGAGAGAGAGAGAGCGCAGAGAGAGAGAGAGAAAGAGCGCAGAGAGAGAGAGAGCGCAGAGAGAGAAAGAGAAAGAAAGAGCGCAGAGAGAGAAAGAGCGCAGAGAGAGAAAGAGCGCAGAGAGAGAAAGAGCGCAGAGAGAGAAATAGCGCAGAGAGAGAAAGAGCGCAGAGAGAGAAAGAGCGCAGTGAGAAAGAAAGAGCGCAGAGAGAGAAGAGCGCAGAGAGAAAGAAAGAGCGCAGAGAGAGAGAGAAAGAGCGCAGAGAGAGAGAAAGAGCGCAGAGAGAGAGATAGAGCGCAGAGAGAGAGAAAAAAAGAGTGCAGAGAGAGAAAGAAAAAGCACAGAGAGAGACAAAGAGCGCAGAGAGAGAGAAAGAAAGAGCGCAGAGAGAGAAAGAAAGAGCGCAGAGAGAGAAAGAAAGAGCGCAGAGAGTGAGAGAATAAGAGCGCAGAGAGAAAGAAAGAGCGCAGAGAGAGAGAGAAAGAAAGAGCGCAGAGAGAGAGAGAAAGAAAGAGCGCAGAGAGAGAGGAAGAAAGAGCGCAGAGAGAGAGAAAGAAAGAGCGCAGAGAGAAAGAAAGAGCACATAGAGAGAGAAAGAGCGCAGAGAGAGAGCGCAGACAGAGAGAGAGCGCAGAGAGAGTGAGTGCAGAGAGAAAGAGAGAGAGAGCACAGAGAGAGAGAAAGAAAGAGCGCAGAGAGAGAGAAAGAAAGAGCGCAGAGAGAGAGAAACAGCGTAGAGAAAAAAAGAGCGCAGAGAGAGAGGAAGAAAGAGCGCAGACAGAGAAAGAAAGAGCGCAGACAGAGAAAGAAAGAGCGCAGAGAGAGAGAAAGAGCGCAGAGAGAGAGAAAGAGCGCAGAGAGAGAGAAAGAGCGCAGAGAGAGAGAAAGAGCGCAGAGAGAGAGAAAGAGCGCAGAGAGAGAAAGAGCGCAGAGAGAGAAAGAGCACAGAGAGAGAGAAAGAGCGCAGAGAGAGAGAAAGAGCGCAGAGAGAGAAAGAGCGCAGAGAGAGAAAGAGCACAGAGAGAGAGAAAGAGCGCAGAGAGAGAAAGAAAGAGCGCAGAGAGAGAAATAAAGAGCGCAGAGAGAGAAAGAAAGAGCGCAGAGAAAGAAAGAGCATGAGAGAGAGAAAGAAAGAGCGCAGAGAGAGAAAGAAAGAGCGCAAAGAGAGAAAAAAAGAGTGCAAAGAGAGAAAAAAAGAGCGCAGAGAGAAAGAAAGAGTGCAGCGAGAAAGAAAGAGCGCAGAGAGAGAGAGAGCGCAGAGAGAGAAAGAGAAAGAAAGAGCGCAGAGAGAGAAAGAGAAAGAAAGAGCGCAGAAAGAGAGAGAGAAAGAGCGCAGAGAGAGAGAAAGAAAGAGCGCAGAGAGAGAAAGAAAGAGCGCAGAGAGAGAGAAAGAGCGCAGAGAGAGAGAAAGAGCGCAGAGAGAGAGAAAGAAAGAGCGCAGAGAGAGAAAGAAAGAGCGCAGAGAGAGAAAGAAAGAGCTCAGAGAGAGAGAAAGAAAGTGCGCAGAGAGAGAGAAAAAAGAGCGCAGAGAGAGAGAAAGAAAAAGCGCAGAGAGAGAAAGAAAGAGCGCAGAGAGTGAGAGAGAAAGAGCGCAGAGAGAAAGAAAGAGCGCAGAGAGAGAGAGAAAGAAAGAGCGCAGAGAGAGAGAGAGAAAGAGCACAGAGAGAGAGAGAGAAAGAGCGCAGAGAGAGAGAGAGAAAGAGCGCAGAAAGAGAGAAAGAAAGAGCGCAGAGAGAGAAAGAAAGTGCGCAGAGAGAAAGAAAGAGCGCAGAGAGAAAGAGCGCAGAGAGAGAAAGAGAAAGAAAGAGCGCAGAGAGAGAGAGAGAAAGAGCGCAGAGAGAGAGAGAGAAAGAGCGCAGAGAGAGAGAAAGAGAAAGAAAGAGCGCAGAGAGAGAGAAAGAGCGCAGAGAGAGAGAAAGTAAGAGTGCAGAGAGAAAGAAAGAGCGCAGAGAGAAAGAAAGAAAGAGTGCAGAGAGAGAGAAAGAAAGAGCGCAGAGAGAGAAAGAGCGCAGAGAGAGAAAGAGCGCAGAGAGAGAAAGAGCGCAGAGAGAGAAAGAGCACAGAGAGAGAGAAAGAGCGCAGAGAGAGAGAAAGAACGCAGAGAGAGAAAGAAAGAGCGCAGAGAGAGAAAGAAAGAGCGCAGAGAGAGAGAAAGAAAGAGCGCAGAGAGAGAGCGCAGAGAGAGAGAGAGCGCAGAGAGAGAAATAAAGAGCGCAGAGAGAGAAAGAAAGAGCGCAGAGAAAGAAAGAGCGCAGAGAGAGAGAAAGAAAGAGCGCAGAGAGAGAAAGAAAGAGCGCAAAGAGAGAAAAAAAGAGCGCGAAGAGAGAAAAAAAGAGCGCAGAGAGAAAGAAAGAGCGCAGAGAGAGAGAGCGCAGAGAAAGAAAGAGAAAGAAAGAGCGCAGAGAGAGAGAGAAAGAGCGCAGAGAGAGAGAAAGAAAGAGCGCAGAGAGAGAAAGAAAGAGCGCAGAGAGAGAGCGCAGAGAGAAAGAAAGAGCGCAGAGAGAGAGAAAGAGCGCAGAGAGAGAGAAAGAAAGTGCGCAGAAAGAAAGAAAGAGCGCAGAGAGAAAGAGCGCAGAGAGAGAAAGAGAAAGAAAGAGCACAGAGAGAGAAAGAGAAAGAAAGAGCGCAAAGAGAGAGAGAAAGAGCGCACAGAGAGAGAGAGAAAGAGCGCAGAGAGAGAAAGAAAGAGCGCAGAGAGAGAGAGCGCAGAGAGAAAGAAAGAGCGCAGAGAGAAAGAAAGAGCGCAGAGAGAAAGAAAGAGCGCAGAGAGAGAGAAAGAGCGCAGAGAGAGAGAAAGAAAGTGCGCAGAGAGAAAGAAAGAGCACAGAGAGAAAGAGCGCAGAGAGAGAAAGAGAAAGAAAGAGCGCAGAGAGAGAGAGAGAGAAAGAGCGCAGAGAGAGAGAGAAAGAGCGCAGAGAGAGAGAAAGAGAAAGAAAGAGCGCAGAGAGAGAGAAAGAGCGCAGAGAGAGAGAAAGAGCGCAGAGAGAGAGAAAGAGCGCAGAGAGAGAGAAAGAAAGAGCGCAGAGAGAGAAAGAAAGAAAAAGCGCAGAGAAAGAAAGAGCGCAGAGAGAGGAAGAAAGAGCGCAGAGAGAGAGAGAGAAAGAAAGAGCGCAGAGAGAGAGAAAGAGCGCAGAGAGAGAGAAAGAGAGCGCAGAGAGAGAAAGAAAGAGCGCAGAGAGTGAGAGAGAGCGCAGAGAGAGAGAGTGCGCAGAGAGAGAGAGAGCGCAGAGAGAGAGAGAGAGCGCAGAGAGAGAGAGAGCGCAGAGAGAGAGAGAGCGCAGAGAGAGAGAGCGCAGAGAGAGAGAGCGCAGAGAGAGAGAGAGCGCAGAAAGAGAGAGAGCGCAGAGAGTGAGAGAGCGCAGAGAGAGAGATTGCGCAGAGAGAGAGAGAGCGCAGAGAGAGAGAAAGAGTGCAGAGAGAGAGAAAGAGTGCAGAGAGAGAGAAAGAGAGCAGAGAGAAAGAAAGTGCGCAGAGAGAAAGAAAGAGCGCAGAGAGAAAGAAAGAGCGCAGAGAGAGAGAAAGAAAGAGCGCAGAGAGAGAAAGAGCGCAGAGAGAGAGAGAAAGAGCGCGGAGAGAAAGAAAGAAAGAACGCAGAGAGAGAGAGAAAGAAAGAGCGCAGAGAGAGAAAGAAAGAGCGCAGAGAGAGAGAGAGAGCGCAGAGAGAGAGGAAGAAAGAGCGCAGAGAGAGAGAGAGAAAGAGCGCAGAGAGAGAGAGAAAGAGCGCAGAGAAAGAGAAAGAGCGCAGAGAGAGAAAGAGAAAGAAAGAGCGCAGAGAGAGAAAGAGCGCAGAAAGAGAAAGAGCGCAGAGAGAAAGAAAGAGCGCAGAGAGAGAGAGAGAAAGAGCACAGAGAGAGAGAAAGAGCGCAGATAGAGAGAAAGAGCGCAGAGAGAGAGAAAGAGCGCAGAGAGAGAGAAAAAAGAGCGCAGAGAGAGAGAAAGAAAAAGCGCAGAGAGAGAAAGAAAGAGCGCAGAGAGTGAGAGAGAAAGAGCGCAGAGAGAAAGAAAGAGCGCAGAGAGAGAGAGAAAGAAAGAGCGCAGAGAGAGAGAGAAAGAAAGAGCGCAGAGAGAGAGAGAAAGAAAGAGCGCAGAGAGAGAAAGAAAGAGCGCAGAGAGAGGAAGAAAGAGCGCAGAGAGAGAGAAAGAAAGAGCACAGAGAGAAAGAAAGAGCACATAGAGAGAGAAAGAGCGCAGAGAGAGAGAGAGAGAAAGAGCGCAGAGAGAAAAAGAGAGCACAGAGAGAGAGCGCAGACAGAGAGAGAGCGCAGACAGAGAGAGAGCGCAGAGAGAGAGAGCGCAGAGAGAGAGAGCGCAGAGAGAAAGAGAGAGAGCGCAGAGAGAGAGAAAGAAAGAAAGAGCGCAGAGAGAGAGAAAGAGCGTAGAGAAAAAAAGAGCGCAGAGAGAGAGAGAGGAAGAAAGAGCGCAGACAGAGAAAGAAAGAGCGCAGAGAGAGAGAGCGCAGAGAGAGAAAGAGCGCAGAGAAAGAAAGAGCACAGAGAGAGAAAGAAAGTGCGCAGAGAGAGAGAAAAAAGAGCGCAGAGAGAGAGAAAGAAAAAGCGCAGAGAGAGAAAGAAAGAGCGCAGAGAGTGAGAGAGAAAGAGCGCAGAGAGAAAGAAAGAGCGCAGAGAGAGAGAGAAAGAAAGAGCGCAGAGAGAGAGAGAGAAAGAGCGCAGAGAGAGAGAGAGAAAGAGCGCAGAGAGAGAGAGAGAAAGAGCGCAGAAAGAGAGAAAGAAAGAGCGCAGAGAGAGAAAGAAAGAGCGCAGAGAGAGAGAGCGCAGAGAGAAAGAAAGAGCGCAGAGAGAGAGAAAGAAAGTGCGCAGAGAGAAAGAAAGAGCGCAGAGAGAAAGAGCGCAGAGAGAGAAAGAGAAAGAAAGAGCGCAGAGAGAGAGAGAGAAAGAGCGCAGAGAGAGAGAGAGAAAGAGCGCAGAGAGAGAGAAAGAGAAAGAAAGAGCGCAGAGAGAGAGAGAAAGAAAGAGCGCAGAGAGAGAGAGAGAAAGAGCGCAGAGAGAGAGAGAGAAAGAGCGCAGAGAGAGAGAGAGAAAGAGCGCAGAAAGAGAGAAAGAAAGAGCGCAGAGAGAGAAAGAAAGTGCGCAGAGAGAAAGAAAGAGCGCAGAGAGAAAGAGCGCAGAGAGAGAAAGAGAAAGAAAGAGCGCAGAGAGAGAGAGAGAAAGAGCGCAGAGAGAGAGAGAGAAAGAGCGCAGAGAGAGAGAAAGAGAAAGAAAGAGCGCAGAGAGAGAGAAAGAGCGCAGAGAGAGAGAAAGTAAGAGTGCAGAGAGAAAGAAAGAGCGCAGAGAGAAAGAAAGAAAGAGTGCAGAGAGAGAGAAAGAAAGAGCGCAGAGAGAGAAAGAGCGCAGAGAGAGAAAGAGCGCAGAGAGAGAAAGAGCGCAGAGAGAGAAAGAGCACAGAGAGAGAGAAAGAGCGCAGAGAGAGAGAAAGAACGCAGAGAGAGAAAGAAAGAGCGCAGAGAGAGAAAGAAAGAGCGCAGAGAGAGAGAAAGAAAGAGCGCAGAGAGAGAGCGCAGAGAGAGAGAGAGCGCAGAGAGAGAAATAAAGAGCGCAGAGAGAGAAAGAAAGAGCGCAGAGAAAGAAAGAGCGCAGAGAGAGAGAAAGAAAGAGCGCAGAGAGAGAAAGAAAGAGCGCAAAGAGAGAAAAAAAGAGCGCGAAGAGAGAAAAAAAGAGCGCAGAGAGAAAGAAAGAGCGCAGAGAGAGAGAGCGCAGAGAAAGAAAGAGAAAGAAAGAGCGCAGAGAGAGAGAGAAAGAGCGCAGAGAGAGAGAAAGAAAGAGCGCAGAGAGAGAAAGAAAGAGCGCAGAGAGAGAGCGCAGAGAGAAAGAAAGAGCGCAGAGAGAGAGAAAGAGCGCAGAGAGAGAGAAAGAAAGTGCGCAGAAAGAAAGAAAGAGCGCAGAGAGAAAGAGCGCAGAGAGAGAAAGAGAAAGAAAGAGCACAGAGAGAGAAAGAGAAAGAAAGAGCGCAAAGAGAGAGAGAAAGAGCGCACAGAGAGAGAGAGAAAGAGCGCAGAGAGAGAAAGAAAGAGCGCAGAGAGAGAGAGCGCAGAGAGAAAGAAAGAGCGCAGAGAGAAAGAAAGAGCGCAGAGAGAAAGAAAGAGCGCAGAGAGAGAGAAAGAGCGCAGAGAGAGAGAAAGAAAGTGCGCAGAGAGAAAGAAAGAGCACAGAGAGAAAGAGCGCAGAGAGAGAAAGAGAAAGAAAGAGCGCAGAGAGAGAGAGAGAGAAAGAGCGCAGAGAGAGAGAGAAAGAGCGCAGAGAGAGAGAAAGAGAAAGAAAGAGCGCAGAGAGAGAGAAAGAGCGCAGAGAGAGAGAAAGAGCGCAGAGAGAGAGAAAGAGCGCAGAGAGAGAGAAAGAAAGAGCGCAGAGAGAGAAAGAAAGAAAAAGCGCAGAGAAAGAAAGAGCGCAGAGAGAGGAAGAAAGAGCGCAGAGAGAGAGAGAGAAAGAAAGAGCGCAGAGAGAGAGAAAGAGCGCAGAGAGAGAGAAAGAGAGCGCAGAGAGAGAAAGAAAGAGCGCAGAGAGTGAGAGAGAGCGCAGAGAGAGAGAGAGCGCAGAGAGAGAGAGAGCGCAGAGAGAGAGAGAGAGCGCAGAGAGAGAGAGAGCGCAGAGAGAGAGAGAGCGCAGAGAGAGAGAGCGCAGAGAGAGAGAGCGCAGAGAGAGAGAGAGCGCAGAAAGAGAGAGAGCGCAGAGAGTGAGAGAGCGCAGAGAGAGAGATTGCGCAGAGAGAGAGAGAGCGCAGAGAGAGAGAAAGAGTGCAGAGAGAGAGAAAGAGTGCAGAGAGAGAGAAAGAGAGCAGAGAGAAAGAAAGTGCGCAGAGAGAAAGAAAGAGCGCAGAGAGAAAGAAAGAGCGCAGAGAGAGAGAAAGAAAGAGCGCAGAGAGAGAAAGAGCGCAGAGAGAGAGAGAAAGAGCGCGGAGAGAAAGAAAGAAAGAACGCAGAGAGAGAGAGAAAGAAAGAGCGCAGAGAGAGAAAGAAAGAGCGCAGAGAGAGAGAGAGAGCGCAGAGAGAGAGGAAGAAAGAGCGCAGAGAGAGAGAGAGAAAGAGCGCAGAGAGAGAGAGAAAGAGCGCAGAGAAAGAGAAAGAGCGCAGAGAGAGAAAGAGAAAGAAAGAGCGCAGAGAGAGAAAGAGCGCAGAAAGAGAAAGAGCGCAGAGAGAAAGAAAGAGCGCAGAGAGAGAGAGAGAAAGAGCACAGAGAGAGAGAAAGAGCGCAGATAGAGAGAAAGAGCGCAGAGAGAGAGAAAGAGCGCAGAGAGAGAGAAAAAAGAGCGCAGAGAGAGAGAAAGAAAAAGCGCAGAGAGAGAAAGAAAGAGCGCAGAGAGTGAGAGAGAAAGAGCGCAGAGAGAAAGAAAGAGCGCAGAGAGAGAGAGAAAGAAAGAGCGCAGAGAGAGAGAGAAAGAAAGAGCGCAGAGAGAGAGAGAAAGAAAGAGCGCAGAGAGAGAAAGAAAGAGCACAGAGAGAGGAAGAAAGAGCGCAGAGAGAGAGAAAGAAAGAGCACAGAGAGAAAGAAAGAGCACATAGAGAGAGAAAGAGCGCAGAGAGAGAGAGAGAGAAAGAGCGCAGAGAGAAAAAGAGAGCACAGAGAGAGAGCGCAGACAGAGAGAGAGCGCAGACAGAGAGAGAGCGCAGAGAGAGAGAGCGCAGAGAGAGAGAGCGCAGAGAGAAAGAGAGAGAGCGCAGAGAGAGAGAAAGAAAGAAAGAGCGCAGAGAGAGAGAAAGAGCGTAGAGAAAAAAAGAGCGCAGAGAGAGAGAGAGGAAGAAAGAGCGCAGACAGAGAAAGAAAGAGCGCAGAGAGAGAGAGCGCAGAGAGAGAAAGAGCGCAGAGAAAGAAAGAGCACAGAGAGAGAAAGAAAGTGCGCAGAGAGAGAGAAAAAAGAGCGCAGAGAGAGAGAAAGAAAAAGCGCAGAGAGAGAAAGAAAGAGCGCAGAGAGTGAGAGAGAAAGAGCGCAGAGAGAAAGAAAGAGCGCAGAGAGAGAGAGAAAGAAAGAGCGCAGAGAGAGAGAGAGAAAGAGCGCAGAGAGAGAGAGAGAAAGAGCGCAGAGAGAGAGAGAGAAAGAGCGCAGAAAGAGAGAAAGAAAGAGCGCAGAGAGAGAAAGAAAGAGCGCAGAGAGAGAGAGCGCAGAGAGAAAGAAAGAGCGCAGAGAGAGAGAAAGAAAGTGCGCAGAGAGAAAGAAAGAGCGCAGAGAGAAAGAGCGCAGAGAGAGAAAGAGAAAGAAAGAGCGCAGAGAGAGAGAGAGAAAGAGCGCAGAGAGAGAGAGAGAAAGAGCGCAGAGAGAGAGAAAGAGAAAGAAAGAGCGCAGAGAGAGAGAAAGAGCGCAGAGAGAGAGAAAGTAAGAGTGCAGAGAGAAAGAAAGAGCGCAGAGAGAAAGAAAGAAAGAGTGCAGAGAGAGAGAAAGAAAGAGCGCAGAGAGAGAAAGAGCGCAGAGAGAGAAAGAGCGCAGAGAGAGAAAGAGCGCAGAGAGAGAAAGAGCACAGAGAGAGAGAAAGAGCGCAGAGAGAGAGAAAGAACGCAGAGAGAGAAAGAAAGAGCGCAGAGAGAGAAAGAAAGAGCGCAGAGAGAGAGAAAGAAAGAGCGCAGAGAGAGAGCGCAGAGAGAGAGAGAGCGCAGAGAGAGAAATAAAGAGCGCAGAGAGAGAAAGAAAGAGCGCAGAGAAAGAAAGAGCGCAGAGAGAGAGAAAGAAAGAGCGCAGAGAGAGAAAGAAAGAGCGCAAAGAGAGAAAAAAAGAGCGCGAAGAGAGAAAAAAAGAGCGCAGAGAGAAAGAAAGAGCGCAGAGAGAGAGAGCGCAGAGAGAGAAAGAGAAAGAAAGAGCGCAGAGAGAGAGAGAAAGAGCGCAGAGAGAGAGAAAGAAAGAGCGCAGAGAGAGAAAGAAAGAGCGCAGAGAGAGAGCGCAGAGAGAAAGAAAGAGCGCAGAGAGAGAGAAAGAGCGCAGAGAGAGAGAAAGAAAGTGCGCAGAAAGAAAGAAAGAGCGCAGAGAGAAAGAGCGCAGAGAGAGAAAGAGAAAGAAAGAGCACAGAGAGAGAAAGAGAAAGAAAGAGCGCAAAGAGAGAGAGAAAGAGCGCACAGAGAGAGAGCGCAGAGAGAAAGAAAGAGCGCAGAGAGAAAGAAAGAGCGCAGAGAGAAAGAAAGAGCGCAGAGAGAGAGAAAGAGCGCAGAGAGAGAGAAAGAAAGTGCGCAGAGAGAAAGAAAGAGCACAGAGAGAAAGAGCGCAGAGAGAGAAAGAGAAAGAAAGAGCGCAGAGAGAGAGAGAGAGAAAGAGCGCAGAGAGAGAGAGAAAGAGCGCAGAGAGAGAGAAAGAGAAAGAAAGAGCGCAGAGAGAGAGAAAGAGCGCAGAGAGAGAGAAAGAGCGCAGAGAGAGAGAAAGAAAGAGCGCAGAGAGAGAAAGAAAGAAAAAGCGCAGAGAAAGAAAGAGCGCAGAGAGAGGAAGAAAGAGCGCAGAGAGAGAGAGAGAAAGAAAGAGCGCAGAGAGAGAGAAAGAGCGCAGAGAGAGAGAAAGAGAGCGCAGAGAGAGAAAGAAAGAGCGCAGAGAGTGAGAGAGAGCGCAGAGAGAGAGAGAGCGCAGAGAGAGAGAGAGCGCAGAGAGAGAGAGAGAGCGCAGAGAGAGAGAGAGCGCAGAGAGAGAGAGAGCGCAGAGAGAGAGAGCGCAGAGAGAGAGAGCGCAGAGAGAGAGAGAGCGCAGAAAGAGAGAGAGCGCAGAGAGTGAGAGAGCGCAGAGAGAGAGATTGCGCAGAGAGAGAGAGAGCGCAGAGAGAGAGAAAGAGTGCAGAGAGAGAGAAAGAGTGCAGAGAGAGAGAAAGAGTGCAGAGAGAGAGAAAGAGAGCAGAGAGAAAGAAAGTGCGCAGAGAGAAAGAAAGAGCGCAGAGAGAAAGAAAGAGCGCAGAGAGAGAGAAAGAAAGAGCGCAGAGAGAGAAAGAGCGCAGAGAGAGAGAGAAAGAGCGCGGAGAGAAAGAAAGAAAGAACGCAGAGAGAGAGAGAAAGAAAGAGCGCAGAGAGAGAAAGAAAGAGCGCAGAGAGAGAGAGAGAGCGCAGAGAGAGAGGAAGAAAGAGCGCAGAGAGAGAGAGAGAAAGAGCGCAGAGAGAGAGAGAAAGAGCGCAGAGAAAGAGAAAGAGCGCAGAGAGAGAAAGAGAAAGAAAGAGCGCAGAGAGAGAAAGAGCGCAGAAAGAGAAAGAGCGCAGAGAGAAAGAAAGAGCGCAGAGAGAGAGAGAGAAAGAGCACAGAGAGAGAGAAAGAGCGCAGATAGAGAGAAAGAGCGCAGAGAGAGAGAAAGAGCGCAGAGAGAGAGAAAAAAGAGCGCAGAGAGAGAGAAAGAAAAAGCGCAGAGAGAGAAAGAAAGAGCGCAGAGAGTGAGAGAGAAAGAGCGCAGAGAGAAAGAAAGAGCGCAGAGAGAGAGAGAAAGAAAGAGCGCAGAGAGAGAGAGAAAGAAAGAGCGCAGAGAGAGAGAGAAAGAAAGAGCGCAGAGAGAGAAAGAAAGAGCGCAGAGAGAGGAAGAAAGAGCGCAGAGAGAGAGAAAGAAAGAGCACAGAGAGAAAGAAAGAGCACATAGAGAGAGAAAGAGCGCAGAGAGAGAGAGAAAGAGCGCAGAGAGAAAAAGAGAGCACAGAGAGAGAGCGCAGACAGAGAGAGAGCGCAGACAGAGAGAGAGCGCAGAGAGAGAGAGCGCAGAGAGAGAGAGCGCAGAGAGAAAGAGAGAGAGCGCAGAGAGAGAGAAAGAAAGAAAGAGCGCAGAGAGAGAGAAAGAGCGTAGAGAAAAAAAGAGCGCAGAGAGAGAGAGAGGAAGAAAGAGCGCAGACAGAGAAAGAAAGAGCGCAGAGAGAGAGAGCGCAGAGAGAGAAAGAGCGCAGAGAAAGAAAGAGCACAGAGAGAGAAAGAAAGAGCGCAGAGAGAGAAAGAAAAAGCGCAGAGAAAGAAAGAGCGCAGAGAGAGAGAGAAAGAAAGAGCGCAGAGAGAGAAAGAAAGAGCGCAGAGAGAGAAAGAAAGAGAGCAGAGAGAGAAAGAAAGAGCGCAAAGAGAGAAAGAAAGAGCGCAAAGAGAGAAAAAAAGAGCGCAAAGAGAGATAAAAAGAGCGCAGAGAGAAAGAAAGAAAGAGCGCAGAGAGAAAGAAAGAGCGCAGAGAGAGAGAGCGCAGAGAGAGAAAGAGAAAGAAAGAGCGCAGAGAGAGAAAGAGAAAGAAAGAGCGCAGAGAGAGAGAGAGAAAGAGCGCAGAGAGAGAGAGAAAGAGCGCAGAGAGAGAGAAAGAGAAAGAAAGAGCGCAGAGAGAGAAAGAAAGAGCGCAGAGAGAGAGAAAGAGCGCAGAGAGAGAGAAAGAGCGCAGAGAGAGAGAAAGAGCGCAGAGAGAGAGAAAGAGCGCAGAGAGAGAGAAAGAGCACAAAGAGAGAGAAAGAGCGCAGAGAGAGAGAAAGAAAGAGCGCAGAGAGAGAGAAAGAGCGCAGAGAGAGAAAGAAAGAGCGCAGAGAGAAAGAAAGAGCGCAGAGAGAGAGAGAAAGAGCGCAGAGAGAGAGAAAGAGCACAGAGAGAGAGAAAGAGAGCGCAGAGAGAGAAAGAAAGAGCGCAGAGAGTGAGAGAGAGCGCAGAGAGAGAGAGAGCGCAGAGAGAGAGAGAGCGCAGAGAGAGAGAGAGAGCGCAGAGAGAGAGAGAGCGCAGAGAGAGAGAGAGCGCAGAGAGAGAGAGCGCAGAGAGAGAGAGCGCAGAGAGAGAGAGAGCGCAGAAAGAGAGAGAGCGCAGAGAGTGAGAGAGCGCAGAGAGAGAGATTGCGCAGAGAGAGAGAGAGCGCAGAGAGAGAGAAAGAGTGCAGAGAGAGAGAAAGAGTGCAGAGAGAGAGAAAGAGTGCAGAGAGAGAGAAAGAGAGCAGAGAGAAAGAAAGTGCGCAGAGAGAAAGAAAGAGCGCAGAGAGAAAGAAAGAGCGCAGAGAGAGAGAAAGAAAGAGCGCAGAGAGAGAAAGAGCGCAGAGAGAGAGAGAAAGAGCGCGGAGAGAAAGAAAGAAAGAACGCAGAGAGAGAGAGAAAGAAAGAGCGCAGAGAGAGAAAGAAAGAGCGCAGAGAGAGAGAGAGAGCGCAGAGAGAGAGGAAGAAAGAGCGCAGAGAGAGAGAGAGAAAGAGCGCAGAGAGAGAGAGAAAGAGCGCAGAGAAAGAGCGCAGAGAGAGAAAGAGAAAGAAAGAGCGCAGAGAGAGAAAGAGCGCAGAAAGAGAAAGAGCGCAGAGAGAAAGAAAGAGCGCAGAGAGAGAGAGAGAAAGAGCACAGAGAGAGAGAAAGAGCGCAGATAGAGAGAAAGAGCGCAGAGAGAGAGAAAGAGCGCAGAGAGAGAGAAAAAAGAGCGCAGAGAGAGAGAAAGAAAAAGCGCAGAGAGAGAAAGAAAGAGCGCAGAGAGTGAGAGAGAAAGAGCGCAGAGAGAAAGAAAGAGCGCAGAGAGAGAGAGAAAGAAAGAGCGCAGAGAGAGAGAGAAAGAAAGAGCGCAGAGAGAGAGAGAAAGAAAGAGCGCAGAGAGAGAAAGAAAGAGCGCAGAGAGAGGAAGAAAGAGCGCAGAGAGAGAGAAAGAAAGAGCACAGAGAGAAAGAAAGAGCACATAGAGAGAGAAAGAGCGCAGAGAGAGAGAGAAAGAGCGCAGAGAGAAAAAGAGAGCACAGAGAGAGAGCGCAGACAGAGAGAGAGCGCAGACAGAGAGAGAGCGCAGAGAGAGAGAGCGCAGAGAGAGAGAGCGCAGAGAGAAAGAGAGAGAGCGCAGAGAGAGAGAAAGAAAGAAAGAGCGCAGAGAGAGAGAAAGAGCGTAGAGAAAAAAAGAGCGCAGAGAGAGAGAGAGGAAGAAAGAGCGCAGACAGAGAAAGAAAGAGCGCAGAGAGAGAGAGCGCAGAGAGAGAAAGAGCGCAGAGAAAGAAAGAGCACAGAGAGAGAAAGAAAGAGCGCAGAGAGAGAAAGAAAAAGCGCAGAGAAAGAAAGAGCGCAGAGAGAGAGAGAAAGAAAGAGCGCAGAGAGAGAAAGAAAGAGCGCAGAGAGAGAAAGAAAGAGAGCAGAGAGAGAAAGAAAGAGCGCAAAGAGAGAAAGAAAGAGCGCAAAGAGAGAAAAAAAGAGCGCAAAGAGAGATAAAAAGAGCGCAGAGAAAAAGAAAGAAAGAGCGCAGAGAGAAAGAAAGAGCGCAGAGAGAGAGAGCGCAGAGAGAGAAAGAGAAAGAAAGAGCGCAGAGAGAGAAAGAGAAAGAAAGAGCGCAGAGAGAGAGAGAGAAAGAGCGCAGAGAGAGAGAGAAAGAGCGCAGAGAGAGAGAAAGAGAAAGAAAGAGCGCAGAGAGAGAAAGAAAGAGCGCAGAGAGAGAGAAAGAGCGCAGAGAGAGAGAAAGAGCGCAGAGAGAGAGAAAGAGCGCAGAGAGAGAGAAAGAGCGCAGAGAGAGAGAAAGAGCACAAAGAGAGAGAAAGAGCGCAGAGAGAGAGAAAGAAAGAGCGCAGAGAGAGAGAAAGAGCGCAGAGAGAGAAAGAAAGAGCGCAGAGAGAAAGTAAGAGCGCAGAGAGAGAGAGAAAGAGCGCAGAGAGAGAGAAAGAGCACAGAGAGAGAGAAAGAAAGAGCGCAGAGAGAGAAAGAGCGCAGAGAGAGAAAGAAAGAGCGCAGAGAGAGAGAAAGAAAGAGCGCAGAGAGAGAGCGCAGAGAGAGAGAGAAAGAGCGCAGAGAGAGAAATAAAGAGCGCAGAGAGAGAAATAAAGAGCGCAGAGAGAGAAATAAAGAGCGCAGAGAGAGAAATAAAGAGCGCAGAGAGAGAAATAAAGAGCGCAGAGAAAGAAAGAGCGCAGAGAGAGAGAAAGAAAGAGCGCAGAGAGAGAAAGAAAGAGCGCAAAGAGAGAAAAAAAGAGCGCAAAGAGAGAAAAAAAGAGCGCAGAGAGAAAGAAAGAAAGAGCGCAGAGAGAAAGAAAGAGCGCAGAGAGAGAAAGAGAAAGAAAGTGCGCAGAGAGAGAGAGAGAGAAAGAGCGCCGAGAGAGAGAAAGAGCGCAGAGAGAGAAAGAAATAGCGCAGAGAGAGAGAAAGAGCGCAGAGAGAGAGAAAGAGCGCAGAGAGAGAGAGGAAGAAAGAGCGCAGAGAGAGAGAAAGAAAGAGCGCAGAGAGAGAGAAAGAAAGAGCGCAGAGAGAAAGAAAGAGCACATAGAGAGAGAAAGAGCGCAGAGAGAGAGAAAAAGCGCAGAGAGAGAAATAAAGAGCGCAGAGAGAGAAAGAAAGAGCGCAGAGAAAGAAAGAGCGCAAAGAGAGAAAGAAAGAGCGCAGAGAGAAAGAAAGAGCACAGAGAGAAAGAAAGAGCGCAGAGAGAGAGAGCGCAGAGAGAGAAAGAGAAAGAAAGAGCGCAGAGAGAGAAAGAGAAAGAAAGAGCGCAGAGAGAGAGAGAAAGAGCGCAGAGAGAGAGAAAGAGAAAGAAAGAGCGCAGAGAGAGAAAGAAAGAGTGCAGAGAGAGAGAAAGAGCGCAGAGAGAGAGAAAGATCGCAGAGAGAGAGAAAGAGCACAGAGAGAGAGAAAGAGCGCAGAGAGAGAGAAAGAAAGAGCGCAGAGAGAAAGAAAGAGCGCAGAGAGAGAGAAAGAGCGCAGAGAGAGAAAGAAAGAGCGCAGAGAGAAAGAAAGAGCGCAGAGAGAGAGCGCAGAGAGAGAAAGAGCGCAGAGAGAGAGAGAAAGAGCACAGAGAGAGAGAAAGAAAGAGCGGAGAGAGAAAGAAAGAGCGCAGAGAGAGAGAAAGAAAGAGCGCAGAGAGAGAGAGAAAGAGCGCAGAGAGAGAAATAAAGAGCGCAGAGAGAGAAATAAAGAGCGCAGAGAGAGAAATAAAGAGCGCAGAGAGAGAAATAAAGAGCGCAGAGAGAGAAATAAAGAGCGCAGAGAGAGAAATAAAGAGCGCAGAGAAAGAAAGAGCTCAGAGAGAGAGAAAGAAAGAGCGCAGAGAGAGAAAGAAAGAGCGCAAAGAGAGAAAAAAAGAGCGCAAAGAGAGAAAAAAAGAGCGCAGAGAGAAAGAAAGAAAGAGCGCAGAGAGAAAGAAAGAGCGCAGAGAGAGAAAGAGAAAGAAAGTGCGCAGAGAGAGAGAGAGAGAAAGAGCGCCGAGAGAGAGAAAGAGCGCAGAGAGAGAAAGAAATAGCGCAGAGAGAGAGAAAGAGCGCAGAGAGAGAGAAAAAGTGCAGAGAGAGAAATAAAGAGCGCAGAGAGAGAAAGAAAGAGCGCATAGAGAGAGAAAAAGCGCAGAGAGAGAGAAAAAGTGCAGAGAGAGAAATAAAGAGCGCAGAGAGAGAAAGAAAGAGCGCAGAGAAAGAAAGAGCGCAAAGAGAGAAAGAAAGAGCGCAAAGAGAGAAAAAAGGAGCGCAGAGAGAAAGAAAGAGCGCAGAGAGAAAGAAAGAGCGCAGAGAGAGAGAGGAAGAAAGAGTGCAGAGAGAGAGAAAGAAAGAGCGCAGAGAGAAAGAAAGAGCGCATAGAGAGAGAAAAAGCGCAGAGAGAGAGAAAAAGTGCAGAGAGAGAAATAAAGAGCGCAGAGAGAGAAAGAAAGAGCGCAGAGAAAGAAAGAGCGCAAAGAGAGAAAGAAAGAGCGCAAAGAGAGAAAAAAGGAGCGCAGAGAGAAAGAAAGAGCGCAGAGAGAAAGAAAGAGCGCAGAGAGAGAGAGCGCAGAGAGAGAAAGAGAAAGAAAGAGCGCAGAAAGAGAAAGAGAAAGAAAGAGCGCAGAGAGAGAGAGAGAAAGAGCGCAGAGAGAGAGAAAGAGAAAGAAAGAGCGCAGAGAGAGAAAGAAAGAGCGCAGAGAGAGAAAGAAAGAGCGCAGAGAGAGAGAAAGAGCGCAGAGAGAGAAAGAGCACAGAGAGAGAGAAAGAGCACAGAGAGAGAGAAAGAAAGAGCGCAGAGAGAGAAAGAGCGCAGAGAGAGAGAAAGAGTGCAGAGAGAGAGAAAGAGCGCAGAGAGAGAGAAAAAAAGAGCGCAGAGAGAGAGAAAGAAAAAGCGCAGAGAGAGAAAGAAAGAGCGCAGAGAGAGAAAGAGCGCAGAGAGAGAGAAAGAGCGCAGAGAGAGAGAAAGAGCGCAGAGAGAGAAAGAGCGCAGAGAGAGAGAAAGAGCGCAGAGAGAGAAAAAAAGAGCGCAAAGAGAGAGAAAGAAAAAGCGCAGAGAGAAAGAAAGAAAGAGCGCAGAGAGAGAAAGAAAGAGCGCAGAGAGAGAAAGAAAGAGCGCAGAGAGAGAAAGAAAGAGCGCAGAGAGAGAAAGAAAGAGCGCAGAGAGTGAGAGAGAAAGAGCGCAGAGAGAAAGAAAGAGCGCAGAGAGAGAGAGAAAGAATGAGCGCAGAGAGAGAGAGAAAGAAAGAGCGCAGAGAGAGAGAGAAAGAAAGAGCGCAGAGAGAGAAAGAAATAGCGCAGAGAGAGAGAAAGAGCGCAGAGAGAGAGAAAGAGCGCAGAGAGAGAGAGGAAGAAACAGCGCAGAGAGAGAGAAAGAAAGAGCGCAGAGAGAAAGAAAGAGAAAGAAAGAGCACAGAGAGAGAGAAAGAAAGAGCGCAGAGAGAGAGAAAAAGCGCAGAGAGAGAAATAAAGAGCGCAGAGAGAGAAAGAAAGAGAGCAGAGAGAGAAAGAAAGAGCGCAAAGAGAGAAAAAAAGAGCGCAAAGAGAGAAAAAAAGAGCGCAGAAAGAAAGAAAGAAAGAGCGCAGAGAGAAAGAAAGAGCGCAGAGAGAGAGAGCGCAGAGAGAGAAAGAGAAAGAAAGAGCGCAGAGAGAGAGAGAAAGAGCGCAGAGAGAGAGAAAGAGAATGAAAGAGCACAGAGAGAGAGAGCGCAGAGAGAGAAAGAGAAAGAAAGAGCGCAGAGAGAGAGAGAAAGAGCGCAGAGAGAGAGAAAGAGAAAGAAAGAGCACAGAGAGAGAAAGAAAGAGCTCAGAGAGAGAAAGAAAGAGCGCAGAGAGAAAGAAAGAGCGCAGAGAGAGAGAAAGAAAGTGCGCAGAGAGAGAGAAAAAAGAGCGCAGAGAGAGAGAAAGAAAAAGCGCAGAGAGAGAAAGAAAGAGCGCAGAGAGTGAGAGAGAAAGAGCGCAGAGAGAAAGAAAGAGCGCAGAGAGAGAGAGAAAGAAAGAGCGCAGAGAGAGAGAGAGAAAGAGCGCAGAGAGAGAGAGAGAAAGAGCGCAGAGAGAGAGAGAGAAAGAGCGCAGAAAGAGAGAAAGAAAGAGCGCAGAGAGAGAAAGAAAGAGCGCAGAGAGAGAGAGCGCAGAGAGAAAGAAAGAGCGCAGAGAGAGAGAAAGAAAGTGCGCAGAGAGAAAGAAAGAGCGCAGAGAGAAAGAGCGCAGAGAGAGAAAGAGAAAGAAAGAGCGCAGAGAGAGAGAGAGAAAGAGCGCAGAGAGAGAGAGAGAAAGAGCGCAGAGAGAGAGAAAGAGAAAGAAAGAGCGCAGAGAGAGAGAAAGAGCGCAGAGAGAGAGAAAGTAAGAGTGTAGAGAGAAAGAAAGAGCGCAGAGAGAAAGAAAGAAAGAGTGCAGAGAGAGAGAAAGAAAGAGCGCAGAGAGAGAAAGAGCGCAGAGAGAGAAAGAGCGCAGAGAGAGAAAGAGCGCAGAGAGAGAAAGAGCACAGAGAGAGAGAAAGAGCGCAGAGAGAGAGAAAGAACGCAGAGAGAGAAAGAAAGAGCGCAGAGAGAGAAAGAAAGAGCGCAGAGAGAGAGAAAGAAAGAGCGCAGAGAGAGAGCGCAGAGAGAGAGAGAGCGCAGAGAGAGAAATAAAGAGCGCAGAGAGAGAAAGAAAGAGCGCAGAGAAAGAAAGAGCGCAGAGAGAGAGAAAGAAAGAGCGCAGAGAGAGAAAGAAAGAGCGCAAAGAGAGAAAAAAAGAGCGCGAAGAGAGAAAAAAAGAGCGCAGAGAGAAAGAAAGAGCGCAGAGAGAGAGAGCGCAGAGAAAGAAAGAGAAAGAAAGAGCGCAGAGAGAGAGAAAGAAAGAGCGCAGAGAGAGAGCGCAGAGAGAGAGAGAGCGCAGAGAGAGAAATAAAGAGCGCAGAGAGAGAAAGAAAGAGCGCAGAGAAAGAAAGAGCGCAGAGAGAGAGAAAGAAAGAGCGCAGAGAGAGAAAGAAAGAGCGCAAAGAGAGAAAAAAAGAGCGCGAAGAGAGAAAAAAAGAGCGCAGAGAGAAAGAAAGAGCGCAGAGAGAGAGAGCGCAGAGAAAGAAAGAGAAAGAAAGAGCGCAGAGAGAGAGAGAAAGAGCGCAGAGAGAGAGAAAGAAAGAGCGCAGAGAGAGAAAGAAAGAGCGCAGAGAGAGAGCGCAGAGAGAAAGAAAGAGCGCAGAGAGAGAGAAAGAGCGCAGAGAGAGAGAAAGAAAGTGCGCAGAAAGAAAGAAAGAGCGCAGAGAGAAAGAGCGCAGAGAGAGAAAGAGAAAGAAAGAGCACAGAGAGAGAAAGAGAAAGAAAGAGCGCAAAGAGAGAGAGAAAGAGCGCACAGAGAGAGAGAGAAAGAGCGCAGAGAGAGAAAGAAAGAGCGCAGAGAGAGAGAGCGCAGAGAGAAAGAAAGAGCGCAGAGAGAAAGAAAGAGCGCAGAGAGAAAGAAAGAGCGCAGAGAGAGAGAAAGAGCGCAGAGAGAGAGAAAGAAAGTGCGCAGAGAGAAAGAAAGAGCACAGAGAGAAAGAGCGCAGAGAGAGAAAGAGAAAGAAAGAGCGCAGAGAGAGAGAGAGAGAAAGAGCGCAGAGAGAGAGAGAAAGAGCGCAGAGAGAGAGAAAGAGAAAGAAAGAGCGCAGAGAGAGAGAAAGAGCGCAGAGAGAGAGAAAGAGCGCAGAGAGAGAGAAAGAAAGAGCGCAGAGAGAGAAAGAAAGAAAAAGCGCAGAGAAAGAAAGAGCGCAGAGAGAGGAAGAAAGAGCGCAGAGAGAGAGAGAGAAAGAAAGAGCGCAGAGAGAGAGAAAGAGCGCAGAGAGAGAGAGCGCAGAGAAAGAAAGAGAAAGAAAGAGCGCAGAGAGAGAGAAAGAAAGAGCGCAGAGAGAGAGCGCAGAGAGAGAGAGAGCGCAGAGAGAGAAATAAAGAGCGCAGAGAGAGAAAGAAAGAGCGCAGAGAAAGAAAGAGCGCAGAGAGAGAGAAAGAAAGAGCGCAGAGAGAGAAAGAAAGAGCGCAAAGAGAGAAAAAAAGAGCGCGAAGAGAGAAAAAAAGAGCGCAGAGAGAAAGAAAGAGCGCAGAGAGAGAGAGCGCAGAGAAAGAAAGAGAAAGAAAGAGCGCAGAGAGAGAGAGAAAGAGCGCAGAGAGAGAGAAAGAAAGAGCGCAGAGAGAGAAAGAAAGAGCGCAGAGAGAGAGCGCAGAGAGAAAGAAAGAGCGCAGAGAGAGAGAAAGAGCGCAGAGAGAGAGAAAGAAAGTGCGCAGAAAGAAAGAAAGAGCGCAGAGAGAAAGAGCGCAGAGAGAGAAAGAGAAAGAAAGAGCACAGAGAGAGAAAGAGAAAGAAAGAGCGCAAAGAGAGAGAGAAAGAGTGCACAGAGAGAGAGAGAAAGAGCGCAGAGAGAGAAAGAAAGAGCGCAGAGAGAGAGAGCGCAGAGAGAAAGAAAGAGCGCAGAGAGAAAGAAAGAGCGCAGAGAGAAAGAAAGAGCGCAGAGAGAGAGAAAGAGCGCAGAGAGAGAGAAAGAAAGTGCGCAGAGAGAAAGAAAGAGCACAGAGAGAAAGAGCGCAGAGAGAGAAAGAGAAAGAAAGAGCGCAGAGAGAGAGAGAGAGAAAGAGCGCAGAGAGAGAGAGAAAGAGCGCAGAGAGAGAGAAAGAGAAAGAAAGAGCGCAGAGAGAGAGAAAGAGCGCAGAGAGAGAGAAAGAGCGCAGAGAGAGAGAAAGAAAGAGCGCAGAGAGAGAAAGAAAGAAAAAGCGCAGAGAAAGAAAGAGCGCAGAGAGAGGAAGAAAGAGCGCAGAGAGAGAGAGAGAAAGAAAGAGCGCAGAGAGAGAGAAAGAGCGCAGAGAGAGAGAAAGAGAGCGCAGAGAGAGAAAGAAAGAGCGCAGAGAGTGAGAGAGAGCGCAGAGAGAGAGAGAGCGCAGAGAGAGAGAGAGCGCAGAGAGAGAGAGAGAGCGCAGAGAGAGAGAGAGCGCAGAGAGAGAGAGAGCGCAGAGAGAGAGAGCGCAGAGAGAGAGAGCGCAGAGAGAGAGAGAGCGCAGAAAGAGAGAGAGCGCAGAGAGTGAGAGAGCGCAGAGAGAGAGATTGCGCAGAGAGAGAGAGCGCAGAGAGAGAGAAAGAGTGCAGAGAGAGAGAAAGAGTGCAGAGAGAGAGAAAGAGTGCAGAGAGAGAGAAAGAGAGCAGAGAGAAAGAAAGTGCGCAGAGAGAAAGAAAGAGCGCAGAGAGAAAGAAAGAGCGCAGAGAGAGAGAAAGAAAGAGCGCAGAGAGAGAAAGAGCGCAGAGAGAGAGAGAAAGAGCGCGGAGAGAAAGAAAGAAAGAACGCAGAGAGAGAGAGAAAGAAAGAGCGCAGAGAGAGAAAGAAAGAGCGCAGAGAGAGAGAGAGAGAGCGCAGAGAGAGAGGAAGAAAGAGCGCAGAGAGAGAGAGAGAAAGAGCGCAGAGAGAGAGAGAAAGAGCGCAGAGAAATAGAAAGAGCGCAGAGAGAGAAAGAGAAAGAAAGAGCGCAGAGAGAGAAAGAGCGCAGAAAGAGAAAGAGCGCAGAGAGAAAGAAAGAGCGCAGAGAGAGAGAGAGAAAGAGCACAGAGAGAGAGAGAAAGAGCGCAGATAGAGAGAAAGAGCGCAGAGAGAGAGAAAGAGCGCAGAGAGAGAGAAAAAAGAGCGCAGAGAGAGAGAAAGAAAAAGCGCAGAGAGAGAAAGAAAGAGCGCAGAGAGTGAGAGAGAAAGAGCGCAGAGAGAAAGAAAGAGCGCAGAGAGAGAGAGAAAGAAAGAGCGCAGAGAGAGAGAGAAAGAAAGAGCGCAGAGAGAGAGAGAAAGAAAGAGCGCAGAGAGAGAAAGAAAGAGCGCAGAGAGAGGAAGAAAGAGCGCAGAGAGAGAGAAAGAAAGAGCACAGAGAGAAAGAAAGAGCACATAGAGAGAGAAAGAGCGCAGAGAGAGAGAGAAAGAGCGCAGAGAGAAAAAGAGAGCACAGAGAGAGAGCGCAGACAGAGAGAGAGCGCAGACAGAGAGAGAGCGCAGAGAGAGAGAGCGCAGAGAGAGAGAGCGCAGAGAGAAAGTGAGAGAGCGCAGGGAGAGAGAAAGAAAGAAAGAGCGCAGAGAGAGAGAGAGAAAGAGCGCAGAAAGAGAGAAAGAAAGAGCGCAGAGAGAGAAAGAAAGAGCGCAGAGAGAGAGAGCGCAGAGAGAAAGAAAGAGCGCAGAGAGAGAGAAAGAAAGTGCGCAGAGAGAAAGAAAGAGCGCAGAGAGAAAGAGCGCAGAGAGAGAAAGAGAAAGAAAGAGCGCAGAGAGAGAGAGAGAAAGAGCGCAGAGAGAGAGAGAGAAAGAGCGCAGAGAGAGAGAAAGAGAAAGAAAGAGCGCAGAGAGAGAGAAAGAGCGCAGAGAGAGAGAAAGTAAGAGTGCAGAGAGAAAGAAAGAGCGCAGAGAGAAAGAAAGAAAGAGTGCAGAGAGAGAGAAAGAAAGAGCGCAGAGAGAGAAAGAGCGCAGAGAGAGAAAGAGCGCAGAGAGAGAAAGAGCGCAGAGAGAGAAAGAGCGCAGAGAAAGAAAGAGCACAGAGAGAGAGAAAGAGCGCAGAGAGAGAGAAAGAACGCAGAGAGAGAAAGAAAGAGCGCAGAGAGAGAAAGAAAGAGCGCAGAGAGAGAGAAAGAAAGAGCGCAGAGAGAGAGCGCAGAGAGAGAGAGAGCGCAGAGAGAGAAATAAAGAGCGCAGAGAGAGAAAGAAAGAGCGCAGAGAAAGAAAGAGCGCAGAGAGAGAGAAAGAAAGAGCGCAGAGAGAGAAAGAAAGAGCGCAAAGAGAGAAAAAAAGAGCGCGAAGAGAGAAAAAAAGAGCGCAGAGAGAAAGAAAGAGCGCAGAGAGAGAGAGCGCAGAGAGAGAAAGAGAAAGAAAGAGCGCAGAGAGAGAGAGAAAGAGCGCAGAGAGAGAGAAAGAAAGAGCGCAGAGAGAGAAAGAAAGAGCGCAGAGAGAGAGCGCAGAGAGAAAGAAAGAGCGCAGAGAGAGAGAAAGAGCGCAGAGAGAGAGAAAGAAAGTGCGCAGAAAGAAAGAAAGAGCGCAGAGAGAAAGAGCGCAGAGAGAGAAAGAGAAAGAAAGAGCACAGAGAGAGAAAGAGAAAGAAAGAGCGCAAAGAGAGAGAGAAAGAGCGCACAGAGAGAGAGAGAAAGAGCGCAGAGAGAGAAAGAAAGAGCGCAGAGAGAGAGAGCGCAGAGAGAAAGAAAGAGCGCAGAGAGAAAGAAAGAGCGCAGAGAGAAAGAAAGAGCGCAGAGAGAGAGAAAGAGCGCAGAGAGAGAGAAAGAAAGTGCGCAGAGAGAAAGAAAGAGCACAGAGAGAAAGAGCGCAGAGAGAGAAAGAGAAAGAAAGAGCGCAGAGAGAGAGAGAGAGAAAGAGCGCAGAGAGAGAGAGAAAGAGCGCAGAGAGAGAGAAAGAGAAAGAAAGAGCGCAGAGAGAGAGAAAGAGCGCAGAGAGAGAGAAAGAGCGCAGAGAGAGAGAAAGAAAGAGCGCAGAGAGAGAAAGAAAGAAAAAGCGCAGAGAAAGAAAGAGCGCAGAGAGAGGAAGAAAGAGCGCAGAGAGAGAGAGAGAAAGAAAGAGCGCAGAGAGAGAGAAAGAGCGCAGAGAGAGAGAAAGAGAGCGCAGAGAGAGAAAGAAAGAGCGCAGAGAGTGAGAGAGAGCGCAGAGAGAGAGAGAGCGCAGAGAGAGAGAGAGCGCAGAGAGAGAGAGAGAGCGCAGAGAGAGAGAGCGCAGAGAGAGAGAGAGCGCAGAGAGAGAGAGCGCAGAGAGAGAGAGCGCAGAGAGAGAGAGAGCGCAGAAAGAGAGAGAGCGCAGAGAGTGAGAGAGCGCAGAGAGAGAGATTGCGCAGAGAGAGAGAGAGTGCAGAGAGAGAGAAAGAGTGCAGAGAGAGAGAAAGAGTGCAGAGAGAGAGAAAGAGAGCAGAGAGAAAGAAAGTGCGCAGAGAGAAAGAAAGAGCGCAGAGAGAAAGAAAGAGCGCAGAGAGAGAGAAAGAAAGAGCGCAGAGAGAGAAAGAGCGCAGAGAGAGAGAGAAAGAGCGCGGAGAGAAAGAAAGAAAGAACGCAGAGAGAGAGAGAAAGAAAGAGCGCAGAGAGAGAAAGAAAGAGCGCAGAGAGAGAGAGAGAGCGCAGAGAGAGAGGAAGAAAGAGCGCAGAGAGAGAGAGAGAAAGAGCGCAGAGAGAGAGAGAAAGAGCGCAGAGAAAGAGAAAGAGCGCAGAGAGAGAAAGAGAAAGAAAGAGCGCAGAGAGAGAAAGAGCGCAGAAAGAGAAAGAGCGCAGAGAGAAAGAAAGAGCGCAGAGAGAGAGAGAGAAAGAGCACAGAGAGAGAGAAAGAGCGCAGATAGAGAGAAAGAGCGCAGAGAGAGAGAAAGAGCGCAGAGAGAGAGAAAAAAGAGCGCAGAGAGAGAGAAAGAAAAAGCGCAGAGAGAGAAAGAAAGAGCGCAGAGAGTGAGAGAGAAAGAGCGCAGAGAGAAAGAAAGAGCGCAGAGAGAGAGAGAAAGAAAGAGCGCAGAGAGAGAGAGAAAGAAAGAGCGCAGAGAGAGAGAGAAAGAAAGAGCGCAGAGAGAGAAAGAAAGAGCGCAGAGAGAGGAAGAAAGAGCGCAGAGAGAGAGAAAGAAAGAGCACAGAGAGAAAGAAAGAGCACATAGAGAGAGAAAGAGCGCAGAGAGAGAGAGAAAGAGCGCAGAGAGAAAAAGAGAGCACAGAGAGAGAGCGCAGACAGAGAGAGAGCGCAGACAGAGAGAGAGCGCAGAGAGAGAGAGCGCAGAGAGAAAGAGAGAGAGCGCAGAGAGAGAGAAAGAAAGAAAGAGCGCAGAGAGAGAGAAAGAGCGTAGAGAAAAAAAGAGCGCAGAGAGAGAGAGTGGAAGAAAGAGCGCAGACAGAGAAAGAAAGAGCGCAGAGAGAGAGAGCGCAGAGAGAGAAAGAGCGCAGAGAAAGAAAGAGCACAAAGAGAGAAAGAAAGAGCGCAGAGAGAGAAAGAAAAAGCGCAGAGAAAGAAAGAGCGCAGAGAGAGAGAGAAAGAAAGAGCGCAGAGAGAGAAAGAAAGAGAGCAGAGAGAGAAAGAAAGAGCGCAAAGAGAGAAAGAAAGAGCGCAAAGAGAGAAAAAAAGAGCGCAAAGAGAGATAAAAAGAGCGCAGAGAGAAAGAAAGAAAGAGCGCAGAGAGAAAGAAAGAGCGCAGAGAGAGAGAGCGCAGAGAGAGAAAGAGAAAGAAAGAGCGCAGAGAGAGAAAGAGAAAGAAAGAGCGCAGAGAGAGAGAGAGAAAGAGCGCAGAGAGAGAGAGAAAGAGCGCAGAGAGAGAGAGAGAAAGAAAGAGCGCAGAGAGAGAGAAAGAGCGCAGAGAGAGAGAAAGAGAGCGCAGAGAGAGAAAGAAAGAGCGCAGAGAGTGAGAGAGAGCGCAGAGAGAGAAAGAGCGCAGAGAGAGAAAGAGCGCAGAAAGAGAAAGAGCGCAGAGAGAAAGAAAGAGCGCAGAGAGAGAGAGAGAAAGAGCACAGAGAGAGAGAAAGAGCGCAGATAGAGAGAAAGAGCGCAGAGAGAGAGAAAGAGCGCAGAGAGAGAGAAAGAGCGCAGAGAGAGAGAAAGAGAGCGCAGAGAGAGAAAGAAAGAGCGCAGAGAGTGAGAGAGAGCGCAGAGAGAGAGAGAGCGCAGAGAGAGAGAGAGCGCAGAGAGAGAGAGAGAGCGCAGAGAGAGAGAGCGCAGAGAGAGAGAGAGCGCAGAGAGAGAGAGCGCAGAGAGAGAGAGCGCAGAGAGAGAGAGAGCGCAGAAAGAGAGAGAGCGCAGAGAGTGAGAGAGCGCAGAGAGAGAGATTGCGCAGAGAGAGAGAGAGTGCAGAGAGAGAGAAAGAGTGCAGAGAGAGAGAAAGAGTGCAGAGAGAGAGAAAGAGAGCAGAGAGAAAGAAAGTGCGCAGAGAGAAAGAAAGAGCGCAGAGAGAAAGAAAGAGCGCAGAGAGAGAGAAAGAAAGAGCGCAGAGAGAGAAAGAGCGCAGAGAGAGAGAGAAAGAGCGCGGAGAGAAAGAAAGAAAGAACGCAGAGAGAGAGAGAAAGAAAGAGCGCAGAGAGAGAAAGAAAGAGCGCAGAGAGAGAGAGAGAGCGCAGAGAGAGAGGAAGAAAGAGCGCAGAGAGAGAGAGAGAAAGAGCGCAGAGAGAGAGAGAAAGAGCGCAGAGAAAGAGAAAGAGCGCAGAGAGAGAAAGAGAAAGAAAGAGCGCAGAGAGAGAAAGAGCGCAGAAAGAGAAAGAGCGCAGAGAGAAAGAAAGAGCGCAGAGAGAGAGAGAGAAAGAGCACAGAGAGAGAGAAAGAGCGCAGATAGAGAGAAAGAGCGCAGAGAGAGAGAAAGAGCGCAGAGAGAGAGAAAAAAGAGCGCAGAGAGAGAGAAAGAAAAAGCGCAGAGAGAGAAAGAAAGAGCGCAGAGAGTGAGAGAGAAAGAGCGCAGAGAGAAAGAAAGAGCGCAGAGAGAGAGAGAAAGAAAGAGCGCAGAGAGAGAGAGAAAGAAAGAGCGCAGAGAGAGAGAGAAAGAAAGAGCGCAGAGAGAGAAAGAAAGAGCGCAGAGAGAGGAAGAAAGAGCGCAGAGAGAGAGAAAGAAAGAGCACAGAGAGAAAGAAAGAGCACATAGAGAGAGAAAGAGCGCAGAGAGAGAGAGAAAGAGCGCAGAGAGAAAAAGAGAGCACAGAGAGAGAGCGCAGACAGAGAGAGAGCGCAGACAGAGAGAGAGCGCAGAGAGAGAGAGCGCAGAGAGAAAGAGAGAGAGCGCAGAGAGAGAGAAAGAAAGAAAGAGCGCAGAGAGAGAGAAAGAGCGTAGAGAAAAAAAGAGCGCAGAGAGAGAGAGTGGAAGAAAGAGCGCAGACAGAGAAAGAAAGAGCGCAGAGAGAGAGAGCGCAGAGAGAGAAAGAGCGCAGAGAAAGAAAGAGCACAAAGAGAGAAAGAAAGAGCGCAGAGAGAGAAAGAAAAAGCGCAGAGAAAGAAAGAGCGCAGAGAGAGAGAGAAAGAAAGAGCGCAGAGAGAGAAAGAAAGAGAGCAGAGAGAGAAAGAAAGAGCGCAAAGAGAGAAAGAAAGAGCGCAAAGAGAGAAAAAAAGAGCGCAAAGAGAGATAAAAAGAGCGCAGAGAGAAAGAAAGAAAGAGCGCAGAGAGAAAGAAAGAGCGCAGAGAGAGAGAGCGCAGAGAGAGAAAGAGAAAGAAAGAGCGCAGAGAGAGAAAGAGAAAGAAAGAGCGCAGAGAGAGAGAGAGAAAGAGCGCAGAGAGAGAGAGAAAGAGCGCAGAGAGAGAGAGAGAAAGAAAGAGCGCAGAGAGAGAGAAAGAGCGCAGAGAGAGAGAAAGAGAGCGCAGAGAGAGAAAGAAAGAGCGCAGAGAGTGAGAGAGAGCGCAGAGAGAGAGAGAGCGCAGAGAGAGAGAGAGCGCAGAGAGAGAGAGAGAGCGCAGAGAGAGAGAGCGCAGAGAGAGAGAGAGCGCAGAGAGAGAGAGCGCGCAGAAAGAGAGAGAGCGCAGAGAGTGAGAGAGCGCAGAGAGAGAGATTGCGCAGAGAGAGAGAGAGCGCAGAGAGAGAGAAAGAGTGCAGAGAGAGAGAAAGAGTGCAGAGAGAGAGAAAGAGTGCAGAGAGAGAGAAAGAGAGCAGAGAGAAAGAAAGTGCGCAGAGAGAAAGAAAGAGCGCAGAGAGAAAGAAAGAGCGCAGAGAGAGAGAAAGAAAGAGCGCAGAGAGAGAAAGAGCGCAGAGAGAGAGAGAAAGAGCGCGGAGAGAAAGAAAGAAAGAACGCAGAGAGAGAGAGAAAGAAAGAGCGCAGAGAGAGAAAGAAAGAGCGCAGAGAGAGAGAGAGAGCGCAGAGAGAGAGGAAGAAAGAGCGCAGAGAGAGAGAGAGAAAGAGCGCAGAGAGAGAGAGAAAGAGCGCAGAGAAAGAGAAAGAGCGCAGAGAGAGAAAGAGAAAGAAAGAGCGCAGAGAGAGAAAGAGCGCAGAAAGAGAAAGAGCGCAGAGAGAAAGAAAGAGCGCAGAGAGAGAGAGAGAAAGAGCACAGAGAGAGAGAAAGAGCGCAGATAGAGAGAAAGAGCGCAGAGAGAGAGAAAGAGCGCAGAGAGAGAGAAAAAAGAGCGCAGAGAGAGAGAAAGAAAAAGCGCAGAGAGAGAAAGAAAGAGCGCAGAGAGTGAGAGAGAAAGAGCGCAGAGAGAAAGAAAGAGCGCAGAGAGAGAGAGAAAGAAAGAGCGCAGAGAGAGAGAGAAAGAAAGAGCGCAGAGAGAGAGAGAAAGAAAGAGCGCAGAGAGAGAAAGAAAGAGCGCAGAGAGAGGAAGAAAGAGCGCAGAGAGAGAGAAAGAAAGAGCACAGAGAGAAAGAAAGAGCACATAGAGAGAGAAAGAGCGCAGAGAGAGAGAGAAAGAGCGCAGAGAGAAAAAGAGAGCACAGAGAGAGAGCGCAGACAGAGAGAGAGCGCAGACAGAGAGAGAGCGCAGAGAGAGAGAGCGCAGAGAGAGAGAGCGCAGAGAGAAAGAGAGAGAGCGCAGAGAGAGAGAAAGAAAGAAAGAGCGCCGAGAGAGAGAAAGAGCGTAGAGAAAAAAAGAGCGCAGAGAGAGAGAGAGGAAGAAAGAGCGCAGACAGAGAAAGAAAGAGCGCAGAGAGAGAGAGCGCAGAGAGAGAAAGAGCGCAGAGAAAGAAAGAGCACAAAGAGAGAAAGAAAGAGCGCAGAGAGAGAAAGAAAAAGCGCAGAGAAAGAAAGAGCGCAGAGAGAGAGAGAAAGAAAGAGCGCAGAGAGAGAAAGAAAGAGAGCAGAGAGAGAAAGAAAGAGCGCAAAGAGAGAAAGAAAGAGCGCAAAGAGAGAAAAAAAGAGCGCAAAGAGAGATAAAAAGAGCGCAGAGAGAAAGAAAGAAAGAGCGCAGAGAGAAAGAAAGAGCGCAGAGAGAGAGAGCGCAGAGAGAGAAAGAGAAAGAAAGAGCGCAGAGAGAGAAAGAGAAAGAAAGAGCGCAGAGAGAGAGAGAGAAAGAGCGCAGAGAGAGAGAGAAAGAGCGCAGAGAGAGAGAAAGAGAAAGAAAGAGCGCAGAGAGAGAAAGAAAGAGCGCAGAGAGAGAGAAAGAGCGCAGAGAGAGAGAAAGAGCGCAGAGAGAGAGAAAGAGCGCAGAGAGAGAGAAAGAGCGCAGAGAGAGAGAAAGAAAGAGCGCAGAGAGAGAGAAAGAGCGCAGAGAGAGAAAGAAAGAGCGCAGAGAGAAAGAAAGAGCGCAGAGAGAGAGAGAAAGAGCGCAGAGAGAGAGAAAGAGCACAGAGAGAGAGAAAGAAAGAGCGCAGAGAGAGAAAGAGCGCAGAGAGAGAAAGAAAGAGCGCAGAGAGAGAGAAAGAAAGAGCGCAGAGAGAGAGCGCAGAGAGAGAGAGAAAGAGCGCAGAGAGAGAAATAAAGAGCGCAGAGAGAGAAATAAAGAGCGCAGAGAGAGAAATAAAGAGCGCAGAGAGAGAAATAAAGAGCGCAGAGAGAGAAATAAAGAGCGCAGAGAAAGAAAGAGCGCAGAGAGAGAGAAAGAAAGAGCGCAGAGAGAGAAAGAAAGAGCGCAAAGAGAGAAAAAAAGAGCGCAAAGAGAGAAAAAAAGAGCGCAGAGAGAAAGAAAGAAAGAGCGCAGAGAGAAAGAAAGAGCGCAGAGAGAGAAAGAGAAAGAAAGTGCGCAGAGAGAGAGAGAGAGAAAGAGCGCCGAGAGAGAGAAAGAGCGCAGAGAGAGAAAGAAATAGCGCAGAGAGAGAGAAAGAGCGCAGAGAGAGAGAAAGAGCGCAGAGAGAGAGAGGAAGAAAGAGCGCAGAGAGAGAGAAAGAAAGAGCGCAGAGAGAGAGAAAAAGCGCAGAGAGAGAAATAAAGAGCGCAGAGAGAGAAAGAAAGAGCGCAGAGAAAGAAAGAGCGCAAAGAGAGAAAGAAAGAGCGCAGAGAGAAAGAAAGAGCACAGAGAGAAAGAAAGAGCGCAGAGAGAGAGAGCGCAGAGAGAGAAAGAGAAAGAAAGAGCGCAGAGAGAGAAAGAGAAAGAAAGAGCGCAGAGAGAGAGAGAAAGAGCGCAGAGAGAGAGAAAGAGAAAGAAAGAGCGCAGAGAGAGAAAGAAAGAGCGCAGAGAGAGAGAAAGAGCGCAGAGAGAGAGAAAGATCGCAGAGAGAGAAAGAGCACAGAGAGAGAGAAAGAGCGCAGAGAGAGAGAAAGAAAGAGCGCAGAGAGAAAGAAAGAGCGCAGAGAGAGAGAAAGAGCGCAGAGAGAGAAAGAAAGAGCGCAGAGAGAAAGAAAGAGCGCAGAGAGAGAGCGCAGAGAGAGAAAGAGCGCAGAGAGAGAGAGAAAGAGCACAGAGAGAGAGAAAGAAAGAGCGCAGAGAGAGAAAGAGCGCAGAGAGAGAAAGAAAGAGCGCAGAGAGAGAGAAAGAAAGAGCGCAGAGAGAGAGAGAAAGAGCGCAGAGAGAGAAATAAAGAGCGCAGAGAGAGAAATAAAGAGCGCAGAGAGAGAAATAAAGAGCGCAGAGAGAGAAATAAAGAGCGCAGAGATTGAAATAAAGAGCGCAGAGAGAGAAATAAAGAGCGCAGAGAAAGAAAGAGCTCAGAGAGAGAGAAAGAAAGAGCGCAGAGAGAGAAAGAAAGAGCGCAAAGAGAGAAAAAAAGAGCGCAAAGAGAGAAAAAAAGAGCGCAGAGAGAAAGAAAGAAAGAGCGCAGAGAGAAAGAAAGAGCGCAGAGAGAGAAAGAGAAAGAAAGTGTGCAGAGAGAGAGAGAGAGAAAGAGCGCCGAGAGAGAGAAAGAGCGCAGAGAGAGAAAGAAATAGCGCAGAGAGAGAGAAAGAGCGCAGAGAGAGAGAAAGAGCGCAGAGAGAGAGAAAGATCGCAGAGAGAGAGAAAGAGCACAGAGAGAGAGAAAGAGCGCAGAGAGAGAGAAAGAAAGAGCGCAGAGAGAAAGAAAGAGCGCAGAGAGAGAGAAAGAGCGCAGAGAGAGAAAGAAAGAGCGCAGAGAGAAAGAAAGAGCGCAGAGAGAGAGCGCAGAGAGAGAAAGAGCGCAGAGAGAGAGAGAAAGAGCACAGAGAGAGAGAAAGAAAGAGCGCAGAGAGAGAAAGAGCGCAGAGAGAGAAAGAAAGAGCGCAGAGAGAGAGAAAGAAAGAGCGCAGAGAGAGAGAGAAAGAGCGCAGAGAGAGAAATAAAGAGCGCAGAGAGAGAAATAAAGAGCGCAGAGAGAGAAATAAAGAGCGCAGAGAGAGAAATAAAGAGCGCAGAGATTGAAATAAAGAGCGCAGAGAGAGAAATAAAGAGCGCAGAGAAAGAAAGAGCTCAGAGAGAGAGAAAGAAAGAGCGCAGAGAGAGAAAGAAAGAGCGCAAAGAGAGAAAAAAAGAGCGCAAAGAGAGAAAAAAAGAGCGCAGAGAGAAAGAAAGAAAGAGCGCAGAGAGAAAGAAAGAGCGCAGAGAGAGAAAGAGAAAGAAAGTGCGCAGAGAGAGAGAGAGAGAAAGAGCGCCGAGAGAGAGAAAGAGCGCAGAGAGAGAAAGAAATAGCGCAGAGAGAGAGAAAGAGCGCAGAGAGAGAGAAAGAGCGCAGAGAGAGAGAGGAAGAAAGAGTGCAGAGAGAGAGAAAGAAAGAGCGCAGAGAGAAAGAAAGAGCGCATAGAGAGAGAAAAAGCGCAGAGAGAGAGAAAAAGTGCAGAGAGAGAAATAAAGAGCGCAGAGAGAGAAAGAAAGAGCGCAGAGAAAGAAAGAGCGCAAAGAGAGAAAGAAAGAGCGCAAAGAGAGAAAAAAAGAGCGCAGAGAGAAAGAAAGAGCGCAGAGAGAAAGAAAGAGCGCAGAGAGAGAGAGCGCAGAGAGAGAAAGAGAAAGAAAGAGCGCAGAAAGAGAAAGAGAAAGAAAGAGCGCAGAGAGAGAGAGAGAAAGAGCGCAGAGAGAGAGAAAGAGAAAGAAAGAGCGCAGAGAGAGAAAGAAAGAGCGCAGAGAGAGAAAGAAAGAGCGCAGAGAGAGAGAAAGAGCGCAGAGAGAGAAAGAGCACAGAGAGAGAGAAAGAGCACAGAGAGAGAGAAAGAAAGAGCGCAGAGAGAGAAAGAGCGCAGAGAGAGAGAAAGAGCGCAGAGAGAGAGAAAGAGCGCAGAGAGAGAGAAAAAAAGAGCGCAGAGAGAGAGAAAGAAAAAGCGCAGAGAGAGAAAGAAAGAGCGCAGAGAGAGAAAGAGCGCAGAGAGAGAGAAAGAGCGCAGAGAGAGAGAAAGAGCGCAGAGAGAGAAAGAGCGCAGAGAGAGAGAAAGAGCGCAGAGAGAGAAAAAAAGAGCGCAAAGAGAGAGAAAGAAAAAGCGCAGAGAGAAAGAAAGAAAGAGCGCAGAGAGAGAAAGAAAGAGCGCAGAGAGAGAAAGAAAGAGCGCAGAGAGAGAAAGAAAGAGCGCAGAGAGAGAAAGAAAGAGCGCAGAGAGTGAGAGAGAAAGAGCGCAGAGAGAAAGAAAGAGCGCAGAGAGAGAGAGAAAGAATGAGCGCAGAGAGAGAGAGAAAGAAAGAGCGCAGAGAGAGAGAGAAAGAAAGAGCGCAGAGAGAGAAAGAAATAGCGCAGAGAGAGAGAAAGAGCGCAGAGAGAGAGAAAGAGCGCAGAGAGAGAGAGGAAGAAACAGCGCAGAGAGAGAGAAAGAAAGAGCGCAGAGAGAAAGAAAGAGAAAGAAAGAGCACAGAGAGAGAGAAAGAAAGAGCGCAGAGAGAGAGAAAAAGCGCAGAGAGAGAAATAAAGAGCGCAGAGAGAGAAAGAAAGAGAGCAGAGAGAGAAAGAAAGAGCGCAAAGAGAGAAAAAAAGAGCGCAAAGAGAGAAAAAAAGAGCGCAGAAAGAAAGAAAGAAAGAGCGCAGAGAGAGAGAGCGCAGAGAGAGAAAGAGAAAGAAAGAGCGCAGAGAGAGAGAGAAAGAGCGCAGAGAGAGAGAAAGAGAATGAAAGAGCACAGAGAGAGAGAGCGCAGAGAGAGAAAGAGAAAGAAAGAGCGCAGAGAGAGAGAGAAAGAGCGCAGAGAGAGAGAAAGAGAAAGAAAGAGCACAGAGAGAGAAAGAAAGAGCTCAGAGAGAGAAAGAAAGAGCGCAGAGAGAGAGAAAGAGCGCAGAGAGAGAGAAAGAGCGCAGAGAGAGAGAAAGAGCACAGAGAGAGAGAAAGAGCACAGAGAGAGAGAAAGAAAGAGCGCAGAGAGAGAAAGAGCGCAGAGAGTGAAAGAAAGAGCGCAGAGAGAGAGAAAGAAAGAGCGCAGAGAGAGAGCGCAGAGAGAGAGAGAAAGAGCGCAGAGAGAGAAATAAAGAGCACAGAGAGAGAAAGAAAGAGAGCAGAGAGAGAAAGAAAGAGCGCAAAGAGAGAAAAAAAGAGCGCAAAGAGAGAAAAAAAGAGCGCAGAAAGAAAGAAAGAAAGAGCGCAGAGAGAAAGAAAGAGCGCAGAGAGAGAGAGCGCAGAGAGAGAAAGAGAAAGAAAGAGCGCAGAGAGAGAGAGAAAGAGCGCAGAGAGAGAGAAAGAGAAAGAAAGAGCACAGAGAGAGAGAGCGCAGAGAGAGAAAGAGAAAGAAAGAGCGCAGAGAGAGAGAGAAAGAGCGCAGAGAGAGAGAAAGAGAAAGAAAGAGCACAGAGAGAGAAAGAAAGAGCTCAGAGAGAGAAAGAAAGAGCGCAGAGAGAGAGAAAGAGCGCAGAGAGAGAGAAAGAGCGCAGAGAGAGAGAAAGAGCACAGAGAGAGAGAAAGAGCACAGAGAGAGAGAAAGAGCGCAGAGAGAGAGAAAGAGCGCAGAGAGTGAAAGAAAGAGCGCAGAGAGAGAGAAAGAAAGAGCGCAGAGAGAGAGCGCAGAGAGTGAAAGAAAGAGCGCAGAGAGAGAGAAAGAAAGAGCGCAGAGAGAGAGCGCAGAGAGAGAGAGAAAGAGCGCAGAGAGAGAAATAGAGCGCAGAGAGAGAAATAAAGAGCGCAGAGAGAGAAATAAAGAGCGCAGAGAGAGAGCGCAGAGAGAGAAAGAGAAAGAAAGAGCGCAGAGAGAGAGAGAGAGAAAGAGCGCCGAGAGAGAGAAAGAGAAAGAGCGCCGAGAGAGAGAAAGAGCGCAGAGAGAGAGAAAGAGAAAGAAAGAGCGCAGAGAGAGAGAGAGAAAGAGCGCAGAGAGAGAAAGAAAGAGCGCAGAGAGAGAGAAAGAAAGAGAGCAGAGAGAGAAAGAAAGAGAGCAGAGAGAGAAAGAAAGAGCCCAAAGAGAGAAAAAAAGAGCGCAAAGAGAGAAAAAAAGAGCGCAGAGAGAAAGAAAGAAAGAGCGCAGAGAGAAAGAAAGAGCGCAGGCAGAGAGAGCGCAGAGAGAGAAAGAGAAAGAAAGAGCGCAGAGAGAGAGAGAAAGAGCGCAGAGAGAGAGAAAGAGAAAGAAAGAGCACAGAGAGAGAAAGAAAGAGCGCAGAGAGAGAAAGAAAGAGCGCAGAGAGAGAGAAAGAGGGCAGAGAGAGAGAAAGAGCGCAGAGAGAGAGAAAGAGCACAGAGAGAGAGAAAGAGCACAGAGAGAGAGAAAGAAAGAGCGCAGAGAGAGAAAGAGCGCAGAGAGAGAAAGAAAGAGCGCAGAGAGAGAGAAAGAAAGAGCGCAGAGAGAGAGCGCAGAGAGAGAGAGAAAGAGCGCAGAGAGAGAAATAAAGAGCGCAGAGAGAGAAATAAAGAGCGCAGAGAGAGAGAGCGCAGAGAGAGAAAGAGAAAGAAAGAGCGCAGAGAGAGAGAGAGAGAAAGAGCGCCAAGAGAGAGAAAGAGCGCAGAGAGAGAGAAAGAGAAAGAAAGAGCGCAGAGAGAGAAAGAGCGCAGAGAGAGAAATAAAGAGCGCAGAGAGAGAAATAAAGAGCGCAGAGAGAGAAATAAAGAGCGCAGAGAGAGAAATAAAGAGCGCAGAGAGAGAAATAAAGAGCGCAGAGAGAGAAATAAAGAGCGCAGAGAGAGAAATAAAGAGCGCAGAGAAAGAAATAAAGAGCGCAGAGAAAGAAATAAAGAGCGCAGAGAAAGAAATAAAGAGCGCAGAGAGAGAGAAAGAAAGAGCGCAGAGAGAGAGAGAAAGAAAGAGCGCAAAGAGAGAAAGAAATAGCGCAGAGAGAGAGAAAGAGCGCAGAGAGAGAGAAAGAGCGCAGAGAGAGAGAGGAAGAAAGAGCGCAGAGAGAGAGAAAGAAAGAGCGCAGAGAGAAAGAAAGAGAAAGAAAGAGCACAGAGAGAGAGAAAGAAAGAGCGCAGAGAGAGAGAAAAAGCGCAGAGAGAGAAATAAAGAGCGCAGAGAAAGAAAGAGCGCAGAGAGAGAGAAAGAAAGAGCGCAGAGAGAGAGAAAGAAAGAGCGCAGAGAGAGAAAGAAAGAGAGCAGAGAGAGAAAGAAAGAGCGCAAAGAGAGAAAAAAAGAGCGCAAAGAGAGAAAAAAAGAGCGCAGAGAGAAAGAAAGAAAGAGCGCAGAGAGAAAGAAAGAGCGCAGAGAGAGAGAGCGCAGAGAGAGAAAGAGAAAGAAAGAGCGCAGAGAGAGAGAGAAAGAGCGCAGAGAGAGAGAAAGAGAAAGAAAGAGCGCAGAGAGAGAAAGAAAGAGCGCAGAGAGAGAAAGAAAGAGCGCAGAGAGAGAGAAAGAGCGCAGAGAGAGAGAAAGAGGGCAGAGAGAGAGAAAGAGCGCAGAGAGAGAGAAAGAGCACAGAGAGAGAGAAAGAGCACAGAGAGAGAGAAAGAAAGAGCGCAGAGAGTGAAAGAAAGAGCGCAGAGAGAGAGAAAGAAAGAGCGCAGAGAGAGAAATAGAGCGCAGAGAGAGAAATAAAGAGCGCAGAGAGAGAAATAAAGAGCGCAGAGAGAGAGCGCAGAGAGAGAAAGAGAAAGAGAAAGAAAGAGCGCAGAGAGAGAGAGAGAGAAAGAGCGCCGAGAGAGAGAAAGAGAAAGAGCGCCGAGAGAGAGAAAGAGCGCAGAGAGAGAGAAAGAGAAAGAAAGAGCGCAGAGAGAGAGAGAAAGAGCGCAGAGAGAGAGAAAGAGCGCAGAGAGAGAAAGAAAGAGCGCAGAGAAAGAAAGAGCGCAGAGAAAGAAAGAGCGCAGAGAGAGAGAAAGAAAGAGCGCAGAGAGAGAAAGAAAGAGAGCAGAGAGAGAAAGAAAGAGCGCAAAGAGAGAAAAAAAGAGCGCAAAGAGTGAAAAAAAGAGCGCAGAGAGAAAGAAAGAAAGAGCGCAGAGAGAAAGAAAGAGTGCAGAGAGAGAGAGCGCAGAGAGAGAAAGAGAAAGAAAGAGCGCAGAGAGAGAAAGAGCGCAGAGAGAGAGAAAGAGAAAGAAAGAGCACAGAGAGAGAAAGAAAGAGCGCAGAGAGAGAAAGAACGAGCGCAGAGAGAGAGAAAGAGCGCAGAGAGAGAGAAAGAGCACAGAGAGAGAGAAAGAGCACAGAGAGAGAGAAAGAAAGAGCGCAGAGAGAGAAAGAGCGCAGAGAGAGAAAGAATGAGCGCAGAGAGAGAGAAAGAAAGAGCGCAGAGAGAGAGCGCAGAGAGAGAGAGAAAGAGCGCAGAGAGAGAAATAAAGAGCGCAGAGAGAGAAATAAAGAGCGCAGAGAGAGAGAGCGCAGAGAGAGAAAGAGAAAGAAAGAGCGCAGAGAGAGAGAGAGAGAAAGAGCGCCAAGAGAGAGAAAGAGCGCAGAGAGAGAGAAAGAGAAAGAAAGAGCGCAGAGAGAGAGAGAGAAAGAGCGCAGAGAGAGAGAAAGAGCGCAGAGAAAGAAAGAGAAAGAAAGAGCGCAGAGAGAGAAAGAGCGCAGAGAGAGAAAGAGCGCAGAGAGAGAAAGAGCGCAGAGAGAGAAATAAAGAGCGCAGAGAGAGAAATAAAGAGCGCAGAGAGAGAAATAAAGAGCGCAGAGAGAGAAATAAAGAGCGCAGAGAGAGAAATAAAGAGCGCAGAGAGAGAAATAAAGAGCGCAGAGAGAAAGAAAGAGAAAGAGCACAGAGAGAGAGAAAGAAAGAGCGCAGAGAGAGAGAAAAAGCGCAGAGAGAGAAATAAAGAGCGCAGAGAAAGAAAGAGCGCAGAGAAAGAAAGAGCGCAGAGAGAGAGAAAGAAAGAGCGCAGAGAGAGAGAAAGAAAGAGCGCAGAGAGAGAAAGAAAGAGAGCAGAGAGAGAAAGAAAGAGCGCAAAGAGAGAAAAAAAGAGCGCAAAGAGAGAAAAAAAGAGCGCAGAGAGAAAGAAAGAAAGAGCGCAGAGAGAAAGAAAGAGCGCAGAGAGAGAGAGCGCAGAGAGAGAAAGAGAAAGAAAGAGCGCAGAGAGAGAGAGAAAGAGCGCAGAGAGAGAGAAAAAGAAAGAAAGAGCGCAGAGAGAGAAAGAAAGAGCGCAGAGAGAGAAAGAAAGAGCGCAGAGAGAGAGAAAGAGCGCAGAGAGAGAGAAAGAGCGCAGAGAGAGAGAAAGAGCACAGAGAGAGAGAAAGAGCACAGAGAGAGAGAAAGAAAGAGCGCAGAGAGTGAAAGAAAGAGCGCAGAGAGAGAGAAAGAAAGAGCGCAGAGAGAGAAATAGAGCGCAGAGAGAGAAATAAAGAGCGCAGAGAGAGAAATAAAGAGCGCAGAGAGAGAGCGCAGAGAGAGAAAGAGAAAGAGAAAGAAAGAGCGCAGAGAGAGAGAGAGAGAGAAAGAGCGCCGAGAGAGAGAAAGAGAAAGAGCGCCGAGAGAGAGAAAGAGCGCAGAGAGAGAGAAAGAAAGAGCGCAGAGAGAGAGAGAAAGAGCGCAGAGAGAGAGAAAGAGCGCAGAGAGAGAAAGAAAGAGCGCAGAGAAAGAAAGAGCGCAGAGAAAGAAAGAGCGCAGAGAGAGAGAAAGAAAGAGCGCAGAGAGAGAAAGAAAGAGAGCAGAGAGAGAAAGAAAGAGCGCAAAGAGAGAAAAAAAGAGCGCAAAGAGTGAAAAAAAGAGCGCAGAGAGAAAGAAAGAAAGAGCGCAGAGAGAAAGAAAGAGCGCAGAGAGAGAGAGCGCAGAGAGAGAAAGAGAAAGAAAGAGCGCAGAGAGAGAGAGAAAGAGCGCAGAGAGAGAGAAAGAGAAAGAAAGAGCACAGAGAGAGAAAGAAAGAGCGCAGAGAGAGAAAGAACGAGCGCAGAGAGAGAGAAAGAGCGCAGAGAGAGAGAAAGAGCACAGAGAGAGAGAAAGAGCACAGAGAGAGAGAAAGAAAGAGCGCAGAGAGAGAGAGAGAGAAAGAGCGCCAAGAGAGAGAAAGAGCGCAGAGAGAGAGAAAGAGAAAGAAAGAGCGCAGAGAGAGAGAGAGAAAGAGTGCAGAGAGAGAGAAAGAGCGCAGAGAAAGAAAGAGAAAGAAAGAGCGCAGAGAGAGAAAGAGCGCAGAGAGAGAAAGAGCGCAGAGAGAGAAAGAGCGCAGAGAGAGAAATAAAGAGCGCAGAGAGAGAAATAAAGAGCGCAGAGAGAGAAATAAAGAGCGCAGAGAGAGAAATAAAGAGCGCAGAGAGAGAAATAAAGAGCGCAGAGAGAGAAATAAAGAGCGCAGAGAGAAAGAAAGAGAAAGAAAGAGCACAGAGAGAGAGAAAGAAAGAGCGCAGAGAGAGAGAAAAAGCGCAGAGAGAGAAATAAAGAGCGCAGAGAAAGAAAGAGCGCAGAGAAAGAAAGAGCGCAGAGAGAGAGAAAGAAAGAGCGCAGAGAGAGAGAAAGAAAGAGCGCAGAGAGAGAAAGAAAGAGAGCAGAGAGAGAAAGAAAGAGCGCAAAGAGAGAAAAAAAGAGCGCAAAGAGAGAAAAAAAGAGCGCAGAGAGAAAGAAAGAAAGAGCGCAGAGAGAAAGAAAGAGCGCAGAGAGAGAGAGCGCAGAGAGAGAAAGAGAAAGAAAGAGCGCAGAGAGAGAGAGAAAGAGCGCAGAGAGAGAGAAAGAGAAAGAAAGAGCGCAGAGAGAGAAAGAAAGAGCGCAGAGAGAGAAAGAAAGAGCGCAGAGAGAGAGAAAGAGCGCAGAGAGAGAGAAAGAGCGCAGAGAGAGAGAAAGAGCACAGAGAGAGAGAAAGAGCACAGAGAGAGAGAAAGAAAGAGCGCAGAGAGTGAAAGAAAGAGCGCAGAGAGAGAGAAAGAAAGAGCGCAGAGAGAGAAATAGAGCGCAGAGAGAGAAATAAAGAGCGCAGAGAGAGAAATAAAGAGCGCAGAGAGAGAGTGCAGAGAGAGAAAGAGAAAGAGAAAGAAAGAGCGCAGAGAGAGAGAGAGAGAGAAAGAGCGCCGAGAGAGAGAAAGAGAAAGAGCGCCGAGAGAGAGAAAGAGCGCAGAGAGAGAGAAAGAGAAAGAAAGAGCGCAGAGAGAGAGAGAAAGAGCGCAGAGAGAGAGAAAGAGCGCAGAGAGAGAAAGAAAGAGCGCAGAGAAAGAAAGAGCGCAGAGAAAGAAAGAGCGCAGAGAGAGAGAAAGAAAGAGCGCAGAGAGAGAAAGAAAGAGAGCAGAGAGAGAAAGAAAGAGCGCAAAGAGAGAAAAAAAGAGCTCAAAGAGTGAAAAAAAGAGCGCAGAGAGAAAGAAAGAAAGAGCGCAGAGAGAAAGAAAGAGCGCAGAGAGAGAGAGCGCAGAGAGAGAAAGAGAAAGAAAGAGCGCAGAGAGAGAGAGAAAGAGCGCAGAGAGAGAGAAAGAGAAAGAAAGAGCACAGAGAGAGAAAGAAAGAGCGCAGAGAGAGAAAGAACGAGCGCAGAGAGAGAGAAAGAGCGCAGAGAGAGAGAAAGAGCACAGAGAGAGAGAAAGAGCACAGAGAGAGAGAAAGAAAGAGCGCAGAGAGAGAAAGAGCGCAGAGAGAAAAAGAAAGAGCGCAGAGAGAGAGAAAGAAAGAGCGCAGAGAGAGAGCGCAGAGAGAGAGAGAAAGAGCGCAGAGAGAGAAATAAAGAGCGCAGAGAGAGAAATAAAGAGCGCAGAGAGAGAGAGCGCAGAGAGAGAAAGAGAAAGAAAGAGCGCAGAGAGAGAGAGAGAAAGAGCGCCAAGAGAGAGAAAGAGCGCAGAGAGAGAGAAAGAGAAAGAAAGAGCGCAGAGAGAGAGAGAGAAAGAGCGCAGAGAGAGAGAAAGAGCGCAGAGAAAGAAAGAGAAAGAAAGAGCGCAGAGAGAGAAAGAGCGCAGAGAGAGAAAGAGCGCAGAGAGAGAAATAAAGAGCGCAGAGAGAGAAATAAAGAGCGCAGAGAGAGAAATAAAGAGCGCAGAGAGAGAAATAAAGAGCGCAGAGAGAGAAATAAAGAGCGCAGAGAGAGAAATAAAGAGCGCAGAGAAAGAAATAAAGAGCGCAGAGAAAGAAAGAGCGCAGAGAGAGAGAAAGAAAGAGCGCAGAGAGAGAAAGAAAGAGCGCAAAGAGAGAAAAAAAGAGCGCAAAGAGAGAAAAAAAGAGCGCAGAGAGAAAGAAAGAAAGAGCGCAGAGAGAAAGAAAGAGCGCAGAGAGAGAGCGCAGAGAGAGAAAGAGAAAGAAAGAGCGCAGAGAGAGAGAGAAAGAGCGCCGAGAGAGAGAAAGAGCGCAGAGAGAGAGAAAGAGAAAGAAAGAGCGCAGAGAGAGAGAAAGAGCGCAGAGAGAGAGAGAGCGCAGAGAAAGAAAGAGAAAGAAAGAGCGCAGAGAGAGAAAGAGCGCAGAGAGAGAAAGAGCGCAGAGAGAGAGAGAGAGCGCAGAGAGAGAAAGAGCGCAGAGAAAGAAAGAGAAAGAAAGAGCGCAAAGAGAGAAAAAAGAGCGCAGAAAGAAAGAAAGAGCGCAGAGAGAAAGAAAGAAAGAGCGCAGAGAGAGAAAGAACGAGCGCAGAGAGAGAGAAAGAGCGCAGAGAGAGAGAAAGAGCACAGAGAGAGAGAAAGAGCACAGAGAGAGAGAAAGAAAGAGCGCAGAGAGAGAAAGAGCGCAGAGAGAGAGAAAGAGAAAGAAAGAGCGCAGAGAGAGAGAAAGAGCGCAGAGAGAGAGAGAGCGCAGAGAAAGAAAGAGAAAGAAAGAGCGCAGAGAGAGAAAGAGCGCAGAGAGAGAAAGAGCGCAGAGAGAGAGAGAGAGCGCAGAGAGAGAAAGAGCGCAGAGAAAGAGAGAGAAAGAAAGAGCGCAAAGAGAGAAAAAAGAGCGCAGAAAGAAAGAAAGAGCGCAGAGAGAAAGAAAGAAAGAGCGCAGAGAGAGAGAAAGAGCGCAGAGAGAGAAAGAGAAAGAAAGAGCGCAGAGAGAGAGAGAGAAAGAGCGCAGAGAGAGAGAGAAAGAGCGCAGAGAGAAAGAGCGCAGAGAAAGAAAGAGAAAGAAAGAGCGCAGAGAGAGAAAGAGCGCAGAGAGAGAAAGAGCGCAGAGAGAGAAAGAGCGCAGAGAGAGAAAGAGCGCAGAGAGAGAAAGAGCGCAGAGAGAGAGCGCAGAGAGAGAAAGAGCGCAGAGAGAAAGAAAGAGCGCAGAGAGAGAGAGAAAGAGCGCAGAGAGAGAGAAAGAGCGCAGAGAGAGAGAAAGAGCGCAGAGAGAGAGAAAGAGCGCAGAGAGAGAGAAAGAGCGCAGAGAGAGAAAGAAAGAGCGCAGAGAGAGAAAGAAAGAGCGCAGAGAGAGAAAGAAAGAGCGCAGAGAGTGAGAGAGAAAGAGCACAGAGAGAAAGAAAGAGCGCAGAGAGAGAGAGAAAGAAAGAGCGCAGAGAGAGAGAGAATGAAAGAGCGCAGAGAGAGAAAGAAATAGCGCAGAGAGAGAGAAAGAGCGCAGAGAGAGAGAGAGGAAGAAAGAGCGCAGAGAGAGAGAAAGAAAGAGCGCAGAGAGAAAGAAAGAGCACATAGAGAGAGAAAGAGCGCAGAGAGAGAGAAAGAAAGAGCGCAGAGAGAGAAAGAAAGAGCGCAGAGAAAGAAAGAGCGCAGAGAGAGAAAGAAATAGAGCAGAGAGAGAAAGAAAGAGCGCAAAGAGAGAAAAAAGGAGCGCAGAGAGAAAGAAAGAAAGAGCGCAGAGAGAAAGAAAGAGCGCAGAGAGAGAGAGAGAGCGCAGAGAGAGAAAGAGAAAGAAAGAGCGCAGAGAGAGAGAGAGAATGAGCGCAGAGAGAGAGAGAAAGAGCGCAGAGAGAGAGAAAGAGAAAGAAAGAGCGCAGAGAGAGAGAAAGAGCACAGAGAGAGAGAAAGAGCGCAGAGAGAGAGAAAGAAAGAGCGCAGAGAGAGAAAGAGCGCAGAGAGAGAAAGAAAGAGCGCAGAGAGAGAGAGAAAGAAAGAGCGCAGAGAGAGAGCGCATAGAGAGAGAGAAAGAGCGCAGAGAGAGAAATAAAGAGCGCAGAGAGAGAAATAAAGAGCGCAGAGAGAGAAATAAAGAGCGCAGAGAGAGAAATAAAGAGTGCAGAGAAAGAAATAAAGAGCGCAGAGAAAGAAATAAAGAGCGCAGAGAAAGAAATAAAGAGCGCAGAGAAAGAAATAAAGAGCGCAGAGAAAGAAAGAGCGCAGAGAGAGAGAAAGAAAGAGCGCAGAGAGAGAGAGAAAGAAAGAGCGCAGAGAGAGAGAGAAAGAAAGAGCGCAGAGAGAGAAAGAAATAGCGCAGAGAGAGAGAAAGAGCGCAGAGAGAGAGAAAGAGCGCAGAGAGAGAGAGGAAGAAAGAGCGCAGAGAGAGAGAAAGAAAGAGCGCAGAGAGAAAGAAAGAGAAAGAAAGAGCACAGAGAGAGAGAAAGAAAGAGCGCAGAGAGAGAGAAAAAGCGCAGAGAGAGAAATAAAGAGCGCAGAGAAAGAAAGAGAGCAGAGAAAGAAAGAGCGCAGAGAGAGAGAAAGAAAGAGCGCAGAGAGAGAGAAAGAAAGAGCGCAGAGAGAGAAAGAAAGAGAGCAGAGAGAGAAAGAAAGAGCGCAAAGAGAGAAAAAAAGAGCGCAAAGAGAGAAAAAAAGAGCGCAGAGAGAAAGAAAGAAAGAGCGCAGAGAGAAAGAAAGAGCACAGAGAGAGAGAGCGCAGAGAGAGAAAGAGAAAGAAAGAGCGCAGAGAGAAAGAGAAAGAGCGCAGAGAGAGAGAAAGAGAAAGAAAGAGCGCAGAGAGAGAAAGAAAGAGCGCAGAGAGAGAAAGAAAGAGCGCAGAGAGAGAGAAAGAGCGCAGAGAGAGAGAAAGAGCACAGAGAGAGAGAAAGAGCACAGAGAGAGAGAAAGAGCACAGAGAGAGAGAAAGAAAGAGCGCAGAGAGTGAAAGAAAGAGCGCAGAGAGAGAGAAAGAAAGAGCGCAGAGAGAGAAATAGAGCGCAGAGAAAGAAATAAAGAGTACAGAGAGAGAAATAAAGAGCGCAGAGAGAGAGCGCAGAGAGAGAAAGAGAAAGAAAGAGCGCAGAGAGAGAGAGAGAGAAAGAGCGCCGAGAGAGAGAAAGAGAAAGAGCGCCGAGAGAGAGAAAGAGCGCAGAGAGAGAGAAAGAGAAAGAAAGAGCGCAGAGAGAGAGAGAAAGAGCGCAGAGAGAGAGAAAGAGCGCAGAGAGAGAAAGAAAGAGCGCAGAGAAAGAAAGAGCGCAGAGAAAGAAAGAGCGCAGAGAGAGAGAAAGAAAGAGCGCAGAGAGAGAAAGAAAGAGAGCAGAGAGAGAAAGAAAGAGCGCAAAGAGAGAAAAAAAGAGCGCAAAGAGTGAAAAAAAGAGCGCAGAGAGAAAGAAAGAAAGAGCGCAGAGAGAAAGAAAGAGCGCAGAGAGAGAGAGCGCAGAGAGAGAAAGAGAAAGAAAGAGCGCAGAGAGAGAGAGAAAGAGCGCAGAGAGAGAGAAAGAGAAAGAAAGAGCACAGAGAGAGAAAGAAAGAGCGCAGAGAGAGAAAGAACGAGCGCAGAGAGAGAGAAAGAGCGCAGAGAGAGAGAAAGAGCACAGAGACAGAGAAAGAGCACAGAGAGAGAGAAAGAAAGAGCGCAGAGAGAGAAAGAGCGCAGAGAGAGAAAGAAAGAGCGCAGAGAGAGAGAAAGAAAGAGCGCAGAGAGAGAAATAAAGAGCGCAGAGAGAGAAATAAAGAGCGCAGAGAGAGAGAGCGCAGAGAGAGAAAGAGAAAGAAAGAGCGCAGAGAGAGAGAGAAAGAGCGCCAAGAGAGAGAAAGAGCGCAGAGAGAGAGAAAGAGAAAGAAAGAGCGCAGAGAGAGAGAGAGAAAGAGCGCAGAGAGAGAGAAAGAGCGCAGAGAAAGAAAGAGAAAGAAAGAGCGCAGAGAGAGAAAGAGCGCAGAGAGAGAAAGAGCGCAGAGAGAGAAAGAGCGCAGAGAGAGAAATAAAGAGCGCAGAGAGAGAAATAAAGAGCGCAGAGAGAGAAATAAAGAGCGCAGAGAGAGAAATAAAGAGCGCAGAGAGAGAAATAAAGAGCGCAGAGAGAGAAATAAAGAGCGCAGAGAGAGAAATAAAGAGCGCAGAGAAAGAAATAAAGAGCGCAGAGAAAGAAAGAGCGCAGAGAGAGAGAAAGAAAGAGCGCAGAGAGAGAAAGAAAGAGCGCAAAGAGAGAAAAAAAGAGCGCAAAGAAAGAAAAAAAGAGCGCAGAGAGAAAGAAAGAAAGAGCGCAGAGAGAAAGAAAGAGCGCAGAGAGAGAGCGCAGAGAGAGAAAGAGAAAGAAAGAGCGCAGAGAGAGAGAGAAAGAGCGCCGAGAGAGAGAAAGAGCGCAGAGAGAGAGAAAGAGAAAGAAAGAACGCAGAGAGAGAGAAAGAGCGCAGAGAGAGAGAGAGCGCAGAGAAAGAAAGAGAAAGAAAGAGTGCAGAGAGAGAAAGAGCGCAGAGAGAGAAAGAGCGCAGAGAGAGAGAGAGAGCGCAGAGAGAGAAAGAGCGCAGAGAAAGAAAGAGAAAGAAAGAGCGCAGAGAGAGAAAGAGAGAGAAAGAAAGAGCGCAAAGAGAGAAAAAAGAGCGCAGAAAGAAAGAAAGAGCGCAGAGAGAAAGAAAGAAAGAGCGCAGAGAGAGAGAAAGAGCGCAGAGAGAGAAAGAGAAAGAAAGAGCGCAGAGAGAGAGAGAGAAAGAGCGCAGAGAGAGAGAGAAAGAGCGCAGAGAGAAAGAGCGCAGAGAAAGAAAGAGAAAGAAAGAGCGCAGAGAGAGAAAGAGCGCAGAGAGAGAAAGAGCGCAGAGAGAGAAAGAGCGCAGAGAGAGAAAGAGCGCAGAGAGAGAGCGCAGAGAGAGAAAGAGCGCAGAGAGAAAGAAAGAGCGCAGAGAGAGAGAGAAAGAGCGCAGAGAGAGAGAAAGAGCGCAGAGAGAGAGAAAGAGCGCAGAGAGAGAGAAAGAGCGCAGAGAGAGAGAAAGAAAGAGCGCAGAGAGAGAAAGAAAGAGCGCAGAGAGAGAAAGAAAGAGCGCAGAGAGAGAAAGAAAGAGCGCAGAGAGTGAGAGAGAAAGAGCACAGAGAGAAAGAAAAGCGCAGAGAGAGAGAGAAAGAAAGAGCGCAGAGAGAGAGAGAAAGAAAGAGCGCAGAGAGAGAAAGAAATAGCGCAGAGAGAGAGAAAGAGCGCAGAGAGAGAGAGAGGAAGAAAGAGCGCAGAGAGAGAGAAAGAAAGAGCGCAGAGAGAAAGAAAGAGCACATAGAGAGAGAAAGAGCGCAGAGAGAGAGAAAGAAAGAGCGCAGAGAGAGAAAGAAAGAGCGCAGAGAAAGAAAGAGCGCAGAGAGAGAAAGAAAGAGAGCAGAGAGAGAAAGAAAGAGCGCAAAGAGAGAAAAAAGGAGCGCAGAGAGAAAGAAAGAAAGAGCGCAGAGAGAAAGAAAGAGCGCAGAGAGAGAGAGAGAGCGCAGAGAGAGAAAGAGAAAGAAAGAGCGCAGAGAGAGAGAGAGAGAAAGAGCGCAGAGAGAGAGAGAAAGAGCGCAGAGAGAGAGAAAGAGAAAGAAAGAGCGCAGAGAGAGAGAAAGAGCACAGAGAGAGAGAAAGAGCGCAGAGAGAGAGAAAGAAAGAGCGCAGAGAGAGAAAGAGCGCAGAGAGAGAAAGAAAGAGCACAGAGAGAGAGAGAAAGAAAGAGCGCAGAGAGAGAGCGCATAGAGAGAGAGAAAGAGCGCAGAGAGAGAAATAAAGAGCGCAGAGAGAGAAATAAAGAGCGCAGAGAGAGAAATAAAGAGTGCAGAGAAAGAAAGAGCGCAGAGAGAGAGAAAGAAAGAGCGCAGAGAGAGAAAGAAAGAGCGCAAAGAGAGAAAAAAAGAGCGCAAAGAGAGAAAAAAAGAGCGCAGAGAGAAAGAAAGAAAGAGCGCAGAGAGAAAGAAAGAGCGCAGAGAGAGAGAGCACAGAGAGAGAAAGAGAAAGAAAGAGCGCAGAGAGAGAGAGAGAGAAAGAGCGCCGAGAGAGAGAAAGAGCGCAGAGAGAGAGAAAGAGAAAGAAAGAGCGCAGAGAGAGAGAGAGAAAGAGCGCAGAGAGAGAGAAAGAGCGCAGAGAAAGAAAAAGAAAGAAAGAGCGCAGAGAGAGAAAGAGCGCAGAGAGAGAAAGAGCGCAGGGAGAGAGAGAGCGCAGAGAGAGAAAGAGCGCAGAGAAAGAAAGAGAAAGAAAGAGCGCAGAGAGAGAAAGAGAGAGCGCAGAGAGAGAAAGAAAGAGCGCAAAGAGAGAAAAAAAGAGCGCAGAAAGAAAGAAAGAGCGAGAGAGAAAGAAAGAAAGAGCGCAGAGAGAGAGAAAGAAAGAGCGCAGAGAGAGAGAAAGAAAGAGCGCAGAGAGAGAGAGAGAGAGAGAAAGAGCGCCGAGAGAGAGAAAGAGCGCAGAGAGAGAAAAAAAGAGCGCAAAGAGAGAAAAAAAGAGCGCAGAGAGAAAGAAAGAAAGAGCGCAGAGAGAAAGAAAGAGCGCAGAGAGAGAGAGCACAGAGAGAGAAAGAGAAAGAAAGAGCGCAGAGAGAGAGAGAGAGAAAGAGCGCCGAGAGAGAGAAAGAGCGCAGAGAGAGAGAAAGAGAAAGAAAGAGCGCAGAGAGAGAGAGAGAAAGAGCGCAGAGAGAGAGAAAGAGCGCAGAGAAAGAAAGAGAAAGAAAGAGCGCAGAGAGAGAAAGAGCGCAGAGAGAGAAAGAGCGCAGGGAGAGAGAGAGCGCAGAGAGAGAAAGAGCGCAGAGAAAGAAAGAGAAAGAAAGAGCGCAGAGAGAGAAAGAGAGAGCGCAGAGAGAGAAAGAAAGAGCGCAAAGAGAGAAAAAAAGAGCGCAGAAAGAAAGAAAGAGCGAGAGAGAAAGAAAGAAAGAGCGCAGAGAGAGAGAAAGAAAGAGCACAGAGAGAGAGAAAGAAAGAGCGCAGAGAGAGAGAGAGAGAGAGAAAGAGCGCCGAGAGAGAGAAAGAGCGCAGAGAGAGAGAAAGAGAAAGAAAGAGCGCAGAGAGAGAGAGAGAAAGAGCGCAGAGAGAGAGAAAGAGCGCAGAGAAAGAAAGAGAAAGAAAGAGCGCAGAGAGAGAAAGAGCGCAGAGAGAGAAAGAGCGCAGGGAGAGAGAGAGCGCAGAGAGAGAAAGAGCGCAGAGAAAGAAAGAGAAAGAAAGAGCGCAGAGAGAGAAAGAGAGAGCGCAGAGAGAGAAAGAAAAAGCGCAAAGAGAGAAAAAAAGAGCGCAGAAAGAAAGAAAGAGCGCAGAGAGAAAGAAAGAAAGAGCGCAGAGAGAGAGAAAGAGCGCAGAGAGAGAAAGACAAAGTAAGAGCGCAGTGAGAGAGAGAGAAAGAGCGCAGAGAGAGAGAAAGAGCGCAGAGAAAGAAAGAGAAAGAAAGAGTGCAGAGAGAGAAAGAGTGCAGAGAGAGAAAGAGCGCAGAGAGAGAAAGAGCGCAGAGAGAGAAAGAGCGCAGAGAGAGAAAGAGCGCAGAGAGAGAGCGCAGAGAGAGAAAGAGCGCAGAGAGAGAGAAAGAGCGCAGAGAGAGAGAGAAAGAGCGTAGAGAGAGAGAGAAAGAGCGCAGAGAGAGAAATAAAGAGCGCAGAGAGAGAAATAAAGAGCGCAGAGAGAGAAATAAAGAGCGCAGAGAGAGATATAAAGAGCGCAGAGAGAGAAATAAAGAGCGCAGAGAGAGAAATGAAGAGTGCAGAGAAAGAAAGAGCGCAGAGAGAGAGAAAGAAAGAGCGCAGAGAGAGAAAGAAAGAGCGCAAAGAGAGAAAAAAAGAGCGCAAAGAGAGAAAAAAAGAGCGCAGAGAGAAAGAAAGAAAGAGCGCAGAGAGAAAGAAAGAGCGCAGAGAGAGAGAGCGCAGAGAGAGAAAGAGAAAGAAAGAGCGCAGAGAGAGAGAGAGAGAAAGAGCGCCGAGAGAGAGAAAGAGCGCAGAGAGAGAGAAAGAGAAAGAAAGAGCGCAGAGAGAGAGAGAGAAAGAGCGCAGAGAGAGAGAAAGAGCGCAGAGAAAGAAAGAGAAAGAAAGAGCGCAGAGAGAGAAAGAGCGCAGAGAGAGAAAGAGCGCAGGGAGAGAGAGAGCGCAGAGAGAGAAAGAGCGCAGAGAAAGAAAGAGAAAGTAAGAGCGCAGAGAGAGAAAGAGAGAGCGCAGAGAGAGAAAGAAAGAGCGCAAAGAGAGAAAAAAAGAGCGCAGAAAGAAAGAAAGAGCGCAGAGAGAAAGAAAGAAAGAGCGCAGAGAGAGAGAAAGAGCGCAGAGAGAGAAAGAGAATGTAAGAGCGCAGAGAGAGAGAGAGAGAGAAAGAGCGCAGAGAGAGAGAAAGAGCGCAGAGAAAGAAAGAGAAAGAAAAAGTGCAGAGAGAGAAAGAGCGCAGAGAGAGAAAAAGCGCAGAGAGAGAAAGAGCGCAGAGAGAGAAAGAGCGCAGAGAGAGAAAGAGCGCAGAGAGAGAGTGCAGAGAGAGAAAGAGCGCAGAGAGAGAAAGAGCGCAGAGAGAGAGAAAGAGCGCAGAGAGAGAGAAAGAGCGCAGAGAGAGAGAAAGAGCGCAGAGAGAGAAAGAAAGAGCGCAGAGAGAGAAAGAAAGAGCGCAGAGAGAGAAAGAAAGAGCGCAGAGAGAGAAAGAAAGAGCGCAGAGAGAGAAAGAAAGAGCGCAGAGAGTGAGAGAGAAAGAGCACAGAGAGAAAGAAAGAGCGCAGAGAGAGAGAGAAAGAAAGAGCGCAGAGAGAGAGAGAAAGAAAGAGCGCAGAGAGAGAAAGAGCGCAGAGAGAGAGAGAGGAAGAAAGAGCGCAGAGAGAGAGAAAGAAAGAGTGCAGAGAGAGAGAAAGAGCGCAGAGAGAGAGAAAGAAAGAGCGCAGAGAGAGAAAGAAAGAGCGCAGAGAGAGAAAGAAAGAGCGCAGAGAAAGAAAGAAAGAGCGCAGAGAGAGAAAGAAAGAGCGCAGAGAGAGAAAGAAAGAGCGCAGAGAGTGAGAGAGAAAGAGCACAGAGAGAAAGAAAGAGCGCAGAGAGAGAGAGAAAGAAAGAGCGCAGAGAGAGAAAGAGCGCAGAGAGAGAGAGAGGAAGAAAGAGCGCAGAGAGAGAGAAAGAAAGAGTGCAGAGAGAGAAAGAGCGCAGAGAGAGAGCGCAGAGAGAGAGCGCAGAGAGAGAAAGAGCGCAGAGAGAGAGAAAGAGCGCAGAGAGAGAGAGAAAGAGCGTAGAGAGAAAAAAAGAGCGCAGAGAGAGAAATAAAGAGCGCAGAGAGAGAAATAAAGAGCGCAGAGAGAGAAATAAAGAGCGCAGAGAAAGAAATAAAGAGCGCAGAGAAAGAAAGAGCGCAGAGAGAGAGAAAGAAAGAGCGCAGAGAGAGAAAGAAAGAGCGCAAAGAGAGAAAAAAAGAGCGCAAAGAGAGAAAAAAAGAGCGCAGAGAGAAAGAAAGAAAGAGCGCAGAGAGAAAGAAAGAGCGCAGAGAGAGAGCGCAGAGAGAGAAAGAGAAAGAAAGAGCGCAGAGAGAGAGAGAAAGAGCGCCGAGAGAGAGAAAGAGCGCAGAGAGAGAGAAAGAGAAAGAAAGAGCGCAGAGAGAGAGAAAGAGCGCAGAGAGAGAGAGAGCGCAGAGAAAGAAAGAGAAAGAAAGAGCGCAGAGAGAGAAAGAGCGCAGAGAGAGAAAGAGCGCAGAGAGAGAGAGAGAGCGCAGAGAGAGAAAGAGCGCAGAGAAAGAAAGAGAAAGAAAGAGCGCAGAGAGAGAAAGAGAGAGAAAGAAAGAGCGCAAAGAGAGAAAAAAGAGCGCAGAAAGAAAGAAAGAGCGCAGAGAGAAAGAAAGAAAGAGCGCAGAGAGAGAGAAAGAGCGCAGAGAGAGAAAGAGAAAGAAAGAGCGCAGAGAGAGAGAGAGAAAGAGCGCAGAGAGAGAGAGAAAGAGCGCAGAGAGAAAGAGCGCAGAGAAAGAAAGAGAAAGAAAGAGCGCAGAGAGAGAAAGAGCGCAGAGAGAGAAAGAGCGCAGAGAGAGAAAGAGCGCAGAGAGAGAAAGAGCGCAGAGAGAGAGCGCAGAGAGAGAAAGAGCGCAGAGAGAAAGAAAGAGCGCAGAGAGAGAGAGAAAGAGCGCAGAGAGAGAGAAAGAGCGCAGAGAGAGAGAAAGAAAGAGCGCAGATAGAGAAAGAGCGCAGAGAGAGAAAGAGCGCAGAGAGAGAAAGAGCGCAGAGAGAGAGAAAGAGCGTAGAGAGAGAGAAAGAGCGCAGAGAGAGAAAGAAAGAGCGCAGAGAGAGAAAGATAGAGCGCAGAGAGAGAGAAAGAAAGAGCGCAGAGAGAGAGCGCAGAGAGAGAAAGAAAGAGCGCAGAGAGAGAAAGAAAGAGCGCAGAGAGAGAAAGAAAGAGCGCAGAGAGAGAAAGAAAGAGCGCAGAGAGAGAAAGAAAGAGCGCAGAGAGTGAGAGAGAAAGAGCACAGAGAGAAAGAAAGAGCGCAGAGAGAGAGAGAAAGAAAGAGCGCAGAGAGAGAGAGAAAGAAAGAGCGCAGAGAGAGAAAGAAATAGCGCAGAGAGAGAGAGAGGAAGAAAGAGCGCAGAGAGAGAGAAAGAAAGAGTGCAGAGAGAGAGAAAGAGCGCAGAGAGAGAGAAAGAAAGAGCGCAGAGAGAGAAAGAAAGAGCGCAGAGAGAGAAAGAAAGAGCGCAGAGAGAGAAAGAAAGAGCGCAGAGAGAGAAAGAAAGAGCGCAGAGAGAGAAAGAAAGAGCGCAGAGAGTGAGAGAGAAAGAGCACAGAGAGAAAGAAAGAGCGCAGAGAGAGAGAGAAAGAAAGAGCGCAGAGAGAGAAAGAGCGCAGAGAGAGAGAGAGGAAGAAAGAGCGCAGAGAGAGAGAAAGAAAGAGTGCAGAGAGAGAAAGAGCGCAGAGAGAGAGCGCAGAGAGAGAGCGCAGAGAGAGAAAGAGCGCAGAGAGAGAGAAAGAGCGCAGAGAGAGAGAGAAAGAGCGTAGAGAGAAAAAAAGAGCGCAGAGAGAGAAATAAAGAGCGCAGAGAGAGAAATAAAGAGCGCAGAGAGAGAAATAAAGAGCGCAGAGAAAGAAATAAAGAGCGCAGAGAAAGAAAGAGCGCAGAGAGAGAGAAAGAAAGAGCGCAGAGAGAGAAAGAAAGAGCGCAAAGAGAGAAAAAAAGAGCGCAAAGAGAGAAAAAAAGAGCGCAGAGAGAAAGAAAGAAAGAGCGCAGAGAGAAAGAAAGAGCGCAGAGAGAGAGCGCAGAGAGAGAAAGAGAAAGAAAGAGCGCAGAGAGAGAGAGAAAGAGCGCCGAGAGAGAGAAAGAGCGCAGAGAGAGAGAAAGAGAAAGAAAGAGCGCAGAGAGAGAGAAAGAGCGCAGAGAGAGAGAGAGCGCAGAGAAAGAAAGAGAAAGAAAGAGCGCAGAGAGAGAAAGAGCGCAGAGAGAGAAAGAGCGCAGAGAGAGAGAGAGAGCGCAGAGAGAGAAAGAGCGCAGAGAAAGAAAGAGAAAGAAAGAGCGCAGAGAGAGAAAGAGAGAGAAAGAAAGAGCGCAAAGAGAGAAAAAAGAGCGCAGAAAGAAAGAAAGAGCGCAGAGAGAAAGAAAGAAAGAGCGCAGAGAGAGAGAAAGAGCGCAGAGAGAGAAAGAGAAAGAAAGAGCGCAGAGAGAGAGAGAGAAAGAGCGCAGAGAGAGAGAGAAAGAGCGCAGAGAGAAAGAGCGCAGAGAAAGAAAGAGAAAGAAAGAGCGCAGAGAGAGAAAGAGCGCAGAGAGAGAAAGAGCGCAGAGAGAGAAAGAGCGCAGAGAGAGAAAGAGCGCAGAGAGAGAGCGCAGAGAGAGAAAGAGCGCAGAGAGAAAGAAAGAGCGCAGAGAGAGAGAGAAAGAGCGCAGAGAGAGAGAAAGAGCGCAGAGAGAGAGAAAGAAAGAGCGCAGATAGAGAAAGAGCGCAGAGAGAGAAAGAGCGCAGAGAGAGAAAGAGCGCAGAGAGAGAGAAAGAGCGTAGAGAGAGAGAAAGAGCGCAGAGAGAGAAAGAAAGAGCGCAGAGAGAGAAAGATAGAGCGCAGAGAGAGAGAAAGAAAGAGCGCAGAGAGAGAGCGCAGAGAGAGAAAGAAAGAGCGCAGAGAGAGAAAGAAAGAGCGCAGAGAGAGAAAGAAAGAGCGCAGAGAGAGAAAGAAAGAGCGCAGAGAGAGAAAGAAAGAGCGCAGAGAGTGAGAGAGAAAGAGCACAGAGAGAAAGAAAGAGCGCAGAGAGAGAGAGAAAGAAAGAGCGCAGAGAGAGAGAGAAAGAAAGAGCGCAGAGAGAGAAAGAAATAGCGCAGAGAGAGAGAGAAAGAGCGCAGAGAGAGAGAAAGAGAAAGAAAGAGCGCAGAGAGAGAAAGAGAGAGCGCAGAGAGAGAAAGAAAAAGCGCAAAGAGAGAAAAAAAGAGCGCAGAAAGAAAGAAAGAGCGCAGAGAGAAAGAAAGAAAGAGCGCAGAGAGAGAGAAAGAGCGCAGAGAGAGAAAGACAAAGTAAGAGCGCAGTGAGAGAGAGAGAAAGAGCGCAGAGAGAGAGAAAGAGCGCAGAGAAAGAAAGAGAAAGAAAGAGTGCAGAGAGAGAAAGAGTGCAGAGAGAGAAAGAGTGCAGAGAGAGAAAGAGCGCAGAGAGAGAAAGAGCGCAGAGAGAGAAAGAGCGCAGAGAGAGAGCGCAGAGAGAGAAAGAGCGCAGAGAGAGAGAAAGAGCGCAGAGAGAGAGAGAAAGAGCGTAGAGAGAGAGAGAAAGAGCGCAGAGAGAGAAATAAAGAGCGCAGAGAGAGAAATAAAGAGCGCAGAGAGAGAAATAAAGAGCGCAGAGAGAGATATAAAGAGCGCAGAGAGAGAAATAAAGAGCGCAGAGAGAGAAATGAAGAGTGCAGAGAAAGAAAGAGCGCAGAGAGAGAGAAAGAAAGAGCGCAGAGAGAGAAAGAAAGAGCGCAAAGAGAGAAAAAAAGAGCGCAAAGAGAGAAAAAAAGAGCGCAGAGAGAAAGAAAGAAAGAGCGCAGAGAGAAAGAAAGAGCGCAGAGAGAGAGAGCGCAGAGAGAGAAAGAGAAAGAAAGAGCGCAGAGAGAGAGAGAGAGAAAGAGCGCCGAGAGAGAGAAAGAGCGCAGAGAGAGAGAAAGAGAAAGAAAGAGCGCAGAGAGAGAGAGAGAAAGAGCGCAGAGAGAGAGAAAGAGCGCAGAGAAAGAAAGAGAAAGAAAGAGCGCAGAGAGAGAAAGAGCGCAGAGAGAGAAAGAGCGCAGGGAGAGAGAGAGCGCAGAGAGAGAAAGAGCGCAGAGAAAGAAAGAGAAAGTAAGAGCGCAGAGAGAGAAAGAGAGAGCGCAGAGAGAGAAAGAAAGAGCGCAAAGAGAGAAAAAAAGAGCGCAGAAAGAAAGAAAGAGCGCAGAGAGAAAGAAAGAAAGAGCACAGAGAGAGAGAAAGAGCGCAGAGAGAGAAAGAGAATGTAAGAGCGCAGAGAGAGAGAGAGAGAGAAAGAGCGCAGAGAGAAAAAGAGCGCAGAGAGAGAGAAAGAGCGCAGAGAAAGAAAGAGAAAGAAAGAGTGCAGAGAGAGAAAGAGCGCAGAGAGAGAAAGAGCGCAGAGAGAGAAAGAGCGCAGAGAGAGAAAGAGCGCAGAGAGAGAAAGAGCGCAGAGAGAGAGTGCAGAGAGAGAAAGAGCGCAGAGAGAGAAAGAGCGCAGAGAGAGAGAAAGAGCGCAGAGAGAGAGAAAGAGCGCAGAGAGAGAGAAAGAGCGCAGAGAGAGAAAGAAAGAGCGCAGAGAGAGAAAGAAAGAGCGCAGAGAGAGAAAGAAAGAGCGCAGAGAGAGAAAGAAAGAGCGCAGAGAGTGAGAGAGAAAGAGCACAGAGAGAAAGAAAGAGCGCAGAGAGAGAGAGAAAGAAAGAGCGCAGAGAGAGAGAGAAAGAAAGAGCGCAGAGAGAGAAAGAGCGCAGAGAGAGAGGAAGAAAGAGCGCAGAGAGAGAGAAAGAAAGAGTGCAGAGAGAGAGAAAGAGCGCAGAGAGAGAGAAAGAAAGAGCGCAGAGAGAGAAAGAAAGAGCGCAGAGAGAGAAAGAAAGAGCGCAGAGAGAGAAAGAAAGAGCGCAGAGAGAGAAAGAAAGAGCGCAGAGAGTGAGAGAGAAAGAGCACAGAGAGAAAGAAAGAGCGCAGAGAGAGAGAGAAAGAAAGAGCGCAGAGAGAGAGAGAAAGAAAGAGCGCAGAGAGAGAAAGAGCGCAGAGAGAGAGAGAGGAAGAAAGAGCGCAGAGAGAGAGAAAGAAAGAGCGCAGAGAGAGAAAGAGCGCAGAGAGAGAGCGCAGAGAGAGAGCGCAGAGAGAGAAAGAGCACAGAGAGAGAGAAAGAGCGCAGAGAGAGAGAGAAAGAGCGTAGAGAGAAAAAAAGAGCGCAGAGAGAGAAATAAAGAGCGCAGAGAGAGAAATAAAGAGCGCAGAGAGAGAAATAAAGAGCGCAGAGAAAGAAATAAAGAGCGCAGAGAAAGAAAGAGCGCAGAGAGAGAGAAAGAAAGAGCGCAGAGAGAGAAAGAAAGAGCGCAAAGAGAGAAAAAAAGAGCGCAAAGAGAGAAAAAAAGAGCGCAGAGAGAAAGAAAGAAAGAGCGCAGAGAGAAAGAAAGAGCGCAGAGAGAGAGCGCAGAGAGAGAAAGAGAAAGAAAGAGCGCAGAGAGAGAGAGAAAGAGCGCCGAGAGAGAGAAAGAGCGCAGAGAGAGAGAAAGAGAAAGAAAGAGCGCAGAGAGAGAGAAAGAGCGCAGAGAGAGAGAGAGCGCAGAGAAAGAAAGAGAAAGAAAGAGCGCAGAGAGAGAAAGAGCGCAGAGAGAGAAAGAGCGCAGAGAGAGAGAGAGAGCGCAGAGAGAGAAAGAGCGCAGAGAAAGAAAGAGAAAGAAAGAGCGCAGAGAGAGAAAGAGAGAGAAAGAAAGAGCGCAAAGAGAGAAAAAAGAGCGCAGAAAGAAAGAAAGAGCGCAGAGAGAAAGAAAGAAAGAGCGCAGAGAGAGAGAAAGAGCGCAGAGAGAGAAAGAGAAAGAAAGAGCGCAGAGAGAGAGAGAGAAAGAGCGCAGAGAGAGAGAGAAAGAGCGCAGAGAGAAAGAGCGCAGAGAAAGAAAGAGAAAGAAAGAGCGCAGAGAGAGAAAGAGCGCAGAGAGAGAAAGAGCGCAGAGAGAGAAAGAGCGCAGAGAGAGAAAGAGCGCAGAGAGAGAGCGCAGAGAGAGAAAGAGCGCAGAGAGAAAGAAAGAGCGCAGAGAGAGAGAGAAAGAGCGCAGAGAGAGAGAAAGAGCGCAGAGAGAGAGAAAGAGCGCAGAGAGAGAGAAAGAAAGAGCGCAGAGAGAGAAAGAAAGAGCGCAGAGAGAGAAAGAAAGAGCGCAGAGAGAGAAAGAAAGAGCGCAGAGAGTGAGAGAGAAAGAGCACAGAGAGAAAGAAAGAGCGCAGAGAGAGAGAGAAAGAAAGAGCGCAGAGAGAGAGAGAAAGAAAGAGCGCAGAGAGAGAAAGAAATAGCGCAGAGAGAGAGAAAGAGCGCAGAGAGAGAGAGAGGAAGAAAGAGCGCAGAGAGAGAGAAAGAAAGAGCGCAGAGAGAAAGAAAGAGCACATAGAGAGAGAAAGAGCGCAGAGAGAGAGAAAGAAAGAGCGCAGAGAGAGAAAGAAAGAGCGCAGAGAAAGAAAGAGCGCAGAGAGAGAAAGAAAGAGAGCAGAGAGAGAAAGAAAGAGCGCAAAGAGAGAAAAAAGGAGCGCAGAGAGAAAGAAAGAAAGAGCGCAGAGAGAAAGAAAGAGCGCAGAGAGAGAGAGAGAGCGCAGAGAGAGAAAGAGAAAGAAAGAGCGCAGAGAGAGAGAGAGAGAAAGAGCGCAGAGAGAGAGAGAAAGAGCGCAGAGAGAGAGAAAGAGAAAGAAAGAGCGCAGAGAGAGAGAAAGAGCACAGAGAGAGAAAGAAAGAGCACAGAGAGAGAGAGAAAGAAAGAGCGCAGAGAGAGAGCGCATAGAGAGAGAGAAAGAGCGCAGAGAGAGAAATAAAGAGCGCAGAGAGAGAAATAAAGAGCGCAGAGAGAGAAATAAAGAGTGCAGAGAAAGAAAGAGCGCAGAGAGAGAGAAAGAAAGAGCGCAGAGAGAGAAAGAAAGAGCGCAAAGAGAGAAAAAAAGAGCGCAAAGAGAGAAAAAAAGAGCGCAGAGAGAAAGAAAGAAAGAGCGCAGAGAGAAAGAAAGAGCGCAGAGAGAGAAAAAAAGAGCGCAGAGAGAGAGAAAGAAAGAGCGCAGAGAGAGAGAGAGAGAGAGAAAGAGCGCCGAGAGAGAGAAAGAGCGCAGAGAGAGAAAAAAAGAGCGCAAAGAGAGAAAAAAAGAGCGCAGAGAGAAAGAAAGAAAGAGCGCAGAGAGAAAGAAAGAGCGCAGAGAGAGAGAGCACAGAGAGAGAAAGAGAAAGAAAGAGCGCAGAGAGAGAGAGAGAGAAAGAGCGCCGAGAGAGAGAAAGAGCGCAGAGAGAGAGAAAGAGAAAGAAAGAGCGCAGAGAGAGAGAGAGAAAGAGCGCAGAGAGAGAGAAAGAGCGCAGAGAAAGAAAGAGAAAGAAAGAGCGCAGAGAGAGAAAGAGCGCAGAGAGAGAAAGAGCGCAGGGAGAGAGAGAGCGCAGAGAGAGAAAGAGCGCAGAGAAAGAAAGAGAAAGAAAGAGCGCAGAGAGAGAAAGAGAGAGCGCAGAGAGAGAAAGAAAGAGCGCAAAGAGAGAAAAAAAGAGCGCAGAAAGAAAGAAAGAGCGAGAGAGAAAGAAAGAAAGAGCGCAGAGAGAGAGAAAGAAAGAGCGCAGAGAGAGAGAGAGAGAGAGAAAGAGCGCCGAGAGAGAGAAAGAGCGCAGAGAGAGAAAAAAAGAGCGCAAAGAGAGAAAAAAAGAGCGCAGAGAGAAAGAAAGAAAGAGCGCAGAGAGAAAGAAAGAGCGCAGAGAGAGAGAGCACAGAGAGAGAAAGAGAAAGAAAGAGCGCAGAGAGAGAGAGAGAGAAAGAGCGCCGAGAGAGAGAAAGAGCGCAGAGAGAGAGAAAGAGAAAGAAAGAGCGCAGAGAGAGAGAGAGAGAAAGAGCGCAGAGAGAGAGAAAGAGCGCAGAGAAAGAAAGAGAAAGAAAGAGCGCAGAGAGAGAAAGAGCGCAGAGAGAGAAAAAGCGCAGGGAGAGAGAGAGCGCAGAGAGAGAAAGAGCGCAGAGAAAGAAAGAGAAAGAAAGAGCGCAGAGAGAGAAAGAGAGAGCGCAGAGAGAGAAAGAAAGAGCGCAAAGAGAGAAAAAAAGAGCGCAGAAAGAAAGAAAGAGCGAGAGAGAAAGAAAGAAAGAGCGCAGAGAGAGAGAAAGAAAGAGCGCAGAGAGAGAGAAAGAAAGAGCGCAGAGAGAGAGAGAGAGAGAGAAAGAGCGCCGAGAGAGAGAAAGAGCGCAGAGAGAGAGAAAGAGAAAGAAAGAGCGCAGAGAGAGAGAGAGAAAGAGCGCAGAGAGAGAGAAAGAGCGCAGAGAAAGAAAGAGAAAGAAAGAGCGCAGAGAGAGAAAGAGCGCAGAGAGAGAAAGAGCGCAGGGAGAGAGAGAGCGCAGAGAGAGAAAGAGCGCAGAGAAAGAAAGAGAAAGAAAGAGCGCAGAGAGAGAAAGAGAGAGCGCAGAGAGAGAAAGAAAAAGCGCAAAGAGAGAAAAAAAGAGCGCAGAAAGAAAGAAAGAGCGCAGAGAGAAAGAAAGAAAGAGCGCAGAGAGAGAGAAAGAGCGCAGAGAGAGAAAGACAAAGTAAGAGCGCAGTGAGAGAGAGAGAAAGAGCGCAGAGAGAGAGAAAGAGCGCAGAGAAAGAAAGAGAAAGAAAGAGTGCAGAGAGAGAAAGAGTGCAGAGAGAGAAAGAGCGCAGAGAGAGAAAGAGCGCAGAGAGAGAAAGAGCGCAGAGAGAGAAAGAGCGCAGAGAGAGAGCGCAGAGAGAGAAAGAGCGCAGAGAGAGAGAAAGAGCGCAGAGAGAGAGAGAAAGAGCGTATAGAGAGAGAGAAAGAGCGCAGAGAGAGAAATAAAGAGCGCAGAGAGAGAAATAAAGAGCGCAGAGAGAGAAAGAGAGAGCGCAGAGAGAGAAAGAAAAAGCGCAAAGAGAGAAAAAAAGAGCGCAGAAAGAAAGAAAGAGCGCAGAGAGAAAGAAAGAAAGAGCGCAGAGAGAGAGAAAGAGCGCAGAGAGAGAAAGACAAAGTAAGAGCGCAGTGAGAGAGAGAGAAAGAGCGCAGAGAGAGAGAAAGAGCGCAGAGAAAGAAAGAGAAAGAAAGAGTGCAGAGAGAGAAAGAGTGCAGAGAGAGAAAGAGCGCAGAGAGAGAAAGAGCGCAGAGAGAGAAAGAGCGCAGAGAGAGAAAGAGCGCAGAGAGAGAGCGCAGAGAGAGAAAGAGCGCAGAGAGAGAGAAAGAGCGCAGAGAGAGAGAGAAAGAGCGTAGAGAGAGAGAGAAAGAGCGCAGAGAGAGAAATAAAGAGCGCAGAGAGAGAAATAAAGAGCGCAGAGAGAGAAATAAAGAGCGCAGAGAGAGATATAAAGAGCGCAGAGAGAGAAATAAAGAGCGCAGAGAGAGAAATGAAGAGTGCAGAGAAAGAAAGAGCGCAGAGAGAGAGAAAGAAAGAGCGCAGAGAGAGAAAGAAAGAGCGCAAAGAGAGAAAAAAAGAGCGCAAAGAGAGAAAAAAAGAGCGCAGAGAGAAAGAAAGAAAGAGCGCAGAGAGAAAGAAAGAGCGCAGAGAGAGAGAGAGCGCAGAGAGAGAAAGAGAAAGAAAGAGCGCAGAGAGAGAGAGAGAGAAAGAGCGCCGAGAGAGAGAAAGAGCGCAGAGAGAGAGAAAGAGAAAGAAAGAGCGCAGAGAGAGAGAGAGAAAGAGCGCAGAGAGAGAGAAAGAGCGCAGAGAAAGAAAGAGAAAGAAAGAGCGCAGAGAGAGAAAGAGCGCAGAGAGAGAAAGAGCGCAGGGAGAGAGAGAGCGCAGAGAGAGAAAGAGCGCAGAGAAAGAAAGAGAAAGTAAGAGCGCAGAGAGAGAAAGAGAGAGCGCAGAGAGAGAAAGAAAGAGCGCAAAGAGAGAAAAAAAGAGCGCAGAAAGAAAGAAAGAGCGCAGAGAGAAAGAAAGAAAGAGCGCAGAGAGAGAGAAAGAGCGCAGAGAGAGAAAGAGAATGTAAGAGCGCAGAGAGAGAGAGAGAGAGAAAGAGCGCAGAGAGAGAAAGAGCGCAGAGAGAGAGAAAGAGCGCAGAGAAAGAAAGAGAAAGAAAGAGTGCAGAGAGAGAAAGAGCGCAGAGAGAGAAAGAGCGCAGAGAGAGAAAGAGCGCAGAGAGAGAAAGAGCGCAGAGAGAGAGTGCAGAGAGAGAAAGAGCGCAGAGAGAGAAAGAGCGCAGAGAGAGAGAAAGAGCGCAGAGAAAGAGAAAGAGCGCAGAGAGAGAGAAAGAGCGCAGAGAGAGAAAGAAAGAGCGCAGAGAGAGAAAGAAAGAGCGCAGAGAGAGAAAGAAAGAGCGCAGAGAGAGAAAGAAAGAGCGCAGAGAGAGAAAGAAAGAGCGCAGAGAGAGAAAGAAAGAGCGCAGAGAGTGAGAGAGAAAGAGCACAGAGAGAAAGAAAGAGCGCAGAGAGAGAGAGAAAGAAAGAGCGCAGAGAGAGAGAGAAAGAAAGAGCGCAGAGAGAGAAAGAGCGCAGAGAGAGAGAGAGGAAGAAAGAGCGCAGAGAGAGAGAAAGAAAGAGTGCAGAGAGAGAGAAAGAGCGCAGAGAGAGAGAAAGAAAGAGCACAGAGAGAGAAAGAAAGAGAGCAGAGAGAGAAAGAAAGAGCGCAAAGAGAGAAAAAAAGAGCGCAGAGAGAAAGAAAGAAAGAGTGCAGAGAGAAAGATAGAGCGCAGAGAGAGAAAGAGAAAGAAAGAGCGCAGAGAGAGAAAGAGAAAGAAAGAGCGCAGAGAGAGAGAGAGAAAGAGCGCAGAGAGAGAGAGAAAGAGCGCAGAGAGAGAGAAAGAGAAAGAAAGAGCGCAGAGAGAGAAAGAAAGAGCGCAGAGAGAGAAAGAAAGAGCGCAGAGAGAGAGAAAGAGCGCAGAGAGAGAGAAAGAGCGCAGAGAGAGAGAAAGAGCGCAGAGAGAGAGAAAGAAAGTGCGCAGAGAGAAAGAAAGAGCGCAGAGAGAGAGAAAGAGCGCAGAGAGAGAAAGAAAGAGCACAGAGAAAAAGAAAGAGCGCAGAGAGAGAGAGAGAGAAAGAAAGAGCGCAGAGAGAGAAAGAAAGAGCGCAGAGAGAGAAAGAAAGAGCGCAGAGAGAAAGAAAGAGCACATAGAGAGAGAAAGAGCGCAGAGAGAGAGAGAGAAAGAGCGCAGAGAGAGAGAGAAAGAGCGCAGAGAGAGAGAGAAAGAGCGCAGAGAGAGAGAGAAAGAGCGCAGAGAGAGAAATAAAGAGCGCAGAGAGAGAAAGAAAGAGCGCAGAGAAAGAAAGAGCGCAGAGAAAGAAAGAGCGCAGAGAGAGAAAGAAAGAGCGCAGAGAGAGAAAGAAAGAGCGCAGAGAGAGAAAGAAAGAGAGCAGAGAGAGAAAGAAAGAGAGCAGAGAGAGAAAGAAAGAGCGCAAAGAGAGAAAAAAGGAGCGCAGAGAGAAAGAAAGAAAGAGCGCAGAGAGAAAGAAAGAGCGCAGAGAGAGAGAGAGAGCGCAGAGAGAGAAAGAGAAAGAAAGAGCGCAGAGAGAGAGAGAGAAAGAGCGCAGAGAGAGAGAGAAAGAGCGCAGAGAGAGAGAAAGAGAAAGAAAGAGCGCAGAGAGAGAGAAAGAGCACAGAGAGAGAGAAAGAGCACAGAGAGAGAGAAAGAAAGAGCGCAGAGAGAGAAAGAGCGCAGAGAGAGAAAGAAAGAGCGCAGAGAGAGAGAAAGAAAGAGCGCAGAGAGAGAGCGCAGAGAGAGAAAAAAAGAGCGCAGAGAGAGAAATAAAGAGCGCAGAGAAAGAAAGAGCGCAGAGAGAGAGAGAAAGAAAGAGCGCAGAGAGAGAAAGAAAGAGCGCAGAGAGAGAAAGAAAGAGCGCAAAGAGAGAAAAAAAGAGCGCAAAGAGAGAAAAAAAGAGCGCAGAGAGAAAGAAAGAAAGAGCGCAGAGACAAAGAAAGAGCGCAGAGAGAAAGAAAGAGCGCAGAGAGAGAGAGAGAGCGCAGAGAGAGAAAGAGAAAGAAAGAGCACAGAGAGAGAGAGAGAGAGAAAGAGCGCCGAGAGAGAGAGTGCGCAGAGAGAGAGAAAGAGAAAGAAAGAGCGCAGAGAGAGAAAGTGCGCAGAGAGAGAAAGTGCGCAGAGAGAGAAAGTGCGCAGAGAGAGAAAGAGCGCAGAGAGAAAGAAAGAGCGCAGAGAGAGAGAGAGAAAGAGCGCAAAGAGAGAAAAAAAGAGCGCAGAAAGAAAGAAACAGCGCAGAGAGAAAGAAAGAGCGCAGAGAGAAAGAAAGAAAGAGCGCAGAGAGAGAGAAAGAGCGCAGAGAGAGAGAGAGAAAGAAAAAGCGCAGAGAAAGAAAGAGCGCAGAGAGAGGAAGAAAGAGCGCAGAGAGAGAGAGAAAGAAAGAGCGCAGAGAGAGAGAGAAAGAAAGAGTGCAGAGAGAAAGAAAGAGCACAGAGAGAGAAAGAAAGAGAGCAGAGAGAGAAAGAAAGAGCGCAAAGAGAGAAAAAAAGAGCGCAGAGAGAAAGAAAGAAAGAGCGCAGAGAGAAAGATAGAGCGCAGAGAGAGAGAGCGCAGAGAGAGAAAGAGAAAGAAAGAGCGCAGAGAGAGAAAGAGAAAGAAAGAGCGCAGAGAGAGAGAAAGAGCGCAGAGAGAGAGAGAAAGAGCGCAGAGAGAGAAAGAGAAAGAAAGAGCGCAGAGAGAGAAAGAAAGAGCGCAGAGAGAGAAAGAAAGAGCGCAGAGAGAGAGAAAGAGCGCAGAGAGAGAGAAAGAGCGCAGAGAGAGAGAGAAAGAGCGCAGAGAGAGAAAGAGAAAGAAAGAGCGCAGAGAGAGAAAGAAAGAGCGCAGAGAGAGAAAGAAAGAGCGCAGAGAGAGAGAAAGAGCGCAGAGAGAGAGAAAGAGTGCAGAGAGAGAGAAAGAGCACAGAGAGAGAGAAAGAGCACAGAGAGAGAGAAAGAGCACAGAGAGAGAGAAAGAAAGAGCGCAGAGAGAGAAAGAGCGCAGAGAGAGAAAGAAAGAGCGTAGAGAGAGAGAAAGAAAGAGCGCAGAGAGAGAGCGCATAGAGAGAGAGAAAGAGCGCAGAGAGAGAAATAAAGAGCGCAGAGAGAGAAATAAAGAGCGCAGAGAGAGAAATAAAGAGCGCAGAGAGAGAAATAAAGAGCGCAGAGAGAGAAATAAAGAGTGCAGAGAAAGAAAGAGCGCAGAGAGAGAGAAAGAAAGAGCGCAGAGAGAGAAAGTAAGAGCGCAAAGAGAGAAAAAAAGAGCGCAGAGAGAAAGAAAGAAAGAGCGCAGAGAGAAAGAAAGAGCGCAGAGAGAGAGAGCGCAGAGAGAGAAAGAGAAAGAAAGAGCGCAGAGAGAGAGAGAGAGAAAGAGCGCCGAGAGAGAGAAAGAGCGCAGAGAGAGAGAAAGAGAAAGAAAGAGCGCAGAGAGAGAGAGAGAGAAAGAGCGCAGAGAGAGAGAAAGAGCGCAGAGAAAGAAAGAGAAAGAGAGAGCGCAGAGAGAGAAAGAGCGCAGAGAGAGAAAGAGCGCAGGGAGAGAGAGAGCGCAGAGAGAGAAAGAGCGCAGAGAAAGAAAGAGAAAGAAAGAGCGCAGAGAGAGAAAGAGAGAGCGCAGAGAGAGAAAGAAAGAGCGCAAAGAGAGAAAAAAAGAGCGCAGAAAGAAAGAAAGAGCAAGAGAGAAAGAAAGAAAGAGCGCAGAGAGAGAGAAAGAAAGAGCGCAGAGAGAGAGAAAGAAAGAGCGCAGAGAGAGAGAAAGAAAGAGCGCAGAGAGAGAGAAAGAAAGAGCGCAGAGAGAGAGAGAGAGAAAGAGCGCCGAGAGAGAGAAAGAGCGCAGAGAGAGAGAAAGAGAAAGAAAGAGCGCAGAGAGAGAGAGAGAAAGAGCGCAGAGAGAGAGAAAGAGCACAGAGAGAGAGAAAGAGCGCAGAGAAAGAAAGAGAAAGAAAGAGCGCAGAGAGAGAAAGAGAGAGCGCAGAGAGAGAAAGAAATAGAGCAAAGAGAGAAAAAAAGAGCGCAGAAAGAAAGAAAGAGCGAGAGAGAAAGAAAGAAAGAGCGCAGAGAGAGAGAAAGAAAGAGCGCAGAGAGAGAGAAAGAAAGAGCGCAGAGAGAGAGAAAGAAAGAGCGCAGAGAGAGAGAGAGAGAAAGAGCGCCGAGAGAGAGAAAGAGCGCAGAGAGAGAGAAAGAGAAAGAAAGAGCGCAGAGAGAGAGAGAGAAAGAGCGCAGAGAGAGAGAAAGAGCGCAGAGAAAGAAAGAGAAAGAAAGAGCGCAGAGAGAGAAAGAGCGCAGAGAGAGAAAGAGCGCAGGGAGAGAAAGAGAGAGCGCAGAGAGAGAAAGAAAGAGCGCAAAGAGAGAAAAAAAGAGCGCAGAAAGAAAGAAAGAGCGCAGAGAGAAAGAAAGAAAGAGCGCAGAGAGAGAGAAAGAGCGCAGAGAGAGAAAGAGAAAGTAAGAGCGCAGAGAGAGAGAGAGAAAGAGCGCAGAGAGAGAGAGAAAGAGCGCAGAGAGAGAGAAAGAGCGCAGAGAAAGAAAGAGAAAGAAAGAGTGCAGAGAGAGAAAGAGTGCAGAGAGAGAAAGAGTGCAGAGAGAGAAAGAGCGCAGAGAGAGAAAGAGCGCAGAGAGAGAAAGAGCGCAGAGAGAGAGCGCAGAGAGAGAGCGCAGAGAGAGAAAGAGCGCAGAGAGAGAGAAAGAGCGCAGAGAGAGAGAAAGAGCGCAGAGAGAGAGAGAAAGAGCGCAGAGAGAGAAATAAAGAGCGCAGAGAGAGAAATAAAGAGCGCAGAGAGAGAAATAAAGAGCGCAGAGAGAGAAATAAAGAGTGCAGAGAAAGAAAGAGCGCATAGAGAGAGAAAGAAAGAGCGCAGAGAGAGAAAGAAAGAGCGCAAAGAGAGAAAAAAAGAGCGCAAAGAGAGAAAAAAAGAGCGCAGAGAGAAAGAAAGAAAAAGCGCAGAGAGAAAGAAAGAGCGCAGAGAGAGAGAGCGCAGAGAGAGAAAGAGAAAGAAAGAGCGCAGAGAGAGAGAGAGAGAAAGAGCGCCGAGAGAGAGAAAGAGCGCAGAGAGAGAGAAAGAGAAAGAAAGAGCGCAGAGAGAGAGAAAGAGAAAGAAAGAGCGCAGAGAGAGAGAGAGAAAGAGCGCAGAGAGAGAAAGAGCGCAGAGAAATAAAGAGAAAGAAAGAGCGCAGAGAGAGAAAGAGCGCAGAGAGAGAAAGAGCGCAGGGAGAGAGAGAGCGCAGAGAGAGAAAGAGCGCAGAGAAAGAAAGAGAAAGAAAGAGCGCAGAGAGAGAAAGAGAGAGCGCAGAGAGAGAAAGAAAGAGCAAGAAAGAGCGCAAAGAGAGAAAAAAAGAGCGCAGAAAGAAAGAAAGAGCGCAGAGAGAAAGAAAGAAAGAGCGCAGAGAGAGAGAAAGAAAGAGCGCAGAGAGAGAGAAAGAAAGAGCGCAGAGAGAGTGAAAGAAAGAGCGCAGAGAGAGAGAAAGAAAGAGCGCAGAGAGAGAGAGAGAGAGAAAGAGCGCCGAGAGAGAGAAAGAGCGCAGAGAGAGAGAAAGAGAAAGAAAGAGCGCAGAGAGAGAGAGAGAAAGAGCGCAGAGAGAGAGAAAGAGCGCAGAGAAAGAAAGAGAAAGAAAGAGCGCAGAGAGAGAAAGAGCGCAGAGAGAGAAAGAGTGCAGGGAGAGAGAGAGCGCAGAGAGAGAAAGAGCGCAGAGAAAGAAAGAGAAAGAAAGAGCGCAGAGAGAGAGAAAGAGCGCAGAGAGAGAGAGAAAGAAAGAGCGCAGAGAGAGAAAGAGCACAGAGAGAGAGAGAGGAAGAAAGAGCGCAGAGAGAGAGAGAAAGAAAGAGCGCAGAGAGAGAGAGAAAGAAAGAGCGCAGAGAGAGAAAGAGCACAGAGAGAGAGAGAGGAAGAAAGAGCGCAGAGAGAGAGAAAGAAAGAGTGCAAAGAGAGAAAAAAAGAGCGCAGAGAGAAAGAAAGAAAGAGCGCAGAGAGAAAGATAGAGCGCAGAGAGAGAGAGCGCAGAGAGAGAAAGAGAAAGAAAGAGCGCAGAGAGAGAGAGAGTGAAAGAGCGCAGAGAGAGAGAAAGAAAGAGCACAGAGAAAGAAAGAAAGAGAGCAGAGAGAGAAAGAACGAGTGCAAAGAGAGAAAAAAAGAGCGCAGAGAGAAAGAAAGAAAGAGCGCAGAGAGAAAGATAGAGCGCAGAGAGAGAGAGCGCAGAGAGAGAAAGAGAAAGAAAGAGCGCAGAGAGAGAGAGAGTGAAAGAGCGCCGAGAGAGAGAAAGAGCGCAGAGAGAGAGCGCAGAGAGAGAAAGAGAAAGAAAGAGCGCAGAGAGAGAGAGAGAGAAAGAGCGCCGAGAGAGAGAAAGAGCGCAGAGAGAGAGAAAGAGAAAGAAAGAGCGCAGAGAGAGAGAGAGAGAAAGAGCGCAGAGAGAGAAAGAGCGCAGGGAGAGAGAGAGCGCAGAGAGAGAAAGAGCGCAGAGAAAGAAAGAGAAAGAAAGAGCGCAGAGAGAGAAAGAGCGCAGAGAGAGAAAGAGCGCAGGGAGAGAGAGAGCGCAGAGAGAGAAAGAGCACAGAGAAAGAAAGAGAAAGAAAGAGCGCAGAGAGAGAAAGAGAGAGCGCAGAGAGAGAAAGAAAGAGAGCAAAGAGAGAAAAAAAGAGCGCAGAAAGAAAGAGCGAGAGAGAAAGAAAGAAAGAGCGCAGAGAGAGAGAAAGAAAGAGCGCAGAGAGAGAGAGAGAAAGAGCGCCGAGAGAGAGAAAGAGCGCAGAGAGAGAGAAAGAGAAAGAAAGAGCGCAGAGAGAGAGAAAGAGCGCAGAGAAAGAAAGAGAAAGAAAGAGCGCAGAGAGAGAAAGAGCGCAGAGAGAGAAAGAGCGCAGGGAGAGAGAGAGCGCAGAGAGAGAAAGAGCGCAGAGAAAGAAAGAGAAAGAAAGAGCGCAGAGAGAGAAAGAGAGAGCGCAGAGAGAGAAAGAAAGAGCGCAAAGAGAGAAAAAAAGAGTGCAGAAAGAAAGAAAAAGCGAGAGAGAAAGAAAGAAAGAGCGCAGAGAGAGAGAAAGAAAGAGCGCAGAGAGAGAGAGAGAAAGAGCGCCGAGAGAGAGAAAGAGCGCAGAGAGAGAGAAAGAGAAAGAAAGAGCGCAGAGAGAGAGAGAGAAAGAGCGCAGAGAGAGAGAAAGAGCGCAGAGAAAGAAAGAGAAAGAAAGAGCGCAGAGAGAGAAAGAGCGCAGAGAGAGAAAGAGCGCAGGGAGAGAAAGAGAGAGCGCAGAGAGAGAAAGAAAGAGCGCAAAGAGAGAAAAAAAGAGCGCAGAAAGAAAGAAAGAGCGCAGAGAGAAAGAAAGAAAGAGCGCAGAGAGAGAGAAAGAGCGCAGAGAGAGAAAGAGAAAGTAAGAGCGCAGAGAGAGAGAGAGAGAAAGAGCGCAGAGAGAGAGAGAAAGAGCGCAGAGAGAGAGAAAGAGCGCAGAGAAAGAAAGAGAAAGAAAGAGTGCAGAGAGATAAAGAGTGCAGAGAGAGAAAGAGTGCAGAGAGAGAAAGAGCGCAGAGAGAGAAAGAGCGCAGAGAGAGAGCGCAGAGAGAGAGCGCAGAGAGAGAAAGAGCGCAGAGAGAGAAAGAGCGCAGAGAGAGAGAAAGAGCGCAGAGAGAGAGAAAGAGCGCAGAGAGAGAGAGAAAGAGCGCAGAGAGAGAAATAAAGAGCGCAGAGAGAGAAATAAAGAGCGCAGAGAGAGAAATAAAGAGCGCAGAGAGAGAAATAAAGAGTGCAGAGAAAGAAAGAGCGCAGAGAGAGAGAAAGAAAGAGCGCATAGAGAGAAATAAAGAGCGCAAAGAGAGAAAAAAAGAGCGCAAAGAGAGAAAAAAAGAGCGCAGAGAGAAAGAAAGAAAGAGCGCAGAGAGAAAGAAAGAGCGCAGAGAGAGAGAGCGCAGAGAGAGAAAGAGAAAGAAAGAGCGCAGAGAGAGAGAGAGAGAAAGAGCGCCGAGAGAGAGAAAGAGCGCCGAGAGAGAGAAAGAGCGCAGAGAGAGAGAAAGAGAAAGAAAGAGCGCAGAGAGAGAGAAAGAGAAAGAAAGAGCGCAGAGAGAGAGAGAGAAAGAGCGCAGAGAGAGAAAGAGCGCAGAGAAATAAAGAGAAAGAAAGAGCGCAGAGAGAGAAAGAGCGCAGAGAGAGAAAGAGCGCAGGGAGAGAGAGAGCGCAGAGAGAGAAAGAGCGCAGAGAAAGAAAGAGAAAGAAAGAGCGCAGAGAGAGAAAGAGAGAGCGCAGAGAGAGAAAGAAAGAGCGCAAAGAGAGAAAAAAAGAGCGCAGAAAGAAAGAAAGAGCGCAGAGAGAAAGAAAGAAAGAGCGCAGAGAGAGAGAAAGAAAGAGCGCAGAGAGAGAGAAAGAAAGAGCGCAGAGAGAGAGAAAGAAAGAGCGCAGAGAGAGAGAGAGAGAGAAAGAGCGCAGAGAGAGAGAAAGAGAAAGAAAGAGCGCAGAGAGAGAGAGAGAAAGAGCGCAGAGAGAGAGAAAGAGCGCAGAGAAAGAAAGAGAAAGAAAGAGCGCAGAGAGAGAAAGAGCGCAGAGAGAGAAAGAGCGCAGGGAGAGAGAGAGCGCAGAGAGAGAAAGAGTGCAGGGAGAAAGAGAGCGCAGAGAGAGAAAGAGCGCAGAGAAAGAAAGAGAAAGAAAGAGCGCAGAGAGAGAAAGAGAGAGCGCAGAGAGAGAAAGAAAGAGCGCAAAGAGAGAAAAAAAGAGCGCAGAAAGAAAGAAAGAGCGCAGAGAGAAAGAAAGAAAGAGCGCAGAGAGAGAGAAAGAGCGCAGAGAGAGAAAGAGAAAGTAAGAGCGCAGAGAGAGAAAGAGCGCAGAGAGAGAAAGAGCGCAGAGAGAGAAAGAGCGCAGAGAGAGAGCGCAGAGAGAGAGCGCAGAGAGAGAAAGAGCGCAGAGAGAGAGAAAGAGCGCAGAGAGAGAGAAAGAGCGCAGAGAGAGAGAAAGAGCGCAGAGAAAGAAAGAGAAAGAAAGAGTGCAGAGAGAGAAAGAGCGCAGAGAGAGAGTAAGAGCGCAGAGAAAGAAAGAGAAAGAAAGAGTGCAGAGAGAGAAAGAGCGCAGAGAGAGAGTAAGAGCGCAGAGAAAGAAAGAGAAAGAAAGAGTGCAGAGAGAGAAAGAGCGCAGAGAGAGAAAGAGCGCAGAGAGAGAGCGCAGAGAGAGAGCGCAGAGAGAGAGCGCAGAGAGAGAAAGAGCGCAGAGAGAGAGAAAGAGTGCAGAGAGAGAGAAAGAGCGCAGAGAGAGAGAAAGAGCGCAGAGAAAGAAAGAGAAAGAAAGAGTGCAGAGAGAGAAAGAGCGCAGAGAGAGAAAGAGCGCAGAGAGAGAAAGAGCGCAGAGAGAGAAAGAGCGCAGAGAGAGAGCGCAGAGAGAGAAAGAGCGCAGAGAGAGAGAAAGAGCGCAGAGAGAGAGAAAGAGCGCAGAGAGAGAGAAAGAGCGCAGAGAGAGAGAAAGAGCGCAGAGAGAGAAAGAAAGAGCGCAAAGAGAGAAAAAAAGAGCGCAAAGAGAGAAAAAAAGAGTGCAGAGAGAAAGAAAGAAAGAGCGCAGAGAGAAAGAAAGAGCGCAGAGAGAAAGAAAGAGCGCAGAGAGAGAGAGAGCGCAGAGAGAGAAAGAGAAAGAAAGAGCACAGAGAGAGAGAGAGAGAGAGAAAGAGCGCCGAGAGAGAGAGAGCGCAGAGAGAGAGAAAGAGAAAGAAAGAGCGCAGAGAGAGAAAGTGCGCAGAGAGAGAAAGTGCGCAGAGAGAGAAAGAGCGCAGAGAGAAAGAAAGAGCGCAGAGAGAGAGAGAAAGAGCGCAAAGAGAGAAAAAAAGAGCGCAGAAAGAAAGAAACAGCGCAGAGAGAAAGAAAGAAAGAGCGCAGAGAGAAAGAAAGAAAGAGCGCAGAGAGAGAGAAAGAGCGCAGAGAGAGAGAGAGAAAGAAAAAGCGCAGAGAAAGAAATAGCGCAGAGAGAGGAAGAAAGAGCGCAGAGAGAGAGAGAAAGAAAGAGCGCAGAGAGAGAGAGAAAGAAAGAGTGCAGAGAGAGAGAAAGAGCGCAGAGAGAGAGAAAGAAAGAGCACAGAGAGAGAAAGAAAGAGAGCAGAGAGAGAAAGAAAGAGCGCAAAGAGAGAAAAAAAGAGCGCAGAGAGAAAGAAAGAAAGAGCGCAGAGAGAAAGATAGAGCGCAGAGAGAGAGAGCGCAGAGAGAGAAAGAGAAAGAAAGAGCGCAGAGAGAGAAAGAGAAAGAAAGAGCGCAGAGAGAGAGAGAGAAAGAGCGCAGAGAGAGAGAAAGAGCGCAGAGAGAGAAAGAGAAAGAAAGAGTGCAGAGAGAGAAAGAAAGAGCGCAGAGAGAGAAAGAAAGAGCGCAGAGAGAGAGAAAGAGCGCAGAGAGAGAGAAAGAGCGCAGAGAGAGAGAAAGAGCACAGAGAGAGAGAAAGAGCACAGAGAGAGAGAAAGAAAGAGCGCAGAGAGAGAAAGAGCGCAGAGAGAGAAAGAAAGAGCGCAGAGAGAAAGAAAGAAAGAGCGCAGAGAGAGAGCGCATAGAGAGAGAGAAAGAGCGCAGAGAGAGAAATAAAGAGCGCAGAGAGAGAAATAAAGAGCGCAGAGAGAGAAATAAAGAGCGCAGAGAGAGAAATAAAGAGTGCAGAGAAAGAAAGAGCGCAGAGAGAGAGAAAGAAAGAGCGCAGAGAGAGAAAGAAAGAGCGCAAAGAGAGAAAAAAAGAGCGCAAAGAGAGAAAAAAAGAGCGCAGAGAGAAAGAAAGAAAGAGCGCAGAGAGAAAGAAAGAGCGCAGAGAGAGAGAGCGCAGAGAGAGAAAGAGAGAGAAAGAGCGCAGAGAGAGAGAGAGAGAGAAAGAGCGCCGAGAGAGAGAAAGAGCGCAGAGAGAGAGAAAGAGAAAGAAAGAGCGCAGAGAGAGAGAGAGAAAGAGCGCAGAGAGAGAGAAAGAGCGCAGAGAAAGAAAGAGAAAGAAAGAGCGCAGAGAGAGAAAGAGCGCAGAGAGAGAAAGAGCGCAGGGAGAAAGAGAGCGCAGAGAGAGAAAGAGCGCAGAGAAAGAAAGAGAAAGAAAGAGCGCAGAGAGAGAAAGAGAGAGCGCAGAGAGAGAAAGAAAGAGCGCAAAGAGAGAAAAAAAGAGCGCAGAAAGAAAGAAAGAGCGAGAGAGAAAGAAAGAAAGAGCGCAGAGAGAGAGAAAGAAAGAGCGCAGAGAGAGAGAAAGAAAGAGCGCAGAGAGAGAGAGAGAGAGAAAGAGCGCCGAGAGAGAGAAAGAGCGCAGAGAGAGAGAAAGAGAAAAAAAGAGCGCAGAGAGAGAGAGAGAAAGAGCGCAGAGAGAGAGAAAGAGCGCAGAGAAAGAAAGAGAAAGAAAGAGCGCAGAGAGAGAAAGAGCGCAGAGAGAGAAAGAGCGCAAGGAGAGAGAGAGTGCAGAGAGAGAAAGAGCGCAGAGAAAGAAAGAGAAAGAAAGAGCGCAGAGAGAGAAAGAGAGAGCGCAGAGAGAGAAAGAAAAAGCGCAAAGAGAGAAAAAAAGAGCGCAGAAAGAAAGAAAGAGCGCAGAGAGAAAGAAAGAAAGAGCGCAGAGAGAGAGAAAGAGTGCAGAGAGAGAAAGACAAAGTAAGAGCGCAGTGAGAGAGAGAGAAAGAGCGCAGAGAGAGAGAAAGAGCGCAGAGAAAGAAAGAGAAAGAAAGAGTGTAGAGAGAGAAAGAGTGCAGAGAGAGAAAGAGCGCAGAGAGAGAAAGAGCGCAGAGAGAGAAAGAGCGCAGAGAGAGAAAGAGCGCAGAGAGAGAGCGCAGAGAGAGAGCGCAGAGAGAGAAAGAGCGCAGAGAGAGAGAAAGAGCGCAGAGAGAGAGAGAAAGAGCGTAGAGAGAAAAAAAGAGCGCAGAGAGAGAAATAAAGAGCGCAGAGAGAGAAATAAAGAGCGCAGAGAGAGAAATAAAGAGCGCAGAGAAAGAAATAAAGAGTGCAGAGAAAGAAAGAGCGCAGAGAGAGAGAAAGAAAGAGCGCAGAGAGAGAAAGAAAGAGCGCAAAGAGAGAAAAAAAGAGCGCAAAGAGAGAAAAAAAGAGCGCAGAGAGAAAGAAAGAAAGAGCGCAGAGAGAAAGAAAGAGCGCAGAGAGAGAGAGCGCAGAGAGAGAAAGAGAAAGAAAGAGCGCAGAGACAGAGAGAGAGAAAGAGCGCCGAGAGAGAGAAAGAGCGCAGAGAGAGAGAAAGAGAAATAAAGAGCGCAGAGAGAGAAATAAAGAGTGCAGAGAAAGAAAGAGCGCAGAGAGAGAGAAAGAAAGAGCGCAGAGAGAGAAAGAAAGAGCGCAAAGAGAGAAAAAAAGAGCGCAAAGAGAGAAAAAAAGAGCGCAGAGAGAGAGAAAGAAAGAGCGCAGAGAGAGAGAGCGCAGAGAGAGAAAGAGAAAGAAAGAGCGCAGAGAGAGAGAGAGAGAAAGAGCGCCGAGAGAGAGAAAGAGCGCAGAGAAAGAAAGAGAAAGAAAGAGCGCAGAGAGAGAAAGAGCGCAGAGAGAGAAAGAGCGCAGGGAGAAAGAGAGCGCAGAGAGAGAAAGAGCGCAGAGAAAGAAAGAGAAAGAAAGAGCGCAGAGAGAGAAAGAGAGAGCGCAGAGAGAGAAAGAAAGAGCGCAAAGAGAGAAAAAAAGAGCGCAGAAAGAAAGAAAGAGCGAGAGAGAAAGAAAGAAAGAGCGCAGAGAGAGAGAAAGAAAGAGCGCAGAGAGAGAGAAAGAAAGAGCGCAGAGAGAGAGAGAGAGAGAAAGAGCGCCGAGAGAGAGAAAGAGCGCAGAGAGAGAGAAAGAGAAAAAAAGAGCGCAGAGAGAGAGAGAGAAAGAGCGCAGAGAGAGAGAAAGAGCGCAGAGAAAGAAAGAGAAAGAAAGAGCGCAGAGAGAGAAAGAGCGCAGAGAGAGAAAGAGCGCAAGGAGAGAGAGAGCGCAGAGAGAGAAAGAGCGCAGAGAAAGAAAGAGAAAGAAAGAGCGCAGAGAGAGAAAGAGAGAGCGCAGAGAGAGAAAGAAAAAGCGCAAAGAGAGAAAAAAAGAGCGCAGAAAGAAAGAAAGAGCGCAGAGAGAAAGAAAGAAAGAGCGCAGAGAGAGAGAAAGAGTGCAGAGAGAGAAAGACAAAGTAAGAGCGCAGTGAGAGAGAGAGAAAGAGCGCAGAGAGAGAGAAAGAGCGCAGAGAAAGAAAGAGAAAGAAAGAGTGCAGAGAGAGAAAGAGTGCAGAGAGAGAAAGAGCGCAGAGAGAGAAAGAGCGCAGAGAGAGAAAGAGCGCAGAGAGAGAAAGAGCGCAGAGAGAGAGCGCAGAGAGAGAGCGCAGAGAGAGAAAGAGCGCAGAGAGAGAGAAAGAGCGCAGAGAGAGAGAGAAAGAGCGTAGAGAGAAAAAAAGAGCGCAGAGAGAGAAATAAAGAGCGCAGAGAGAGAAATAAAGAGCGCAGAGAGAGAAATAAAGAGCGCAGAGAAAGAAATAAAGAGTGCAGAGAAAGAAAGAGCGCAGAGAGAGAGAAAGAAAGAGCGCAGAGAGAGAAAGAAAGAGCGCAAAGAGAGAAAAAAAGAGCGCAAAGAGAGAAAAAAAGAGCGCAGAGAGAAAGAAAGAAAGAGCGCAGAGAGAAAGAAAGAGCGCAGAGAGAGAGAGCGCAGAGAGAGAAAGAGAAAGAAAGAGCGCAGAGACAGAGAGAGAGAAAGAGCGCCGAGAGAGAGAAAGAGCGCAGAGAGAGAGAAAGAGAAAGAAAGAGCGCAGAGAGAGAGAGAGAAAGAGCGCAGAGAGAGAGAAAGAGCGCAGAGAAAGAAAGAGAAAGAAAGAGCGCAGAGAGAGAAAGAGCGCAGAGAGAGAAAGAGCGCAGGGAGAGAGAGAGCGCAGAGAGAGAAAGAGCGCAGAGAAAGAAAGAGAAAGAAAGAGCGCAGAGAGAGAAAGAGAGAGCGCAGAGAGAGAAAGAAAGAGCGCAAAGAGAGAAAAAAAGAGCGCAGAAAAAAGAAAGAGCGCAGAGAGAAAGAAAGAAAGAGCGCAGAGAGAGAGAAAGAGCGCAGAGAGAGAAAGAAAGAGCGCAGAGAGAGAAAGAAAGAGCGCAGAGAAAGAAAGATAGAGCGCAGAGAGAGAAAGAAAGAGCGCAAAGAGAGAAAAAAAGAGCGCAGAGAGAGAGAGAGAAAGAGCGCAGAGAGAGAGAGAAAGAGCGCAGAGAGAGAGCGCAGAGAAAGAAAGAGAAAGAAAGAGCGCAGAGAGAGAAAGAGCGCAGAGAGAGAAAGAGCGCAGAGAGAGAAAGAGCGCAGAGAGAGAGCGCAGAGAGAGAGCGCAGAGAGAGAGCGCAGAGAGAGAAAGAGCGCAGAGAGAGAAAGAGCGCAAGGAGAGAGAGAGCGCAGAGAGAGAAAGAGCGCAGAGAAAGAAAGAGAAAGAAAGAGCGCAGAGAGAGAAAGAGAGAGCGCAGAGAGAGAAAGAAAAAGCGCAAAGAGAGAAAAAAAGAGCGCAGAAAGAAAGAAAGAGCGCAGAGAGAAAGAAAGAAAGAGCGCAGAGAGAGAGAAAGAGTGCAGAGAGAGAAAGACAAAGTAAGAGCGCAGTGAGAGAGAGAGAAAGAGCGCAGAGAGAGAGAAAGAGCGCAGAGAAAGAAAGAGAAAGAAAGAGTGCAGAGAGAGAAAGAGTGCAGAGAGAGAAAGAGCGCAGAGAGAGAAAGAGCGCAGAGAGAGAAAGAGCGCAGAGAGAGAAAGAGCGCAGAGAGAGAGCGCAGAGAGAGAGCGCAGAGAGAGAAAGAGCGCAGAGAGAGAGAAAGAGCGCAGAGAGAGAGAGAAAGAGCGTAGAGAGAAAAAAAGAGCGCAGAGAGAGAAATAAAGAGCGCAGAGAGAGAAATAAAGAGCGCAGAGAGAGAAATAAAGAGCGCAGAGAAAGAAATAAAGAGTGCAGAGAAAGAAAGAGCGCAGAGAGAGAGAAAGAAAGAGCGCAGAGAGAGAAAGAAAGAGCGCAAAGAGAGAAAAAAAGAGCGCAGAGAGAGAAAAAAAGAGCGCAGAGAGAAAGAAAGAAAGAGCGCAGAGAGAAAGAAAGAGCGCAGAGAGAGAGAGCGCAGAGAGAGAAAGAGAAAGAAAGAGCGCAGAGACAGAGAGAGAGAAAGAGCGCCGAGAGAGAGAAAGAGCGCAGAGAGAGAGAAAGAGAAAGAAAGAGCGCAGAGAGAGAGAGAGAAAGAGCGCAGAGAGAGAGAAAGAGCGCAGAGAAAGAAAGAGAAAGAAAGAGCGCAGAGAGAGAAAGAGCGCAGAGAGAGAAAGAGCGCAGGGAGAGAGAGAGCGCAGAGAGAGAAAGAGCGCAGAGAAAGAAAGAGAAAGAAAGAGCGCAGAGAGAGAAAGAGAGAGCGCAGAGAGAGAAAGAAAGAGCGCAAAGAGAGAAAAAAAGAGCGCAGAAAAAAGAAAGAGCGCAGAGAGAAAGAAAGAAAGAGCGCAGAGAGAGAGAAAGAGCGCAGAGAGAGAAAGAAAGAGCGCAGAGAGAGAAAGAAAGAGCGCAGAGAAAGAAAGATAGAGCGCAGAGAGAGAAAGAAAGAGCGCAAAGAGAGAAAAAAAGAGCGCAGAGAGAGAGAGAGAAAGAGCGCAGAGAGAGAGAGAAAGAGCGCAGAGAGAGAGCGCAGAGAAAGAAAGAGAAAGAAAGAGCGCAGAGAGAGAAAGAGCGCAGAGAGAGAAAGAGCGCAGAGAGAGAAAGAGCGCAGAGAGAGAGCGCAAAGAGAGAGCGCAGAGAGAGAGCGCAGAGAGAGAAAGAGCGCAGAGAGAGAGAGAGAAAGAGCGCAGAGAGAGAGAAAAAGCGCAGAGAGAGAGAAAGAGCGCAGAGAGAGAAAGAAAGAGCGCAGAGAGAGAGAGAGAAAGAGCGCAGAGAGAGAGAAAAAGCGCAGAGAGAGAGAAAGAGCGCAGAGAGAGAAAGAAAGAGCGCAGAGAGAGAAAGAAAGAGCGCAGAGAGAGAAAGAAAGAGCGCAGAGAGAGAAAGAAAGAGCGCAGAGAGAGAAAGAAAGAGCGCAGAGAGAGAAAGAAAGAGCGCAGAGAGTGAGAGAGAAAGAGCACAGAGAGAAAGAAAGAGCGCAGAGAGAGAGAGAAAGAAAGAGCGCAGAGAGAGAGAGAAAGAAAGAGCGCAGAGAGAGAAAGAGCGCAGAGAGAGAGAGAGGAAGAAAGAGCGCAGATAGAGAGAAAGAAAGAGTGCAGAGAGAGAGAAAGAGCGCAGAGAGAGAGAAAGAAAGAGCACAGAGAGAGAAAGAAAGAGAGCAGAGAGAGAAAGAAAGAGCGCAAAGAGAGAGAAAAAGAGCGCAGAGAGAAAGAAAGAAAGAGCGCAGAGAGAAAGATAGAGCGCAGAGAGAGAGAGCGCAGAGAGAGAAAGAGAAAGAAAGAGCGCAGAGAGAGAAAGAGAAAGAAAGAGCGCAGAGAGAGAGAGAGAACGAGCGCAGAGAGAGAGAGAAAGAGCGCAGAGAGAGAGAAAGAGAAAGAAAGAGCGCAGAGAGAGAAAGAAAGAGCGCAGAGAGAGAAAGAAAGAGCGCAGAGAGAGAGAAAGAGCGCAGAGAGAGAGAAAGAGCGCAGAGAGAGAGAAAGAGCGCAGAGAGAGAGAAAGAAAGTGCGCAGAGAGAAAGAAAGAGCGCAGAGAGAGAGAAAGAGCGCAGAGAGTGAAAGAAAGAGCGCAGAGAGAGAGAGAAAGAAAGAGCGCAGAGAGAGAGAGAAAGAAAGAGCGCAGAGAGAGAAAGAGCGCAGAGAGAGAGAGAGGAAGAAAGAGCGCAGAGAGAGAGAAAGAAAGAGCGCAGAGAGAGAGAAAGAAAGAGCGCAGAGAGAGAAAGAAAGAGCGCAAAGAGAGAAAAAAAGAGCGCAAAGAGAGAAAAAAAGAGCGCAGAGAGAAAGAAAGAAAGAGCGCAGAGAGAAAGAAAGAGCGCAGAGAGAGAGAGCGCAGAGAGAGAAAGAGAAAGAAAGAGCGCAGAGAGAGAGAGAGAAAGAGCGCCGAGAGAGAGAAAGAGCGCAGAGAGAGAGAAAGAGAAAGAAAGAGCGCAGAGAGAGAGAGAGAAAGAGCGCAGAGAGAGAGAAAGAGCGCAGAGAAAGAAAGAGAAAGAAAGAGCGCAGAGAGAGAAAGAGCGCAGAGAGAGAAAGAGCGCAGGGAGAAAGAGAGCGCAGAGAGAGAAAGAGCGCAGAGAAAGAAAGAGAAAGAAAGAGCGCAGAGAGAGAAAGAGAGAGCGCAGAGAGAGAAAGAAAGAGCGCAAAGAGAGAAAAAAAGAGCGCAGAAAGAAAGAAAGAGCGAGAGAGAAAGAAAGAGCGCAGAGAGAGAGAAAGAAAGAGCGCAGAGAGAGAGAAAGAAAGAGCGCAGAGAGAGAGAGAGAGAGAAAGAGCGCCGAGAGAGAGAAAGAGCGCAGAGAGAGAGAAAGAGAAAAAAAGAGCGCAGAGAGAGAGAGAGAGAAAGAGCGCAGAGAGAGAGAAAGAGCGCAGAGAAAGAAAGAGAAAGAAAGAGCGCAGAGAGAGAAAGAGCGCAGAGAGAGAAAGAGCGCAAGGAGAGAGAGAGCGCAGAGAGAGAAAGAGCGCAGAGAAAGAAAGAGAAAGAAAGAGCGCAGAGAGAGAAAGAGAGAGCGCAGAGAGAGAAAGAAAAAGCGCAAAGAGAGAAAAAAAGAGCGCAGAAAGAAAGAAAGAGCGCAGAGAGAAAGAAAGAAAGAGCGCAGAGAGAGAGAAAGAGTGCAGAGAGAGAAAGACAAAGTAAGAGCGCAGTGAGAGAGAGAGAAAGAGCGCAGAGAGAGAGAAAGAGCGCAGAGAAAGAAAGAGAAAGAAAGAGTGCAGAGAGAGAAAGAGTGCAGAGAGAGAAAGAGCGCAGAGAGAGAAAGAGCGCAGAGAGAGAAAGAGCGCAGAGAGAGAAAGAGCGCAGAGAGAGAGCGCAGAGAGAGAGCGCAGAGAGAGAAAGAGCGCAGAGAGAGAGAAAGAGCGCAGAGAGAGAAATAAAGAGCGCAGAGAGAGAAATAAAGAGCGCAGAGAGAGAAATAAAGAGCGCAGAGAAAGAAATAAAGAGTGCAGAGAAAGAAAGAGCGCAGAGAGAGAGAAAGAAAGAGCGCAGAGAGAGAAAGAAAGAGCGCAAAGAGAGAAAAAAAGAGCGCAAAGAGAGAAAAAAAGAGCTCAGAGAGAAAGAAAGAAAGAGCGCAGAGAGAAAGAAAGAGCGCAGAGAGAGAGAGCGCAGAGAGAGAAAGAGAAAGAAAGAGCGCAGAGACAGAGAGAGAGAAAGAGCGCCGAGAGAGAGAAAGAGCGCAGAGAGAGAGAAAGAGAAAGAAAGAGCGCAGAGAGAGAGAGAGAAAGAGCGCAGAGAGAGAGAAAGAGCGCAGAGAAAGAAAGAGAAAGAAAGAGCGCAGAGAGAGAAAGAGCGCAGAGAGAGAAAGAGCGCAGGGAGAGAGAGAGCGCAGAGAGAGAAAGAGCGCAGAGAAAGAAAGAGAAAGAAAGAGCGCAGAGAGAGAAAGAGAGAGCGCAGAGAGAGAAAGAAAGAGCGCAAAGAGAGAAAAAAAGAGCGCAGAAAAAAGAAAGAGCGCAGAGAGAAAGAAAGAAAGAGCGCAGAGAGAGAGAAAGAGCGCAGAGAGAGAAAGAAAGAGCGCAGAGAGAGAAAGAAAGAGCGCAGAGAAAGAAAGATAGAGCGCAGAGAGAGAAAGAAAGAGCGCAAAGAGAGAAAAAAAGAGCGCAGAGAGAGAGAGAGAAAGAGCACAGAGAGAGAGAGAAAGAGCGCAGAGAGAGAGCGCAGAGAAAGAAAGAGAAAGAAAGAGCGCAGAGAGAGAAAGAGCGCAGAGAGAGAAAGAGCGCAGAGAGAGAAAGAGCGCAGAGAGAGAGCGCAGAGAGAGAAAGAGCGCAGAGAGAGAGAAAGAGCGCAGAGAGAGAGAGAGAAAGAGCGCAGAGAGAGAGAAAAAGCGCAGAGAGAGAGAAAGAGCGCAGAGAGAGAGAAAGAGCGCAGAGAGAGAAAGAAAGAGCGCAGAGAGAGAAAGAAAGAGCGCAGAGAGAGAAAGAAAGAGCGCAGAGAGAGAAAGAAAGAGCGCAGAGAGAGAAAGAAAGAGCGCAGAGAGTGAGAGAGAAAGAGCACAGAGAGAAAGAAAGAGCGCAGAGAGAGAGAGAAAGAAAGAGCGCAGAGAGAGAGATAGAGCGCAGAGAGAGAGAGCGCAGAGAGAGAAAGAGAAAGAAAGAGCGCAGAGAGAGAAAGAGAAAGAAAGAGCGCAGAGAGAGAGAACGAGCGCAGAGAGAGAGAGAAAGAGCGCAGAGAGAGAGAAAGAGAAAGAAAGAGCGCAGAGAGAGAAAGAAAGAGCGCAGAGAGAGAAAGAAAGAGCGCAGAGAGAGAGAAAGAGCGCAGAGAGAGAGAAAGAGCGCAGAGAGAGAGAAAGAGCGCAGAGAGAGAGAAAGAAAGTGCGCAGAGAGAAAGAAAGAGCGCAGAGAGAGAGAAAGAGCGCAGAGAGTGAAAGAAAGAGCGCAGAGAGAGAGAGAAAGAAAGAGCGCAGAGAGAGAGAGAAAGAAAGAGCGCAGAGAGAGAAAGAGCGCAGAGAGAGAGAGAGGAAGAAAGAGCGCAGAGAGAGAGAAAGAAAGAGTGCAGAGAGAGAGAAAGAGCGCAGAGAGAGAGAAAGAAAGAGCACAGAGAGAGAAAGAAAGAGAGCAGAGAGAGAAAGAAAGAGCGCAAAGAGAGAAAAAAAGAGTGCAGAGAGAAAGAAAGAAAGAGCGCAGAGAGAAAGATAGAGCGCAGAGAGAGAGAGCGCAGAGAGAGAAAGAGAAAGAAAGAGCGCAGAGAGAGAAAGAGAAAGAAAGAGCGCAGAGAGAGAGAGAGAACGAGCGCAGAGAGAGAGAGAAAGAGCGCAGAGAGAGAGAAAGAGAAAGAAAGAGCGCAGAGAGAGAAAGAAAGAGCGCAGAGAGAGAAAGAAAGAGCGCAGAGAGAGAGAAAGAGCGCAGAGAGAGAGAAAGAGCGCAGAGAGAGAGAAAGAGCGCAGAGAGAGAGAAAGAATGTGCGCAGAGAGAAAGAAAGAGCGCAGAGAGAGAGAAAGAGCGCAGAGAGAGAAAGAAAGAGCGCAGAGAGAGAAAGAAAGAGCGCAGAGAGTGAGAGAGAAAGAGCACAGAGAGAAAGCAAGAGCGCAGAGAGAGAGAGAAAGAAAGAGCGCAGAGAGAGAGAGAGAAAGAAAGAGCGCAGAGAGAGAAAGAGCACAGAGAGAGAGAGAGGAAGAAAGAGCGCAGAGAGAGAGAAAGAAAGAGTGCAGAGAGAGAGAAAGAGCGCAGAGAGAGAGAAAGAAAGAGCACAGAGAAAGAAAGAAAGAGAGCAGAGAGAGAAAGAAAGAGTGCAAAGAGAGAAAAAAAGAGCGCAGAGAGAAAGAAAGAAAGAGCGCAGAGAGAAAGATAGAGCGCAGAGAGAGAGAGCGCAGAGAGAGAAAGAGAAAGAAAGAGCGCAGAGATAGAGAGAGAAAGAGCGCAGAGAGAGAGAGAGAAAGAGCGCAGAGAGAGAGAGAAAGAGCGCAGAGAGAGAGAAAGAGAAAGAAAGAGCGCAGAGAGAGAAAGAAAGAGCGCAGAGAGAGAAAGAAAGAGCGCAGAGAGAGAGAAAGAGCGCAGAGAGAGAGAAAGAGCGCAGAGATAGAGAAAGAGCGCAGAGAGAGAGAAAGAGCGCAGAGAGAGAGAAAGAGCACAGAGAGAGAGAAAGGAAGAGCGCAGAGAGAGAAAGAGTGCAGAGAGAGAAAGAAAGAGCGCAGAGAGAGAGAAAGAAAGAGCGCAGAGAGAGAGCGCATAGAGAGAGAGAAAGAGCGCAGAGAGAGAAATAAAGAGCGCAGAGAGAGAAATAAAGAGCGCAGAGAGAGAAATAAAGAGCGCAGAGAAAGAAAGAGCGCAGAGAGAAAAAAAGAGCGCAGAGAGAGAAAGAAAGAGCGCAAAGAGAGAAAAAAAGAGCGCAAAGAGAGAAAAAAAGAGCGCAGAGAGAAAGAAAGAAAGAGCGCAGAGAGAAAGAAAGAGCGCAGAGAGAGAGAGCGCAGAGAGAGAAAGAGAAAGAAAGAGCGCAGAGAGAGAGAGAGAGAGAAAGAGCGCCGAGAGAGAGAAAGAGCTCAGAGAGAGAGAAAGAGCGCAGAGAGAGAGAAAGAGCACAGACAGAGAGAAAGAGCACAGAGAGAGAGAAAGAAAGAGAGCAGAGAGAGAAAGAGCGCAGAGAGAGAAAGAAAGAGCGCAGAGAGAGAGAAAGAAAGAGCGCAGAGAGAGAGCGCAGAGAGAGAGAGAAAGAGCGCAGAGAGAGAGAAAGACCACAGAGAGAGAGAAAGAAAGAGCGCAGAGAGAGAAAGAGCGCAGAGAGAGAAAGAAAGAGCGCAGAGAGAGAGAAAGAAAGAGCGCAGAGAGAGAGCGCAGAGAGAGAGAGAAAGAGCGCAGAGAGAGAAATAAAGAGCGCAGAGAGAGAAATAAAGAGCGCAGAGAGAGAAATAAAGAGCGCAGAGAGAGAAATAAAGAGCGCAGAGAGAGAAATAAAGAGCGCAGAGAAAGAAAGAGCGCAGAGAGAGAGAAAGAAAGAGCGCAGAGAGAGAAAGAAAGAGCGCAAAGAGAGAAAAAAAGAGCGCAAAGAGAGAAAAAAAAGAGCGCAAAGAGAAAGAAAGAAAGAGCGCAGAGAGAAAGAAAGAGCGCACAGAGAGAAAGAGAAAGAAAGTGCGCAGAGAGAGAGAGAGAGAAAGAGCGCCGAGAGAGAGAAAGAGCGCAGAGAGAGAAAGAAATAGCGCAGAGAGAGAGAAAGAGCGCAGAGAGAGAGAAAGAGCGCAGAGAGAGAGAGGAAGAAAGAGCGCAGAGAGAGAGAAAGAAAGAGCGCAGAGAGAAAGAAAGAGCACATAGAGAGAAAGAAATAGCGCAGAGAGAGAGAAAGAGCGCAGAGAGAGAGAAAGAGCGCAGAGAGAGAGGAAGAAAGAGCGCAGAGAGAGAGAAAGAAAGAGCGCAGAGAGAAAGAAAGAGCACATAGAGAGAGAAAGAGCGCAGAGAGAGAGAAAAAGCAGAGAGAGAAATAAAGAGCGCAGAGAGAGAAAGAAAGAGCGCAGAGAAAGAAAGAGCGCAAAGAGAGAAAGAAAGAGTGCAAAGAGAGAAAGAAAGAGTGCAGAGAGAAAGAAAGAGTGCAGAGAGAAAGAAAGAGCGCAGAGAGAGAGAGCGCAGAGAGAGAAAGAGAAAGAAAGAGCGCAGAGAGAGAAAGAGAAAGAAAGAGCGCAGAGAGACAGAGAGAAAGAGCGCAGAGAGAGAGAGAAAGAGCGCAGAGAGAGAGAAAGAAAGAGCGCAGAGAGAGAAAGAAAGAGTGCAGAGAGAGAAAGAAAGAGCGCAGAGAGAGAGAAAGAGCGCAGAGAGAGAGAAAGAGCACAGAGAGAGAGAAAGAGCACAGAGAGAGAGAAAGAAAGAGCGCAGAGAGAGAAAGAGCGCAGAGAGAGAAAGAGCGCAGAGAGAGAGAAAGAGCGCAGAGAGAGAAAGAAAGAGCGCAGAGAGTGAGAGAGAAAGAGCACAGAGAGAAAGCAAGAGCGCAGAGAGAGAGAGAAAGAAAGAGCGCAGAGAGAGAGAGAAAGAAAGAGCGCAGAGAGAGAAAGAGCGCAGAGAGAGAGAGAGGAAGAAAGAGCGCAGATAGAGAGAAAGAAAGAGTGCAGAGAGAGAGAAAGAGCGCAGAGAGAGAGAAAGAAAGAGCACAGAGAGAGAAAGAAAGAGAGCAGAGAGAGAAAGAAAGAGCGCAAAGAGAGAGAAAAAGAGCGCAGAGAGAAAGAAAGAAAGAGCGCAGAGAGAAAGATAGAGCGCAGAGAGAGAGAGCGCAGAGAGAGAAAGAGAAAGAAAGAGCGCAGAGAGAGAAAGAGAAAGAAAGAGCGCAGAGAGAGAGAGAGAACGAGCGCAGAGAGAGAGAGAAAGAGCGCAGAGAGAGAGAAAGAGAAAGAAAGAGCGCAGAGAGAGAAAGAAAGAGCGCAGAGAGAGAAAGAAAGAGCGCAGAGAGAGAGAAAGAGCGCAGAGAGAGAAAGAGCGCAGAGAGAGAGAAAGAGCGCAGAGAGAGAGAAAGAAAGTGCGCAGAGAGAAAGAAAGAGCGCAGAGAGAGAGAAAGAGCGCAGAGAGTGAAAGAAAGAGCGCAGAGAGAGAGAGAAAGAAAGAGCGCAGAGAGAGAGAGAAAGAAAGAGCGCAGAGAGAGAAAGAGCGCAGAGAGAGAGAGAGGAAGAAAGAGCGCAGAGAGAGAGAAAGAAAGAGTGCAGAGAGAGAGAAAGAGCGCAGAGAGAGAGAAAGAAAGAGCACAGAGAGAGAAAGAAAGAGAGCAGAGAGAGAAAGAAAGAGCGCAAAGAGAGAAAAAAAGAGTGCAGAGAGAAAGAAAGAAAGAGCGCAGAGAGAAAGATAGAGCGCAGAGAGAGAGAGCGCAGAGAGAGAAAGAGAAAGAAAGAGCGCAGAGAGAGAAAGAGAAAGAAAGAGCGCAGAGAGAGAGAGAGAACGAGCGCAGAGAGAGAGAGAAAGAGCGCAGAGAGAGAGAAAGAGAAAGAAAGAGCGCAGAGAGAGAAAGAAAGAGCGCAGAGAGAGAAAGAAAGAGCGCAGAGAGAGAGAAAGAGCGCAGAGAGAGAGAAAGAGCGCAGAGAGAGAGAAAGAGCGCAGAGAGAGAGAAAGAAAGTGCGCAGAGAGAAAGAAAGAGCGCAGAGAGAGAGAAAGAGCGCAGAGAGAGAAAGAAAGAGCGCAGAGAGAGAAAGAAAGAGCGCAGAGAGTGAGAGAGAAAGAGCACAGAGAGAAAGCAAGAGCGCAGAGAGAGAGAGAAAGAAAGAGCGCAGAGAGAGAGAGAAAGAAAGAGCGCAGAGAGAGAAAGAGCACAGAGAGAGAGAGAGGAAGAAAGAGCGCAGAGAGAGAGAAAGAAAGAGTGCAGAGAGAGAGAAAGAGCGCAGAGAGAGAGAAAGAAAGAGCACAGAGAAAGAAAGAAAGAGAGCAGAGAGAGAAAGAAAGAGTGCAAAGAGAGAAAAAAAGAGCGCAGAGAGAAAGAAAGAAAGAGCGCAGAGAGAAAGATAGAGCGCAGAGAGAGAGAGCGCAGAGAGAGAAAGAGAAAGAAAGAGCGCAGAGATAGAGAGAGAAAGAGCGCAGAGAGAGAGAGAGAGAAAGAGCGCAGAGAGAGAGAGAAAGAGCGCAGAGAGAGAGAAAGAGAAAGAAAGAGCGCAGAGAGAGAAAGAAAGAGCGCAGAGAGAGAAAGAAAGAGCGCAGAGAGAGAGAAAGAGCGCAGAGAGAGAGAAAGAGCGCAGAGATAGAGAAAGAGCGCAGAGAGAGAGAAAGAGCGCAGAGAGAGAGAAAGAGCACAGAGAGAGAGAAAGGAAGAGCGCAGAGAGAGAAAGAGTGCAGAGAGAGAAAGAAAGAGCGCAGAGAGAGAGAAAGAAAGAGCGCAGAGAGAGAGCGCATAGAGAGAGAGAAAGAGCGCAGAGAGAGAAAAAAGAACGCAGAGAGAGAAATAAAGAGCGCAGAGAGAGAAATAAAGAGCGCAGAGAAAGAAAGAGCGCAGAGAGAAAAAAAGAGCGCAGAGAGAGAAAGAAAGAGCGCAAAGAGAGAAAAAAAGAGCGCAAAGAGAGAAAAAAAGAGCGCAGAGAGAAAGAAAGAAAGAGCGCAGAGAGAAAGAAAGAGCGCAGAGAGAGAGAGCGCAGAGAGAGAAAGAGAAAGAAAGAGCGCAGAGAGAGAGAGAGAGAGAAAGAGCGCCGAGAGAGAGAAAGAGCACAGAGAGAGAGAAAGAAAGAGAGCAGAGAGAGAAAGAGCGCAGAGAGAGAAAGAAAGAGCGCAGAGAGAGAGAAAGAAAGAGCGCAGAGAGAGAGCGCAGAGAGAGAGAGAAAGAGCGCAGAGAGAGAGAAAGAGCACAGAGAGAGAGAAAGAAAGAGCGCAGAGAGAGAAAGAGCGCAGAGAGAGAAAGAAAGAGCGCAGAGAGAGAGAAAGAAAGAGCGCAGAGAGAGAGCGCAGAGAGAGAGAGAAAGAGCGCAGAGAGAGAAATAAAGAGCGCAGAGAGAGAAATAAAGAGCGCAGAGAGAGAAATAAAGAGCGCAGAGAGAGAAATAAAGAGCGCAGAGAGAGAAATAAAGAGCGCAGAGAAAGAAAGAGCGCAGAGAGAGAGAAAGAAAGAGCGCAGAGAGAGAAAGAAAGAGCGCAAAGAGAGAAAAAAAGAGCGCAAAGAGAGAAAAAAAAGAGCGCAGAGAGAAAGAAAGAAAGAGCGCAGAGAGAAAGAAAGAGCGCACAGAGAGAAAGAGAAAGAAAGTGCGCAGAGAGAGAGAGAGAGAAAGAGCGCCGAGAGAGAGAAAGAGCGCAGAGAGAGAAAGAAATAGCGCAGAGAGAGAGAAAGAGCGCAGAGAGAGAGAAAGAGCGCACAGAGAGAGAGGAAGAAAGAGCGCAGAGAGAGAGAAAGAAAGAGCGCAGAGAGAAAGAAAGAGCACATAGAGAGAAAGAAATAGCGCAGAGAGAGAGAAAGAGCGCAGAGAGAGAGAAAGAGCGCAGAGAGAGAGGAAGAAAGAGCGCAGAGAGAGAGAAAGAAAGAGCGCAGAGAGAAAGAAAGAGCACATAGAGAGAGAAAGAGCGCAGAGAGAGAGAAAAAGCAGAGAGAGAGAAATAAAGAGCGCAGAGAGAGAAAGAAAGAGCGCAGAGAAAGAAAGAGCGCAAAGAGAGAAAGAAAGAGTGCAAAGAGAGAAAGAAAGAGTGCAGAGAGAAAGAAAGAGTGCAGAGAGAAAGAAAGAGCGCAGAGAGAGAGAGCGCAGAGAGAGAAAGAGAAAGAAAGAGCGCAGAGAGAGAAAGAGAAAGAAAGAGCGCAGAGAGACAGAGAGAAAGAGCGCAGAGAGAGAGAGAAAGAGCGCAGAGAGAGAGAAAGAAAGAGCGCAGAGAGAGAAAGAAAGAGTGCAGAGAGAGAAAGAGCGCAGAGAGAGAGAAAGAGCACAGAGAGAGAGAAAGAGCACAGAGAGAGAGAGAGAAAGAGCGCAGAGAGAGAGAAAGAGCACAGAGAGAGAGAAAGAGCACAGAGAGAGAGAAAGAAAGAGCGCAGAGAGAGAAAGAGCGCAGAGAGAGAAAGAGCGCAGAGAGAGAGAAAGAGCGCAGAGAGAGAGAAAGAGCGCAGAGAGAGAGAAAAAAAGAGCGCAGAGAGAGAGAGCGCAGAGAGAGAAAGAGAAAGAAAGAGCGCAGAGAGAGAGAGAAAGAGCGCAGAGAGAGAGAAAGAGAAAGAAAGAGCACAGAGAGAGAAAGAAAGAAAGAGCGCAGAGAGAGAGAAAGAAAAAACGCAGAGAGAGAAAGAAAGAGCGCAGAGAGAGAAAGAGCGCAGAGAGAGAGAAAGAGCGCAGAGAGAGAGAAAGAGCGCAGAGAGAGAGAAAAAAAGAGCGCAGAGAGAGAGAGCGCAGAGAGAGAAAGAGAAAGAAAGAGCGCAGAGAGAGAGAGAAAGAGCGCAGAGAGAGAGAAAGAGAAAGAAAGAGCACAGAGAGAGAAAGAAAGAAAGAGCGCAGAGAGAGAAAGAAAGAGCGCAGAGAGAGAGAAAGAGCGCAGAGAGAGAGAAAGAGCGCAGAGAGAGAGAAAGAGCGCAGAGAGAGAGAAAGAGCACAGAGAGAGAGAAAGAGCACAGAGAGAGAGAAAGAAAGAGCGCAGAGAGAGAAAGAGCGCAGAGAGAGAAAGAAAGAGCGCCGAGAGAGAGAAAGAAAGAGCGCAGAGAGAGAGCGCAGAGAGAGAGAGAGAGAGAGAAAGAGCGCAGAGAGAGAAATAAAGAGCGCAGAGAGAGAAATAAAGAGCGCAGAGAGAGAAATAAAGAGCGCAGAGAGAGAAAGAGAAAGAAAGAGCGCAGAGAGAGAGAGAGAGAAAGAGCGCCGAGAGAGAGAAAGAGCGCAGAGAGAGAGAAAGAGAAAGAAAGAGCGCAGAGAGAGAAATAAAGAGCGCAGAGAGAGAAATAAAGAGCGCAGAGAGAGAAATAAAGAGCGCAGGGAGAGAAATAAAGAGCGCAGAGAGAGAAATAATGAGCGCAGAGAGAGAAATAAAGAGCGCAGAGAGAGAAATAAAGAGCGCAGAGAGAGAAATAAAGAGCGCAGAGAAAGAAATAAAGAGCGCAGAGAAAGAAAGAGCGCAGAGAGAGAGAAAGAAAGAGCGCAGAGATAGAAAGACAGAGCGCAAAGAGAGAAAAAAAGAGCGCAAAGAGAGAAAAAAAGAGCGCAGAGAGAAAGAAAGAAAGAGCGCAGAGAGAAAGAAAGAGCGCAGAGAGAGAGCGCAGAGAGAGAAAGAGAAAGAAAGAGCGCAGAGAGAGAGAGAAAGAGCGCCGAGAGAGAGAAAGAGCGCAGAGAGAGAGAAAGAGAAAGAAAGAGCGCAGAGAGAGAGAAAGAGCGCAGAGAGAGAGAGAGCGCAGAGAAAGAAAGAGAAAGAAAGAGCGCAGAGAGAGAAAGAGCGCAGAGAGAGAAAGAGCGCAGAGAGAGAGAGAGAGCGCAGAGAGAGAAAGAGCGCAGAGAAAGAAAGAGAAAGAAAGAGCGCAGAGAGAGAAAGAGAGAGAAAGAAAGAGCGCAAAGAGAGAAAAAAGAGCGCAGAAAGAAAGAAAGAGCGCAGAGAGAAAGAAAGAAAGAGCGCAGAGAGAGAGAAAGAGCGCAGAGAGAGAAAGAGAAAGAAAGAGCGCAGAGAGAGAGAGAGAAAGAGCGCAGAGAGAGAGAGAAAGAGCGCAGAGAGAAAGAGCGCAGAGAAAGAAAGAGAAAGAAAGAGCGCAGAGAGAGAGAGAGAGAGAGAAAGAGCGCCGAGAGAGAGAAAGAGCGCAGAGAGAGAGAAAGAGAAAGAAAGAGCGCCGAGAGAGAGAAAGAGCGCAGAGAGAGAGAAAGAGAAAGAAAGAGCGCAGAGAGAGAGAAAGAGCGCAGAGAGAGAGAAAAAGCAGAGAGAGAGAAATAAAGAGCGCAGAGAGAGAAAGAAAGAGCGCAGAGAAAGAAAGAGCGCAAAGAGAGAAAGAAAGAGTGCAAAGAGAGAAAGAAAGAGTGCAGAGAGAAAGAAAGAGTGCAGAGAAAGAAAGAAAGAGAGCAGAGAGAGAAAGAAAGAGTGCAAAGAGAGAAAAAAAGAGCGCAGAGAGAAAGAAAGAAAGAGCGCAGAGAGAAAGAAAGAGCGCAGAGAGAGAGAGCGCAGAGAGAGAAAGAGAAAGAAAGAGCGCAGAGAGAGAGAGAGAAAGAGCGCCGAGAGAGAGAAAGAGCGCAGAGAGAGAGAAAGAGAAAGAAAGAGCGCAGAGAGAGAGAGAGAAAGAGCGCAGAGAGAGAGAAAGAGCGCAGAGAAAGAAAGAGAAAAAAGAGCGCAGAGAGAGAAAGAGCGCAGAGAGAGAAAGAGCGCAGGGAGAAAGAGAGCGCAGAGAGAGAAAGAGCGCAGAGAAAGAAAGAGAAAGAAAGAGCGCAGAGAGAGAAAGAGAGAGCGCAGAGAGAGAAAGAAAGAGCGAAAAGAGAGAAAAAAAGAGCGCAGAAAGAAAGAAAGAGCGAGAGAGAAAGAAAGAGCGCAGAGAGAGAGAAAGAAAGAGCGCAGAGAGAGAGAAAGAAAGAGCGCAGAGAGAGAGAGAGAGAGAAAGAGCGCCGAGAGAGAGAAAGAGCGCAGAGAGAGAGAAAGAGAAAAAAAGAGCGCAGAGAGAGAGAGAGAAAGAGCGCAGAGAGAGAGAAAGAGCGCAGAGAAAGAAAGAGAAAGAAAGAGCGCAGAGAGAGAAAGAGCGCAGAGAGAGAAAGAGCGCAAGGAGAGAGAGAGCGCAGAGAGAGAAAGAGCGCAGAGAAAGAAAGAGAAAGAAAGAGCGCAGAGAGAGAAAGAGAGAGCGCAGAGAGAGAAAGAAAAAGCGCAAAGAGAGAAAAAAAGAGCGCAGAAAGAAAGAAAGAGCGCAGAGAGAAAGAAAGAAAGAGCGCAGAGAGAGAGAAAGAGTGCAGAGAGAGAAAGACAAAGTAAGAGCGCAGTGAGAGAGAGAGAAAGAGCGCAGAGAGAGAGAAAGAGCGCAGAGAAAGAAAGAGAAAGAAAGAGTGCAGAGAGAGAAAGAGTGCAGAGAGAGAAAGAGCGCAGAGAGAGAAAGAGCGCAGAGAGAGAAAGAGCGCAGAGAGAGAAAGAGCGCAGAGAGAGAGCGCAGAGAGAGAGCGCAGAGAGAGAAAGAGCGCAGAGAGAGAGAAAGAGCGCAGAGAGAGAGAGAAAGAGCGTAGAGAGAAAAAAAGAGCGCAGAGAGAGAAATAAAGAGCGCAGAGAGAGAAATAAAGAGCGCAGAGAGAGAAATAAAGAGCGCAGAGAAAGAAATAAAGAGTGCAGAGAAAGAAAGAGCGCAGAGAGAGAGAAAGAAAGAGCGCAGAGAGAGAAAGAAAGAGCGCAAAGAGAGAAAAAAAGAGCGCAAAGAGAGAAAAAAAGAGCTCAGAGAGAAAGAAAGAAAGAGCGCAGAGAGAAAGAAAGAGCGCAGAGAGAGAGAGCGCAGAGAGAGAAAGAGAAAGAAAGAGCGCAGAGACAGAGAGAGAGAAAGAGCGCAGAGAGAGAGAAAGAGCGCAGAGAGAGAGAAAGAGAAAGAAAGAGCGCAGAGAGAGAGAGAGAAAGAGCGCAGAGAGAGAGAAAGAGCGCAGAGAAAGAAAGAGAAAGAAAGAGCGCAGAGAGAGAAAGAGCGCAGAGAGAGAAAGAGCGCAGGGAGAGAGAGAGCGCAGAGAGAGAAAGAGCGCAGAGAAAGAAAGAGAAAGAAAGAGCGCAGAGAGAGAAAGAGAGAGCGCAGAGAGAGAAAGAAAGAGCGCAAAGAGAGAAAAAAAGAGCGCAGAAAAAAGAAAGAGCGCAGAGAGAAAGAAAGAAAGAGCGCAGAGAGAGAGAAAGAGCGCAGAGAGAGAAAGAAAGAGCGCAGAGAGAGAAAGAAAGAGCGCAGAGAAAGAAAGATAGAGCGCAGAGAGAGAAAGAAAGAGCGCAAAGAGAGAAAAAAAGAGCGCAGAGAGAGAGAGAGAAAGAGCACAGAGAGAGAGAGAAAGAGCGCAGAGAGAGAGCGCAGAGAAAGAAAGAGAAAGAAAGAGCGCAGAGAGAGAAAGAGCGCAGAGAGAGAAAGAGCGCAGAGAGAGAAAGAGCGCAGAGAGAGAGCGCAGAGAGAGAGCGCAGAGAGAGAGCGCAGAGAGAGAAAGAGCGCAGAGAGAGAGAAAGAGCGCAGAGAGAGAGAGAGAAAGAGCGCAGAGAGAGAGAAAAAGCGCAGAGAGAGAGAAAGAGCGCAGAGAGAGAGAAAGAGCGCAGAGAGAGAAAGAAAGAGCGCAGAGAGAGAAAGAAAGAGCTCAGAGAGAGAAAGAAAGAGCGCAGAGAGAGAAAGAAAGAGCGCAGAGAGAGAAAGAAAGAGCGCAGAGAGAGAAAGAAAGAGCGCAGAGAGTGAGAGAGAAAGAGCACAGAGAGAAAGAAAGAGCGCAGAGAGAGAGAGAAAGAAAGAGCGCAGAGAGAGAGAGAAAGAAAGAGCGCAGAGAGAGAAAGAGCGCAGAGAGAGAGAGAGGAAGAAAGAGCGCAGATAGAGAGAAAGAAAGAGTGCAGAGAGAGAGAAAGAGCGCAGAGAGAGAGAAAGAAAGAGCACAGAGAGAGAAAGAAAGAGAGCAGAGAGAGAAAGAAAGAGCGCAAAGAGAGAGAAAAAGAGCGCAGAGAGAAAGAAAGAAAGAGCGCAGAGAGAAAGATAGAGCGCAGAGAGAGAGAGCGCAGAGAGAGAAAGAGAAAGAAAGAGCGCAGAGAGAGAAAGAGAAAGAAAGAGCGCAGAGAGAGAGAGAGAACGAGCGCAGAGAGAGAGAGAAAGAGCGCAGAGAGAGAGAAAGAGAAAGAAAGAGCGCAGAGAGAGAAAGAAAGAGCGCAGAGAGAGAAAGAAAGAGCGCAGAGAGAGAGAAAGAGCGCAGAGAGAGAGAAAGAGCGCAGAGAGAGAGAAAGAGCGCAGAGAGAGAGAAAGAAAGTGCGCAGAGAGAAAGAAAGAGCGCAGAGAGAGAGAAAGAGCGCAGAGAGTGAAAGAAAGAGCGCAGAGAGAGAGAGAAAGAAAGAGCGCAGAGAGAGAGAGAAAGAAAGAGCGCAGAGAGAGAAAGAGCGCAGAGAGAGAGAGAGGAAGAAAGAGCGCAGAGAGAGAGAAAGAAAGAGTGCAGAGAGAGAGAAAGAGCGCAGAGAGAGAGAAAGAAAGAGCACAGAGAGAGAAAGAAAGAGAGCAGAGAGAGAAAGAAAGAGCGCAAAGAGAGAAAAAAAGAGTGCAGAGAGAAAGAAAGAAAGAGCGCAGAGAGAAAGATAGAGCGCAGAGAGAGAGAGCGCAGAGAGAGAAAGAGAAAGAAAGAGCGCAGAGAGAGAAAGAGAAAGAAAGAGCGCAGAGAGAGAGAGAGAACGAGCGCAGAGAGAGAGAGAAAGAGCGCAGAGAGAGAGAAAGAGAAAGAAAGAGCGCAGAGAGAGAAAGAAAGAGCGCAGAGAGAGAAAGAAAGAGCGCAGAGAGAGAGAAAGAGCGCAGAGAGAGAGAAAGAGCGCAGAGAGAGAGAAAGAGCGCAGAGAGAGAGAAAGAATGTGCGCAGAGAGAAAGAAAGAGCGCAGAGAGAGAGAAAGAGCGCAGAGAGAGAAAGAAAGAGCGCAGAGAGAGAAAGAAAGAGCGCAGAGAGTGAGAGAGAAAGAGCACAGAGAGAAAGCAAGAGCGCAGAGAGAGAGAGAAAGAAAGAGCGCAGAGAGAGAGAGAAAGAAAGAGCGCAGAGAGAGAAAGAGCACAGAGAGAGAGAGAGGAAGAAAGAGCGCAGAGAGAGAGAAAGAAAGAGTGCAGAGAGAGAGAAAGAGCGCAGAGAGAGAGAAAGAAAGAGCACAGAGAAAGAAAGAAAGAGAGCAGAGAGAGAAAGAAAGAGTGCAAAGAGAGAAAAAAAGAGCGCAGAGAGAAAGAAAGAAAGAGCGCAGAGAGAAAGATAGAGCGCAGAGAGAGAGAGCGCAGAGAGAGAAAGAGAAAGAAAGAGCGCAGAGATAGAGAGAGAAAGAGCGCAGAGAGAGAGAGAGAAAGAGCGCAGAGAGAGAGAGAAAGAGCGCAGAGAGAGAGAAAGAGAAAGAAAGAGCGCAGAGAGAGAAAGAAAGAGCGCAGAGAGAGAGAAAGAGCGCAGAGAGAGAGAAAGAGCGCAGAGATAGAGAAAGAGCGCAGAGAGAGAGAAAGAGCGCAGAGAGAGAGAAAGAGCACAGAGAGAGAGAAAGGAAGAGCGCAGAGAGAGAAAGAGTGCAGAGAGAGAAAGAAAGAGCGCAGAGAGAGAGAAAGAAAGAGCGCAGAGAGAGAGCGCATAGAGAGAGAGAAAGAGCGCAGAGAGAGAAATAAAGAGCGCAGAGAGAGAAATAAAGAGCGCAGAGAGAGAAATAAAGAGCGCAGAGAAAGAAAGAGCGCAGAGAGAAAAAAAGAGCGCAGAGAGAGAAAGAAAGAGCGCAAAGAGAGAAAAAAAGAGCGCAAAGAGAGAAAAAAAGAGCGCAGAGAGAAAGAAAGAAAGAGCGCAGAGAGAAAGAAAGAGCGCAGAGAGAGAGAGCGCAGAGAGAGAAAGAGAAAGAAAGAGCGCAGAGAGAGAGAGAGAGAGAAAGAGCGCCGAGAGAGAGAAAGAGCTCAGAGAGAGAGAAAGAGCGCAGAGAGAGAGAAAGAGCACAGACAGAGAGAAAGAGCACAGAGAGAGAGAAAGAAAGAGAGCAGAGAGAGAAAGAGCGCAGAGAGAGAAAGAAAGAGCGCAGAGAGAGAGAAAGAAAGAGCGCAGAGAGAGAGCGCAGAGAGAGAGAGAAAGAGCGCAGAGAGAGAGAAAGACCACAGAGAGAGAGAAAGAAAGAGCGCAGAGAGAGAAAGAGCGCAGAGAGAGAAAGAAAGAGCGCAGAGAGAGAGAAAGAAAGAGCGCAGAGAGAGAGCGCAGAGAGAGAGAGAAAGAGCGCAGAGAGAGAAATAAAGAGCGCAGAGAGAGAAATAAAGAGCGCAGAGAGAGAAATAAAGAGCGCAGAGAGAGAAATAAAGAGCGCAGAGAGAGAAATAAAGAGCGCAGAGAGAGAAATAAAGAGCGCAGAGAGAGAAATAAAGAGCGCAGAGAAAGAAAGAGCGCAGAGAGAGAGAAAGAAAGAGCGCAGAGAGAGAAAGAAAGAGCGCAAAGAGAGAAAAAATGAGCGCAAAGAGAGAAAAAAAAGAGCGCAAAGAGAAAGAAAGAAAGAGCGCAGAGAGAAAGAAAGAGCGCACAGAGAGAAAGAGAAAGAAAGTGCGCAGAGAGAGAGAGAGAGAAAGAGCGCCGAGAGAGAGAAAGAGCGCAGAGAGAGAAAGAAATAGCGCAGAGAGAGAGAAAGAGCGCAGAGAGAGAGAAAGAGCGCAGAGAGAGAGAGGAAGAAAGAGCGCAGAGAGAGAGAAAGAAAGAGCGCAGAGAGAAAGAAAGAGCACATAGAGAGAAAGAAATAGCGCAGAGAGAGAGAAAGAGCGCAGAGAGAGAGAAAGAGCGCAGAGAGAGAGGAAGAAAGAGCGCAGAGAGAGAGAAAGAAAGAGCGCAGAGAGAAAGAAAGAGCACATAGAGAGAGAAAGAGCGCAGAGAGAGAGAAAAAGCAGAGAGAGAAATAAAGAGCGCAGAGAGAGAAAGAAAGAGCGCAGAGAAAGAAAGAGCGCAAAGAGAGAAAGAAAGAGTGCAAAGAGAGAAAGAAAGAGTGCAGAGAGAAAGAAAGAGTGCAGAGAGAAAGAAAGAGCGCAGAGAGAGAGAGCGCAGAGAGAGAAAGAGAAAGAAAGAGCGCAGAGAGAGAAAGAGAAAGAAAGAGCGCAGAGAGACAGAGAGAAAGAGCGCAGAGAGAGAGAGAAAGAGCGCAGAGAGAGAGAAAGAAAGAGCGCAGAGAGAGAAAGAAAGAGTGCAGAGAGAGAAAGAAAGAGCGCAGAGAGAGAGAAAGAGCGCAGAGAGAGAGAAAGAGCACAGAGAGAGAGAAAGAGCACAGAGAGAGAGAAAGAAAGAGCGCAGAGAGAGAAAGAGCGCAGAGAGAGAAAGAGCGCAGAGAGAGAGAAAGAGCGCAGAGAGAGAAAGAAAGAGCGCAGAGAGTGAGAGAGAAAGAGCACAGAGAGAAAGCAAGAGCGCAGAGAGAGAGAGAAAGAAAGAGCGCAGAGAGAGAGAGAAAGAAAGAGCGCAGAGAGAGAAAGAGCGCAGAGAGAGAGAGAGGAAGAAAGAGCGCAGATAGAGAGAAAGAAAGAGTGCAGAGAGAGAGAAAGAGCGCAGAGAGAGAGAAAGAAAGAGCACAGAGAGAGAAAGAAAGAGAGCAGAGAGAGAAAGAAAGAGCGCAAAGAGAGAGAAAAAGAGCGCAGAGAGAAAGAAAGAAAGAGCGCAGAGAGAAAGATAGAGCGCAGAGAGAGAGAGCGCAGAGAGAGAAAGAGAAAGAAAGAGCGCAGAGAGAGAAAGAGAAAGAAAGAGCGCAGAGAGAGAGAGAGAACGAGCGCAGAGAGAGAGAGAAAGAGCGCAGAGAGAGAGAAAGAGAAAGAAAGAGCGCAGAGAGAGAAAGAAAGAGCGCAGAGAGAGAAAGAAAGAGCGCAGAGAGAGAGAAAGAGCGCAGAGAGAGAGAAAGAGCGCAGAGAGAGAGAAAGAGCGCAGAGAGAGAGAAAGAAAGTGCGCAGAGAGAAAGAAAGAGCGCAGAGAGAGAGAAAGAGCGCAGAGAGTGAAAGAAAGAGCGCAGAGAGAGAGAGAAAGAAAGAGCGCAGAGAGAGAGAGAAAGAAAGAGCGCAGAGAGAGAAAGAGCGCAGAGAGAGAGAGAGGAAGAAAGAGCGCAGAGAGAGAGAAAGAAAGAGTGCAGAGAGAGAGAAAGAGCGCAGAGAGAGAGAAAGAAAGAGCACAGAGAGAGAAAGAAAGAGAGCAGAGAGAGAAAGAAAGAGCGCAAAGAGAGAAAAAAAGAGTGCAGAGAGAAAGAAAGAAAGAGCGCAGAGAGAAAGATAGAGCGCAGAGAGAGAGAGCGCAGAGAGAGAAAGAGAAAGAAAGAGCGCAGAGAGAGAAAGAGAAAGAAAGAGCGCAGAGAGAGAGAGAGAACGAGCGCAGAGAGAGAGAGAAAGAGCGCAGAGAGAGAGAAAGAGAAAGAAAGAGCGCAGAGAGAGAAAGAAAGAGCGCAGAGAGAGAAAGAAAGAGCGCAGAGAGAGAGAAAGAGCGCAGAGAGAGAGAAAGAGCGCAGAGAGAGAGAAAGAGCGCAGAGAGAGAGAAAGAAAGTGCGCAGAGAGAAAGAAAGAGCGCAGAGAGAGAGAAAGAGCGCAGAGAGAGAAAGAAAGAGCGCAGAGAGAGAAAGAAAGAGTGCAGAGAGTGAGAGAGAAAGAGCACAGAGAGAAAGCAAGAGCGCAGAGAGAGAGAGAAAGAAAGAGCGCAGAGAGAGAGAGAAAGAAAGAGCGCAGAGAGAGAAAGAGCACAGAGAGAGAGAGAGGAAGAAAGAGCGCAGAGAGAGAGAAAGAAAGAGTGCAGAGAGAGAGAAAGAGCGCAGAGAAAGAAAGAGAAAGAAAGAGCGCAGAGAGAGAAAGAGCGCAGGGAGAGAAAGAGCGCAGGGAGAGAGAGAGCGCAGAGAAAGAAAGAGAAAGAAAGAGCGCAGAGAGAGAAAGAGAGAGCGCAGAGAGAGAAAGAAAGAGCGCAAAGAGAGAAAAAAAGAACGCAGAAAGAAAGAAAGAGCGCAGAGAGAAAGAAAGAAAGAGCGCAGAGAGAGAGAAAGAGCGCAGAGAGAGAAAGAGAAAGTAAGAGCGCAGAGAGAGAGAGAGAAAGAGCGCAGAGAGAGAGAGAGAAAGAGCGCAGAGAGAGAGAAAGAGCGCAGAGAAAGAAAGAGAAAGAAAGAGTGCAGAGAGAGAAAGAGCGCAGAGAGAGAAAGAGCGCAGAGAGAGAAAGAGCGCAGAGAGAGAAAGAGCACAGAGAGAGAAAGAGCGCAGAGAGAGAGCGCAGAGAGAGAGCGCAGAGAGAGAAAGAGCGCAGAGAGAGAGAAAAAGCGCAGAGAGAGAGAAAGAGCGCAAAGAGAGAGAAAGAGCGCAGAGAGAGAGAAAGAGCGCAGAGAGAGAGAAAGAGCGCAGAGAGAGAGAAAGAGCGCAGAGAGAGAGAAAGAAAGAGCGCAGAGAGAGAAAGAAAGAGCGCAGAGAGAGAAAGAAAGAGCGCAGAGAGAGAAAGAAAGAGCGCAGAGAGAGAAAGAAAGAGCGCAGAGAGAGAAAGAAAGAGCGCAGAGAGTGAGAGAAAGAGCACAGAGAGAAAGAAAGAGCGCAGAGAGAGAGAGAAAGAAAGAGCGCAGAGAGAGAGAGAAAGAAAGAGCGCAGAGAGAGAGAGAGCGCAGAGAGAAAGAGAAAGAAAGAGCGCAGAGAGAGAGAAAGAGCGCAGAGAGAGAGAAAGAGAAAGAAAGAGCACAGAGAGAGAGAGAGAGAAAGAGCGCCGAGAGAGAGAGAGAGAGCGCAGAGAGAGAGAAAGAAAGAGCGCAGAGAGAGAAAGTGCGCAGAGAGAGAAAGTGCGCAGAGAGAGAAAGAGTGCAGAGAGAAAGAAAGAGCGCAGAGAGAGAGAGAGAGAAAGAGCGCAAAGAGAGAAAAAAAGAGCGCAGAAAGAAAGAAACAGCGCAGAGAGAAAGAAAGAAAGAGCGCAGAGAGTGAGAGAGAAAGAGCACAGAGAGAAAGAAAGAGCGCAGAGAGAGAGAGAGAGAAAGAAAGAGCGCAGAGAGAGAGAAAGAGAAAGAAAGAGCGCAGAGAGAGAGAGAGAAAGAGCGCAGAGAGAGAGAAAGAGCGCAGAGAAAGAAAGAGAAAGAAAGAGCGCAGAGAGAGAAAGAGCGCAGGGAGAGAAAGAGCGCAGGGAGAGAGAGAGCGCAGAGAAAGAAAGAGAAAGAAAGAGCGCAGAGAGAGAAAGAGAGAGCGCAGAGAGAGAAAGAAAGAGCGCAAAGAGAGAAAAAAAGAGCGCAGAAAGAAAGAAAGAGCGCAGAGAGAAAGAAAGAAAGAGCGCAGAGAGAGAGAAAGAGCGCAGAGAGAGAAAGAGAAAGTAAGAGCGCAGAGAGAGAGAGAGAAAGAGCGCAGAGAGAGAGAGAGAAAGAGCGCAGAGAGAGAGAGAGAAAGAGCGCAGAGAGAGAGAAAGAGCGCAGAGAAAGAAAGAGAAAGAAAGAGTGCAGAGAGAGAAAGAGCGCAGAGAGAGAAAGAGCGCAGAGAGAGAAAGAGCGCAGAGAGAGAAAGAGCGCAGAGAGAGAAAGAGCGCATTGAGAGAGCGCAGAGAGAGAGCGCAGAGAGAGAAAGAGCGCAGAGAGAGAGAAAAAGCGCAGAGAGAGAGAAAGAGCGCAAAGAGAGAGAAAGAGCGCAGAGAGAGAGAAAGAGCGCAGAGAGAGAGAAAGAGCGCAGAGAGAGAGAAAGAGCGCAGAGAGAGAGAAAGAAAGAGCGCAGAGAGAGAAAGAAAGAGCGCAGAGAGAGAAAGAAAGAGCGCAGAGAGAGAAAGAAAGAGCGCAGAGAGAGAAAGAAAGAGCGCAGAGAGAGAAAGAAAGAGCGCAGAGAGTGAGAGAAAGAGCACAGAGAGAAAGAAAGAGCGCAGAGAGAGAGAGAAAGAAAGAGCGCAGAGAGAGAGAGAAAGAAAGAGCGCAGAGAGAGAAAGAGCGCAGAGAGAGAGAGAGGAAGAAAGAGCGCAGAGAGAGAGAAAGAAAGAGCGCAGAGAGAGAGAAAGAGCGCAGAGAGAGAGAAAGAAAGAGCACAGAGAGAGAAAGAAAGAGAGCAGAGAGAGAAAGAAAGAGCGCAAAGAGAGAAAAAAAGAGCGCAGAGAGAAAGAAAGAGCGCAGAGAGAAAAAAAGAGCGCAGAGAGAGAGAGCGCAGAGAGAGAAAGAGAAAGAAAGAGCGCAGAGAGAGAAAGAGAAAGAAAGAGCGCAGAGAGAGAGAGAGAAAGAGCGCAGAGAGAGAGAGAAAGAGCGCAGAGAGAGAGAAAGAGAAAGAAAGAGCGCAGAGAGAGAAAGAAAGAGCGCAGAGAGAGAAAGAAAGAGCGCAGAGAGAGAGAAAGAGCGCAGAGAGAGAGAAAGAGCGCAGAGAGAGAGAAAGAGCACAGAGAGAGAGAAAGAAAGAGCGCAGAGAGAGAAAGAAAGAGCGCAGAGAGAGAGAAAGAAAGAGCGCAGAGAGAGAGCGCATAGAGAGAGAGAAAGAGCGCAGAGAGAGAAATAAAGAGCGCAGAGAGAGAAATAAAGAGGGCAGAGAGAGAAATAAAGAGCGCAGAGAAAGAAAGAGCGCAGAGAGAGAGAAAGAAAGAGCGCAGAGAGAGAAAGAAAGAGCGCAAAGAGAGAAAAAAAGAGCGCAAAGAGAGAAAAAAAGAGCGCAGAGAGAAAGAAAGAAAGAGCGCAGAGAGAAAGAAAGAGCGCAGAGAGAGAGCGCAGAGAGAGAAAGAGAAAGAAAGAGCGCAGAGAGAGAGAGAGAAAGAGCGCCGAGAGAGAGAAAGAGCGCAGAGAGAGAGAAAGAGAAAGAAAGAGCGCAGAGAGAGAGAGAGAAAGAGCGCAGAGAGAGAGAAAGAGCGCAGAGAAAAAAAGAGAAAGAAAGAGCGCAGAGAGAGAAAGAGCGCAGAGAGAGAAAGAGCGCAGGGAGAGAGAGAGCGCAGAGAGAGAAAGAGCGCAGAGAAAGAAAGAGAAAGAAAGAGCGCAGAGAGAGAAAGAGAGAGCGCAGAGAGAGAAAGAGCGCAGAGATAGAAAGAAAGAAAGAGCGCAGAGAGAGAAAGAAAGAGCGCAGAGAGAGAGAAAGAGCGCAGAGAGAGAAAGAGAAAGTAAGAGCGCAGAGAGAGAGAGAGAAAGAGCACAGAGAGAGAGAGAAAGAGCGCAGAGAGAGAGAAAGAGCGCAGAGAGAGAGAAAGAGCGCAGAGAAAGAAAGAGAAAGAAAGAGTGCAGAGAGAGAAAGAGCGCAGAGAGAGAAAGAGCGCAGAGAGAGAGCGCAGAGAGAGAGCGCAGAGAGAGAAAGAGCGCAGAGAGAGAGAAAGAGCGCAGAGAGAGAGAAAGAGAGCAAAGAGAGAGAAAGAGCGCAGAGAGAGAGAAAGAGCGCAGAGAGAGAGAAAGAGCGCAGAGAGAGAGAAAGAGCGCAGAGAGAGAGAAAGAAAGAGCGCAGAGAGAGAAAGAAAGAGCGCAGAGAGAGAAAGAAAGAGCGCAGAGAGAGAAAGAAAGAGCGCAGAGAGAGAAAGAAAGAGCTCAGAGAGAGAAAGAAAGAGCGCAGAGAGTGAGAGAGAAAGAGCACAGAGAGAAAGAAAGAGCGCAGAGAGATAGAGAAAGAAAAAGCGCAGAGAGAGAGAGAAAGAAAATGCGCAGAGAGAGAAAGAGCGCAGAGAGAGAGAGGAAGAAAGAGCGCAGAGAGAGAGAAAGAAAGAGCGCAGAGAGAAAGAAAGAGCACATAGAGAGAGAAAGTGCGCAGAGAGAGAGAAAGAAAGAGCGCAGAGAAAGAGAAAGAGCGCAGAGAGAGAGAGAAAGAGCGCAGAGAGAGAAATAAAGAGCGCAGAGAGAGAAAGAAAGAGCGCAGAGAAAGAAAGAGCGCAGAGAGAGAGAAAGAAAGAGTGCAGAGAGAGAAAGAAAGAGCGCAGAGAGAGAAAGAAAGAGAGCAGAGAGAGAGAAAGAGCGCAGAGAGAGAGAAAGTGCACAGAGAGAGAGAAAGAGCACAGAGAGAGAGAAAGAAAGAGCGCAGAGAGAGAAAGAAAGAGCGCAGAGAGAGAGAAAGAAAGAGCGCAGAGAGAGAGCGCATAGAGAGAGAGAAAGAGCGCAGAGAGAGAAATAAAGAGCGCAGAGAGAGAAATAAAGAGGGCAGAGAGAGAAATAAAGAGCGCAGAGAAAGAAAGAGCGCAGAGAGAGAGAAAGAAAGAGCGCAGAGAGAGAGAAAGAAAGAGCGCAGAGAGAGAAAGAAAGAGCGCAAAGAGAGAAAAAAAGAGCGCAAAGAGAGAAAAAAAGAGCGCAGAGAGAAAGAAAGAGCGCAGAGAGAGAGAAAGAGCGCAGAGAGAGAGAAAGAGCGCAGAGAGAGAGAAAGAGCGCAGAGAGAGAGAAAGAAAGAGCGCAGAGAGAGAAAGAAAGAGCGCAGAGAGAGAAAGAAAGAGCACAGAGAGAGAAAGAAAGAGCGCAGAGAGAGAAAGAAAGAGCGCAGAGAGAGAAAGAAAGAGCGCAGAGAGTGAGAGAGAAAGAGCACAGAGAGAAAGAAAGAGCGCAGAGAGATAGAGATTGTAAGAGCGCAGAGAGAGAGAGAAAGAAAGAGCGCAGAGAGAGAAAGAGCGCAGAGAGAGAGAGGAAGAAAGAGCGCAGAGAGAGAGAAAGAAAGAGCGCAGAGAGAAAGAAAGAGCACAAATAGAGAGAAAGAGCGCAGAGAGAGAGAAAGAAAGAGCGCAGAGAGAGAGAAAGAGCGCAGAGAGAGAGAGAAAGAGCGCAGAGAGAGAGAGAAAGAGCGCAGAGAGAGAAAGAAAGAGCGCAGAGAAAGAAAGAGCGCAGAGAGAGAGAAAGAAAGAGCGCAGAGAGAGAAAGAAAGAGAGCAGAGAGAGAAAGAAAGAGAGCAGAGAGAGAAAGAAAGAGCGCAAAGAGAGAAAAAAAGAGCGCAGAGAGAAAGAAAGAAAGAGCGCAGAGAGAAAGAAAGAGCGCAGAGAGAGAGAGAGCGCAGAGAGAAAGAGAAAGAAAGAGCGCAGAGAGAGAGAGAGAAAGAGCGCAGAGAGAGAGAAAGAGAAAGAAAGAGCACAGAGAGAGAGAGAGAGAGAAAGAGCGCCGAGAGAGAGAGAGCGCAGAGAGAGAGAAAGAAAGAGCGCAGAGAGAGAAAGTGCGCAGAGAGAGAAAGTGCGCAGAGAGAGAAAGAGTGCAGAGAGAAAGAAAGAGCGCAGAGAGAGAGAGAGAGAAAGAGCGCAAAGAGAGAAAAAAAGAGCGCAGAAAGAAAGAAACAGCGCAGAGAGAAAGAAAGAAAGAGCGCAGAGAGAGAGAAAGAGCGCAGAGAGAGAGAGAGAAAGAAAAAGCGCAGAGAAAGAAAGATCGCAGAGAGAAGAAGAAAGAGCGCAGAGAGAGAGAGAAAGAGCGCAGAGAGAGAGAAAGAGCACAGAGAAAGAAAGAGAAAGAAAGAGCGCAGAGAGAGAAAGAGCGCAGAGAGAGAAAGAGCGCAGAGAGAGAAAGAGCGCAGAGAGAGAAAGAGCGCAGAGAGAGAGAGAGCGCAGAGAGAGAGCGCAGAGAGAGAGCGCAGAGAGAAAGAAAGAGCGCAGAGAGAGAGAAAGAGCGCAGAGAGAGAGAAAGAGCGCAGAGAGTGAGAAAGAAAGAGCGCAGAGAGAGAAAGAAAGAGCGCAGAGAGAGAAAGAAAGAGCGCAGAGAGAGAAAGAAAGAGCGCAGAGAGAGAAAGAAAGAGCGCAGAGAGAGAAAGAAAGAGCGCAGAGAGTGAGAGAGAAAGAGCACAGAGAGAAAGAAAGAGCGCAGAGAGAGAGAGAAAGAAAGAGCGCAGAGAGAGAGAGAAAGAAAGAGCGCAGAGAGAGAAAGAGCGCAGAGAGAGAGAGGAAGAAAGAGCGCAGAGAGAGAGAAAGAAAGAGCGCAGAGAGAAAGAAAGAGCACATAGAGAGAGAAAGAGCGCAGAGAGAGAGAAAGAAAGAGCGCAGAGAGAGAGAAAGAGCGCAGAGAGAGAGAGAAAGAGCGCAGAGAGAGAAATAAAGAGCACAGAGAGAGAAAGAAAGAGCGCAGAGAAAGAAAGAGCGCAGAGAGAGAGAAAGAAAGAGCGCAGAGAGAGAAAGAAAGAGAGCAGAGAGAGAAAGAAAGAGAGCAGAGAGAGAAAGAAAGAGCGCAAAGAGAGAAAAAAAGAGCGCAGAGAGAAAGAAAGAAAGAGCGCAGAGAGAAAGAAAGAGCGCAGAGAGAAAGAGAAAGAAAGAGCGCAGAGAGAGAGAGAAAGAGCGCCGAGAGAGAGAGAGAGAGCGCAGAGAGAGAGAAAGAGAAAGAAAGAGCGCAGAGAGAGAAAGTGCGCAGAGAGAGAAAGAGCGCAGAGAGAAAGAAAGAGCGCAGAGAGAGAGAGAGAAAGAAAAAGCGCAGAGAAAGAAAGAGCGCAGAGAGAGGAAGAAAGAGCGCAGAGAGAGAGAGAAAGAAAGAGCGCAGAGAGAGAGAAAGAGCGCAGAGAGAGAGAGAAAGAACGCAGAGAGAGAGAAAGAGCGCAGAGAGAAAGAAAGTGCGCAGAGAGAGAGAAAGAGCGCAGAGAGAGAGAGAGAAAGAAAGAGCGCAGAGAGAGAGAAAGAGCGCAGAGAGAGAGAGAGAAAGAACGCAGAGGGAGAGAAAGAGCGCAGAGAGAAAGAAAGAGCGCAGAGAGAGGAAGAAAGAGCGCAGAGAGAGAGAGAGAAAGAAAGAGCGCAGAGAGAGAGAAAGAGCGCAGAGAGAGAGAGAGAAAGAACGCAGAGGGAGAGAAAGAGCGCAGAGAGAGAGAAAGAGCGCAGAGAGAGAGAAAGAGCGCAGAGAGAGAGAAAGAGCGCAGAGAGAGAGAGAGCGCAGAGAAAGAGAAAGAGCGCAGAGAGAGAGAAAGAGCGCAGAGAGAGAAATAAAGAGCGCAGAGAGAGAAATAAAGAGCGCAGAGAGAGAAATAAAGAGCGCAGAGAGAGAAATAAAGAGCGCAGAGAGAAATAAAGAGTGCAGAGAAAGAAAGAGCGCAGAGAGAGAGAAAGAAAGAGCGCAGAGAGAGAAAAAAGAGCGCAAAGAGAGAAAAAAAGAGCGCAAAGAGAGAAAAAAAGAGCGCAAAGAGAAAGAAAGAAAGAGCGCAGAGAGAAAGAAAGAGCGCAGATAGAGAGCGCAGAGAGAGAAAGAGAAAGAAAGAGCGCAGAGAGAGAGAGAGAGAAAGAGCGCCGAGAGAGAGAAAGAGCGCAGAGAGAGAGAAAGAGAAAGAAAGAGCGCAGAGAGAGAAAGAGAGAGCGCAGAGAGAGAAAGAAAGAGCGCAGAAAGAAAGAAAGAGCGCAGAGAGAGAGAAAGAAAGAGCGCAGAGAGAGAGAAAGAAAGAGCGCAGAGAGAGAGAGAAAGAACGCAGAGAGAGAGAAAGAGCGCAGAGAGAGAGAAAGAGCGCAGAGAGAGAGAAAGAGCGCAGAGAGAGAGAAAGAGCGCAGAGAGAGAGAAAGAGCGCAGAGAAAGAGAAAGAGCGCAGAGAGAGAGAAAGAGCGCAGAGAGAGAAATAAAGAGCGCAGAGAGAGAAATAAAGAGCGCAGAGAGAGAAATAAAGAGCGCAGAGAAATAAAGAGCGCAGAGAAAGAAAGAGCGCAGAGAGAGAAAGAAAGAGCGCAGAGAGAGAAAGAAAGAGCGCAAAGAGAGAAAAAAAGAGCGCAAAGAGAGAAAAAAAGAGCGCAGAGAGAAAGAAAGAAAGAGCGCAGAGAGAAAGAAAGAGCGCAGATAGAGAGCGCAGAGAGAGAAAGAGAAAGAAAGAGCGCAGAGAGAGAGAGAAAGAGCGCCGAGAGAGAGAAAGAGCGCAGAGAGAGAGAAAGAGAAAGAAAGAGCGCAGAGAGAGGGAGAGAGAAAGAGCGCAGAGAGAGAGAAAGAGCGCAGAGAAAGAAAGAGAAAGAAAGAGCGCAGAGAGAGAAAGAGCGCAGAGAGAGAGAGAGCGCAGAGAGAGAAAGAGCGCAGAAAAAGAAAGAGAAAGAAAGAGCGCAGAGAGAGAAAGAAAGAGCGCAGAGAGAAAGAAAGAAAGAGCGCAGAGAGAGAGAAAGAGCGCAGAGAGAGAAAGAGAAAGAAAGAGCGCAGAGAGAGAGAGAGAAAGAGAGCAGAGAGAGAGAGAAAGAGCGCAGAGAGAGAGAAAGAGCGCAGATAAAGAAAGAGAAAGAAAGAGCGCAGAGAGAGAAAGAGCGCAGAGAGAGAAAGAGCGCAGAGAGAGAGAGCGCAGAGAGAGAAAGAGCGCAGAGAGAAAGAAAGAGCGCAGAGAGAGAGAGAATGAGCGCTGAGAGAGAGAGAGAGAGAGCGCAGAGAGAGAGAAAGAGCGCAGAGAGAGAGAAAGAGCGCAGAGAGCGAGAGAAAGAGCGCAGAGAGAGAGAAAGAGCGCAGAGAGAGAGAAAGAGCGCAGAGAGAAAGAAAGAGCGCAGAGAGAGAGCGCAGAGAGAGAGAGAAAGAGCGCAGAGAGAGAGAGAAAGAACGCAGAGAGAGAGAAAGAGCGCAGAGAGAGAGAAAGAGCGCAGAGAGAGAGAAAGAGCGCAGAGAGAGAGAAAGAGCGCAGAGAAAGAGAAAGAGCGCAGAGAGAGAGAAAGAGCGCAGAGAGAGAAATAAAGAGCGCAGAGAGAGAAATAAAGAGCGCAGAGAGAGAAATAAAGAGCGCAGAGAGAGAAATAAAGAGCGCAGAGAAATAAAGAGCGCAGAGAAAGAAAGAGCGCAGAGAGAGAAAGAAAGAGCGCAGAGAGAGAAAGAAAGAGCGCAAAGAGAGAAAAAAAGAGCGCAAAGAGAGAAAAAAAGAGCGCAGAGAGAAAGAAAGGAAGAGCGCAGAGAGAAAGAAAGAGCGCAGATAGAGAGCGCAGAGAGAGAAAGAGAAAGAAAGAGCGCAGAGAGAGAGAGAGAGAGAAAGAGTGCCGAGAGAGAGAAAGAGCGCAGAGAGAGAGAAAGAAAGAGCGCAGAGAGAGAGAGAAAGAGCGCAGAGAGAGAGAAAGAGCGCAGAGAAAGAAAGAGAATGAAAGAGCGCAGAGAGAGAAAGAGCGCAGAGAGAGAGAGAGCGCAGAGAGAGAAAGAGCGCAGAGAAAGAAAGAGAAAGAAAGAGCGCAGAGAGAGAAAGAAAGAGCGCAGAAAGAAAGAAAGAGCGCAGAGAGAAAGAAAGAAAGAGCGCAGAGAGAGAGAAAGAGCGCAGAGAGAGAAAGAGAAAGAAAGAGCGCAGAGAGAGAGAGAGAAAGAGCGCAGAGAGAGAGAGAAAGAGCGCAGAGAGAGAGAAAGAGCGCAGATAAAGAAAGAGAAAGAAAGAGCGCAGAGAGAGAAAGAGCGCAGAGAGAGAAAGAGCGCAGAGAGAAAGAGCGCAGAGAGAGAAAGAGCGCAGAGAGAAAGAAAGAGCGCAGAGAGAGAGAGAATGAGCGCAGAGAGAGAGAGAGATAGCGCAGAGAGAGAGAAAGAGCGCAGAGAGAGAGAAAGAGCGCAGAGAGCGAGAGAAAGAGCGCAGAGAGAGAGAAAGAGCGCAGAGAGAGAGAGAAAGAGCGCAGAGAGAAAGAAAGAGCGCAGAGAGAGAGCGCAGAGAGAGAGAGAAAGAGCGCAGAGAGAGAGAGAAAGAGCGCAGAGAGAGAAATAAAGAGCGCAGAGAGAGAAATAAAGAGCGCAGAGAGAGAAATAAAGAGCGCAGAGAAAGAAAGAGCGCAGAGAGAGAGAAAGAAAGAGCGCAGAGAGAGAAAGAAAGAGCGCAAAGAGAGAAAAAAAGAGCGCAAAGAGAGAAAAAAAGAGCGCAGAGAGAAAGAAAGAAAGAGCGCAGAGAGAAAGAAAGAGCGCAGAGAGAGAGAGCGCAAAGAGAGAAAGAGAAAGAAAGAGCGCAGAGAGAGAGAGAAAGAGCGCCGAGAGAGAGAAAGAGCGCAGAGAGAGAGAAAGAGAAAGAAAGAGCGCAGAGAGAGAAAGTGCGCAGAGAGAGAAAGAGCGCAGAGAGAAAGAAAGAGCGCAGAGAGAGAGAGAGAGCGCAGAGAGAGAAAGAAAGAGCGCAAAGAGAGAAAAAAAGAGCGCAGAAAGAAAGAAAAAGCGCAGAGAGAAAGAAAGAAAGAGCGCAGAGAGAGAGAAAGAGCGCAGAGAGAGAAAGAGAAAGAAAGAGCGCAGAGAGAGAGAGAGAAAGAGCGCAGAGAGAGAGAAAGAGCGCAGAGAGAGAGCGCAGAGAAAGAAAGAGAAAGAAAGAGCGCAGAGAGAGAAAGAGCGCAGAGAGAGAAAGAGCGCAGAGAGAGAAAGAGCGCAGAGAGAGAAAGAGCGCAGAGAGAGAGAGAGCGCAGAGAGAGAAAGAGTGCAGAGAGAGAGAGAAAGAGCGCAGAGAGAGAGAGAAAGAGCGCAGAGAGAGAGAGAAAGAGCGCAGAGAGAGAGAAAGAGCGCAGAGAGAGAGAAAGAGCGCAGAGAGAGAGAAAGAGCGCAGAGAGAGAGAAAGAGCGCAGAGAGAGAGAAAGAGCGCAGAGAAAGAGAAAGAGCGCAGAGAGAGAGAAAGAGCGCAGAGAGAGAAATAAAGAGCGCAGAGAGAGAAATAAAGAGCGCAGAGAGAGAAATAAAGAGCGCAGAGAAATAAAGAGCGCAGAGAAAGAAAGAGCGCAGAGAGAGAAAGAAAGAGCGCAGAGAGAGAAAGAAAGAGCGCAAAGAGAGAAAAAAAGAGCGCAAAGAGAGAAAAAAAGAGCGCAGAGAGAAAGAAAGAAAGAGCGCAGAGAGAAAGAAAGAGCGCAGATAGAGAGCGCAGAGAGAGAAAGAGAAAGAAAGAGCGCAGAGAGAGAGAGAAAGAGCGCCGAGAGAGAGAAAGAGCGCAGAGAGAGAGAAAGAGAAAGAAAGAGCGCAGAGAGAGGGAGAGAGAAAGAGCGCAGAGAGAGAGAAAGAGCGCAGAGAAAGAAAGAGAAAGAAAGAGCGCAGAGAGAGAAAGAGCGCAGAGAGAGAGAGAGCGCAGAGAGAGAAAGAGCGCAGAAAAAGAAAGAGAAAGAAAGAGCGCAGAGAGAGAAAGAAAGAGCGCAGAGAGAAAGAAAGAAAGAGCGCAGAGAGAGAGAAAGAGCGCAGAGAGAGAAAGAGAAAGAAAGAGCGCAGAGAGAGAGAGAGAAAGAGAGCAGAGAGAGAGAGAAAGAGCGCAGAGAGAGAGAAAGAGCGCAGATAAAGAAAGAGAAAGAAAGAGCGCAGAGAGAGAAAGAGCGCAGAGAGAGAAAGAGCGCAGAGAGAGAGAGCGCAGAGAGAGAAAGAGCGCAGAGAGAAAGAAAGAGCGCAGAGAGAGAGAGAATGAGCGCAGAGAGAGAGAGAGAGAGAGCGCAGAGAGAGAGAAAGAGCGCAGAGAGAGAGAAAGAGCGCAGAGAGCGAGAGAAAGAGCGCAGAGAGAGAGAAAGAGCGCAGAGAGAGAGAAAGAGCGCAGAGAGAAAGAAAGAGCGCAGAGAGAGAGCGCAGAGAGAGAGAGAAAGAGCGCAGAGAGAGAGAGAAAGAACGCAGAGAGAGAGAAAGAGCGCAGAGAGAGAGAAAGAGCGCAGAGAGAGAGAAAGAGCGCAGAGAGAGAGAAAGAGCGCAGAGAAAGAGAAAGAGCGCAGAGAGAGAGAAAGAGCGCAGAGAGAGAAATAAAGAGCGCAGAGAGAGAAATAAAGAGCGCAGAGAGAGAAATAAAGAGCGCAGAGAGAGAAATAAAGAGCGCAGAGAAATAAAGAGCGCAGAGAAAGAAAGAGCGCAGAGAGAGAAAGAAAGAGCGCAGAGAGAGAAAGAAAGAGCGCAAAGAGAGAAAAAAAGAGCGCAAAGAGAGAAAAAAAGAGCGCAGAGAGAAAGAAAGGAAGAGCGCAGAGAGAAAGAAAGAGCGCAGATAGAGAGCGCAGAGAGAGAAAGAGAAAGAAAGAGCGCAGAGAGAGAGAGAGAGAGAAAGAGTGCCGAGAGAGAGAAAGAGCGCAGAGAGAGAGAAAGAAAGAGCGCAGAGAGAGAGAGAAAGAGCGCAGAGAGAGAGAAAGAGCGCAGAGAAAGAAAGAGAATGAAAGAGCGCAGAGAGAGAAAGAGCGCAGAGAGAGAGAGAGCGCAGAGAGAGAAAGAGCGCAGAGAAAGAAAGAGAAAGAAAGAGCGCAGAGAGAGAAAGAAAGAGCGCAGAAAGAAAGAAAGAGCGCAGAGAGAAAGAAAGAAAGAGCGCAGAGAGAGAGAAAGAGCGCAGAGAGAGAAAGAGAAAGAAAGAGCGCAGAGAGAGAGAGAGAAAGAGCGCAGAGAGAGAGAGAAAGAGCGCAGAGAGAGAGAAAGAGCGCAGATAAAGAAAGAGAAAGAAAGAGCGCAGAGAGAGAAAGAGCGCAGAGAGAGAAAGAGCGCAGAGAGAAAGAGCGCAGAGAGAGAAAGAGCGCAGAGAGAAAGAAAGAGCGCAGAGAGAGAGAGAATGAGCGCAGAGAGAGAGAGAGATAGCGCAGAGAGAGAGAAAGAGCGCAGAGAGAGAGAAAGAGCGCAGAGAGCGAGAGAAAGAGCGCAGAGAGAGAGAAAGAGCGCAGAGAGAGAGAGAAAGAGCGCAGAGAGAAAGAAAGAGCGCAGAGAGAGAGCGCAGAGAGAGAGAGAAAGAGCGCAGAGAGAGAGAGAAAGAGCGCAGAGAGAGAAATAAAGAGCGCAGAGAGAGAAATAAAGAGCGCAGAGAGAGAAATAAAGAGCGCAGAGAAAGAAAGAGCGCAGAGAGAGAGAAAGAAAGAGCGCAGAGAGAGAAAGAAAGAGCGCAAAGAGAGAAAAAAAGAGCGCAAAGAGAGAAAAAAAGAGCGCAGAGAGAAAGAAAGAAAGAGCGCAGAGAGAAAGAAAGAGCGCAGAGAGAGAGAGCGCAAAGAGAGAAAGAGAAAGAAAGAGCGCAGAGAGAGAGAGAAAGAGCGCCGAGAGAGAGAAAGAGCGCAGAGAGAGAGAAAGAGAAAGAAAGAGCGCAGAGAGAGAAAGTGCGCAGAGAGAGAAAGAGCGCAGAGAGAAAGAAAGAGCGCAGAGAGAGAGAGAGAGCGCAGAGAGAGAAAGAAAGAGCGCAAAGAGAGAAAAAAAGAGCGCAGAAAGAAAGAAAAAGCGCAGAGAGAAAGAAAGAAAGAGCGCAGAGAGAGAGAAAGAGCGCAGAGAGAGAAAGAGAAAGAAAGAGCGCAGAGAGAGAGAGAGAAAGAGCGCAGAGAGAGAGAAAGAGCGCAGAGAGAGAGCGCAGAGAGAGAAAGAGAAAGAAAGAGCGCAGAGAGAGAAAGAGCGCAGAGAGAGAAAGAGCGCAGAGAGAGAAAGAGCGCAGAGAGAGAAAGAGCGCAGAGAGAGAGAGAGCGCAGAGAGAGAAAGAGTGCAGAGAGAGAGAGAAAGAGCGCAGAGAGAGAGAGAAAGAGCGCAGAGAGAGAGAGAAAGAGCGCAGAGAGAGAGAAAGAGCGCAGAGAGAGAGAAAGAGCGCAGAGAGAAAGAGCGCAGAGAGAGAGAAAGAGCGCAGAGAAAGAGAAAGAGCGCAGAGAGAGAGAAAGAGCGCAGAGAGAGAAATAAAGAGCGCAGAGAGAGAGCGCATAGAGAGAGAGAAAGAGCGCAGAGAGAGAAATAAAGAGCGCAGAGAGAGAAATAAAGAGGGCAGAGAGAGAAATAAAGAGCGCAGAGAAAGAAAGAGCGCAGAGAGAGAGAAAGAAAGAGCGCAGAGAGAGAGAAAGAAAGAGCGCAGAGAGAGAAAGAAAGAGCGCAAAGAGAGAAAAAAAGAGCGCAAAGAGAGAAAAAAAGAGCGCAGAGAGAAAGAAAGAGCGCAGAGAGAGAGAAAGAGCGCAGAGAGAGAGAAAGAGCGCAGAGAGAGAGAAAGAGCGCAGAGAGAGAGAAAGAAAGAGCGCAGAGAGAGAAAGAAAGAGCGCAGAGAGAGAAAGAAAGAGCACAGAGAGAGAAAGAAAGAGCGCAGAGAGAGAAAGAAAGAGCGCAGAGAGAGAAAGAAAGAGCGCAGAGAGTGAGAGAGAAAGAGCACAGAGAGAAAGAAAGAGCGCAGAGAGATAGAGATTGTAAGAGCGCAGAGAGAGAGAGAAAGAAAGAGCGCAGAGAGAGAAAGAGCGCAGAGAGAGAGAGGAAGAAAGAGCGCAGAGAGAGAGAAAGAAAGAGCGCAGAGAGAAAGAAAGAGCACAAATAGAGAGAAAGAGCGCAGAGAGAGAGAAAGAAAGAGCGCAGAGAGAGAGAAAGAGCGCAGAGAGAGAGAGAAAGAGCGCAGAGAGAGAGAGAAAGAGCGCAGAAAGAGAAAGAAAGAGCGCAGAGAAAGAAAGAGCGCAGATAGAGAGAAAGAAAGAGCGCAGAGAGAGAAAGAAAGAGAGCAGAGAGAGAAAGAAAGAGAGCAGAGAGAGAAAGAAAGAGCGCAAAGAGAGAAAAAAAGAGCGCAGAGAGAAAGAAAGAAAGAGCGCAGAGAGAAAGAAAGAGCGCAGAGAGAGAGAGAGTGCAGAGAGAAAGAGAAAGAAAGAGCGCAGAGAGAGAGAGAGAAAGAGCGCAGAGAGAGAGAAAGAAAGAGCACAGAGAGAGAGAGAGAGAGAAAGAGCGCCGAGAGAGAGAGAGCGCAGAGAGAGAGAAAGAAAGAGCGCAGAGAGAGAAAGTGCGCAGAGAGAGAAAGTGCGCAGAGAGAGAAAGAGTGCAGAGAGAAAGAAAGAGCGCAGAGAGAGAGAGAGAAAGAGCGCAAAGAGAGAAAAAAAGAGCGCAGAAAGAAAGAAACAGCGCAGAGAGAAAGAAAGAAAGAGCGCAGAGAGAGAGAAAGAGCGCAGAGAGAGAGAGAGAAAGAAAAAGCGCAGAGAAAGAAAGAGCGCAGAGAGAAGAAGAAAGAGCGCAGAGAGAGAGAGAAAGAGCGCAGAGAGAGAGAAAGAGCACAGAGAAAGAAAGAGAAAGAAAGAGCGCAGAGAGAGAAAGAGCGCAGAGAGAGAAAGAGCGCAGAGAGAGAAAGAGCGCAGAGAGAGAAAGAGCGCAGAGAGAGAGAGAGCGCAGAGAGAGAGCGCAGAGAGAGAGCGCAGAGAGAAAGAAAGAGCGCAGAGAGAGAGAAAGAGCGCAGAGAGAGAAAGAGCGCAGAGAGAGAGAAAGAGCGCAGAGAGTGAGAAAGAAAGAGCGCAGAGAGAGAAAGAAAGAGCGCAGAGAGAGAAAGAAAGAGCGCAGAGAGAGAAAGAAAGAGCGCAGAGAGAGAAAGAAAGAGCGCAGAGAGAGAAAGAAAGAGCGCAGAGAGTGAGAGAGAAAGAGCACAGAGAGAAAGAAAGAGCGCAGAGAGAGAGAGAAAGAAAGAGCGCAGAGAGAGAGAGAAAGAAAGAGCGCAGAGAGAGAAAGAGCGCAGAGAGAGAGAGGAAGAAAGAGCGCAGAGAGAGAGAAAGAAAGAGCGCAGAGAGAAAGAAAGAGCACATAGAGAGAGAAAGAGCGCAGAGAGAGAGAAAGAAAGAGCGCAGAGAGAGAGAAAGAGCGCAGAGAGAGAGAGAAAGAGCACAGAGAGAGAAATAAAGAGCACAGAGAGAGAAAGAAAGAGCGCAGAGAAAGAAAGAGCGCAGAGAGAGAGAAAGAAAGAGCGCAGAGAGAGAAAGAAAGAGAGCAGAGAGAGAAAGAAAGAGAGCAGAGAGAGAAAGAAAGAGCGCAAAGAGAGAAAAAAAGAGCGCAGAGAGAAAGAAAGAAAGAGCGCAGAGAGAAAGAAAGAGCGCAGAGAGAAAGAGAAAGAAAGAGCGCAGAGAGAGAGAGAAAGAGCGCCGAGAGAGAGAGAGAGAGCGCAGAGAGAGAGAAAGAGAAAGAAAGAGCGCAGAGAGAGAAAGTGCGCAGAGAGAGAAAGAGCGCAGAGAGAAAGAAAGAGCGCAGAGAGAGAGAGAGAAAGAAAAAGCGCAGAGAAAGAAAGAGCGCAGAGAGAGGAAGAAAGAGCGCAGAGAGAGAGAGAAAGAAAGAGCGCAGAGAGAGAGAAAGAGCGCAGAGAGAGAGAGAAAGAACGCAGAGAGAGAGAAAGAGCGCAGAGAGAAAGAAAGTGCGCAGAGAGAGAGAAAGAGCGCAGAGAGAGAGAGAGAAAGAAAAAGCGCAGAGAAAGAAAGAGCGCAGAGAGAGGAAGAAAGAGCGCAGAGAGAGAGAGAGAAAGAAAGAGCGCAGAGAGAGAGAAAGAGCGCAGAGAGAGAGAGAGAAAGAACGCAGAGGGAGAGAAAGAGCGCAGAGAGAGAGAAAGAGCGCAGAGAGAGAGAAAGAGCGCAGAGAGAGAGAAAGAGCGCAGAGAGAGAGAGAGCGCAGAGAAAGAGAAAGAGCGCAGAGAGAGAGAAAGAGCGCAGAGAGAGAAATAAAGAGCGCAGAGAGAGAAATAAAGAGCGCAGAGAGAGAAATAAAGAGCGCAGAGAGAGAAATAAAGAGCGCAGAGAGAAATAAAGAGTGCAGAGAAAGAAAGAGCGCAGAGAGAGAGAAAGAAAGAGCGCAGAGAGAGAAAAAAGAGCGCAAAGAGAGAAAAAAAGAGCGCAAAGAGAGAAAAAAAGAGCGCAAAGAGAAAGAAAGAAAGAGCGCAGAGAGAAAGAAAGAGCGCAGATAGAGAGCGCAGAGAGAGAAAGAGAAAGAAAGAGCGCAGAGAGAGAGAGAGAGAAAGAGCGCCGAGAGAGAGAAAGAGCGCAGAGAGAGAGAAAGAGAAAGAAAGAGCGCAGAGAGAGAGAGAGAAAGAGCGCAGAGAGAGAGAAAGAGCGCAGAGAAAGAAAGAGAAAGAAAGAGCGCAGAGAGAGAAAGAGCGCAGAGAGAGAGAGAGCGCAGAGAGAGAAAGAGCGCAGAGAAAGAAAGAGAAAGAAAGAGCGCAGAGAGAGAAAGAGAGAGCGCAGAGAGAGAAAGAAAGAGCGCAGAAAGAAAGAAAGAGCGCAGAGAGAGAGAAAGAAAGAGCGCAGAGAGAGAGAAAGAAAGAGCGCAGAGAGAGAGAGAAAGAACACAGAGAGAGAGAAAGAGTGCAGAGAGAGAGAAAGAGCGCAGAGAGAGAGAAAGAGCGCAGAGAGAGAGAAAGAGCGCAGAGAGAGAGAAAGAGCGCAGAGAAAGAGAAAGAGCGCAGAGAGAGAGAAAGAGCGCAGAGAGAGAAATAAAGAGCGCAGAGAGAGAAATAAAGAGCGCAGAGAGAGAAATAAAGAGCGCAGAGAAATAAAGAGCGCAGAGAAAGAAAGAGCGCAGAGAGAGAAAGAAAGAGCGCAGAGAGAGAAAGAAAGAGCGCAAAGAGAGAAAAAAAGAGCGCAAAGAGAGAAAAAAAGAGCGCAGAGAGAAAGAAAGAAAGAGCGCAGAGAGAAAGAAAGAGCGCAGATAGAGAGCGCAGAGAGAGAAAGAGAAAGAAAGAGCGCAGAGAGAGAGAGAAAGAGCGCCGAGAGAGAGAAAGAGCGCAGAGAGAGAGAAAGAGAAAGAAAGAGCGCAGAGAGAGAGAGAGAGAAAGAGCGCAGAGAGAGAGAAAGAGCGCAGAGAAAGAAAGAGAAAGAAAGAGCGCAGAGAGAGAAAGAGCGCAGAGAGAGAGAGAGCGCAGAGAGAGAAAGAGCGCAGAAAAAGAAAGAGAAAGAAAGAGCGCAGAGAGAGAAAGAAAGAGCGCAGAGAGAAAGAAAGAAAGAGCGCAGAGAGAGAGAAAGAGCGCAGAGAGAGAAAGAGAAAGAAAGAGCGCAGAGAGAGAGAGAGAAAGAGAGCAGAGAGAGAGAGAAAGAGCGCAGAGAGAGAGAAAGAGCGCAGATAAAGAAAGAGAAAGAAAGAGCGCAGAGAGAGAAAGAGCGCAGAGAGAGAAAGAGCGCAGAGAGAGAGAGCGCAGAGAGAGAAAGAGCGCAGAGAGAAAGAAAGAGCGCAGAGAGAGAGAGAATGAGCGCAGAGAGAGAGAGAGAGAGAGCGCAGAGAGAGAGAAAGAGCGCAGAGAGAGAGAAAGAGCGCAGAGAGCGAGAGAAAGAGCGCAGAGAGAGAGAAAGAGCGCAGAGAGAGAGAAAGAGCGCAGAGAGAAAGAAAGAGCGCAGAGAGAGAGCGCAGAGAGAGAGAGAAAGAGCGCAGAGAGAGAGAGAAAGAACGCAGAGAGAGAGAAAGAGCGCAGAGAGAGAGAAAGAGCGCAGAGAGAGAGAAAGAGCGCAGAGAGAGAGAAAGAGCGCAGAGAAAGAGAAAGAGCGCAGAGAGAGAGAAAGAGCGCAGAGAGAGAAATAAAGAGCGCAGAGAGAGAAATAAAGAGCGCAGAGAGAGAAATAAAGAGCGCAGAGAGAGAAATAAAGAGCGCAGAGAAATAAAGAGCGCAGAGAAAGAAAGAGCGCAGAGAGAGAAAGAAAGAGCGCAGAGAGAGAAAGAAAGAGCGCAAAGAGAGAAAAAAAGAGCGCAAAGAGAGAAAAAAAGAGCGCAGAGAGAAAGAAAGAAAGAGCGCAGAGAGAAAGAAAGAGCGCAGATAGAGAGCGCAGAGAGAGAAAGAGAAAGAAAGAGCGCAGAGAGAGAGAGAAAGAGCGCCGAGAGAGAGAAAGAGCGCAGAGAGAGAGAAAGAGAAAGAAAGAGCGCAGAGAGAGAGAGAGAGAAAGAGCGCAGAGAGAGAGAAAGAGCGCAGAGAAAGAAAGAGAAAGAAAGAGCGCAGAGAGAGAAAGAGCGCAGAGAGAGAGAGAGCGCAGAGAGAGAAAGAGCGCAGAAAAAGAAAGAGAAAGAAAGAGCGCAGAGAGAGAAAGAAAGAGCGCAGAGAGAAAGAAAGAAAGAGCGCAGAGAGAGAGAAAGAGCGCAGAGAGAGAAAGAGAAAGAAAGAGCGCAGAGAGAGAGAGAGAAAGAGAGCAGAGAGAGAGAGAAAGAGCGCAGAGAGAGAGAAAGAGCGCAGATAAAGAAAGAGAAAGAAAGAGCGCAGAGAGAGAAAGAGCGCAGAGAGAGAAAGAGCGCAGAGAGAGAGAGCGCAGAGAGAGAAAGAGCGCAGAGAGAAAGAAAGAGCGCAGAGAGAGAGAGAATGAGCGCAGAGAGAGAGAGAGAGAGAGCGCAGAGAGAGAGAAAGAGCGCAGAGAGAGAGAAAGAGCGCAGAGAGCGAGAGAAAGAGCGCAGAGAGAGAGAAAGAGCGCAGAGAGAGAGAAAGAGCGCAGAGAGAAAGAAAGAGCGCAGAGAGAGAGCGCAGAGAGAGAGAGAAAGAGCGCAGAGAGAGAGAGAAAGAACGCAGAGAGAGAGAAAGAGCGCAGAGAGAGAGAAAGAGCGCAGAGAGAGAGAAAGAGCGCAGAGAGAGAGAAAGAGCGCAGAGAAAGAGAAAGAGCGCAGAGAGAGAGAAAGAGCGCAGAGAGAGAAATAAAGAGCGCAGAGAGAGAAATAAAGAGCGCAGAGAGAGAAATAAAGAGCGCAGAGAGAGAAATAAAGAGCGCAGAGAAATAAAGAGCGCAGAGAAAGAAAGAGCGCAGAGAGAGAAAGAAAGAGCGCAGAGAGAGAAAGAAAGAGCGCAAAGAGAGAAAAAAAGAGCGCAAAGAGAGAAAAAAAGAGCGCAGAGAGAAAGAAAGGAAGAGCGCAGAGAGAAAGAAAGAGCGCAGATAGAGAGCGCAGAGAGAGAAAGAGAAAGAAAGAGCGCAGAGAGAGAGAGAGAGAGAAAGAGCGCCGAGAGAGAGAAAGAGCGCAGAGAGAGAGAAAGAAAGAGCGCAGAGAGAGAGAGAAAGAGCGCAGAGAGAGAGAAAGAGCGCAGAGAAAGAAAGAGAATGAAAGAGCGCAGAGAGAGAAAGAGCGCAGAGAGAGAGAGAGCGCAGAGAGAGAAAGAGCGCAGAGAAAGAAAGAGAAAGAAAGAGCGCAGAGAGAGAAAGAAAGAGCGCAGAAAGAAAGAAAGAGCGCAGAGAGAAAGAAAGAAAGAGCGCAGAGAGAGAGAAAGAGCGCAGAGAGAGAAAGAGAAAGAAAGAGCGCAGAGAGAGAGAGAGAAAGAGCGCAGAGAGAGAGAGAAAGAGCGCAGAGAGAGAGAAAGAGCGCAGATAAAGAAAAAGAAAGAAAGAGCGCAGAGAGAGAAAGAGCGCAGAGAGAGAAAGAGCGCAGAGAGAAAGAGCGCAGAGAGAGAAAGAGCGCAGAGAGAAAGAAAGAGCGCAGAGAGAGAGAGAATGAGCGCAGAGAGAGAGAGAGATAGCGCAGAGAGAGAGAAAGAGCGCAGAGAGAGAGAAAGAGCGCAGAGAGCGAGAGAAAGAGCGCAGAGAGAGAGAAAGAGCGCAGAGAGAGAGAGAAAGAGCGCAGAGAGAAAGAAAGAGCGCAGAGAGAGAGCGCAGAGAGAGAGAGAAAGAGCGCAGAGAGAGAGAGAAAGAGCGCAGAGAGAGAAATAAAGAGCGCAGAGAGAGAAATAAAGAGCGCAGAGAGAGAAATAAAGAGCGCAGAGAAAGAAAGAGCGCAGAGAGAGAGAAAGAAAGAGCGCAGAGAGAGAAAGAAAGAGCGCAAAGAGAGAAAAAAAGAGCGCAAAGAGAGAAAAAAAGAGCGCAGAGAGAAAGAAAGAAAGAGCGCAGAGAGAAAGAAAGAGCACAGAGAGAGAGAGCGCAAAGAGAGAAAGAGAAAGAAAGAGCGCAGAGAGAGAGAGAAAGAGCGCCGAGAGAGAGAAAGAGCGCAGAGAGAGAGAAAGAGAAAGAAAGAGCGCAGAGAGAGAAAGTGCGCAGAGAGAGAAAGAGCGCAGAGAGAAAGAAAGAGCGCAGAGAGAGAGAGAGAGAGCGCAGAGAGAGAAAGAAAGAGCGCAAAGAGAGAAAAAAAGAGCGCAGAAAGAAAGAAAAAGCGCAGAGAGAAAGAAAGAAAGAGCGCAGAGAGAGAGAAAGAGCGCAGAGAGAGAAAGAGAAAGAAAGAGCGCAGAGAGAGAGAGAGAAAGAGCGCAGAGAGAGAGAAAGAGCGCAGAGAGAGAGCGCAGAGAAAGAAAGAGAAAGAAAGAGCGCAGAGAGAGAAAGAGCGCAGAGAGAGAAAGAGCGCAGAGAGAGAAAGAGCGCAGAGAGAGAAAGAGCGCAGAGAGAGAGCGCAGAGAGAGAAAGAGTGCAGAGAGAGAGAGAAAGAGCGCAGAGAGAGAGAGAAAGAGCGCAGAGAGAGAGAGAAAGAGCGCAGAGAGAGAGAAAGAGCGCAGAGAGAGAGAAAGAGCGCAGAGAGAAAGAGCGCAGAGAGAGAGAAAGAGCGCAGAGAAAGAGAAAGAGCGCAGAGAGAGAGAAAGAGCGCAGAGAGAGAAATAAAGAGCGCAGAGAGAGAAATAAAGAGCGCAGAGAGAAAGAAAGAGCGCAGATAGAGAGCGCAGAGAGAGAAAGAGAAAGAAAGAGCGCAGAGAGAGAGAGAAAGAGCGCCGAGAGAGAGAAAGAGCGCAGAGAGAGAGAAAGAGAAAGAAAGAGCGCAGAGAGAGAGAGAGAGAAAGAGCGCAGAGAGAGAGAAAGAGCGCAGAGAAAGAAAGAGAAAGAAAGAGCGCAGAGAGAGAAAGAGCGCAGAGAGAGAGAGAGCGCAGAGAGAGAAAGAGCGCAGAAAAAGAAAGAGAAAGAAAGAGCGCAGAGAGAGAAAGAAAGAGCGCAGAGAGAAAGAAAGAAAGAGCGCAGAGAGAGAGAAAGAGCGCAGAGAGAGAAAGAGAAAGAAAGAGCGCAGAGAGAGAGAGAGAAAGAGAGCAGAGAGAGAGAGAAAGAGCGCAGAGAGAGAGAAAGAGCGCAGATAAAGAAAGAGAAAGAAAGAGCGCAGAGAGAGAAAGAGCGCAGAGAGAGAAAGAGCGCAGAGAGAGAGAGCGCAGAGAGAGAAAGAGCGCAGAGAGAAAGAAAGAGCGCAGAGAGAGAGAGAATGAGCGCAGAGAGAGAGAGAGAGAGAGAGCGCAGAGAGAGAGAAAGAGCGCAGAGAGAGAGAAAGAGCGCAGAGAGCGAGAGAAAGAGCGCAGAGAGAGAGAAAGAGCGCAGAGAGAGAGAAAGAGCGCAGAGAGAAAGAAAGAGCGCAGAGAGAGAGCGCAGAGAGAGAGAGAAAGAGCGCAGAGAGAGAGAGAAAGAACGCAGAGAGAGAGAAAGAGCGCAGAGAGAGAGAAAGAGCGCAGAGAGAGAGAAAGAGCGCAGAGAGAGAGAAAGAGCGCAGAGAAAGAGAAAGAGCGCAGAGAGAGAGAAAGAGCGCAGAGAGAGAAATAAAGAGCGCAGAGAGAGAAATAAAGAGCGCAGAGAGAGAAATAAAGAGCGCAGAGAGAGAAATAAAGAGCGCAGAGAAATAAAGAGCGCAGAGAAAGAAAGAGCGCAGAGAGAGAAAGAAAGAGCGCAGAGAGAGAAAGAAAGAGCGCAAAGAGAGAAAAAAAGAGCGCAAAGAGAGAAAAAAAGAGCGCAGAGAGAAAGAAAGGAAGAGCGCAGAGAGAAAGAAAGAGCGCAGATAGAGAGCGCAGAGAGAGAAAGAGAAAGAAAGAGCGCAGAGAGAGAGAGAGAGAGAAAGAGCGCCGAGAGAGAGAAAGAGCGCAGAGAGAGAGAAAGAAAGAGCGCAGAGAGAGAGAGAAAGAGCGCAGAGAGAGAGAAAGAGCGCAGAGAAAGAAAGAGAATGAAAGAGCGCAGAGAGAGAAAGAGCGCAGAGAGAGAGAGAGCGCAGAGAGAGAAAGAGCGCAGAGAAAGAAAGAGAAAGAAAGAGCGCAGAGAGAGAAAGAAAGAGCGCAGAAAGAAAGAAAGAGCGCAGAGAGAAAGAAAGAAAGAGCGCAGAGAGAGAGAAAGAGCGCAGAGAGAGAAAGAGAAAGAAAGAGTGCAGAGAGAGAGAGAGAAAGAGCGCAGAGAGAGAGAGAAAGAGCGCAGAGAGAGAGAAAGAGCGCAGATAAAGAAAAAGAAAGAAAGAGCGCAGAGAGAGAAAGAGCGCAGAGAGAGAAAGAGCGCAGAGAGAAAGAGCGCAGAGAGAGAAAGAGCGCAGAGAGAAAGAAAGAGCGCAGAGAGAGAGAGAATGAGCGCAGAGAGAGAGAGAGATAGCGCAGAGAGAGAGAAAGAGCGCAGAGAGAGAGAAAGAGCGCAGAGAGCGAGAGAAAGAGCGCAGAGAGAGAGAAAGAGCGCAGAGAGAGAGAGAAAGAGCGCAGAGAGAAAGAAAGAGCGCAGAGAGAGAGCGCAGAGAGAGAGAGAAAGAGCGCAGAGAGAGAGAGAAAGAGCGCAGAGAGAGAAATAAAGAGCGCAGAGAGAGAAATAAAGAGCGCAGAGAGAGAAATAAAGAGCGCAGAGAAAGAAAGAGCGCAGAGAGAGAGAAAGAAAGAGCGCAGAGAGAGAAAGAAAGAGCGCAAAGAGAGAAAAAAAGAGCGCAAAGAGAGAAAAAAAGAGCGCAGAGAGAAAGAAAGAAAGAGCGCAGAGAGAAAGAAAGAGCACAGAGAGAGAGAGCGCAAAGAGAGAAAGAGAAAGAAAGAGCGCAGAGAGAGAGAGAAAGAGCGCCGAGAGAGAGAAAGAGCGCAGAGAGAGAGAAAGAGAAAGAAAGAGCGCAGAGAGAGAAAGTGCGCAGAGAGAGAAAGAGCGCAGAGAGAAAGAAAGAGCGCAGAGAGAGAGAGAGAGAGCGCAGAGAGAGAAAGAAAGAGCGCAAAGAGAGAAAAAAAGAGCGCAGAAAGAAAGAAAAAGCGCAGAGAGAAAGAAAGAAAGAGCGCAGAGAGAGAGAAAGAGCGCAGAGAGAGAAAGAGAAAGAAAGAGCGCAGAGAGAGAGAGAGAAAGAGCGCAGAGAGAGAGAAAGAGCGCAGAGAGAGAGCGCAGAGAAAGAAAGAGAAAGAAAGAGCGCAGAGAGAGAAAGAGCGCAGAGAGAGAAAGAGCGCAGAGAGAGAAAGAGCGCAGAGAGAGAAAGAGCGCAGAGAGAGAGCGCAGAGAGAGAAAGAGTGCAGAGAGAGAGAGAAAGAGCGCAGAGAGAGAGAGAAAGAGCGCAGAGAGAGAGAGAAAGAGCGCAGAGAGAGAGAAAGAGCGCAGAGAGAGAGAAAGAGCGCAGAGAGAAAGAGCGCAGAGAGAGAGAAAGAGCGCAGAGAAAGAGAAAGAGCGCAGAGAGAGAGAAAGAGCGCAGAGAGAGAAATAAAGAGCGCAGAGAGAGAAATAAAGAGCGCAGAGAGAGAAATAAAGAGCGCAGAGAGAGAAATAAAGAGTGCAGAGAGAGAAAGAAGAGCGCAAAGAGAGAAAAAAAGAGCGCAAAGAGAGAAAAAAAGAGCGCAGAGAGAAAGAAAGAAAGAGCGCAGAGAGAAAGAAAGAGCGCAGAGAGAGAGAGCGCAGAGAGAGAAAGAGAAAGAGCGCAGAAAGAGAGAGAGAGAGAGAGAGAGAAAGAGCGCCGAGAGAGAGAAAGAGCGCAGAGAGAGAGAAAGAGAAAGAAAGAGCGCAGAGAGAGAGAGAAAGAGCGCAGAGAGAGAGAAAGAGCGCAGAGAAAGAAAGAGAAAGAAAGAGCGCAGAGAGAGAGAGAGCGCAGAGAGAGAAAGAGCGCAGAGAAAGAAAGAGAAAGAAAGAGCGCAGAGAGAGAAAGAGAGAGCGCAGAGAGAGAAAGAAAGAGCGCAGAAAGAAAGAAAGAGCGCAGAGAGAAAGAAAGAAAGAGCGCAGAGAGAGAGAAAGAGCGCAGAGAGAGAAAGAGAAAGAAAGAGCGCAGAGAGAGAGAGAGAAAGAGCGCAGAGAGAGAGAGAAAGAGCGCAGAGAGAGAGAAAGAGCGCAGAGAAAGAAAGAGAAAGAAAGAGCGCAGAGAGAGAAAGAGCGCAGAGAGAGAAAGAGCGCAGAGAGAGAGAGAGCGCAGAGAGAGAGAGCGCAGAGAGAGAAAGAGCGCAGAGAGAAAGAAAGAGCGCAGAGAGAGAGAGAAAGAGCGCAGAGAGAGAGAAAGAGCGCAGAGAGAGAGAAAGAGCGCAGAGAGAAAGAAATAGCGCAGAGAGAGAGAGGAAGAAAGAGCGCAGAGAGAGAGAAAGAAAGAGCGCAGAGAGAAAAAAAGAGCACATAGAGAGAGAAAGAGCGCAGAGAGAGAGAAAGAAAGAGCGCAGAGAGAGAGAGAAAGAGCGCAGAGAGAGAGAGAAAGAGCGCAGAGAGAGAGAGAAAGAGCGCAGAGAGAGAAATAAAGAGCGCAGAGAGAGAAAGAAAGAGCGCAGAGAAAGAAAGAGCGCAGAGAGAGAGAAAAAAAGAGCGCAGAGAGAGAAAGAAAGAGAGCAGAGAGAGAGAGAAAGAGCGCAGAGAGAGAGAGAAAGAGCGCAGAGAGAGAGAAAGAGAAATAAAGAGCACAGAGAGAGAAAGAAAGAGCGCAGAGAGAGAGAAAGAGCACAGAGAGAGAGAAAGAGCGCAGAGAGAGAGAAAGAAAGAGCGCAGAGAGAGAGAAAGAGCGCAGAGAGAGAGAGAAAGAACGCAGAGAGAGAGAAAGAGCGCAGAGAGAAAGAAAGTGCGCAGAGAGAGAGAAAGAGCGCAGAGAGAGAGAGAGAAAGAAAAAGCGCAGAGAAAGAAAGAGCGCAGAGAGAGGAAGAAAGAGCGCAGAGAGAGAGAGAGAAAGAAAGAGCGCAGAGAGAGAGAAAGAGCGCAGAGAGAGAGAGAGAAAGAACGCAGAGGGAGAGAAAGAGCGCAGAGAGAGAGAAAGAGCGCAGAGAGAGAGAAAGAGCGCAGAGAGAGAGAAAGAGCGCAGAGAGAGAGAGAGCGCAGAGAAAGAGAAAGAGCGCAGAGAGAGAGAAAGAGCGCAGAGAGAGAAATAAAGAGCGCAGAGAGAGAAATAAAGAGCGCAGAGAGAGAAATAAAGAGCGCAGAGAGAGAAATAAAGAGCGCAGAGAGAAATAAAGAGTGCAGAGAAAGAAAGAGCGCAGAGAGAGAGAAAGAAAGAGCGCAGAGAGAGAAAAAAGAGCGCAAAGAGAGAAAAAAAGAGCGCAAAGAGAGAAAAAAAGAGCGCAAAGAGAAAGAAAGAAAGAGCGCAGAGAGAAAGAAAGAGCGCAGATAGAGAGCGCAGAGAGAGAAAGAGAAAGAAAGAGCGCAGAGAGAGAGAGAGAGAAAGAGCGCCGAGAGAGAGAAAGAGCGCAGAGAGAGAGAAAGAGAAAGAAAGAGCGCAGAGAGAGAGAGAGAAAGAGCGCAGAGAGAGAGAAAGAGCGCAGAGAAAGAAAGAGAAAGAAAGAGCGCAGAGAGAGAAAGAGCGCAGAGAGAGAGAGAGCGCAGAGAGAGAAAGAGCGCAGAGAAAGAAAGAGAAAGAAAGAGCGCAGAGAGAGAAAGAGAGAGCGCAGAGAGAGAAAGAAAGAGCGCAGAAAGAAAGAAAGAGCGCAGAGAGAGAGAAAGAAAGAGCGCAGAGAGAGAGAAAGAAAGAGCGCAGAGAGAGAGAGAAAGAACGCAGAGAGAGAGAAAGAGTGCAGAGAGAGAGAAAGAGCGCAGAGAGAGAGAAAGAGCGCAGAGAGAGAGAAAGAGCGCAGAGAGAGAGAAAGAGCGCAGAGAAAGAGAAAGAGCGCAGAGAGAGAGAAAGAGCGCAGAGAGAGAAATAAAGAGCGCAGAGAGAGAAATAAAGAGCGCAGAGAGAGAAATAAAGAGCGCAGAGAAATAAAGAGCGCAGAGAAAGAAAGAGCGCAGAGAGAGAAAGAAAGAGCGCAGAGAGAGAAAGAAAGAGCGCAAAGAGAGAAAAAAAGAGCGCAAAGAGAGAAAAAAAGAGCGCAGAGAGAAAGAAAGAAAGAGCGCAGAGAGAAAGAAAGAGCGCAGATAGAGAGCGCAGAGAGAGAAAGAGAAAGAAAGAGCGCAGAGAGAGAGAGAAAGAGCGCCGAGAGAGAGAAAGAGCGCAGAGAGAGAGAAAGAGAAAGAAAGAGCGCAGAGAGAGAGAGAGAGAAAGAGCGCAGAGAGAGAGAAAGAGCGCAGAGAAAGAAAGAGAAAGAAAGAGCGCAGAGAGAGAAAGAGCGCAGAGAGAGAGAGAGCGCAGAGAGAGAAAGAGCGCAGAAAAAGAAAGAGAAAGAAAGAGCGCAGAGAGAGAAAGAAAGAGCGCAGAGAGAAAGAAAGAAAGAGCGCAGAGAGAGAGAAAGAGCGCAGAGAGAGAAAGAGAAAGAAAGAGCGCAGAGAGAGAGAGAGAAAGAGAGCAGAGAGAGAGAGAAAGAGCGCAGAGAGAGAGAAAGAGCGCAGATAAAGAAAGAGAAAGAAAGAGCGCAGAGAGAGAAAGAGCGCAGAGAGAGAAAGAGCGCAGAGAGAGAGAGCGCAGAGAGAGAAAGAGCGCAGAGAGAAAGAAAGAGCGCAGAGAGAGAGAGAATGAGCGCAGAGAGAGAGAGAGAGAGAGCGCAGAGAGAGAGAAAGAGCGCAGAGAGAGAGAAAGAGCGCAGAGAGCGAGAGAAAGAGCGCAGAGAGAGAGAAAGAGCGCAGAGAGAGAGAAAGAGCGCAGAGAGAAAGAAAGAGCGCAGAGAGAGAGCGCAGAGAGAGAGAGAAAGAGCGCAGAGAGAGAGAGAAAGAACGCAGAGAGAGAGAAAGAGCGCAGAGAGAGAGAAAGAGCGCAGAGAGAGAGAAAGAGCGCAGAGAGAGAGAAAGAGCGCAGAGAAAGAGAAAGAGCGCAGAGAGAGAGAAAGAGCGCAGAGAGAGAAATAAAGAGCGCAGAGAGAGAAATAAAGAGCGCAGAGAGAGAAATAAAGAGCGCAGAGAGAGAAATAAAGAGCGCAGAGAAATAAAGAGCGCAGAGAAAGAAAGAGCGCAGAGAGAGAAAGAAAGAGCGCAGAGAGAGAAAGAAAGAGCGCAAAGAGAGAAAAAAAGAGCGCAAAGAGAGAAAAAAAGAGCGCAGAGAGAAAGAAAGGAAGAGCGCAGAGAGAAAGAAAGAGCGCAGATAGAGAGCGCAGAGAGAGAAAGAGAAAGAAAGAGCGCAGAGAGAGAGAGAGAGAGAAAGAGCGCCGAGAGAGAGAAAGAGCGCAGAGAGAGAGAAAGAAAGAGCGCAGAGAGAGAGAGAAAGAGCGCAGAGAGAGAGAAAGAGCGCAGAGAAAGAAAGAGAATGAAAGAGCGCAGAGAGAGAAAGAGCGCAGAGAGAGAGAGAGCGCAGAGAGAGAAAGAGCGCAGAGAAAGAAAGAGAAAGAAAGAGCGCAGAGAGAGAAAGAAAGAGCGCAGAAAGAAAGAAAGAGCGCAGAGAGAAAGAAAGAAAGAGCGCAGAGAGAGAGAAAGAGCGCAGAGAGAGAAAGAGAAAGAAAGAGCGCAGAGAGAGAGAGAGAAAGAGCGCAGAGAGAGAGAGAAAGAGCGCAGAGAGAGAGAAAGAGCGCAGATAAAGAAAAAGAAAGAAAGAGCGCAGAGAGAGAAAGAGCGCAGAGAGAGAAAGAGCGCAGAGAGAAAGAGCGCAGAGAGAGAAAGAGCGCAGAGAGAAAGAAAGAGCGCAGAGAGAGAGAGAATGAGCGCAGAGAGAGAGAGAGATAGCGCAGAGAGAGAGAAAGAGCGCAGAGAGAGAGAAAGAGCGCAGAGAGCGAGAGAAAGAGCGCAGAGAGAGAGAAAGAGCGCAGAGAGAGAGAGAAAGAGCGCAGAGAGAAAGAAAGAGCGCAGAGAGAGAGCGCAGAGAGAGAGAGAAAGAGCGCAGAGAGAGAGAGAAAGAGCGCAGAGAGAGAAATAAAGAGCGCAGAGAGAGAAATAAAGAGCGCAGAGAGAGAAATAAAGAGCGCAGAGAAAGAAAGAGCGCAGAGAGAGAGAAAGAAAGAGCGCAGAGAGAGAAAGAAAGAGCGCAAAGAGAGAAAAAAAGAGCGCAAAGAGAGAAAAAAAGAGCGCAGAGAGAAAGAAAGAAAGAGCGCAGAGAGAAAGAAAGAGCACAGAGAGAGAGAGCGCAAAGAGAGAAAGAGAAAGAAAGAGCGCAGAGAGAGAGAGAAAGAGCGCCGAGAGAGAGAAAGAGCGCAGAGAGAGAGAAAGAGAAAGAAAGAGCGCAGAGAGAGAAAGTGCGCAGAGAGAGAAAGAGCGCAGAGAGAAAGAAAGAGCGCAGAGAGAGAGAGAGAGAGCGCAGAGAGAGAAAGAAAGAGCGCAAAGAGAGAAAAAAAGAGCGCAGAAAGAAAGAAAAAGCGCAGAGAGAAAGAAAGAAAGAGCGCAGAGAGAGAGAAAGAGCGCAGAGAGAGAAAGAGAAAGAAAGAGCGCAGAGAGAGAGAGAGAAAGAGCGCAGAGAGAGAGAAAGAGCGCAGAGAGAGAGCGCAGAGAAAGAAAGAGAAAGAAAGAGCGCAGAGAGAGAAAGAGCGCAGAGAGAGAAAGAGCGCAGAGAGAGAAAGAGCGCAGAGAGAGAAAGAGCGCAGAGAGAGAGCGCAGAGAGAGAAAGAGTGCAGAGAGAGAGAGAAAGAGCGCAGAGAGAGAGAGAAAGAGCGCAGAGAGAGAGAGAAAGAGCGCAGAGAGAGAGAAAGAGCGCAGAGAGAGAGAAAGAGCGCAGAGAGAAAGAGCGCAGAGAGAGAGAAAGAGCGCAGAGAGAGAAATAAAGAGCGCAGAGAGAGAAATAAAGAGCGCAGAGAGAGAAATAAAGAGCGCAGAGAGAAATAAAGAGTGCAGAGAAAGAAAGAGCGCAGAGAGAGAGAAAGAAAGAGCGCAGAGAGAGAAAAAAGAGCGCAAAGAGAGAAAAAAAGAGCGCAAAGAGAGAAAAAAAGAGCGCAAAGAGAAAGAAAGAAAGAGCGCAGAGAGAAAGAAAGAGCGCAGATAGAGAGCGCAGAGAGAGAAAGAGAAAGAAAGAGCGCAGAGAGAGAGAGAGAGAAAGAGCGCCGAGAGAGAGAAAGAGCACAGAGAGAGAGAAAGAGCGCAGAGAGAGAGAAAGAAAGAGCGCAGAGAGAGAGAAAGAGCGCAGAGAGAGAGAGAAAGAACGCAGAGAGAGAGAAAGAGCGCAGAGAGAAAGAAAGTGCGCAGAGAGAGAGAAAGAGCGCAGAGAGAGAGAGAGAAAGAAAAAGCGCAGAGAAAGAAAGAGCGCAGAGAGAGGAAGAAAGAGCGCAGAGAGAGAGAGAGAAAGAAAGAGCGCAGAGAGAGAGAAAGAGCGCAGAGAGAGAGAGAGAAAGAACGCAGAGGGAGAGAAAGAGCGCAGAGAGAGAGAAAGAGCGCAGAGAGAGAGAAAGAGCGCAGAGAGAGAGAAAGAGCGCAGAGAGAGAGAGAGCGCAGAGAAAGAGAAAGAGCGCAGAGAGAGAGAAAGAGCGCAGAGAGAGAAATAAAGAGCGCAGAGAGAGAAATAAAGAGCGCAGAGAGAGAAATAAAGAGCGCAGAGAGAGAAATAAAGAGCGCAGAGAGAAATAAAGAGTGCAGAGAAAGAAAGAGCGCAGAGAGAGAGAAAGAAAGAGCGCAGAGAGAGAAAAAAGAGCGCAAAGAGAGAAAAAAAGAGCGCAAAGAGAGAAAAAAAGAGCGCAAAGAGAAAGAAAGAAAGAGCGCAGAGAGAAAGAAAGAGCGCAGATAGAGAGCGCAGAGAGAGAAAGAGAAAGAAAGAGCGCAGAGAGAGAGAGAGAGAAAGAGCGCCGAGAGAGAGAAAGAGCGCAGAGAGAGAGAAAGAGAAAGAAAGAGCGCAGAGAGAGAGAGAGAAAGAGTGCAGAGAGAGAGAAAGAGCGCAGAGAAAGAAAGAGAAAGAAAGAGCGCAGAGAGAGAAAGAGCGCAGAGAGAGAGAGAGCGCAGAGAGAGAAAGAGCGCAGAGAAAGAAAGAGAAAGAAAGAGCGCAGAGAGAGAAAGAGAGAGCGCAGAGAGAGAAAGAAAGAGCGCAGAAAGAAAGAAAGAGCGCAGAGAGAGAGAAAGAAAGAGCGCAGAGAGAGAGAAAGAAAGAGCGCAGAGAGAGAGAGAAAGAACGCAGAGAGAGAGAAAGAGTGCAGAGAGAGAGAAAGAGCGCAGAGAGAGAGAAAGAGCGCAGAGAGAGAGAAAGAGCGCAGAGAGAGAGAAAGAGCGCAGAGAAAGAGAAAGAGCGCAGAGAGAGAGAAAGAGCGCAGAGAGAGAAATAAAGAGCGCAGAGAGAGAAATAAAGAGCGCAGAGAGAGAAATAAAGAGCGCAGAGAAATAAAGAGCGCAGAGAAAGAAAGAGCGCAGAGAGAGAAAGAAAGAGCGCAGAGAGAGAAAGAAAGAGCGCAAAGAGAGAAAAAAAGAGCGCAAAGAGAGAAAAAAAGAGCGCAGAGAGAAAGAAAGAAAGAGCGCAGAGAGAAAGAAAGAGCGCAGATAGAGAGCGCAGAGAGAGAAAGAGAAAGAAAGAGCGCAGAGAGAGAGAGAAAGAGCGCCGAGAGAGAGAAAGAGCGCAGAGAGAGAGAAAGAGAAAGAAAGAGCGCAGAGAGAGAGAGAGAGAAAGAGCGCAGAGAGAGAGAAAGAGCGCAGAGAAAGAAAGAGAAAGAAAGAGCGCAGAGAGAGAAAGAGCGCAGAGAGAGAGAGAGCGCAGAGAGAGAAAGAGCGCAGAAAAAGAAAGAGAAAGAAAGAGCGCAGAGAGAGAAAGAAAGAGCGCAGAGAGAAAGAAAGAAAGAGCGCAGAGAGAGAGAAAGAGCGCAGAGAGAGAAAGAGAAAGAAAGAGCGCAGAGAGAGAGAGAGAAAGAGAGCAGAGAGAGAGAGAAAGAGCGCAGAGAGAGAGAAAGAGCGCAGATAAAGAAAGAGAAAGAAAGAGCGCAGAGAGAGAAAGAGCGCAGAGAGAGAAAGAGCGCAGAGAGAGAGAGCGCAGAGAGAGAAAGAGCGCAGAGAGAAAGAAAGAGCGCAGAGAGAGAGAGAATGAGCGCAGAGAGAGAGAGAGAGAGAGCGCAGAGAGAGAGAAAGAGCGCAGAGAGAGAGAAAGAGCGCAGAGAGCGAGAGAAAGAGCGCAGAGAGAGAGAAAGAGCGCAGAGAGAGAGAAAGAGCGCAGAGAGAAAGAAAGAGCGCAGAGAGAGAGCGCAGAGAGAGAGAGAAAGAGCGCAGAGAGAGAGAGAAAGAACGCAGAGAGAGAGAAAGAGCGCAGAGAGAGAGAAAGAGCGCAGAGAGAGAGAAAGAGCGCAGAGAGAGAGAAAGAGCGCAGAGAAAGAGAAAGAGCGCAGAGAGAGAGAAAGAGCGCAGAGAGAGAAATAAAGAGCGCAGAGAGAGAAATAAAGAGCGCAGAGAGAGAAATAAAGAGCGCAGAGAGAGAAATAAAGAGCGCAGAGAAATAAAGAGCGCAGAGAAAGAAAGAGCGCAGAGAGAGAAAGAAAGAGCGCAGAGAGAGAAAGAAAGAGCGCAAAGAGAGAAAAAAAGAGCGCAAAGAGAGAAAAAAAGAGCGCAGAGAGAAAGAAAGGAAGAGCGCAGAGAGAAAGAAAGAGCGCAGATAGAGAGCGCAGAGAGAGAAAGAGAAAGAAAGAGCGCAGAGAGAGAGAGAGAGAGAAAGAGCGCCGAGAGAGAGAAAGAGCGCAGAGAGAGAGAAAGAAAGAGCGCAGAGAGAGAGAGAAAGAGCGCAGAGAGAGAGAAAGAGCGCAGAGAAAGAAAGAGAATGAAAGAGCGCAGAGAGAGAAAGAGCGCAGAGAGAGAGAGAGCGCAGAGAGAGAAAGAGCGCAGAGAAAGAAAGAGAAAGAAAGAGCGCAGAGAGAGAAAGAAAGAGCGCAGAAAGAAAGAAAGAGCGCAGAGAGAAAGAAAGAAAGAGCGCAGAGAGAGAGAAAGAGCGCAGAGAGAGAAAGAGAAAGAAAGAGCGCAGAGAGAGAGAGAGAAAGAGCGCAGAGAGAGAGAGAAAGAGCGCAGAGAGAGAGAAAGAGCGCAGATAAAGAAAAAGAAAGAAAGAGCGCAGAGAGAGAAAGAGCGCAGAGAGAGAAAGAGCGCAGAGAGAAAGAGCGCAGAGAGAGAAAGAGCGCAGAGAGAAAGAAAGAGCGCAGAGAGAGAGAGAATGAGCGCAGAGAGAGAGAGAGATAGCGCAGAGAGAGAGAAAGAGCGCAGAGAGAGAGAAAGAGCGCAGAGAGCGAGAGAAAGAGCGCAGAGAGAGAGAAAGAGCGCAGAGAGAGAGAGAAAGAGCGCAGAGAGAAAGAAAGAGCGCAGAGAGAGAGCGCAGAGAGAGAGAGAAAGAGCGCAGAGAGAGAGAGAAAGAGCGCAGAGAGAGAAATAAAGAGCGCAGAGAGAGAAATAAAGAGCGCAGAGAGAGAAATAAAGAGCGCAGAGAAAGAAAGAGCGCAGAGAGAGAGAAAGAAAGAGCGCAGAGAGAGAAAGAAAGAGCGCAAAGAGAGAAAAAAAGAGCGCAAAGAGAGAAAAAAAGAGCGCAGAGAGAAAGAAAGAAAGAGCGCAGAGAGAAAGAAAGAGCACAGAGAGAGAGAGCGCAAAGAGAGAAAGAGAAAGAAAGAGCGCAGAGAGAGAGAGAAAGAGCGCCGAGAGAGAGAAAGAGCGCAGAGAGAGAGAAAGAGAAAGAAAGAGCGCAGAGAGAGAAAGTGCGCAGAGAGAGAAAGAGCGCAGAGAGAAAGAAAGAGCGCAGAGAGAGAGAGAGAGAGCGCAGAGAGAGAAAGAAAGAGCGCAAAGAGAGAAAAAAAGAGCGCAGAAAGAAAGAAAAAGCGCAGAGAGAAAGAAAGAAAGAGCGCAGAGAGAGAGAAAGAGCGCAGAGAGAGAAAGAGAAAGAAAGAGCGCAGAGAGAGAGAGAGAAAGAGCGCAGAGAGAGAGAAAGAGCGCAGAGAGAGAGCGCAGAGAAAGAAAGAGAAAGAAAGAGCGCAGAGAGAGAAAGAGCGCAGAGAGAGAAAGAGCGCAGAGAGAGAAAGAGCGCAGAGAGAGAAAGAGCGCAGAGAGAGAAAGAGCGCAGAGAGAGAAAGAGTGCAGAGAGAGAGAGAAAGAGCGCAGAGAGAGAGAGAAAGAGCGCAGAGAGAGAGAGAAAGAGCGCAGAGAGAGAGAAAGAGCGCAGAGAGAGAGAAAGAGCGCAGAGAGAAAGAGCGCAGAGAGAGAGAAAGAGCGCAGAGAAAGAGAAAGAGCGCAGAGAGAGAGAAAGAGCGCAGAGAGAGAAATAAAGAGCGCAGAGAGAGAAATAAAGAGCGCAGAGAGAGAAATAAAGAGCGCAGAGAGAGAAATAAAGAGTGCAGAGAGAGAAAGAAGAGCGCAAAGAGAGAAAAAAAGAGCGCAAAGAGAGAAAAAAAGAGCGCAGAGAGAAAGAAAGAAAGAGCGCAGAGAGAAAGAAAGAGCGCAGAGAGAGAGAGCGCAGAGAGAGAAAGAGAAAGAGCGCAGAAAGAGAGAGAGAGAGAGAGAGAGAAAGAGCGCCGAGAGAGAGAAAGAGCGCAGAGAGAGAGAAAGAGAAAGAAAGAGCGCAGAGAGAGAGAGAAAGAGCGCAGAGAGAGAGAAAGAGCGCAGAGAAAGAAAGAGAAAGAAAGAGCGCAGAGAGAGAGAGAGCGCAGAGAGAGAAAGAGCGCAGAGAAAGAAAGAGAAAGAAAGAGCGCAGAGAGAGAAAGAGAGAGCGCAGAGAGAGAAAGAAAGAGCGCAGAAAGAAAGAAAGAGCGCAGAGAGAAAGAAAGAAAGAGCGCAGAGAGAGAGAAAGAGCGCAGAGAGAGAAAGAGAAAGAAAGAGCGCAGAGAGAGAGAGAGAAAGAGCGCAGAGAGAGAGAGAAAGAGCGCAGAGAGAGAGAAAGAGCGCAGAGAAAGAAAGAGAAAGAAAGAGCGCAGAGAGAGAAAGAGCGCAGAGAGAGAAAGAGCGCAGAGAGAGAGAGAGCGCAGAGAGAGAGAGCGCAGAGAGAGAAAGAGCGCAGAGAGAAAGAAAGAGCGCAGAGAGAGAGAGAAAGAGCGCAGAGAGAGAGAAAGAGCGCAGAGAGAGAGAAAGAGCGCAGAGAGAAAGAAATAGCGCAGAGAGAGAGAGGAAGAAAGAGCGCAGAGAGAGAGAAAGAAAGAGCGCAGAGAGAAAAAAAGAGCACATAGAGAGAGAAAGAGCGCAGAGAGAGAGAAAGAAAGAGCGCAGAGAGAGAGAGAAAGAGCGCAGAGAGAGAGAGAAAGAGCGCAGAGAGAGAGAGAAAGAGCGCAGAGAGAGAAATAAAGAGCGCAGAGAGAGAAAGAAAGAGCGCAGAGAAAGAAAGAGCGCAGAGAGAGAGAAAAAAAGAGCGCAGAGAGAGAAAGAAAGAGAGCAGAGAGAGAGAGAAAGAGCGCAGAGAGAGAGAGAAAGAGCGCAGAGAGAGAGAAAGAGAAAGAAAGAGCACAGAGAGAGAAAGAAAGAGCGCAGAGAGAGAGAAAGAGCACAGAGAGAGAGAAAGAGCGCAGAGAGAGAGAAAGAAAGAGCGCAGAGAGAGAAAGAGCGCAGAGAGAGAAAGAAAGAGCGCAGAGAGAGAGAAAGAAAGAGCGCAGAGAGAGAGCGCAGAGAGAGAAATAAAGAGCGCAGAGAGAGAAATAAAGAGCGCAGAGAAAGAAAGAGCGCAGAGAGAGAGAGAAAGAAAGAGCGCAGAGAGAGAAAGAAAGAGCGCAGGGAGAGAAAGAAAGAGCGCAAAGAGAGAAAAAAAGAGCGCAAAGAGAGAAAAAAAGAGCGCAGAGAGAAAGAAAGAAAGAGCGCAGAGAGAAAGAAAGAGCGCAGAGAGAGAGAGAGAGAGCGCAGAGAGAGAAAGAGAAAGAAAGAGCACAGAGAGAGAGAGAGAGAAAGAGCGCCGAGAGAGAGAGAGAGAGAGCGCAGAGAGAGAGAAAGAGAAAGAAAGAGCGCAGAGAGAGAAAGTGCGCAGAGAGAGAAAGTGCGCAGAGAGAGAAAGAGCGCAGAGAGAAAGAAAGAGCGCAGAGAGAGAGAGAGAAAGAGCGCAAAGAGAGAAAAAAAGAGCGCAGAAAGAAAGAAACAGCGCAGAGAGAAAGAAAGAAAGAGCGCAGAGAGAGAGAAAGAGCGCAGAGAGAGAAAGAGAAAGAAAGAGCGCAGAGAGAGAGAGAAAGAGCACAGAGAGAGAGAGAAAGAGCGCAAAGAGAGAGAAAGAGCGCAGAGAGAGAAAGAAAGAGCGCAGAGAGAGAAAGAGCGCAGAGAGAGAAAGAGCACAGAGAGAGAAAGAGCGCAGAGAGAGAAAGAGCGCAGAGAGAGAAAGAGCGCAGAGAGAGAAAGAGCGCAGAGAGAAAGAAGAGCGCAGAGAGAGAAAGAGCGCAGAGAGAAAGAAAGAGCGCAGATTGAAAGAAAGAGCGCAGAGAGAGAGAGAAAGAGCGCAGAGAGAGAGAGAAAGAGCTTAGAGAGAGAGAAAAAAGTGCGCAGAGAGAGAGAAAAAAAGAGCGCAGAGAGAAAGAAAGAGCGCAGAGAGAGAAAGAAAGAGCGCAGAGAGAGAAAGAAAGAGCGCAGAGAGTGAGAGAGAAAGAGCGCAGAGAGAGAGAGAAAGAAAGAGCGCAGAGAGAGAGAGAAAGAAAGAGCGCAGAGATAGAAAGAAATAGCGCAGAGAGAGAAAGAAATAGCGCAGAGAGAGAGAAAGAGCGCAGAGAGAGAGAGGAAGAAAGAGCGCAGAGAGAGAGAAAGAAAGAGCGCAGAGAGAAAGAAAGAGCACATAGAGAGAGAAAGAGCGCAGAGAGAGAGAGAAAGAGCGCAGAGAGAAAGAGAGAGCGCAGAGAGAGAGAGCGCAGACAGAGAGAGCGCAGAGAGAGAGCGCAGAGAGAAAGAGAGAGAGCGCAGAGAGAGAGAAAAAAAGAGCGCAGAGAGAGAGAAAGAGCGTAGAGAAAAAAAGAGCGCAGATAGAGAGAGAGGAAGAAAGAGCGCAGACAGAGAAAGAAAGAGCGCAGAGAGAGAAAGAAAGAGCCACACTGTAATGGGGACCGGTTAGACCACAGGGGCCAATGTGAGATTGGGTGGGTCAGGCCGGGCCAGAAATACCGTTACATTTGGAGGCACTGCTGAGATCAGATCTGTCATCAGGACAGGCTCTAGCTAGGCACACTGGGAAACAGGGAGAGTGTCTGCTGCCACTTTGTGCTGCGTAGGGACGGACCTAGGGGTAGTCAGGGGGCTGACGGGATATTGTCAGTTCGCAGGGACAACCTAGGGGCCTGAAGGGAGTGAGGGGTCTGGAGCCGGGCTATAGCTGACCGAGTCACCTTGAGGCAGTGCTAGTTGGTAGGATGCCTGTTAACATGGTCAGGAATCCTGGAGAGGGTCTGCGCTAGGCTGACCAAGACAGGTAGACGCCCCAAGTACTGCATGGCAGAGCCAGAGTACCTAGCCCATTCCAGACACTCACCGTAGGGAGCACAGACTGGGAGGAAGGAGTCACAGCAGACACTGAGAGAGTGAGCCTAGCCTGAGGTAGTGCAACACTGGGTCACACCTAGATAAGGTACACATGTGGTGGTGCATCTGAAGCTAATCTTTATTGTACCGGTGTGGTGGCTGCCCCGCAGAGTGGAGCCCCATGTACGATAACTGTTATGAGAGAGTGGAGGATCCGCGTGGTGCGGAGAACATGAAATGGCGGACAGAGGCTGATGGGGAGGGCACCCGTGGCGTGCAACCCACTGAAGAGCAGACTGTCGCCGAATTGTCATTAACGAATCTGCTCTGGAGCGGAGCGAAGGCCGTGGCTGCCCCGTTTTTATCCTGTCTGGGACAGCGAGGGGCCACCCTTGAAGAGTGTGAGGATATTGTAATAATTGGGGGAGAACCCCGTGAGGAGAGCAAACAAATGGACTTTTTGGGCTTAAAAGTCAACCAAAATGGCGGTTCCCGCTTGCTAGGGAAACCGCATGGGCCAGTCGCAGAGAAAATGGCTGACGCAGGACTTGCAAAGAGCTGGCCGGGAATGGCGCGAACAGCAGAGCCCCGCCCTGATGGGGGGCATGGCGCGAAAGCTATAGCTGCGCCGGGATGGACAGTGACTAATTCAGCCCCTGTGCTGAGTCAACCGCTAAGTCTATGGGACCCTCCGACGATTTCTACCAGGGGGAGTCAGTTTCAACTATGGCCTGTGGGGATGCACCCACGGGGCCCAGGGACTGATATCCAGACGGCGCCACTACAAAAAGTAGTTCCGGCCGCGGGAGTGAATTACCAAAAAGAAGGATACTTTGCACGCAAAGCTGCTGCAAGGAGAAGGCGGGAACTAGCCGCGGGAAAAGACTACAGCTCGGAGGAGGAAACTGGCACGAAAACGCAGACCGCGCCCACCAGGACTGAGAAAGGCGCGGCCTTAATTAAGGGGCATGATATTCCCCTGTGGGACCCGCCCATTATTGCAACCCCTGGGGGCGGGTTTCACTCTCACAACATTATGGCTGGTTGGAGACAGTCCGAACCACAAGTACCGGGTCCATGGTTCTGGCCGTATACTGGGGGGACGGGGACGACTCCCATTAACCCCTGACTATACCGGGGATACGCTTATCACAATGCCTTTCTGGTCTGTGCTGAAGCAGGGCATTCTGGCAGGCAAGTGGCTTGACCTTTATTAGTGAGCCTGGTTACCCCCTCTCGGAACCACAGACTTAGAAATCGCCAGCTCATATACAGTGCATAAAATATATTTATATATATACCCTTATACACCATTTTAATAAAAAATATCACAAAATTCTTCTAAGTCCCTCGGGAAGAGTGAAAGACGCGTACGTTCATTTTCAGAGCTCCTAGACCTTCCTATAAGAAGTTAGCTAAAAAGTAGCTTCGAAAAACGCTTAGGTTAAGTTTCAGAGTTGCTTCTAATGTACCAAAGCTGGACTTAGACATAATTTCACTCTCACAACATTATGGCTGGTTGGAGACAGTCCGAACCACAAGTACCGGGTCCATGGTTCTGGCCGTATACTGGGGGGACTGGGACGACTCCCATTAACCCCTGACTATACCGGGGATACGCTTATCACAATGCCTTTCTGGTCTGTGCTGAAGCAGGGCATTCTGGCAGCCAAGTGGCTTGACCTTTATTAGTGAGCCTGGTTACCCCCTCTCGGAACCACAGACTTAGAAATCGCCAGCTCATATACAGTGCATAAAATATATTTATATATATACCCTTATACACCATTTTAATAAAAAATATCACAAAATTCTTCTAAGTCCCTCGGGAAGAGAGAAAGACGCGTACGTTCATTTTCAGAGCTCCTAGACCTTCCTATAAGAAGTTAGCTAAAAAGTAGCTTCGAAAAACGCTTAGGTTAAGTTTCAGAGTTGCTTCTAATGTACCAAAGCTGGACTTAGACATAATTTCACTCTCACAACATTATGGCTGGTTGGAGACAGTCCGAACCACAAGTACCGGGTCCATGGTTCTGGCCGTATACTGGGGGGACGGGGACGACTCCCATTAACCCCTGACTATACCGGGGATACGCTTATCACAATGCCTTTCTGGTCTGTGCTGAAGCAGGGCATTCTGGCAGGCAAGTGGCTTGACCTTTATTAGTGAGCCTGGTTACCCCCTCTGGAACCACAGACTTAGAAATCGCCAGCTCATATACAGTGCATAAAATATATTTATATATATACCGTTATACACCATTTTAATAAAAAATATCACAAAATTCTTCTAAGTCCCTCGGGAAGAGTGAAAGACGCGCACGTTCATTTTCAGAGCTCCTACACCTTCCTATAAGAAGTTAGCCAAAAAGTAGCTTCGAAAAACGCTTAGGTTAAGTTTCAGAGTTGCTTCTAATGTACCAAAGCTGGACTTAGACATAATGTCACTCACAACATTATGGCTGGTTGGAGACAGTCCGAACCACAAGTACCGGGTCCATGGTTCTGGCCGTATACTGGGGGGACGGGGACGACTCCCATTAACCCCTGACTATACCGGGGATACGCTTATCACAATGCCTTTCTGGTCTGTGCTGAAGCAGGGCATTCTGGCAGCCAAGTGGCTTGACCTTTATTAGTGAGCCTGGTTACCCCCTCTCGGAACCACAGACTTAGAAATCGCCAGCTCATATACAGTGCATAAAATATATTTATATATATACCCTTATACACCATTTTAATAAAAAAATATCACAAAATTCTTCTAAGTCCCTCGGGAAGAGTGAAAGACGCGCACGTTCATTTTCAGAGCTCCTAGACCTTCCTATAAGAAGTTAGCCAAAAAGTAGCTTCGAAAAACGCTTAGGTTAAGTTTCAGAGTTGCTTCTAATGTACCAAAGCTGGACTTAGACATAATTTCACTCTCACAACATTATGGCTGGTTGGAGACAGTCCGAACCACAAGTACCGGGTCCATGGTTCTGGCCGTATACTGGGGGGACGGGGACGACTCCCATTAACCCCTGACTATACCGGGGATACGCTTATCACAATGCCTTTCTGGTCTGTGCTGAAGCAGGGCATTCTGGCAGCCAAGTGGCTTGACCTTTATTAGTGAGCCTGGTTACCCCCTCTCGGAACCACAGACTTAGAAATCGCCAGCTCATATACAGTGCATAAAATATATTTATATATATACCCTTATACACCATTTTAATAAAAAATATCACAAAATTCTTCTAAGTCCCTCGGGAAGAGTGAAAGACGCGCACGTTCATTTTCAGAGCTCCTAGACCTTCCTATAAGAAGTTAGCCAAAAAGTAGCTTCGAAAAACGCTTAGGTTAAGTTTCAGAGTTGCTTCTAATGTACCAAAGCTGGACTTAGACATAATTTCACTCTCACAACATTATGGCTGGTTGGAGACAGTCCGAACCACAAGTACCGGGTCCATGGTTCTGGCCGTTTACTGGGGGGACGGGGACGACTCCCATTAACCCCTGACTATACCGGGGATACGCTTATCACAATGCCTTTCTGGTCTGTGCTGAAGCAGGGCATTCTGGCAGAAAAGTGGCTTGACCTTTATTAGTGAGCCTGGTTACCCCCTCTCGGAACCACAGACTTAGAAATTGCCAGCTCATATACAGTGCATAAAATATATTTATATATATACCCTTATACACCATTTTAATAAAAAATATCACAAAATTCTTCTAAGTCCCTCGGGAAGAGTGAAAGACGCGCACCTTCATTTTCAGAGCTCCTAGACCTTCCTATAAGAAGTTAGCCAAAAAGTAGCTTCGAAAAACGCTTAGGTTAAGTTTCAGAGTTGCTTCTAATGTACCAAAGCTGGACTTAGACATAATTTCACTCTCACAACATTATGGCTGGTTGGAGACAGTCCGAACCACAAGTACCGGGTCCATGGTTCTGGCCGTATACTGGGGGGACGGGGACGACTCCCATTAACCCCTGACTATACCGGGGATACGCTTATCACCATGCCTTTCTGGTCTGTGCTGAAGCAGGGCATTCTGGCAGCCAAGTGGCTTGACCTTTATTAGTGAGCCTGGTTACCCCCTCTCGGAACCACAGACATAGAAATCGCCAGCTCATATACAGTGCATAAAATATATTTATATATATACCCTTATACACCATTTTAATAAAAAATATCACAAAATTCTTCTAAGTCCCTCGGGAAGAGTGAAAGACGCGCACGTTCATTTTCAGAGCTCCTAGACCTTCCTATAAGAAGTTAGCCAAAAAGTAGCTTCGAAAAACGCTTAGGTTAAGTTTCAGAGTTGCTTCTAATGTACCAAAGCTGGACTTAGACATAATTTCACTCTCACAACATTATGGCTGGTTGGAGACAGTCCGAACCACAAGTACCGGGTCCATGGTTCTGGCCGTTTACTGGGGGGACGGGGACGACTCCCATTAACCCCTGACTATACCGGGGATACGCTTATCACAATGCCTTTCTGGTCTGTGCTGAAGCAGGGCATTCTGGCAGAAAAGTGGCTTGACCTTTATTAGTGAGCCTGGTTACCCCCTCTCGGAACCACAGACTTAGAAATTGCCAGCTCATATACAGTGCATAAAATATATTTATATATATACCCTTATACACCATTTTAATAAAAAATATCACAAAATTCTTCTAAGTCCCTCGGGAAGAGTGAAAGACGCGCACCTTCATTTTCAGAGCTCCTAGACCTTCCTATAAGAAGTTAGCCAAAAAGTAGCTTCGAAAAACGCTTAGGTTAAGTTTCAGAGTTGCTTCTAATGTACCAAAGCTGGACTTAGACATAATTTCACTCTCACAACATTATGGCTGGTTGGAGACAGTCCGAACCACAAGTACCGGGTCCATGGTTCTGGCCGTATACTGGGGGGACGGGGACGACTCCCATTAACCCCTGACTATACCGGGGATACGCTTATCACAATGCCTTTCTGGTCTGTGCTGAAGCACGGCATTCTGGCAGCCAAGTGGCTTGACCTTTATTAGTGAGCCTGGTTACCCCCTCTCGGAACCACAGACTTAGAAATCGCCAGCTCATATACAGTGCATAAAATATATTTATATATATACCCTTATACACCATTTTAATAAAAAATATCACAAAATTCTTCTAAGTCCCTCGGGAACAGTGAAAGACGCGCACGTTCATTTTCAGAGCTCCTAGACCTTCCTATAAGAAGTTAGGCAAAAAGTAGCTTCGAAAAACGCTTAGGTTAAGTTTCAGAGTTGCTTCTAATGTACCAAAGCTGGACTTAGACATAATTTCACTCTCACAACATTATGGCTGGTTGGAGAGAGTCCGAACCACAAGTACCGGGTCCATGGTTCTGGCCGTATACTGGGGGGACGGGGACGACTCCCATTAACCCCTGACTATACCGGGGATACGCTTATCACAATGCCTTTCTGGTCTGTGCTGAAGCAGGGCATTCTGGCAGCCAAGTGGCTTGACCTTTATTAGTGAGCCTGGTTACCCCCTCTCGGAACCACAGACTTAGAAATCGCCAGCTCATAAACAGTGCATAAAATATTTTTATATATATACCCTTATACACCATTTTAATAAAAAATATCACAAAATTCTTCTAAGTCCCTCGGGAAGAGTGAAAGACGCGCACCTTCATTTTCAGAGCTCCTAGACCTTCCTATAAGAAGTTAGCCAAAAAGTAGCTTCGAAAAACGCTTAGGTTAAGTTTCAGAGTTGCTTCTAATGTACCAAAGCTGGACTTAGACATAATTTCACTCTCACAACATTATGGCTGGTTGGAGACAGTCCGAACCACAAGTACCGGGTCCATGGTTCTGGCCGTATACTGGGGGGACGGGGACGACTCCCATTAACCCCTGACTATACCGGGGATACGCTTATCACCATGCCTTTCTGGTCTGTGCTGAAGCAGGGCATTCTGGCAGCCAAGTGGCTTGACCTTTATTAGTGAGCCTGGTTACCCCCTCTCGGAACCACAGACTTAGAAATCGCCAGCTCATATACAGTGCATAAAATATATTTATATATATACCCTTATACACCATTTTAATAAAAAAATATCACAAAATTCTTCTAAGTCCCTCGGGAAGAGTGAAAGACGCGCACGTTCATTTTCAGAGCTCCTAGACCTTCCTATAAGAAGTTAGCCAAAAAGTAGCTTCGAAAAACGCTTAGGTTAAGTTTCAGAGTTGCTTCTAATGTACCAAAGCTGGACTTAGACATAATTTCACTCTCACAACATTATGGCTGGTTGGAGACAGACCGAACCACAAGTACCGGGTCCATGGTTCTGGCCGTTTACTGGGGGGACGGGGACGACTCCCATTAACCCCTGACTATACCGGGGATACGCTTATCACAATGCCTTTCTGGTCTGTGCTGAAGCAGGGCATTCTGGCAGAAAAGTGGCTTGACCTTTATTAGTGAGCCTGGTTACCCCCTCTCGGAACCACAGACTTAGAAATTGCCAGCTCATATACAGTGCATAAAATATATTTATATATATACCCTTATACACCATTTTAATAAAAAATATCACAAAATTCTTCTAAGTCCCTCGGGAAGAGTGAAAGACGCGCACCTTCATTTTCAGAGCTCCTAGACCTTCCTATAAGAAGTTAGCCAAAAAGTAGCTTCGAAAAACGCTTAGGTTAAGTTTCAGAGTTGCTTCTAATGTACCAAAGCTGGACTTAGACATAATTTCACTCTCACAACATTATGGCTGGTTGGAGACAGTCCGAACCACAAGTACCGGGTCCATGGTTCTGGCCGTATACTGGGGGGACGGGGACGACTCCCATTAACCCCTGACTATACCGGGGATACGCTTATCACAATGCCTTTCTGGTCTGTGCTGAAGCACGGCATTCTGGCAGCCAAGTGGCTTGACCTTTATTAGTGAGCCTGGTTACCCCCTCTCGGAACCACAGACTTAGAAATCGCCAGCTCATATACAGTGCATAAAATATATTTATATATATACCCTTATACACCATTTTAATAAAAAATATCACAAAATTCTTCTAAGTCCCTCGGGAAGAGTGAAAGACGCGCACGTTCATTTTCAGAGCTCCTAGACCTTCCTATAAGAAGTTAGCCAAAAAGTAGCTTCGAAAAACGCTTAGGTTAAGTTTCAGAGTTGCTTCTAATGTACCAAAGCTGGACTTAGACATAATTTCACTCTCACAACATTATGGCTGGTTGGAGAGAGTCCGAACCACAAGTACCGGGTCCATGGTTCTGGCCGTATACTGGGGGGACGGGGACGACTCCCATTAACCCCTGACTATACCGGGGATACGCTTATCACAATGCCTTTCTGGTCTGTGCTGAAGCAGGGCATTCTGGCAGCCAAGTGGCTTGACCTTTATTAGTGAGCCTGGTTACCCCCTCTCGGAACCACAGACTTAGAAATCGCCAGCTCATATACAGTGCATAAAATATTTTTATATATATACCCTTATACACCATTTTTATAAAAAATATCACAAAATTCTTCTAAGTCCCTCGGGAAGAGTGAAAGACGCGCACGTTCATTTTCAGAGCTCCTAGACCTTCCTATAAGAAGTTAGCCAAAAAGTAGCTTCGAAAAACGCTTAGGTTAAGTTTCAGAGTTGCTTCTAATGTACCAAAGCTGGACTTAGACATAATTTCACTCTCACAACATTATGGCTGGTTGGAGACAGTCCGAACCACAAGTACCGGGTCCATGGTTCTGGCCGTATACTGGGGGGACGGGGACGACTCCCATTAACCCCTGACTATACCGGGGATACGCTTATCACAATGCCTTTCTGGTCTGTGCTGAAGCACGGCATTCTGGCAGCCAAGTGGCTTGACCTTTATTAGTGAGCCTGGTTACCCCCTCTCGGAACCACAGACTTAGAAATCGCCAGCTCATATACAGTGCATAAAATATATTTATATATATACCCTTATACACCATTTTAATAAAAAATATCACAAAATTCTTCTAAGTCCCTCGGGAAGAGTGAAAGACGCGCACGTTCATTTTCAGAGCTCCTAGACCTTCCTATAAGAAGTTAGCCAAAAAGTAGCTTCGAAAAACGCTTAGGTTAAGTTTCAGAGTTGCTTCTAATGTACCAAAGCTGGACTTAGACATAATTTCACTCTCACAACATTATGGCTGGTTGGAGAGAGTCCGAACCACAAGTACCGGGTCCATGGTTCTGGCCGTATACTGGGGGGACGGGGACGACTCCCATTAACCCCTGACTATACCGGGGATACGCTTATCACAATGCCTTTCTGGTCTGTGCTGAAGCAGGGCATTCTGGCAGCCAAGTGGCTTGACCTTTATTAGTGAGCCTGGTTACCCCCTCTCGGAACCACAGACTTAGAAATCGCCAGCTCATATACAGTGCATAAAATATTTTTATATATATACCCTTATACACCATTTTTATAAAAAATATCACAAAATTCTTCTAAGTCCCTCGGGAAGAGTGAAAGACGCGCACGTTCATTTTCAGAGCTCCTAGACCTTCCTATAAGAAGTTAGCCAAAAAGTAGCTTCGAAAAACGCTTAGGTTAAGTTTCAGAGTTGCTTCTAATGTACCAAAGCTGGACTTAGACATAATTTCACTCTCACAACATTATGGCTGGTTGGAGAGAGTCCGAACCACAAGTACCGGGTCCATGGTTCTGGCCGTATACTGGGGGGACGGGGACGACTCCCATTAACCCCTGACTATACCGGGGATACGCTTATCACAATGCCTTTCTGGTCTGTGCTGAAGCAGGGCATTCTGGCAGCCAAGTGGCTTGACCTTTATTAGTGAGCCTGGTTACCCCCTCTCGGAACCACAGACTTAGAAATCGCCAGCTCATATACAGTGCATAAAATATTTTTATATATATACCCTTATACACCATTTTTATAAAAAATATCACAAAATTCTTCTAAGTCCCTCGGGAAGAGTGAAAGACGCGCACGTTCATTTTCAGATCTCCTAGACCTTCCTATAAGAAGTTAGCCAAAAAGTAGCTTCGAAAAACGCTTAGGTTAAGTTTCAGAGTTGCTTCTAATGTACCAAAGCTGGACTTAGACATAATTTCACTCTCACAACATTATGGCTGGTTGGAGACAGTCCGAACCACAAGTACCGGGTCCATGGTTCTGGCCGTATACTGGGGGGACGGGGACGACTCCCATTAACCCCTGACTATACCGGGGATACGCTTATCACAATGCCTTTCTGGTCTGTGCTGAAGCACGGCATTCTGGCAGCCAAGTGGCTTGACCTTTATTAGTGAGCCTGGTTACCCCCTCTCGGAACCACAGACTTAGAAATCGCCAGCTCATATACAGTGCATAAAATATATTTATATATATACCCTTATACACCATTTTAATAAAAAATATCACAAAATTCTTCTAAGTCCCTCGGGAAGAGTGAAAGACGCGCACGTTCATTTTCAGAGCTCCTAGACCTTCCTATAAGAAGTTAGCCAAAAAGTAGCTTCGAAAAACGCTTAGGTTAAGTTTCAGAGTTGCTTCTAATGTACCAAAGCTGGACTTAGACATAATTTCACTCTCACAACATTATGGCTGGTTGGAGACAGTCCGAACCACAAGTACCGGGTCCATGGTTCTGGCCGTATACTGGGGGGACGGGGACGACTCCCATTAACCCCTGACTATACCGGGGATACGCTTATCACAATGCCTTTCTGGTCTGTGCTGAAGCAGGGCATTCTGGCAGCCAAGTGGCTTGACCTTTATTAGTGAGCCTGGTTACCCCCTCTCGGAACCACAGACTTAGAAATCGCCAGCTCATATACAGTGCATAAAATATTTTTATATATATACCCTTATACACCATTTTTATAAAAAATATCACAAAATTCTTCTAAGTCCCTCGGGAAGAGTGAAAGACGCGCACGTTCATTTTCAGAGCTCCTAGACCTTCCTATAAGAAGTTAGCCAAAAAGTAGCTTCGAAAAACGCTTAGGTTAAGTTTCAGAGTTGCTTCTAATGTACCAAAGCTGGACTTAGACATAATTTCACTCTCACAACATTATGGCTGGTTGGAGAGAGTCCGAACCACAAGTACCGGGTCCATGGTTCTGGCCGTATACTGGGGGGACGGGGACGACTCCCATTAACCCCTGACTATACCGGGGATACGCTTATCACAATGCCTTTCTGGTCTGTGCTGAAGCAGGGCATTCTGGCAGCCAAGTGGCTTGACCTTTATTAGTGAGCCTGGTTACCCCCTCTCGGAACCACAGACTTAGAAATCGCCAGCTCATATACAGTGCATAAAATATTTTTATATATATACCCTTATACACCATTTTTATAAAAAATATCACAAAATTCTTCTAAGTCCCTCGGGAAGAGTGAAAGACGCGCACGTTCATTTTCAGAGCTCCTAGACCTTCCTATAAGAAGTTAGCCAAAAAGTAGCTTCGAAAAACGCTTAGGTTAAGTTTCAGAGTTGCTTCTAATGTACCAAAGCTGGACTTAGACATAATTTCACTCTCACAACATTATGGCTGGTTGGAGAGAGTCCGAACCACAAGTACCGGGTCCATGGTTCTGGCCGTATACTGGGGGGACGGGGACGACTCCCATTAACCCCTGACTATACCGGGGATACGCTTATCACAATGCCTTTCTGGTCTGTGCTGAAGCAGGGCATTCTGGCAGCCAAGTGGCTTGACCTTTATTAGTGAGCCTGGTTACCCCCTCTCGGAACCACAGACTTAGAAATCGCCAGCTCATATACAGTGCATAAAATATTTTTATATATATACCCTTATACACCATTTTTATAAAAAATATCACAAAATTCTTCTAAGTCCCTCGGGAAGAGTGAAAGACGCGCACGTTCATTTTCAGAGCTCCTAGACCTTCCTATAAGAAGTTAGCCAAAAAGTAGCTTCGAAAAACGCTTAGGTTAAGTTTCAGAGTTGCTTCTAATGTACCAAAGCTGGACTTAGACATAATTTCACTCTCACAACATTATGGCTGGTTGGAGACAGTCCGAACCACAAGTACCGGGTCCATGGTTCTGGCCGTATACTGGGGGGACGGGGACGACTCCCATTAACCCCTGACTATACCGGGGATACGCTTATCACAATGCCTTTCTGGTCTGTGCTGAAGCAGGGCATTCTGGCAGCCAAGTGGCTTGACCTTTATTAGTGAGCCTGGTTACCCCCTCTCGGAACCACAGACTTAGAAATCGCCAGCTCATATACAGTGCATAAAATATTTTTATATATATACCCTTATACACCATTTTTATAAAAAATATCACAAAATTCTTCTAAGTCCCTCGGGAAGAGTGAAAGACGCGCACGTTCATTTTCAGATCTCCTAGACCTTCCTATAAGAAGTTAGCCAAAAAGTAGCTTCGAAAAACGCTTAGGTTAAGTTTCAGAGTTGCTTCTAATGTACCAAAGCTGGACTTAGACATAATTTCACTCTCACAACATTATGGCTGGTTGGAGACAGTCCGAACCACAAGTACCGGGTCCATGGTTCTGGCCGTATACTGGGGGGACGGGGACGACTCCCATTAACCCCTGACTATACCGGGGATACGCTTATCACAATGCCTTTCTGGTCTGTGCTGAAGCACGGCATTCTGGCAGCCAAGTGGCTTGACCTTTATTAGTGAGCCTGGTTACCCCCTCTCGGAACCACAGACTTAGAAATCGCCAGCTCATATACAGTGCATAAAATATATTTATATATATACCCTTATACACCATTTTAATAAAAAATATCACAAAATTCTTCTAAGTCCCTCGGGAACAGTGAAAGACGCGCACGTTCATTTTCAGAGCTCCTAGACCTTCCTATAAGAAGTTAGCCAAAAAGTAGCTTCGAAAAACGCTTAGGTTAAGTTTCAGAGTTGCTTCTAATGTACCAAAGCTGGACTTAGACATAATTTCACTCTCACAACATTATGGCTGGTTGGAGAGAGTCCGAACCACAAGTACCGGGTCCATGGTTCTGGCCGTATACTGGGGGGACGGGGACGACTCCCATTAACCCCTGACTATACCGGGGATACGCTTATCACAATGCCTTTCTGGTCTGTGCTGAAGCAGGGCATTCTGGCAGCCAAGTGGCTTGACCTTTATTAGTGAGCCTGGTTACCCCCTCTCGGAACCACAGACTTAGAAATCGCCAGCTCATATACAGTGCATAAAATATTTTTATATATATACCCTTATACACCATTTTTATAAAAAATATCACAAAATTCTTCTAAGTCCCTCGGGAAGAGTGAAAGACGCGCACGTTCATTTTCAGATCTCCTAGACCTTCCTATAAGAAGTTAGCCAAAAAGTAGCTTCGAAAAACGCTTAGGTTAAGTTTCAGAGTTGCTTCTAATGTACCAAAGCTGGACTTAGACATAATTTCACTCTCACAACATTATGGCTGGTTGGAGACAGTCCGAACCACAAGTACCGGGTCCATGGTTCTGGCCGTATACTGGGGGGACGGGGACGACTCCCATTAACCCCTGACTATACCGGGGATACGCTTATCACAATGCCTTTCTGGTCTGTGCTGAAGCACGGCATTCTGGCAGCCAAGTGGCTTGACCTTTATTAGTGAGCCTGGTTACCCCCTCTCGGAACCACAGACTTAGAAATCGCCAGCTCATATACAGTGCATAAAATATATTTATATATATACCCTTATACACCATTTTAATAAAAAATATCACAAAATTCTTCTAAGTCCCTCGGGAAGAGTGAAAGACGCGCACGTTCATTTTCAGAGCTCCTAGACCTTCCTATAAGAAGTTAGCCAAAAAGTAGCTTCGAAAAACGCTTAGGTTAAGTTTCAGAGTTGCTTCTAATGTACCAAAGCTGGACTTAGACATAATTTCACTCTCACAACATTATGGCTGGTTGGAGACAGTCCGAACCACAAGTACCGGGTCCATGGTTCTGGCCGTATACTGGGGGGACGGGGACGACTCCCATTAACCCCTGACTATACCGGGGATACGCTTATCACAATGCCTTTCTGGTCTGTGCTGAAGCAGGGCATTCTGGCAGCCAAGTGGCTTGACCTTTATTAGTGAGCCTGGTTACCCCCTCTCGGAACCACAGACTTAGAAATCGCCAGCTCATATACAGTGCATAAAATATTTTTATATATATACCCTTATACACCATTTTTATAAAAAATATCACAAAATTCTTCTAAGTCCCTCGGGAAGAGTGAAAGACGCGCACGTTCATTTTCAGAGCTCCTAGACCTTCCTATAAGAAGTTAGCCAAAAAGTAGCTTCGAAAAACGCTTAGGTTAAGTTTCAGAGTTGCTTCTAATGTACCAAAGCTGGACTTAGACATAATTTCACTCTCACAACATTATGGCTGGTTGGAGAGAGTCCGAACCACAAGTACCGGGTCCATGGTTCTGGCCGTATACTGGGGGGACGGGGACGACTCCCATTAACCCCTGACTATACCGGGGATACGCTTATCACAATGCCTTTCTGGTCTGTGCTGAAGCAGGGCATTCTGGCAGCCAAGTGGCTTGACCTTTATTAGTGAGCCTGGTTACCCCCTCTCGGAACCACAGACTTAGAAATCGCCAGCTCATATACAGTGCATAAAATATTTTTATATATATACCCTTATACACCATTTTTATAAAAAATATCACAAAATTCTTCTAAGTCCCTCGGGAAGAGTGAAAGACGCGCACGTTCATTTTCAGAGCTCCTAGACCTTCCTATAAGAAGTTAGCCAAAAAGTAGCTTCGAAAAACGCTTAGGTTAAGTTTCAGAGTTGCTTCTAATGTACCAAAGCTGGACTTAGACATAATTTCACTCTCACAACATTATGGCTGGTTGGAGAGAGTCCGAACCACAAGTACCGGGTCCATGGTTCTGGCCGTATACTGGGGGGACGGGGACGACTCCCATTAACCCCTGACTATACCGGGGATACGCTTATCACAATGCCTTTCTGGTCTGTGCTGAAGCAGGGCATTCTGGCAGCCAAGTGGCTTGACCTTTATTAGTGAGCCTGGTTACCCCCTCTCGGAACCACAGACTTAGAAATCGCCAGCTCATATACAGTGCATAAAATATTTTTATATATATACCCTTATACACCATTTTTATAAAAAATATCACAAAATTCTTCTAAGTCCCTCGGGAAGAGTGAAAGACGCGCACGTTCATTTTCAGAGCTCCTAGACCTTCCTATAAGAAGTTAGCCAAAAAGTAGCTTCGAAAAACGCTTAGGTTAAGTTTCAGAGTTGCTTCTAATGTACCAAAGCTGGACTTAGACATAATTTCACTCTCACAACATTATGGCTGGTTGGAGACAGTCCGAACCACAAGTACCGGGTCCATGGTTCTGGCCGTATACTGGGGGGACGGGGACGACTCCCATTAACCCCTGACTATACCGGGGATACGCTTATCACAATGCCTTTCTGGTCTGTGCTGAAGCAGGGCATTCTGGCAGCCAAGTGGCTTGACCTTTATTAGTGAGCCTGGTTACCCCCTCTCGGAACCACAGACTTAGAAATCGCCAGCTCATATACAGTGCATAAAATATTTTTATATATATACCCTTATACACCATTTTTATAAAAAATATCACAAAATTCTTCTAAGTCCCTCGGGAAGAGTGAAAGACGCGCACGTTCATTTTCAGATCTCCTAGACCTTCCTATAAGAAGTTAGCCAAAAAGTAGCTTCGAAAAACGCTTAGGTTAAGTTTCAGAGTTGCTTCTAATGTACCAAAGCTGGACTTAGACATAATTTCACTCTCACAACATTATGGCTGGTTGGAGACAGTCCGAACCACAAGTACCGGGTCCATGGTTCTGGCCGTATACTGGGGGGACGGGGACGACTCCCATTAACCCCTGACTATACCGGGGATACGCTTATCACAATGCCTTTCTGGTCTGTGCTGAAGCACGGCATTCTGGCAGCCAAGTGGCTTGACCTTTATTAGTGAGCCTGGTTACCCCCTCTCGGAACCACAGACTTAGAAATCGCCAGCTCATATACAGTGCATAAAATATATTTATATATATACCCTTATACACCATTTTAATAAAAAATATCACAAAATTCTTCTAAGTCCCTCGGGAACAGTGAAAGACGCGCACGTTCATTTTCAGAGCTCCTAGACCTTCCTATAAGAAGTTAGCCAAAAAGTAGCTTCGAAAAACGCTTAGGTTAAGTTTCAGAGTTGCTTCTAATGTACCAAAGCTGGACTTAGACATAATTTCACTCTCACAACATTATGGCTGGTTGGAGAGAGTCCGAACCACAAGTACCGGGTCCATGGTTCTGGCCGTATACTGGGGGGACGGGGACGACTCCCATTAACCCCTGACTATACCGGGGATACGCTTATCACAATGCCTTTCTGGTCTGTGCTGAAGCAGGGCATTCTGGCAGCCAAGTGGCTTGACCTTTATTAGTGAGCCTGGTTACCCCCTCTCGGAACCACAGACTTAGAAATCGCCAGCTCATATACAGTGCATAAAATATTTTTATATATATACCCTTATACACCATTTTTATAAAAAATATCACAAAATTCTTCTAAGTCCCTCGGGAAGAGTGAAAGACGCGCACGTTCATTTTCAGAGCTCCTAGACCTTCCTATAAGAAGTTAGCCAAAAAGTAGCTTCGAAAAACGCTTAGGTTAAGTTTCAGAGTTGCTTCTAATGTACCAAAGCTGGACTTAGACATAATTTCACTCTCACAACATTATGGCTGGTTGGAGACAGTCCGAACCACAAGTACCGGGTCCATGGTTCTGGCCGTATACTGGGGGGACGGGGACGACTCCCATTAACCCCTGACTATACCGGGGATACGCTTATCACAATGCCTTTCTGGTCTGTGCTGAAGCACGGCATTCTGGCAGCCAAGTGGCTTGACCTTTATTAGTGAGCCTGGTTACCCCCTCTCGGAACCACAGACTTAGAAATCGCCAGCTCATATACAGTGCATAAAATATATTTATATATATACCCTTATACACCATTTTAATAAAAAATATCACAAAATTCTTCTAAGTCCCTCGGGAACAGTGAAAGACGCGCACGTTCATTTTCAGAGCTCCTAGACCTTCCTATAAGAAGTTAGCCAAAAAGTAGCTTCGAAAAACGCTTAGGTTAAGTTTCAGAGTTGCTTCTAATGTACCAAAGCTGGACTTAGACATAATTTCACTCTCACAACATTATGGCTGGTTGGAGAGAGTCCGAACCACAAGTACCGGGTCCATGGTTCTGGCCGTATACTGGGGGGACGGGGACGACTCCCATTAACCCCTGACTATACCGGGGATACGCTTATCACAATGCCTTTCTGGTCTGTGCTGAAGCAGGGCATTCTGGCAGCCAAGTGGCTTGACCTTTATTAGTGAGCCTGGTTACCCCCTCTCGGAACCACAGACTTAGAAATCGCCAGCTCATATACAGTGCATAAAATATTTTTATATATATACCCTTATACACCATTTTTATAAAAAATATCACAAAATTCTTCTAAGTCCCTCGGGAAGAGTGAAAGACGCGCACGTTCATTTTCAGAGCTCCTAGACCTTCCTATAAGAAGTTAGCCAAAAAGTAGCTTCGAAAAACGCTTAGGTTAAGTTTCAGAGTTGCTTCTAATGTACCAAAGCTGGACTTAGACATAATTTCACTCTCACAACATTATGGCTGGTTGGAGACAGTCCGAACCACAAGTACCGGGTCCATGGTTCTGGCCGTATACTGGGGGGACGGGGACGACTCCCATTAACCCCTGACTATACCGGGGATACGCTTATCACAATGCCTTTCTGGTCTGTGCTGAAGCACGGCATTCTGGCAGCCAAGTGGCTTGACCTTTATTAGTGAGCCTGGTTACCCCCTCTCGGAACCACAGACTTAGAAATCGCCAGCTCATATACAGTGCATAAAATATATTTATATATATACCCTTATACACCATTTTAATAAAAAATATCACAAAATTCTTCTAAGTCCCTCGGGAAGAGTGAAAGACGCGCACGTTCATTTTCAGAGCTCCTAGACCTTCCTATAAGAAGTTAGCCAAAAAGTAGCTTCGAAAAACGCTTAGGTTAAGTTTCAGAGTTGCTTCTAATGTACCAAAGCTGGACTTAGACATAATTTCACTCTCACAACATTATGGCTGGTTGGAGACAGTCCGAACCACAAGTACCGGGTCCATGGTTCTGGCCGTATACTGGGGGGACGGGGACGACTCCCATTAACCCCTGACTATACCGGGGATACGCTTATCACAATGCCTTTCTGGTCTGTGCTGAAGCAGGGCATTCTGGCAGCCAAGTGGCTTGACCTTTATTAGTGAGCCTGGTTACCCCCTCTCGGAACCACAGACTTAGAAATCGCCAGCTCATATACAGTGCATAAAATATATTTATATATATACCCTTATACACCATTTTAATAAAAAATATCACAAATTTCTTCTAAGTCCCTCGGGAAGAGTGAAAGACGCGCACGTTCATTTTCAGAGCTCCTAGACCTTCCTATAAGAAGTTAGCCAAAAAGTAGCTTCGAAAAACGCTTAGGTTAAGTTTCAGAGTTGCTTCTAATGTACCAAAGCTGGACTTAGACATAATTTCACTCTCACAACATTATGGCTGGTTGGAGAGAGTCCGAACCACAAGTACCGGGTCCATGGTTCTGGCCGTATACTGGGGGGACGGGGACGACTCCCATTAACCCCTGACTATACCGGGGATACGCTTATCACAATGCCTTTCTGGTCTGTGCTGAAGCAGGGCATTCTGGCAGCCAAGTGGCTTGACCTTTATTAGTGAGCCTGGTTACCCCCTCTCGGAACCACAGACTTAGAAATCGCCAGCTCATATACAGTGCATAAAATATTTTTATATATATACCCTTATACACCATTTTTATAAAAAATATCACAAAATTCTTCTAAGTCCCTCGGGAAGAGTGAAAGACGCGCACGTTCATTTTCAGAGCTCCTAGACCTTCCTATAAGAAGTTAGCCAAAAAGTAGCTTCGAAAAACGCTTAGGTTAAGTTTCAGAGTTGCTTCTAATGTACCAAAGCTGGACTTAGACATAATTTCACTCTCACAACATTATGGCTGGTTGGAGACAGTCCGAACCACAAGTACCGGGTCCATGGTTCTGGCCGTATACTGGGGGGACGGGGACGACTCCCATTAACCCCTGACTATACCGGGGATACGCTTATCACAATGCCTTTCTGGTCTGTGCTGAAGCACGGCATTCTGGCAGCCAAGTGGCTTGACCTTTATTAGTGAGCCTGGTTACCCCCTCTCGGAACCACAGACTTAGAAATCGCCAGCTCATATACAGTGCATAAAATATATTTATATATATACCCTTATACACCATTTTAATAAAAAATATCACAAAATTCTTCTAAGTCCCTCGGGAAGAGTGAAAGACGCGCACGTTCATTTTCAGAGCTCCTAGACCTTCCTATAAGAAGTTAGCCAAAAAGTAGCTTCGAAAAACGCTTAGGTTAAGTTTCAGAGTTGCTTCTAATGTACCAAAGCTGGACTTAGACATAATTTCACTCTCACAACATTATGGCTGGTTGGAGACAGTCCGAACCACAAGTACCGGGTCCATGGTTCTGGCCGTATACTGGGGGGACGGGGACGACTCCCATTAACCCCTGACTATACCGGGGATACGCTTATCACAATGCCTTTCTGGTCTGTGCTGAAGCAGGGCATTCTGGCAGCCAAGTGGCTTGACCTTTATTAGTGAGCCTGGTTACCCCCTCTCGGAACCACAGACTTAGAAATCGCCAGCTCATATACAGTGCATAAAATATTTTTATATATATACCCTTATACACCATTTTTATAAAAAATATCACAAAATTCTTCTAAGTCCCTCGGGAAGAGTGAAAGACGCGCACGTTCATTTTCAGATCTCCTAGACCTTCCTATAAGAAGTTAGCCAAAAAGTAGCTTCGAAAAACGCTTAGGTTAAGTTTCAGAGTTGCTTCTAATGTACCAAAGCTGGACTTAGACATAATTTCACTCTCACAACATTATGGCTGGTTGGAGACAGTCCGAACCACAAGTACCGGGTCCATGGTTCTGGCCGTATACTGGGGGGACGGGGACGACTCCCATTAACCCCTGACTATACCGGGGATACGCTTATCACAATGCCTTTCTGGTCTGTGCTGAAGCACGGCATTCTGGCAGCCAAGTGGCTTGACCTTTATTAGTGAGCCTGGTTACCCCCTCTCGGAACCACAGACTTAGAAATCGCCAGCTCATATACAGTGCATAAAATATATTTATATATATACCCTTATACACCATTTTAATAAAAAATATCACAAAATTCTTCTAAGTCCCTCGGGAAGAGTGAAAGACGCGCACGTTCATTTTCAGAGCTCCTAGACCTTCCTATAAGAAGTTAGCCAAAAAGTAGCTTCGAAAAACGCTTAGGTTAAGTTTCAGAGTTGCTTCTAATGTACCAAAGCTGGACTTAGACATAATTTCACTCTCACAACATTATGGCTGGTTGGAGAGAGTCCGAACCACAAGTACCGGGTCCATGGTTCTGGCCGTATACTGGGGGGACGGGGACGACTCCCATTAACCCCTGACTATACCGGGGATACGCTTATCACAATGCCTTTCTGGTCTGTGCTGAAGCAGGGCATTCTGGCAGCCAAGTGGCTTGACCTTTATTAGTGAGCCTGGTTACCCCCTCTCGGAACCACAGACTTAGAAATCGCCAGCTCATATACAGTGCATAAAATATTTTTATATATATACCCTTATACACCATTTTTATAAAAAATATCACAAAATTCTTCTAAGTCCCTCGGGAAGAGTGAAAGACGCGCACGTTCATTTTCAGAGCTCCTAGACCTTCCTATAAGAAGTTAGCCAAAAAGTAGCTTCGAAAAACGCTTAGGTTAAGTTTCAGAGTTGCTTCTAATGTACCAAAGCTGGACTTAGACATAATTTCACTCTCACAACATTATGGCTGGTTGGAGAGAGTCCGAACCACAAGTACCGGGTCCATGGTTCTGGCCGTATACTGGGGGGACGGGGACGACTCCCATTAACCCCTGACTATACCGGGGATACGCTTATCACAATGCCTTTCTGGTCTGTGCTGAAGCACGGCATTCTGGCAGCCAAGTGGCTTGACCTTTATTAGTGAGCCTGGTTACCCCCTCTCGGAACCACAGACTTAGAAATCGCCAGCTCATATACAGTGCATAAAATATATTTATATATATACCCTTATACACCATTTTAATAAAAAATATCACAAAATTCTTCTAAGTCCCTCGGGAAGAGTGAAAGACGCGCACGTTCATTTTGAGAGCTCCTAGACCTTCCTATAAGAAGTTAGCCAAAAAGTAGCTTCGAAAAACGCTTAGGTTAAGTTTCAGAGTTGCTTCTAATGTACCAAAGCTGGACTTAGACATAATTTCACTCTAATTTTACCGCTGAACCTAAAAATGGGTAGAAAGTACTTTTTCTCCCTTCCTGTTAATGCCACAGACGTCGCCTTTACAGGGCACACGTTTTCTATCTTCCCCGCTTCAGCCCATGAAATATTGAGCTTCAAATCTGTTGTTAACGTGGTGTAAAAAAGTTGCTCACAGCTGTTCTAGGAACACATTGTGAAATCGCGTATATCTTTGCTTCTACTAATAGCAATGTATTGTGCTTTGCTTTACACACTATTCTACAGTCAAGAGGAGAGAATTCATCAAGTTTAATAAGCAAAAACACTGTATAAGTCGATTTTCAGCATTATTGTGTGACCGGGAAAACCACAGTCACAAGCCGAGATGCAGTTCCATAGAAACTTGCCATTTTACCGCTGAACTTAAAAATGGGTAGAAAGTACTTTTTCTCCCTTCCTGTTAATGCCACAGACTTGGCCTTTACAGGGCACACGTTTTCTATCTTCCCCGCTTCAGCCCATGAAATATTGAGCTTCAAATGTGTTGTTAACATTGTGTAAAAAAGTTGCTCACAGCTGTTCTAGGAACACATTGTGAAATCGCGTATATCTTTTCTTCTACACATAGGAATGTATTGTGCTTTGCTTAACACACTATTCTACAGTCAAGAGGAGAGAATTCATCAAGTTTAATAAGCAAAAACACTGTATAAGTCGAATTTCAGCATTTTTGTGTGACCGGGAAAACCACAGTCACAAGAGGAGATGCAGTTCCATAGAAACTTGCCATTTTACCGCTGAACCTAAAAATGGGTAGAAAGTACTTTTTCTCCCTTCCTGTTAATGCCACAGACTTCGCCTTTACAGGGCACACGTTTTCTATCTTCCCCGCTTCAGCCCATGAAATATTGAGCTTCAAATGTGTTGTTAACATTGTGTAAAAAAGTTGCTCACAGCTGTTCTAGGAACACATTGTGAAATCGCGTATATCTTTGCTTCTACACATAGCAATGTATTGTGCTTTGCTTTACACACTATTCTACAGTCAAGAGGAGAGAATTCATCAAGTTTAAGAAGCAAAAACACTCTATAAGTCGAATTTCAGCATTTTTGTGTGACCGGGAAAACCACAGTCACAAGCCGAGATGCAGTTCCATAGAAACTTGCCATTTTACCGCTGAACCTAAAAATGGGTAGAAAGTACTTTTTCTCCCTTCCTGTTAATGCCACAGACTTCGCCTTTACAGGGCACACGTTTTCTATCTTCCCCGCTTCAGCCCATGAAATATTGAGCTTGAAATGTGTTGTTAACATTGTGTAAAAAAGTTGCTCACAGCTGTTCTAGGAACACATTGTGAAATCGCGTATATCTTTTCTTCTACACATAGGAATATATTGTGCTTTGCTTAACACACTATTCTACAGTCAAGAGGAGAGAAGTCATCAAGTTTAATAAGCAAAAACACTGTATAAGTCGAATTTCAGCATTTTTGTGTGACCGGGAAAACCACAGTCACAAGCCGAGATGCAGTTCCATAGAAACTTGCCATTTTACCGCTGAACCTAAAAATGGGTAGAAAGTACTTTTTCTCCCTTCCTGTTAATGCCACAGACTTCGCCTTTACAGGGCACACGTTTTGTATCTACCCCGCTTCAGCCCATGAAATATTGAGCTTCAAATGTGTTGTTAACATTGTGTAAAAAAGTTGCTCACAGCTGTTCTAGGAACACATTGTGAAATCGCGTATATCTTTGCTTCTACACATAGGAATGTATTGTGCTTTGCTTTACACACTATTCTACAGTCAAGAGGAGAGAATTCATCAAGTTTAATAAGCACAAACACTGTATAAGTCGAATTTCAGCATTTTTGTGTGACCGGGAAAACCACAGTCACAAGCCGAGATGCAGTTCCATAGAAACTTGCCATTTTACCGCTGAACCTAAAAATGGGTAGAAAGTACTTTTTCTCCCTTCCTGTTAATGCCACAGACGTCGCCTTTACAGGGCACACGTTTTCTATCTTCCCCGCTTCAGCCCATGAAATATTGAGCTTCAAATCTGTTGTTAACGTGGTGTAAAAAAGTTGCTCACAGCTGTTCTAGGAACACATTGTGAAATCGCGTATATCTTTGCTTCTACTAATAGCAATGTATTGTGCTTTGCTTTACACACTATTCTACAGTCAAGAGGAGAGAATTCATCAAGTTTAATAAGCAAAAACACTGTATAAGTCGATTTTCAGCATTATTGTGTGACCGGGAAAACCACAGTCACAAGCCGAGATGCAGTTCCATAGAAACTTGCCATTTTACCGCTGAACCTAAAAATGGGTAGAAAGTACTTTTTCTCCCTTCCTGTTAATGCCACAGACTTCGCCTTTACAGGGCACACGTTTTCTATCTTCCCCGCTTCAGCCCATGAAATATTGAGCTTCAAATCTGTTGTTAACGTGGTGTAAAAAAGTTGCTCACAGCTGTTCTAGGAACACATTGTGAAATCGCGTATATCTTTGCTTCTACACATAGGAATGTATTGTGCTTTGCTTTACACACTATTCTACAGTCAAGAGGAGAGAATTCATCAAGTTTAATAAGCAAAAACACTGTATAAGTCGAATTTCAGCATTTTTGTGTGACCGGGAAAACCACAGTCACAAGCCGAGATGCAGTTCCATAGAAACTTGCCATTTTACCGCTGAACCTAAAAATGGGTAGAAAGTACTTTTTCTCCCTTCCTGTTAATGCCACAGACTTGGCCTTTACAGGGCACACGTTTTCTATCTTCCCCGCTTCAGCCCATGAAATATTGAGCTTCAAATGTGTTGTTAACATTGTGTAAAAAAGTTGCTCACAGCTGTTCTAGGAACACATTGTGAAATCGCGTATATCTTTTCTTCTACACATAGGAATGTATTGTGCTTTGCTTAATACACTATTCTACAGTCAAGAGGAGAGAATTCATCAAGTTTAATAAGCAAAAACACTGTATAAGTCGATTTTCAGCATTATTGTGTGACCGGGAAAACCACAGTCACAAGACGAGATGCAGTTCCATAGAAACTTGCCATTTTACCGCTGAACCTAAAAATGGGTAGAAAGTACTTTTTCTCCCTTCCTGTTAATGCCACAGACTTCGCCTTTACAGGGCACACGTTTTCTATCTTCCCCGCTTCAGCCCATGAAATATTGAGCTTCAAATGTGTTGTTAACTTTGTGTAAAAAAGTTGCTCACAGCTGTTCTAGGAACACATTGTGAAATCGCGTATATCTTTTCTTCTACACATAGGAATGTATTGTGCTTTGCTTTACACACTATTCTACAGTCAAGAGGAGAGAATTCATCAAGTTTAATAAGCAAATACACTGTATAAGTCGAATTTCAGCATTTTTGTGTGACCGGGAAAACCACAGTCACAAGCCGAGATGCAGTTCCATAGAAACTTGCCATTTTACCGCTGAACCTAAAAATGGGTAGAAAGTACTTTTTCTCCCGTCCTGTTAATGCCACAGACGTCGCCTTTACAGGGCACACGTTTTCTATCTTCCCCGCTTCAGCCCATGAAATATTGAGCTTCAAATCTGTTGTTAACGTTGTGTAAAAAAGTTGCTCACAGCTGTTCTAGGAACACATTGTGAAATCGCGTATATCTTTGCTTCTACTAATAGCAATGTATTGTGCTTTGCTTTACACACTATTCTACAGTCAAGAGGAGAGAATTCATCAAGTTTAATAAGCAAAAACACTGTATAAGTCGATTTTCAGCATTATTGTGTGACCGGGAAAACCACAGTCACAAGCCGAGATGCAGTTCCATAGAAACTTGCCATTTTACCGCTGAACCTAAAAATGGGTAGAAAGTACTTTTTCTCCCTTCCTGTTAATGCCACAGACTTCGCCTTTACAGGGCACACGTTTTCTATCTTCCCCGCTTCAGCCCATGAAATATTGAGCTTCAAATGTGTTGTTAACATTGTGTAAAAAAGTTGCTCACAGCTGTTCTAGGAACACATTGTGAAATCGCGTATATCTTTGCTTCTACACATAGGAATGTATTGTGCTTTGCTTTACACACTATTCTACAGTCAAGAGGAGAGAATTCATCAAGTTTAATAAGCACAAACACTGTATAAGTCGAATTTCAGCATTTTTGTGTGACCGGGAAAACCACAGTCACAAGCCGAGATGCAGTTCCATAGAAACTTGCCATTTTACCGCTGAACCTAAAAATGGGTAGAAAGTACTTTTTCTCCCTTCCTGTTAATGCCACAGACTTGGCCTTTACAGGGCACACGTTTTCTATCTTCCCCGCTTCAGCCCATGAAATATTGAGCTTCAAATGTGTTGTTAACATTGTGTAAAAAAGTTGCTCACAGCTGTTCTAGGAACACATTGTGAAATCGCGTATATCTTTTCTTCTACACATAGGAATGTATTGTGCTTTGCTTAACACACTATTCTACAGTCAAGAGGAGAGAATTCATCAAGTTTAATAAGCAAAAACACTGTATAAGTCGAATTTCAGCATTTTTGTGTGACCGGGAAAACCACAGTCACAAGAGGAGATGCAGTTCCATAGAAACTTGCCATTTTACCGCTGAACCTAAAAATGGGTAGAAAGTACTTTTTCTCCCTTCCTGTTAATGCCACAGACTTCGCCTTTACAGGGCACACGTTTTCTATCTTCCCCGCTTCAGCCCATGAAATATTGAGCTTCAAATGTGTTGTTAACATTGTGTAAAAAAGTTGCTCACAGCTGTTCTAGGAACACATTGTGAAATCGCGTATATCTTTGCTTCTACACATAGCAATGTATTGTGCTTTGCTTTACACACTATTCTACAGTCAAGAGGAGAGAATTCATCAAGTTTAAGAAGCAAAAACACTCTATAAGTCGAATTTCAGCATTTTTGTGTGACCGGGAAAACCACAGTCACAAGCCGAGATGCAGTTCCATAGAAACTTGCCATTTTACCGCTGAACCTAAAAATGGGTAGAAAGTACTTTTTCTCCCTTCCTGTTAATGCCACAGACTTCGCCTTTACAGGGCACACGTTTTCTATCTTCCCCGCTTCAGCCCATGAAATATTGAGCTTCAAATGTGTTGTTAACATTGTGTAAAAAAGTTGCTCACAGCTGTTCTAGGAACACATTGTGAAATCGCGTATATCTTTTCTTCTACACATAGGAATGTATTGTGCTTTGCTTAACACACTATTCTACAGTCAAGAGGAGAGAAGTCATCAAGTTTAATAAGCAAAAACACTGTATAAGTCGAATTTCAGCATTTTTGTGTGACCGGGAAAACCACAGTCACAAGCCGAGATGCAGTTCCATAGAAACTTGCCATTTTACCGCTGAACCTAAAAATGGGTAGAAAGTACTTTTTCTCCCTTCCTGTTAATGCCACAGACTTCGCCTTTACAGGGCACACGTTTTGTATCTACCCCGCTTCAGCCCATGAAATATTGAGCTTCAAATGTGTTGTTAACATTGTGTAAAAAAGTTGCTCACAGCTGTTCTAGGAACACATTGTGAAATCGCGTATATCTTTGCTTCTACACATAGGAATGTATTGTGCTTTGCTTTACACACTATTCTACAGTCAAGAGGAGAGAATTCATCAAGTTTAATAAGCACAAACACTGTATAAGTCGAATTTCAGCATTTTTGTGTGACCGGGAAAACCACAGTCACAAGCCGAGATGCAGTTCCATAGAAACTTGCCATTTTACCGCTGAACCTAAAAATGGGTAGAAAGTACTTTTTCTCCCTTCCTGTTAATGCCACAGACTTGGCCTTTACAGGGCACACGTTTTCTATCTTCCCCGCTTCAGCCCATGAAATATTGAGCTTCAAATGTGTTGTTAACATTGTGTAAAAAAGTTGCTCACAGCTGTTCTAGGAACACATTGTGAAATCGCGTATATCTTTTCTTCTACACATAGGAATGTATTGTGCTTTGCTTAATACACTATTCTACAGTCAAGAGGAGAGAATTCATCAAGTTTAATAAGCAAAAACACTGTATAAGTCGATTTTCAGCATTATTGTGTGACCGGGAAAACCACAGTCACAAGCCGAGATGCAGTTCCATAGAAACTTGCCATTTTACCGCTGAACCTAAAAATGGGTAGAAAGTACTTTTTCTCCCTTCCTGTTAATGCCACAGACTTCGCCTTTACAGGGCACACGTTTTCTATCTTCCCCGCTTCAGCCCATGAAATATTGAGCTTCAAATGTGTTGTTAACTTTGTGTAAAAAAGTTGCTCACAGCTGTTCTTGGAACACATTGTGAAATCGCGTATATCTTTTCTTCTACACATAGGAATGTATTGTGCTTTGCTTTACACACTATTCTACAGTCAAGAGGAGAGAATTCATCAAGTTTAATAAGCAAATACACTGTATAAGTCGAATTTCAGCATTTTTGTGTGACCGGGAAAACCACAGTCACAAGCCGAGATGCAGTTCCATAGAAACTTGCCATTTTACCGCTGAACCTAAAAATGGGTTGAAAGTACTTTTTCTCCCTTCCTGTTAATGCCACAGACGTCGCCTTTACAGGGCACACGTTTTCTATCTTCCCCGCTTCAGCCCATGAAATATTGAGCTTCAAATCTGTTGTTAACGTGGTGTAAAAAAGTTGCTCACAGCTGTTCTAGGAACACATTGTGAAATCGCGTATATCTTTGCTTCTACTAATAGCAATGTATTGTGCTTTGCTTTACACACTATTCTACAGTCAAGAGGAGAGAATTCATCAAGTTTAATAAGCAAATACACTGTATAAGTCGAATTTCAGCATTTTTGTGTGACCGGGAAAACCACAGTCACAAGCCGAGATGCAGTTCCATAGAAACTTGCCATTTTACCGCTGAACCTAAAAATGGGTTGAAAGTACTTTTTCTCCCTTCCTGTTAATGCCACAGACGTCGCCTTTACAGGGCACACGTTTTCTATCTTCCCCGCTTCAGCCCATGAAATATTGAGCTTCAAATCTGTTGTTAACGTGGTGTAAAAAAGTTGCTCACAGCTGTTCTAGGAACACATTGTGAAATCGCGTATATCTTTGCTTCTACTAATAGCAATGTATTGTGCTTTGCTTTACACACTATTCTACAGTCAAGAGGAGAGAATTCATCAAGTTTAATAAGCAAAAACACTGTATAAGTCGATTTTCAGCATTATTGTGTGACCGGGAAAACCACAGTCACAAGCCGAGATGCAGTTCCATAGAAACTTGCCATTTTACCGCTGAACCTAAAAATGGGTAGAAAGTACTTTTTCTCCCTTCCTGTTAATGCCACAGACTTCGCCTTTACAGGGCACACGTTTTCTATCTTCCCCGCTTCAGCCCATGAAATATTGAGCTTCAAATGTGTTGTTAACATTGTGTAAAAAAGTTGTTCACAGCTGTTCTAGGAACACATTGTGAAATCGCGTATATCTTTGCTTCTACACATAGGAATGTATTGTGCTTTGCTTTACACACTATTCTACAGTCAAGAGGAGAGAATTCATCAAGTTTAATAAGCAAAAACACTGTATAAGTCGAATTTCAGCATTTTTGTGTGACCGGGAAAACCACAGTCACAAGAGGAGATGCAGTTCCATAGAAACTTGCCATTTTACCGCTGAACCTAAAAATGGGTAGAAAGTACGTTTTCTCCCTTCCTGTTAATGCCACAGACTTCGCCTTTACAGGGCACACGTTTTCTATCTTCCCCGCTTCAGCCCATGAAATATTGAGCTTCAAATGTGTTGTTAACATTGTGTAAAAAAGTTGCTCACAGCTGTTCTAGGAACACATTGTGAAATCGCGTATATCTTTGCTTCTACACATAGCAATGTATTGTGCTTTGCTTTACACACTATTCTACAGTCAAGAGGAGAGAATTCATCAAGTTTAATAAGCAAAAACACTCTATAAGTCGAATTTCAGCATTTTTGTGTGACCGGGAAAACCACAGTCACAAGCCGAGATGCAGTTCCATAGAAACTTGCCATTTTACCGCTGAACCTAAAAATGGGTAGAAAGTACTTTTTCTCCCTTCCTGTTAATGCCACAGACTTCGCCTTTACAGGGCACACGTTTTGTATCTACCCCGCTTCAGCCCATGAAATATTGAGCTTCAAATGTGTTGTTAACATTGTGTAAAAAAGTTGCTCACAGCTGTTCTAGGAACACATTGTGAAATCGCGTATATCTTTGCTTCTACACATAGGAATGTATTGTGCTTTGCTTTACACACTATTCTACAGTCAAGAGGAGAGAATTCATCAAGTTTAATAAGCACAAACACTGTATAAGTCGAATTTCAGCATTTTTGTGTGACCGGGAAAACCACAGTCACAAGCCGAGATGCAGTTCCATAGAAACTTGCCATTTTACCGCTGAACCTAAAAATGGGTAGAAAGTACTTTTTCTCCCTTCCTGTTAATGCCACAGACTTGGCCTTTACAGGGCACACGTTTTCTATCTTCCCCGCTTCAGCCCATGAAATATTGAGCTTCAAATGTGTTGTTAACATTGTGTAAAAAAGTTGCTCACAGCTGTTCTAGGAACACATTGTGAAATCGCGTATATCTTTTCTTCTACACATAGGAATGTATTGTGCTTTGCTTAATACACTATTCTACAGTCAAGAGGAGAGAATTCATCAAGTTTAATAAGCAAAAACACTGTATAAGTCGATTTTCAGCATTATTGTGTGACCGGGAAAACCACAGTCACAAGCCGAGATGCAGTTCCATAGAAACTTGCCATTTTACCGTTGAACCTAAAAATGGGTAGAAAGTACTTTTTCTCCCTTCCTGTTAATGCCACAGACTTGGCCTTTACAGGGCACACGTTTTCTATCTTCCCCGCTTCAGCCCATGAAATATTGAGCTTCAAATGTGTTGTTAACATTGTGTAAAAAAGTTGCTCACAGCTGTTCTAGGAACACATTGTGAAATCGCGTATATCTTTGCTTCTACACATAGGAATGTATTGTGCTTTGCTTAACACACTATTCTACAGTCAAGAGGAGAGAATTCATCAAGTTTAATAAGCAAAAACACTGTATAAGTCGAATTTCAGCATTTTTGTGTGACCGGGAAAACCACAGTCACAAGCCGAGATGCAGTTCCATAGAAACTTGCCATTTTACCGCTGAACCTAAAAATGGGTAGAAAGTACTTTTTCTCCCTTCCTGTTAATGCCACAGACTTCGCCTTTACAGGGCACACGTTTTCTATCTTCCCCGCTTCAGCCCATGAAATATTGAGCTTCAAATGTGTTGTTAACATTGTGTAAAAAAGTTGCTCACAGCTGTTCTAGGAACACATTGTGAAATCGCGTATATCTTTGCTTCTACACATAGGAATGTATTGTGCTTTGCTTAACACACTATTCTACAGTCAAGAGGAGAGAATTCATCAAGTTTAATAAGCAAAAACACTGTATAAGTCGAATTTCAGCATTTTTGTGTGACCGGGAAAACCACAGTCACAAGAGGAGATGCAGTTCCATAGAAACTTGCCATTTTACCGCTGAACCTAAAAATGGGTAGAAAGTACTTTTTCTCCCTTCCTGTTAATGCCACAGACTTCGCCTTTACAGGGCACACGTTTTCTATCTTCCCCGCTTCAGCCCATGAAATATTGAGCTTCAAATGTGTTGTTAACATTGTGTAAAAAAGTTGCTCACAGCTGTTCTAGGAACACATTGTGAAATCGCGTATATCTTTGCTTCTACACATAGCAATGTATTGTGCTTTGCTTTACACACTATTCTACAGTCAAGAGGAGAGAATTCATCAAGTTTAAGAAGCAAAAACACTCTATAAGTCGAATTTCAGCATTTTTGTGTGACCGGGAAAACCACAGTCACAAGCCGAGATGCAGTTCCATAGAAACTTGCCATTTTACCGCTGAACCTAAAAATGGGTAGAAAGTACTTTTTCTCCCTTCCTGTTAATGCCACAGACTTCGCCTTTACAGGGCACACGTTTTCTATCTTCCCCGCTTCAGCCCATGAAATATTGAGCTTCAAATGTGTTGTTAACATTGTGTAAAAAAGTTGCTCACAGCTGTTCTAGGAACACATTGTGAAATCGCGTATATCTTTTCTTCTACACATAGGAATGTATTGTGCTTTGCTTAACACACTATTCTACAGTCAAGAGGAGAGAAGTCATCAAGTTTAATAAGCAAAAACACTGTATAAGTCGAATTTCAGCATTTTTGTGTGACCGGGAAAACCACAGTCACAAGAGGAGATGCAGTTCCATAGAAACTTGCCATTTTACCGCTGAACCTAAAAATGGGTAGAAAGTACTTTTTCTCCCTTCCTGTTAATGCCACAGACTTCGCCTTTACAGGGCACACGTTTTCTATCTTCCCCGCTTCAGCCCATGAAATATTGAGCTTCAAATGTGTTGTTAACATTGTGTAAAAAAGTTGCTCACAGCTGTTCTAGGAACACATTGTGAAATCGCGTATATCTTTGCTTCTACACATAGCAATGTATTGTGCTTTGCTTTACACACTATTCTACAGTCAAGAGGAGAGAATTCATCAAGTTTAAGAAGCAAAAACACTGTATAAGTCGAATTTCAGCATTTTTGTGTGACCGGGAAAACCACAGTCACAAGCCGAGATGCAGTTCCATAGAAACTTGCCATTTTACCGCTGAACCTAAAAATGGGTAGAAAGTACTTTTTCTCCCTTCCTGTTAATGCCACAGACTTGGCCTTTACAGGGCACACGTTTTCTATCTTCCCCGCTTCAGCCCATGAAATATTGAGCTTCAAATGTGTTGTTAACATTGTGTAAAAAAGTTGCTCACAGCTGTTCTAGGAACACATTGTGAAATCGCGTATATCTTTTCTTCTACACATAGGAATGTATTGTGCTTTGCTTAACACACTATTCTACAGTCAAGAGGAGAGAAGTCATCAAGTTTAATAAGCAAAAACACTGTATAAGTCGAATTTCAGCATTTTTGTGTGACCGGGAAAACCACAGTCACAAGCCGAGATGCAGTTCCATAGAAACTTGCCATTTTACCGCTGAACCTAAAAATGGGTAGAAAGTACTTTTTCTCCCTTCCTGTTAATGCCACAGACTTCGCCTTTACAGGGCACACGTTTTGTATCTACCCCGCTTCAGCCCATGAAATATTGAGCTTCAAATGTGTTGTTAACATTGTGTAAAAAAGTTGCTCACAGCTGTTCTAGGAACACATTGTGAAATCGCGTATATCTTTGCTTCTACACATAGGAATGTATTGTGCTTTGCTTTACACACTATTCTACAGTCAAGAGGAGAGAATTCATCAAGTTTAATAAGCACAAACACTGTATAAGTCGAATTTCAGCATTTTTGTGTGACCGGGAAAACCACAGTCACAAGCCGAGATGCAGTTCCATAGAAACTTGCCATTTTACCGCTGAACCTAAAAATGGGTAGAAAGTACTTTTTCTCCCTTCCTGTTAATGCCACAGACTTGGCCTTTACAGGGCACACGTTTTCTATCTTCCCCGCTTCAGCCCATGAAATATTGAGCTTCAAATGTGTTGTTAACATTGTGTAAAAAAGTTGCTCACAGCTGTTCTAGGAACACATTGTGAAATCGCGTATATCTTTTCTTCTACACATAGGAATGTATTGTGCTTTGCTTAATACACTATTCTACAGTCAAGAGGAGAGAATTCATCAAGTTTAATAAGCAAAAACACTGTATAAGTCGATTTTCAGCATTATTGTGTGACCGGGAAAACCACAGTCACAAGCCGAGATGCAGTTCCATAGAAACTTGCCATTTTACCGCTGAACCTAAAAATGGGTAGAAAGTACTTTTTCTCCCTTCCTGTTAATGCCACAGACTTGGCCTTTACAGGGCACACGTTTTCTATCTTCCCCGCTTCAGCCCATGAAATATTGAGCTTCAAATGTGTTGTTAACATTGTGTAAAAAAGTTGCTCACAGCTGTTCTAGGAACACATTGTGAAATCGCGTATATCTTTGCTTCTACACATAGGAATGTATTGTGCTTTGCTTTACACACTATTCTACAGTCAAGAGGAGAGAATTCATCAAGTTTAATAAGCAAAAACACTGTATAAGTCGAATTTCAGCATTTTTGTGTGACCGGGAAAACCACAGTCACAAGAGGAGATGCAGTTCCATAGAAACTTGCCATTTTACCGCTGAACCTAAAAATGGGTAGAAAGTACGTTTTCTCCCTTCCTGTTAATGCCACAGACTTCGCCTTTACAGGGCACACGTTTTCTATCTTCCCCGCTTCAGCCCATGAAATATTGAGCTTCAAATGTGTTGTTAACATTGTGTAAAAAAGTTGCTCACAGCTGTTCTAGGAACACATTGTGAAATCGCGTATATCTTTGCTTCTACACATAGCAATGTATTGTGCTTTGCTTTACACACTATTCTACAGTCAAGAGGAGAGAATTCATCAAGTTTAATAAGCAAAAACACTCTATAAGTCGAATTTCAGCATTTTTGTGTGACCGGGAAAACCACAGTCACAAGCCGAGATGCAGTTCCATAGAAACTTGCCATTTTACCGCTGAACCTAAAAATGGGTAGAAAGTACTTTTTCTCCCTTCCTGTTAATGCCACAGACTTCGCCTTTACAGGGCACACGTTTTGTATCTACCCCGCTTCAGCCCATGAAATATTGAGCTTCAAATGTGTTGTTAACATTGTGTAAAAAAGTTGCTCACAGCTGTTCTAGGAACACATTGTGAAATCGCGTATATCTTTGCTTCTACACATAGGAATGTATTGTGCTTTGCTTTACACACTATTCTACAGTCAAGAGGAGAGAATTCATCAAGTTTAATAAGCACAAACACTGTATAAGTCGAATTTCAGCATTTTTGTGTGACCGGGAAAACCACAGTCACAAGCCGAGATGCAGTTCCATAGAAACTTGCCATTTTACCGCTGAACCTAAAAATGGGTTGAAAGTACTTTTTCTCCCTTCCTGTTAATGCCACAGACGTCGCCTTTACAGGGCACACGTTTTCTATCTTCCCCGCTTCAGCCCATGAAATATTGAGCTTCAAATCTGTTGTTAACGTGGTGTAAAAAAGTTGCTCACAGCTGTTCTAGGAACACATTGTGAAATCGCGTATATCTTTGCTTCTACTAATAGCAATGTATTGTGCTTTGCTTTACACACTATTCTACAGTCAAGAGGAGAGAATTCATCAAGTTTAATAAGCAAAAACACTGTATAAGTCGATTTTCAGCATTATTGTGTGACCGGGAAAACCACAGTCACAAGCCGAGATGCAGTTCCATAGAAACTTGCCATTTTACCGCTGAACCTAAAAATGGGTAGAAAGTACTTTTTCTCCCTTCCTGTTAATGCCACAGACTTCGCCTTTACAGGGCACACGTTTTCTATCTTCCCCGCTTCAGCCCATGAAATATTGAGCTTCAAATGTGTTGTTAACATTGTGTAAAAAAGTTGTTCACAGCTGTTCTAGGAACACATTGTGAAATCGCGTATATCTTTGCTTCTACACATAGGAATGTATTGTGCTTTGCTTTACACACTATTCTACAGTCAAGAGGAGAGAATTCATCAAGTTTAATAAGCAAAAACACTGTATAAGTCGAATTTCAGCATTTTTGTGTGACCGGGAAAACCACAGTCACAAGAGGAGATGCAGTTCCATAGAAACTTGCCATTTTACCGCTGAACCTAAAAATGGGTAGAAAGTACGTTTTCTCCCTTCCTGTTAATGCCACAGACTTCGCCTTTACAGGGCACACGTTTTCTATCTTCCCCGCTTCAGCCCATGAAATATTGAGCTTCAAATGTGTTGTTAACATTGTGTAAAAAAGTTGCTCACAGCTGTTCTAGGAACACATTGTGAAATCGCGTATATCTTTGCTTCTACACATAGCAATGTATTGTGCTTTGCTTTACACACTATTCTACAGTCAAGAGGAGAGAATTCATCAAGTTTAATAAGCAAAAACACTCTATAAGTCGAATTTCAGCATTTTTGTGTGACCGGGAAAACCACAGTCACAAGCCGAGATGCAGTTCCATAGAAACTTGCCATTTTACCGCTGAACCTAAAAATGGGTAGAAAGTACTTTTTCTCCCTTCCTGTTAATGCCACAGACTTCGCCTTTACAGGGCACACGTTTTGTATCTACCCCGCTTCAGCCCATGAAATATTGAGCTTCAAATGTGTTGTTAACATTGTGTAAAAAAGTTGCTCACAGCTGTTCTAGGAACACATTGTGAAATCGCGTATATCTTTGCTTCTACACATAGGAATGTATTGTGCTTTGCTTTACACACTATTCTACAGTCAAGAGGAGAGAATTCATCAAGTTTAATAAGCACAAACACTGTATAAGTCGAATTTCAGCATTTTTGTGTGACCGGGAAAACCACAGTCACAAGCCGAGATGCAGTTCCATAGAAACTTGCCATTTTACCGCTGAACCTAAAAATGGGTAGAAAGTACTTTTTCTCCCTTCCTGTTAATGCCACAGACTTGGCCTTTACAGGGCACACGTTTTCTATCTTCCCCGCTTCAGCCCATGAAATATTGAGCTTCAAATGTGTTGTTAACATTGTGTAAAAAAGTTGCTCACAGCTGTTCTAGGAACACATTGTGAAATCGCGTATATCTTTTCTTCTACACATAGGAATGTATTGTGCTTTGCTTAATACACTATTCTACAGTCAAGAGGAGAGAATTCATCAAGTTTAATAAGCAAAAACACTGTATAAGTCGATTTTCAGCATTATTGTGTGACCGGGAAAACCACAGTCACAAGCCGAGATGCAGTTCCATAGAAACTTGCCATTTTACCGTTGAACCTAAAAATGGGTAGAAAGTACTTTTTCTCCCTTCCTGTTAATGCCACAGACTTGGCCTTTACAGGGCACACGTTTTCTATCTTCCCCGCTTCAGCCCATGAAATATTGAGCTTCAAATGTGTTGTTAACATTGTGTAAAAAAGTTGCTCACAGCTGTTCTAGGAACACATTGTGAAATCGCGTATATCTTTGCTTCTACACATAGGAATGTATTGTGCTTTGCTTAACACACTATTCTACAGTCAAGAGGAGAGAATTCATCAAGTTTAATAAGCAAAAACACTGTATAAGTCGAATTTCAGCATTTTTGTGTGACCGGGAAAACCACAGTCACAAGCCGAGATGCAGTTCCATAGAAACTTGCCATTTTACCGCTGAACCTAAAAATGGGTAGAAAGTACTTTTTCTCCCTTCCTGTTAATGCCACAGACTTCGCCTTTACAGGGCACACGTTTTCTATCTTCCCCGCTTCAGCCCATGAAATATTGAGCTTCAAATGTGTTGTTAACATTGTGTAAAAAAGTTGCTCACAGCTGTTCTAGGAACACATTGTGAAATCGCGTATATCTTTGCTTCTACACATAGGAATGTATTGTGCTTTGCTTTACACACTATTCTACAGTCAAGAGGAGAGAATTCATCAAGTTTAAGAAGCAAAAACACTCTATAAGTCGAATTTCAGCATTTTTGTGTGACCGGGAAAACCACAGTCACAAGCCGAGATGCAGTTCCATAGAAACTTGCCATTTTACCGCTGAACCTAAAAATGGGTAGAAAGTACTTTTTCTCCCTTCCTGTTAATGCCACAGACTTGGCCTTTACAGGGCACACGTTTTCTATCTTCCCCGCTTCAGCCCATGAAATATTGAGCTTCAAATGTGTTGTTAACATTGTGTAAAAAAGTTGCTCACAGCTGTTCTAGGAACACATTGTGAAATCGCGTATATCTTTGCTTCTACACATAGGAATGTATTGTGCTTTGCTTTACACACTATTCTACAGTCAAGAGGAGAGAATTCATCAAGTTTAATAAGCAAAAACACTGTATAAGTCGAATTTCAGCATTTTTGTGTGACCGGGAAAACCACAGTCACAAGAGGAGATGCAGTTCCATAGAAACTTGCCATTTTACCGCTGAACCTAAAAATGGGTAGAAAGTACGTTTTCTCCCTTCCTGTTAATGCCACAGACTTCGCCTTTACAGGGCACACGTTTTCTATCTTCCCCGCTTCAGCCCATGAAATATTGAGCTTCAAATGTGTTGTTAACATTGTGTAAAAAAGTTGCTCACAGCTGTTCTAGGAACACATTGTGAAATCGCGTATATCTTTGCTTCTACACATAGCAATGTATTGTGCTTTGCTTTACACACTATTCTACAGTCAAGAGGAGAGAATTCATCAAGTTTAATAAGCAAAAACACTCTATAAGTCGAATTTCAGCATTTTTGTGTGACCGGGAAAACCACAGTCACAAGCCGAGATGCAGTTCCATAGAAACTTGCCATTTTACCGCTGAACCTAAAAATGGGTAGAAAGTACTTTTTCTCCCTTCCTGTTAATGCCACAGACTTCGCCTTTACAGGGCACACGTTTTGTATCTACCCCGCTTCAGCCCATGAAATATTGAGCTTCAAATGTGTTGTTAACATTGTGTAAAAAAGTTGCTCACAGCTGTTCTAGGAACACATTGTGAAATCGCGTATATCTTTGCTTCTACACATAGGAATGTATTGTGCTTTGCTTTACACACTATTCTACAGTCAAGAGGAGAGAATTCATCAAGTTTAATAAGCACAAACACTGTATAAGTCGAATTTCAGCATTTTTGTGTGACCGGGAAAACCACAGTCACAAGCCGAGATGCAGTTCCATAGAAACTTGCCATTTTACCGCTGAACCTAAAAATGGGTAGAAAGTACTTTTTCTCCCTTCCTGTTAATGCCACAGACTTGGCCTTTACAGGGCACACGTTTTCTATCTTCCCCGCTTCAGCCCATGAAATATTGAGCTTCAAATGTGTTGTTAACATTGTGTAAAAAAGTTGCTCACAGCTGTTCTAGGAACACATTGTGAAATCGCGTATATCTTTTCTTCTACACATAGGAATGTATTGTGCTTTGCTTAATACACTATTCTACAGTCAAGAGGAGAGAATTCATCAAGTTTAATAAGCAAAAACACTGTATAAGTCGATTTTCAGCATTATTGTGTGACCGGGAAAACCACAGTCACAAGCCGAGATGCAGTTCCATAGAAACTTGCCATTTTACCGTTGAACCTAAAAATGGGTAGAAAGTACTTTTTCTCCCTTCCTGTTAATGCCACAGACTTGGCCTTTACAGGGCACACGTTTTCTATCTTCCCCGCTTCAGCCCATGAAATATTGAGCTTCAAATGTGTTGTTAACATTGTGTAAAAAAGTTGCTCACAGCTGTTCTAGGAACACATTGTGAAATCGCGTATATCTTTGCTTCTACACATAGGAATGTATTGTGCTTTGCTTAACACACTATTCTACAGTCAAGAGGAGAGAATTCATCAAGTTTAATAAGCAAAAACACTGTATAAGTCGAATTTCAGCATTTTTGTGTGACCGGGAAAACCACAGTCACAAGCCGAGATGCAGTTCCATAGAAACTTGCCATTTTACCGCTGAACCTAAAAATGGGTAGAAAGTACTTTTTCTCCCTTCCTGTTAATGCCACAGACTTCGCCTTTACAGGGCACACGTTTTCTATCTTCCCCGCTTCAGCCCATGAAATATTGAGCTTCAAATGTGTTGTTAACATTGTGTAAAAAAGTTGCTCACAGCTGTTCTAGGAACACATTGTGAAATCGCGTATATCTTTGCTTCTACACATAGGAATGTATTGTGCTTTGCTTTACACACTATTCTACAGTCAAGAGGAGAGAATTCATCAAGTTTAATAAGCACAAACACTGTATAAGTCGAATTTCAGCATTTTTGTGTGACCGGGAAAACCACAGTCACAAGCCGAGATGCAGTTCCATAGAAACTTGCCATTTTACCGCTGAACCTAAAAATGGGTAGAAAGTACTTTTTCTCCCTTCCTGTTAATGCCACAGACTTCGCCTTTACAGGGCACACGTTTTCTATCTTCCCCGCTTCAGCCCATGAAATATTGAGCTTCAAATGTGTTGTTAACATTGTGTAAAAAAGTTGCTCACAGCTGTTCTAGGAACACATTGTGAAATCGCGTATATCTTTTCTTCTACACATAGGAATGTATTGTGCTTTGCTTAACACACTATTCTACAGTCAAGAGGAGAGAATTCATCAAGTTTAATAAGCAAAAACACTGTATAAGTCGAATTTCAGCATTTTTGTGTGACCGGGAAAACCACAGTCACAAGCCGAGATGCAGTTCCATAGAAACTTGCCATTTTACCGCTGAACCTAAAAATGGGTAGAAAGTACTTTTTCTCCCTTCCTGTTAATGCCACAGACTTGGCCTTTACAGGGCACACGTTTTCTATCTTCCCCGCTTCAGCCCATGAAATATTGAGCTTCAAATGTGTTGTTAACATTGTGTAAAAAAGTTGCTCACAGCTGTTCTAGGAACACATTGTGAAATCGCGTATATCTTTTCTTCTACACATAGGAATGTATTGTGCTTTGCTTAACACACTATTCTACAGTCAAGAGGAGAGAATTCATCAAGTTTAATAAGCAAAAACACTGTATAAGTCGAATTTCAGCATTTTTGTGTGACCGGGAAAACCACAGTCACAAGAGGAGATGCAGTTCCATAGAAACTTGCCATTTTACCGCTGAACCTAAAAATGGGTAGAAAGTACTTTTTCTCCCTTCCTGTTAATGCCACAGACTTCGCCTTTACAGGGCACACGTTTTCTATCTTCCCCGCTTCAGCCCATGAAATATTGAGCTTCAAATGTGTTGTTAACATTGTGTAAAAAAGTTGCTCACAGCTGTTCTAGGAACACATTGTGAAATCGCGTATATCTTTTCTTCTACACATAGGAATGTATTGTGCTTTGCTTAACACACTATTCTACAGTCAAGAGGAGAGAATTCATCAAGTTTAATAAGCAAAAACACTGTATAAGTCGAATTTCAGCATTTTTGTGTGACCGGGAAAACCACAGTCACAAGCCGAGATGCAGTTCCATAGAAACTTGCCATTTTACCGCTGAACCTAAAAATGGGTAGAAAGTACTTTTTCTCCCTTCCTGTTAATGCCACAGACTTGGCCTTTACAGGGCACACGTTTTCTATCTTCCCCGCTTCAGCCCATGAAATATTGAGCTTCAAATGTGTTGTTAACATTGTGTAAAAAAGTTGCTCACAGCTGTTCTAGGAACACATTGTGAAATCGCGTATATCTTTTCTTCTACACATAGGAATGTATTGTGCTTTGCTTAACACACTATTCTACAGTCAAGAGGAGAGAATTCATCAAGTTTAATAAGCAAAAACACTGTATAAGTCGAATTTCAGCATTTTTGTGTGACCGGGAAAACCACAGTCACAAGAGGAGATGCAGTTCCATAGAAACTTGCCATTTTACCGCTGAACCTAAAAATGGGTAGAAAGTACTTTTTCTCCCTTCCTGTTAATGCCACAGACTTCGCCTTTACAGGGCACACGTTTTCTATCTTCCCCGCTTCAGCCCATGAAATATTGAGCTTCAAATGTGTTGTTAACATTGTGTAAAAAAGTTGCTCACAGCTGTTCTAGGAACACATTGTGAAATCGCGTATATCTTTTCTTCTACACATAGGAATGTATTGTGCTTTGCTTAACACACTATTCTACAGTCAAGAGGAGAGAAGTCATCAAGTTTAATAAGCAAAAACACTGTATAAGTCGAATTTCAGCATTTTTGTGTGACCGGGAAAACCACAGTCACAAGACGAGATGCAGTTCCATAGAAACTTGCCATTTTACCGCTGAACCTAAAAATGGGTAGAAAGTACTTTTTCTCCCTTCCTGTTAATGCCACAGACTTCGCCTTTACAGGGCACACGTTTTCTATCTACCCCGCTTCAGCCCATGAAATATTGAGCTTCAAATGTGTTGTTAACATTGTGTAAAAAAGTTGCTCACAGCTGTTCTAGGAACACATTGTGAAATCGCGTATATCTTTGCTTCTACACATAGGAATGTATTGTGCTTTGCTTTACACACTATTCTACAGTCAAGAGGAGAGAATTCATCAAGTTTAATAAGCACAAACACTGTATAAGTCGAATTTCAGCATTTTTGTGTGACCGGGAAAACCACAGTCACAAGCCGAGATGCAGTTCCATAGAAACTTGCCATTTTACCGCTGAACCTAAAAATGGGTAGAAAGTACTTTTTCTCCCTTCCTGTTAATGCCACAGACTTGGCCTTTACAGGGCACACGTTTTCTATCTTCCCCGCTTAAGCCCATGAAATATTGAGCTTCAAATGTGTTGTTAACATTGTGTAAAAAAGTTGCTCACAGCTGTTCTAGGAACACATTGTGAAATCGCGTATATCTTTTCTTCTACACATAGGAATGTATTGTGCTTTGCTTAACACACTATTCTACAGTCAAGAGGAGAGAATTCATCAAGTTTAATAAGCAAAAACACTGTATAAGTCGAATTTCAGCATTTTTGTGTGACCGGGAAAACCACAGTCACAAGCCGAGATGCAGTTCCATAGAAACTTGCCATTTTACCGCTGAACCTAAAAATGGGTAGAAAGTACTTTTTCTCCCTTCCTGTTAATGCCACAGACTTGGCCTTTACAGGGCACACGTTTTCTATCTTCCCCGCTTCAGCCCATGAAATATTGAGCTTCAAATGTGTTGTTAACATTGTGTAAAAAAGTTGCTCACAGCTGTTCTAGGAACACATTGTGAAATCGCGTATATCTTTTCTTCTACACATAGGAATGTATTGTGCTTTGCTTAACACACTATTCTACAGTCAAGAGGAGAGAATTCATCAAGTTTAATAAGCAAAAACACTGTATAAGTCGAATTTCAGCATTTTTGTGTGACCGGGAAAACCACAGTCACAAGCCGAGATGCAGTTCCATAGAAACTTGCCATTTTACCGCTGAACCTAAAAATGGGTAGAAAGTACTTTTTCTCCCTTCCTGTTAATGCCACAGACTTGGCCGTTACAGGGCACACGTTTTCTATCTTCCCCGCTTCAGCCCATGAAATATTGAGCTTCAAATGTGTTGTTAACATTGTGTAAAAAAGTTGCTCACAGCTGTTCTAGGAACACATTGTGAAATCGCGTATATCTTTTCTTCTACACATAGGAATGTATTGTGCTTTGCTTAACACACTATTCTACAGTCAAGAGGAGAGAATTCATCAAGTTTAATAAGCAAAAACACTGTATAAGTCGAATTTCAGCATTTTTGTGTGACCGGGAAAACCACAGTCACAAGAGGAGATGCAGTTCCATAGAAACTTGCCATTTTACCGCTGAACCTAAAAATGGGTAGAAAGTACTTTTTCTCCCTTCCTGTTAATGCCACAGACTTCGCCTTTACAGGGCACACGTTTTCTATCTTCCCCGCTTCAGCCCATGAAATATTGAGCTTCAAATGTGTTGTTAACATTGTGTAAAAAAGTTGCTCACAGCTGTTCTAGGAACACATTGTGAAATCGCGTATATCTTTGCTTCTACACATAGCAATGTATTGTGCTTTGCTTTACACACTATTCTACAGTCAAGAGGAGAGAATTCATCAAGTTTAATAAGCAAAAACACTCTATAAGTCGAATTTCAGCATTTTTGTGTGACCGGGAAAACCACAGTCACAAGCCGAGATGCAGTTCCATAGAAACTTGCCATTTTACCGCTGAACCTAAAAATGGGTAGAAAGTACTTTTTCTCCCTTCCTGTTAATGCCACAGACTTGGCCTTTACAGGGCACACGTTTTCTATCTTCCCCGCTTCAGCCCATGAAATATTGAGCTTCAAATGTGTTGTTAACTTTGTGTAAAAAAGTTGCTCACAGCTCTTCTAGGAACACATTGTGAAATCGCGTATATCTTTTCTTCTACACATAGGAATGTATTGTGCTTTGTTTTACACACTATTCTACAGTCAAGAGGAGAGAATTCATCAAGTTTAATAAGCAAATACACTGTATAAGTCGAATTTCAGCATTTTTGTGTGACCGGGAAAACCACAGTCACAAGCCGAGATGCAGTTCCATAGAAACTTGCCATTTTACCGCTGAACCTAAAAATGGGTAGAAAGTACTTTTTCTCCCTTCCTGTTAATGCCACAGACTTCGCCTTTACAGGGCACACGTTTTCTATCTTCCCCGCTTCAGCCCATGAAATATTGAGCTTCAAATGTGTTGTTAACATTGTGTAAAAAAAGTTGCTCACAGCTGTTCTAGGAACACATTGTGAAATCGCGTATATCTTTGCTTCTACACATAGCAATGTATTGTGCTTTGCTTTACACACTATTCTACAGTCAAGAGGAGAGAATTCATCAAGTTTAATAAGCAAAAACACTGTATAAGTCGATTTTCAGCATTATTGTGTGACCGGGAAAACCACAGTCACAAGCCGAGATGCAGTTCCATAGAAACTTGCCATTTAACCGCTGAACCTAAAAATGGGTAGAAAGTACTTTTTCTCCCTTCCTGTTAATGCCACAGACTTCGCCTTTACAGGGCACACGTTTTCTATCTTCCCCGCTTCAGCCCATGAAATATTGAGCTTCAAATGTGTTGTTAACATTGTGTAAAAAAGTTGCTCACAGCTGTTCTTGGAACACATTGTGAAATCGCGTATATCTTTTCTTCTACACATAGGAATGTATTGTGCTTTGCTTTACACACTATTCTACAGTCAAGAGGAGAGAATTGATCAAGTTTAATAAGCAAAAACACTGTATAAGTCGAATTTCAGCATTTTTGTGTGACCGGGAAAACCACAGTCACAAGCCGAGATGCAGTTCCATAGAAACTTGCCATTTTACCGCTGAACCTAAAAATGGGTAGAAAGTACTTTTTCTCCCTTCCTGTTAATGCCACAGACTTGGCCTTTACAGGGCACACGTTTTCTATCTTCCCCGCTTCAGCCCATGAAATATTGAGCTTCAAATGTGTTGTTAACTTTGTGTAAAAAAGTTGCTCACAGCTCTTCTAGGAACACATTGTGAAATCGCGTATATCTTTTCTTCTACACATAGGAATGTATTGTGCTTTGTTTTACACACTATTCTACAGTCAAGAGGAGAGAATTCATCAAGTTTAATAAGCAAAAACACTGTATAAGTCGATTTTCAGCATTATTGTGTGACCGGGAAAACCACAGTCACAAGCCGAGATGCAGTTCCATAGAAACTTGCCATTTAACCGCTGAACCTAAAAATGGGTAGAAAGTACTTTTTCTCCCTTCCTGTTAATGCCACAGACTTCGCCTTTACAGGGCACACGTTTTCTATCTTCCCCGCTTCAGCCCATGAAATATTGAGCTTCAAATGTGTTGTTAACATTGTGTAAAAAAGTTGCTCACAGCTGTTCTTGGAACACATTGTGAAATCGCGTATATCTTTTCTTCTACACATAGGAATGTATTGTGCTTTGCTTTACACACTATTCTACAGTCAAGAGGAGAGAATTGATCAAGTTTAATAAGCAAAAACACTGTATAAGTCGAATTTCAGCATTTTTGTGTGACCGGGAAAACCACAGTCACAAGACGAGATGCAGTTCCATAGAAACTTGCCATTTTACCGCTGAACCTAAAAATGGGTAGAAAGTACTTTTTCTCCCTTCCTGTTAATGCCACAGACTTGGCCTTTACAGGGCACACGTTTTCTATCTTCCCCGCTTCAGCCCATGAAATATTGAGCTTCAAATGTGTTGTTAACTTTGTGTAAAAAAGTTGCTCACAGCTCTTCTAGGAACACATTGTGAAATCGCGTATATCTTTTCTTCTACACATAGGAATGTATTGTGCTTTGTTTTACACACTATTCTACAGTCAAGAGGAGAGAATTCATCAAGTTTAATAAGCAAATACACTGTATAAGTCGAATTTCAGCATTTTTGTGTGACCGGGAAAACCACAGTCACAAGCCGAGATGCAGTTCCATAGAAACTTGCCATTTTACCGCTGAACCTAAAAATGGGTAGAAAGTACTTTTTCTCCCTTCCTGTTAATGCCACAGACTTCGCCTTTACAGGGCACACGTTTTCTATCTTCCCCGCTTCAGCCCATGAAATATTGAGCTTCAAATGTGTTGTTAACATTGTGTAAAAAAGTTGCTCACAGCTGTTCCAGGAACACATTGTGAAATCGCGTATATCTTTGCTTCTACACATAGCAATGTATTGTGCTTTGCTTTACACACTATTCTACAGTCAAGAGGAGAGAATTCATCAAGTTTAATAAGCAAAAACACTGTATAAGTCGAATTTCAGCATTTTTGTGTGACCGGGAAAACCACAGTCACAAGCCGAGATGCAGTTCCATAGAAACTTGCCATTTTACCGCTGAACCTAAAAATGGGTAGAAAGTACCTTTTCTCCCTTCCTGTTAATGCCACAGACTTGACCTTTACAGGGCACACGTTTTCTATCTTCCCCGCTTCAGCCCATGAAATATTGAGCTTCAAATGTGTTGTTAACATTGTGTAAAAAAAGTTGCTCACAGCTGTTCTAGGAACACATTGTGAAATCGCGTATATCTTTGCTTCTACACATAGCAATGTATTGTGCTTTGCTTAACACACTATTCTACAGTCAAGAGGAGAGAATTCATCAAGTTTAATAAGCAAAAACACTGTATAAGTCGATTTTCAGCATTATTGTGTGACCGGGAAAACCACAGTCACAAGCCGAGATGCAGTTCCATAGAAACTTGCCATTTTACCGCTGAACCTAAAAATGGGTAGAAAGTACTTTTTCTCCCTTCCTGTTAATGCCACAGACTTGGCCTTTACAGGGCACACGTTTTCTATCTCCCCCGCTTCAGCCCATGAAATATTGAGCTTCAAATGTGTTGTTAACATTGTGTAAAAAAGTTGCTCACAGCTGTTCTAGGAACACATTGTGAAATCGCGTATATCTTTGCTTCTACACATAGCAATGTATTGTGCTTTGCTTTACACACTATTCTACAGTCAAGAGGAGAGAATTCATCAAGTTTAATAAGCAAAAACACTGTATAAGTCGAATTTCAGCATTTTTGTGTGACCGGGAAAACCACAGTCACAAGCCGAGATGCAGTTCCATAGAAACTTGCCATTTTACCGCTGAACCTAAAAATGGGTATAAAGTACTTTTTCTCCCTTCCTGTTAATGCCACAGACTTCGCCTTTACAGGGCACACGTTTTCTATCTTCCCCGCTTCAGCCCATGAAATATTGAGCTTCAAATGTGTTGTTAACATTGTGTAAAAAAGTTGCTCACAGCTGTTCTAGGAACACATTGTGAAATCGCGTATATCTTTGCTTCTACACAAAGGAATGTATTGTGCTTTGCTTTACACACTATTCTACAGTCAAGAGGAGAGAATTCATCAAGTTTAATAAGCACAAACACTGTATAAGTCGAATTTCAGCATTTTTGTGTGACCGGGAAAACCACAGTCACAAGCCGAGATGCAGTTCCATAGAAACTTGCCATTTTACCGCTGAACCTAAAAATGGGTAGAAAGTACTTTTTCTCCCTTCCTGTTAATGCCACAGACTTGGCCTTTACAGGGCACACGTTTTCTATCTTCCCCGCTTCAGCCCATGAAATATTGAGCTTCAAATGTGTTGTTAACTTTGTGTAAAAAAGTTGCTCACAGCTGTTCTAGGAACACATTGTGAAATCGCGTATTTCTTTTCTTCTACACATAGGAATGTATTGTGCTTTGCTTTACACACTATTCTACAGTCAAGAGGAGAGAATTCATCAAGTTTAATAAGCAAATACACTGTATAAGTCGAATTTCAGCATTTTTGTGTGACCGGGAAAACCACAGTCACAAGCCGAGATGCAGTTCCATAGAAACTTGCCATTTTACCGCTGAACCTAAAAATGGGTAGAAAGTACTTTTTCTCCCTTCCTGTTAATGCCACAGACTTCGCCTTTACAGGGCACACGTTTTCTATCTTCCCCGCTTCAGCCCATGAAATATTGAGCTTCAAATGTGTTGTTAACATTGTGTAAAAAAGTTGCTCACAGCTGTTCCAGGAACACATTGTGAAATCGCGTATATCTTTGCTTCTACACATAGCAATGTATTGTGCTTTGCTTTACACACTATTCTACAGTCAAGAGGAGAGAATTCATCAAGTTTAATAAGCAAAAACACTGTATAAGTCGAATTTCAGCATTTTTGTGTGACCGGGAAAACCACAGTCACAAGCCGAGATGCAGTTCCATAGAAACTTGCCATTTTACCGCTGAACCTAAAAATGGGTAGAAAGTACCTTTTCTCCCTTCCTGTTAATGCCACAGACTTGACCTTTACAGGGCACACGTTTTCTATCTTCCCCGCTTCAGCCCATGAAATATTGAGCTTCAAATGTGTTGTTAACATTGTGTAAAAAAAGTTGCTCACAGCTGTTCTAGGAACACATTGTGAAATCGCGTATATCTTTGCTTCTACACATAGCAATGTATTGTGCTTTGCTTAACACACTATTCTACAGTCAAGAGGAGAGAATTCATCAAGTTTAATAAGCAAAAACACTGTATAAGTCGATTTTCAGCATTATTGTGTGACCGGGAAAACCACAGTCACAAGCCGAGATGCAGTTCCATAGAAACTTGCCATTTTACCGCTGAACCTAAAAATGGGTAGAAAGTACTTTTTCTCCCTTCCTGTTAATGCCACAGACTTGGCCTTTACAGGGCACACGTTTTCTATCTCCCCCGCTTCAGCCCATGAAATATTGAGCTTCAAATGTGTTGTTAACATTGTGTAAAAAAGTTGCTCACAGCTGTTCTAGGAACACATTGTGAAATCGCGTATATCTTTGCTTCTACACATAGCAATGTATTGTGCTTTGCTTTACACACTATTCTACAGTCAAGAGGAGAGAATTCATCAAGTTTAATAAGCAAAAACACTGTATAAGTCGAATTTCAGCATTTTTGTGTGACCGGGAAAACCACAGTCACAAGCCGAGATGCAGTTCCATAGAAACTTGCCATTTTACCGCTGAACCTAAAAATGGGTATAAAGTACTTTTTCTCCCTTCCTGTTAATGCCACAGACTTCGCCTTTACAGGGCACACGTTTTCTATCTTCCCCGCTTCAGCCCATGAAATATTGAGCTTCAAATGTGTTGTTAACATTGTGTAAAAAAGTTGCTCACAGCTGTTCTAGGAACACATTGTGAAATCGCGTATATCTTTGCTTCTACACAAAGGAATGTATTGTGCTTTGCTTTACACACTATTCTACAGTCAAGAGGAGAGAATTCATCAAGTTTAATAAGCACAAACACTGTATAAGTCGAATTTCAGCATTTTTGTGTGACCGGGAAAACCACAGTCACAAGCCGAGATGCAGTTCCATAGAAACTTGCCATTTTACCGCTGAACCTAAAAATGGGTAGAAAGTACTTTTTCTCCCTTCCTGTTAATGCCACAGACTTGGCCTTTACAGGGCACACGTTTTCTATCTTCCCCGCTTCAGCCCATGAAATATTGAGCTTCAAATGTGTTGTTAACTTTGTGTAAAAAAGTTGCTCACAGCTGTTCTAGGAACACATTGTGAAATCGCGTATTTCTTTTCTTCTACACATAGGAATGTATTGTGCTTTGCTTTACACACTATTCTACAGTCAAGAGGAGAGAATTCATCAAGTTTAATAAGCAAATACACTGTATAAGTCGAATTTCAGCATTTTTGTGTGACCGGGAAAACCACAGTCACAAGCCGAGATGCAGTTCCATAGAAACTTGCCATTTTACCGCTGAACCTAAAAATGGGTAGAAAGTACTTTTTCTCCCTTCCTGTTAATGCCACAGACTTCGCCTTTACAGGGCACACGTTTTCTATCTTCCCCGCTTCAGCCCATGAAATATTGAGCTTCAAATGTGTTGTTAACATTGTGTAAAAAAAAGTTGCTCACAGCTGTTCTAGGAACACATTGTGAAATCGCGTATATCTTTGCTTCTACACATAGCAATGTATTGTGCTTTGCTTTACACACTATTCTACAGTCAAGAGGAGAGAATTCATCAAGTTTAATAAGCAAAAACACTGTATAAGTCGATTTTCAGCATTATTGTGTGACCGGGAAAACCACAGTCACAAGCCGAGATGCAGTTCCATAGAAACTTGCCATTTAACCGCTGAACCTAAAAATGGGTAGAAAGTACTTTTTCTCCCTTCCTGTTAATGCCACAGACTTGGCCTTTACAGGGCACACGTTTTCTATCTTCCCCGCTTCAGCCCATGAAATATTGAGCTTCAAATGTGTTGTTAACATTGTGTAAAAAAGTTGCTCACAGCTGTTCTTGGAACACATTGTGAAATCGCGTATATCTTTTCTTCTACACATAGGAATGTATTGTGCTTTGCTTAACACACTATTCTACAGTCAAGAGGAGAGAATTCATCAAGTTTAATAAGCAAAAACACTGTATAAGTCGATTTTCAGCATTATTGTGTGACCGGGAAAACCACAGTCACAAGCCGAGATGCAGTTCCATAGAAACTTGCCATTTAACCGCTGAACCTAAAAATGGGTAGAAAGTACTTTTTCTCCCTTCCTGTTAATGCCACAGACTTGGCCTTTACAGGGCACACGTTTTCTATCTTCCCCGCTTCAGCCCATGAAATATTGAGCTTCAAATGTGTTGTTAACATTGTGTAAAAAAGTTGCTCACAGCTGTTCTAGGAACACATTGTGAAATCGCGTATATCTTTTCTTCTACACATAGGAATGTATTGTGCTTTGCTTAACACACTATTCTACAGTCAAGAGGAGAGAATTCATCAAGTTTAATAAGCAAAAACACTGTATAAGTCGAATTTCAGCATTTTTGTGTGACCGGGAAAACCACAGTCACAAGAAGAGATTCAGTTCCATAGGAACTTGCCATTTTACCGCTGAACCTAAAAATGGGTAGAAAGTACTTTTTCTCCCTTCCTGTTAATGCCACAGACTTCGCCTTTACAGGGCACACGTTTTCTATCTTCCCCGCTTCAGCCCATGAAATATTGAGCTTCAAATGTGTTGTTAACATTGTGTAAAAAAGTTGCTCACAGCTGTTCTAGGAACACATTGTGAAATCGCGTATATCTTTGCTTCTACACATAGGAATGTATTGTGCTTTGCTTTACACACTATTCTACAGTCAAGAGGAGAGAATTCATCAAGTTTAATAAGCACAAACACTGTATAAGTCGAATTTCAGCATTTTTGTGTGACCGGGAGAACCACAGTCATAAGCCGAGATGCAGTTCCATAGAAACTTGCCATTTTACCGCTGAACCTAAAAATGGGTAGAAAGTACTTTTTCTCCCTTCCTGTTAATGCCACAGACTTGGCCTTTACAGGGCACACGTTTTCTATCTTCCCCGCCTCAGCCCATGAAATATTGAGCTTCAAATGTGTTGTTAACATTGTGTAAAAAAGTTGCTCACAGCTGTTCTTGGAACACATTGTGAAATCGCGTATATCTTTTCTTCTACACATAGGAATGTATTGTGCTTTGCTTTACACACTATTCTACAGTCAAGAGGAGAGAATTGATCAAGTTTAATAAGCAAAAACACTGTATAAGTCGAATTTCAGCATTTTTGTGTGACCGGGAAAACCACAGTCACAAGAAGAGATTCAGTTCCATAGGAACTTGCCATTTTACCGCTGAACCTAAAAATGGGTAGAAAGTACTTTTTCTCCCTTCCTGTTAATGCCACAGACTTCGCCTTTACAGGGCACACGTTTTCTATCTTCCCCGCTTCAGCCCATGAAATATTGAGCTTCAAATGTGTTGTTAACATTGTGTAAAAAAAGTTGCTCACAGCTGTTCTAGGAACACATTGTGAAATCGCGTATATCTTTGCTTCTACACATAGGAATGTATTGTGCTTTGCTTTACACACTATTCTACAGTCAAGAGGAGAGAATTCATCAAGTTTAATAAGCAAAAACACTGTATAAGTCGAATTTCAGCATTTTTGTGTGACCGGGAAAACCACAGTCACAAGCCGAGATGCAGTTCCATAGAAACTTGCCATTTTACCGCTGAACCTAAAAATGGGTAGAAAGTACTTTTTCTCCCTTCCTGTTAATGCCACAGACTTCGCCTTTACAGGGCACACGTTTTCTATCTTCCCCGCTTCAGCCCATGAAATATTGAGCTTCAAATGTGTTGTTAACATTGTGTAAAAAAAGTTGCTCACAGCTGTTCTAGGAACACATTGTGAAATCGCGTATATCTTTGCTTCTACACATAGCAATGTATTGTGCTTTGCTTTACACACTATTCTACAGTCAAGAGGAGAGAATTCATCAAGTTTAATAAGCAAAAACACTGTATAAGTCGATTTTCAGCATTATTGTGTGACCGGGAAAACCACAGTCACAAGCCGAGATGCAGTTCCATAGAAACTTGCCATTTAACCGCTGAACCTAAAAATGGGTAGAAAGTACTTTTTCTCCCTTCCTGTTAATGCCACAGACTTGGCCTTTACAGGGCACACGTTTTCTATCTTCCCCGCTTCAGCCCATGAAATATTGAGCTTCAAATGTGTTGTTAACATTGTGTAAAAAAGTTGCTCACAGCTGTTCTAGGAACACATTGTGAAATCGCGTATATCTTTTCTTCTACACATAGGAATGTATTGTGCTTTGCTTAACACACTATTCTACAGTCAAGAGGAGAGAATTCATCAAGTTTAATAAGCAAAAACACTGTATAAGTCGAATTTCAGCATTTTTGTGTGACCGGGAAAACCACAGTCACAAGAAGAGATTCAGTTCCATAGGAACTTGCCATTTTACCGCTGAACCTAAAAATGGGTAGAAAGTACTTTTTCTCCCTTCCTGTTAATGCCACAGACTTCGCCTTTACAGGGCACACGTTTTCTATCTTCCCCGCTTCAGCCCATGAAATATTGAGCTTCAAATGTGTTGTTAACATTGTGTAAAAAAGTTGCTCACAGCTGTTCTAGGAACACATTGTGAAATCGCGTATATCTTTGCTTCTACACATAGGAATGTATTGTGCTTTGCTTTACACACTATTCTACAGTCAAGAGGAGAGAATTCATCAAGTTTAATAAGCACAAACACTGTATAAGTCGAATTTCAGCATTTTTGTGTGACCGGGAGAACCACAGTCATAAGCCGAGATGCAGTTCCATAGAAACTTGCCATTTTACCGCTGAACCTAAAAATGGGTAGAAAGTACTTTTTCTCCCTTCCTGTTAATGCCACAGACTTGGCCTTTACAGGGCACACGTTTTCTATCTTCCCCGCCTCAGCCCATGAAATATTGAGCTTCAAATGTGTTGTTAACATTGTGTAAAAAAGTTGCTCACAGCTGTTCTTGGAACACATTGTGAAATCGCGTTTATCTTTTCTTCTACACATAGGAATGTATTGTGCTTTGCTTTACACACTATTCTACAGTCAAGAGGAGAGAATTGATCAAGTTTAATAAGCAAAAACACTGTATAAGTCGAATTTCAGCATTTTTGTGTGACCGGGAAAACCACAGTCACAAGAAGAGATTCAGTTCCATAGGAACTTGCCATTTTACCGCTGAACCTAAAAATGGGTAGAAAGTACTTTTTCTCCCTTCCTGTTAATGCCACAGACTTCGCCTTTACAGGGCACACGTTTTCTATCTTCCCCGCTTCAGCCCATGAAATATTGAGCTTCAAATGTGTTGTTAACATTGTGTAAAAAAAGTTGCTCACAGCTGTTCTAGGAACACATTGTGAAATCGCGTATATCTTTGCTTCTACACATAGGAATGTATTGTGCTTTGCTTTACACACTATTCTACAGTCAAGAGGAGAGAATTCATCAAGTTTAATAAGCAAAAACACTGTATAAGTCGAATTTCAGCATTTTTGTTTGACCGGGAAAACCACAGTCACAAGCCGAGATGCAGTTCCATAGAAACTTGCCATTTTACCGCTGAACCTAAAAATGGGTAGAAAGTACTTTTTCTCCCTTCCTGTTAATGCCACAGACTTCGCCTTTACAGGGCACACGTTTTCCATCTTCTCCGCTTCAGCCCATGAAATATTGAGCTTCAAATGTGTTGTTAACGTTGTGTAAAAAAGTTGCTCACAGCTGTTCTAGGAACACATTGTGAAATCGCGTATATCTTTTCTTCTACACATAGGAATGTATTGTGCTTTGCTTTACACACTATTCTACAGTCAAGAGGAGAGAATTCATCAAGTTTAATAAGCAAAAACTCTGTATAAGTCGAATTTCAGCATTTTTGTGTGACCGGGAAAACCACAGTCACAAGACGAGATGCAGTTCCATAGAAACTTGCCATTTTACCGCTGAACCTAAAAATGGGTAGAAAGTACTTTTTCTCCCTTCCTGTTAATGCCACAGACTTCGCCTTTACAGGGCACACGTTTTCTATCTTCCCCGCTTCAGCCCATGAAATATTGAGCTTCAAATGTGTTGTTAACATTGTGTAAAAAAGTTGCTCACAGCTGTTCTAGGAACACATTGTGAAATCGCGTATATCTTTTCTTCTACACATAGGAATGTATTGTGCTTTGCTTAACACACTATTCTACAGTCAAGAGGAGAGAATTGATCAAGTTTAATAAGCAAAAACACTGTATAAGTCGAATTTCAGCATTTTTGTGTGACCGGGAAAACCACAGTCACAAGCCGAGATGCAGTTCCATAGAAACTTGCCATTTTACCGCTGAACCTAAAAATGGGTAGAAAGTACTTTTTCTCCCTTCCTGTTAATGCCACAGACTTCGCCTTTACAGGGCACACGTTTTCTATCTTCCCCGCTTCAGCCCATGAAATATTGAGCTTCAAATGTGTTGTTAACATTGTGTAAAAAAGTTGCTCACAGCTGTTCTAGGAACACATTGTGAAATCGCGTATATCTTTGCTTCTACACAAAGGAATGTATTGTGCTTTGCTTTACACACTATTCTACAGTCAAGAGGAGAGAATTCATCAAGTTTAATAAGCAAAAACTCTGTATAAGTCGAATTTCAGCATTTTTGTGTGACCGGGAAAACCACAGTCACAAGCCGAGATGCAGTTCCATAGAAACTTGCCATTTTACCGCTGAACCTAAAAATGGGTAGAAAGTACTTTTTCTCCCTTCCTGTTAATGCCACAGACTTGGCCTTTACAGGGCACACGTTTTCTATCTTCCCCGCTTCAGCCCATGAAATATTGAGCTTCAAATGTGTTGTTAACTTTGTGTAAAAAAGTTGCTCACAGCTGTTCTAGGAACACATTGTGAAATCGCGTATATCTTTTCTTCTACACATAGGAATGTATTGTGCTTTGCTTTACACACTATTCTACAGTCAAGAGGAGAGAATTCATCAAGTTTAATAAGCAAATACACTGTATAAGTCGAATTTCAGCATTTTTGTGTGACCGGGAAAACCACAGTCACAAGCCGAGATGCAGTTCCATAGAAACTTGCCATTTTACCGCTGAACCTAAAAATGGGTAGAAAGTACTTTTTCTCCCTTCCTGTTAATGCCACAGACTTCGCCTTTACAGGGCACACGTTTTCTATCTTCCCCGCTTCAGCCCATGAAATATTGAGCTTCAAATGTGTTGTTAACATTGTGTAAAAAAAGTTGCTCACAGCTGTTCTAGGAACACATTGTGAAATCGCGTATATCTTTTCTTCTACACATAGCAATGTATTGTGCTTTGCTTTACACACTATTCTACAGTCAAGAGGAGAGAATTCATCAAGTTTAATAAGCAAAAACACTGTATAAGTCGATTTTCAGCATTATTGTGTGACCGGGAAAACCACAGTCACAAGCCGAGATGCAGTTCCATAGAAACTTGCCATTTAACCGCTGAACCTAAAAATGGGTAGAAAGTACTTTTTCTCCCTTCCTGTTAATGCCACAGACTTCGCCTTTACAGGGCACACGTTTTCTATCTTCCCCGCTTCAGCCCATGAAATATTGAGCTTCAAATGTGTTGTTAACATTGTGTAAAAAAGTTGCTCACAGCTGTTCTAGGAACACATTGTGAAATCGCGTATATCTTTTCTTCTACACATAGGAATGTATTGTGCTTTGCTTAACACACTATTCTACAGTCAAGAGGAGAGAATTCATCAAGTTTAATAAGCAAAAACACTGTATAAGTCGAATTTCAGCATTTTTGTGTGACCGGGAAAACCACAGTCACAAGAAGAGATTCAGTTCCATAGGAACTTGCCATTTTACCGCGGAACCTAAAAATGGGTAGAAAAAACTTTTTCTCCCTTCCTGTTAATGCCACAGACTTCGCCTTTACAGGGCACACGTTTTCTATCTTCCCCGCTTCAGCCCATGAAATATTGAGCTTCAAATGTGTTGTTAACATTGTGTAAAAAAAGTTGCTCACAGCTGTTCTAGGAACACATTGTGAAATCGCGTATATCTTTGCTTCTACACATAGGAATGTATTGTGCTTTGCTTTACACACTATTCTACAGTCAAGAGGAGAGAATTCATCAAGTTTAATAAGCAAAAACACTGTATAAGTCGAATTTCAGCAATTTTGTGTGACCGGGAAAACCACAGTCACAAGCCGAGATGCAGTTCCATAGAAACTTGCCATTTTACCGCTGAACCTAAAAATGGGTAGAAAGTACTTTTTCTCCCTTCCTGTTAATGCCACAGACTTCGCCTTTACAGGGCACACGTTTTCTATCTTCCCCGCTTCAGCCCATGAAATATTGAGCTTCAAATGTGTTGTTAACATTGTGTAAAAAAAAGTTGCTCACAGCTGTTCTAGGAACACATTGTGAAATCGCGTATATCTTTGCTTCTACACATAGCAATGTATTGTGCTTTGCTTTACACACTATTCTACAGTCAAGAGGAGAGAATTCATCAAGTTTAATAAGCAAAAACACTGTATAAGTCGATTTTCAGCATTATTGTGTGACCGGGAAAACCACAGTCACAAGCCGAGATGCAGTTCCATAGAAACTTGCCCTTTAACCGCTGAACCTTAAAATGGGTAGAAAGTACTTTTTCTCCCTTCCTGTTAATGCCACAGACTTCGCCTTTACAGGGCACACGTTTTCTATCTTCCCCGCTTCAGCCCGTGAAATATTGAGCTTCAAATGTGTTGTTAACATTGTGTAAAAAAGTTGCTCACAGCTGTTCTAGGAACACATTGTGAAATCGCGTATATCTTTGCTTCTACACATAGGAATGTATTGTGCTTTGCTTTACACACTATTCTACAGTCAAGAGGAGAGAATTCATCAAGTTTAATAAGCACAAACACTGTATAAGTCGAATTTCAGCATTTTTGTGTGACCGGGAGAACCACAGTCATAAGCCGAGATGCAGTTCCATAGAAACTTGCCATTTTACCGCTGAACCTAAAAATGGGTAGAAAGTACTTTTTCTCCCTTCCTGTTAATGCCACAGACTTGGCCTTTACAGGGCACACGTTTTCTATCTTCCCCGCCTCAGCCCATGAAATATTGAGCTTCAAATGTGTTGTTAACATTGTGTAAAAAAAGTTGCTCACAGCTGTTCTAGGAACACATTGTGAAATCGCGTATATCTTTGCTTCTACACATAGCAATGTATTGTGCTTTGCTTTACACACTATTCTACAGTCAAGAGGAGAGAATTCATCAAGTTTAATAAGCAAAAACACTGTATAAGTCGATTTTCAGCATTATTGTGTGACCGGGAAAACCACAGTCACAAGCCGAGATGCAGTTCCATAGAAACTTGCCCTTTAACCGCTGAACCTTAAAATGGGTAGAAAGTACTTTTTCTCCCTTCCTGTTAATGCCACAGACTTCGCCTTTACAGGGCACACGTTTTCTATCTTCCCCGCTTCAGCCCGTGAAATATTGAGCTTCAAATGTGTTGTTAACATTGTGTAAAAAAGTTGCTCACAGCTGTTCTAGGAACACATTGTGAAATCGCGTATATCTTTGCTTCTACACATAGGAATGTATTGTGCTTTGCTTTACACACTATTCTACAGTCAAGAGGAGAGAATTCATCAAGTTTAATAAGCACAAACACTGTATAAGTCGAATTTCAGCATTTTTGTGTGACCGGGAGAACCACAGTCATAAGCCGAGATGCAGTTCCATAGAAACTTGCCATTTTACCGCTGAACCTAAAAATGGGTAGAAAGTACTTTTTCTCCCTTCCTGTTAATGCCACAGACTTGGCCTTTACAGGGCACACGTTTTCTATCTTCCCCGCCTCAGCCCATGAAATATTGAGCTTCAAATGTGTTGTTAACATTGTGTAAAAAAGTTGCTCACAGCTGTTCTTGGAACACATTGTGAAATCGCGTATATCTTTTCTTCTACACATAGGAATGTATTGTGCTTTGCTTTACACACTATTCTACAGTCAAGAGGAGAGAATTGATCAAGTTTAATAAGCAAAAACACTGTATAAGTCGAATTTCAGCATTTTTGTGTGACCGGGAAAACCACAGTCACAAGAAGAGATTCAGTTCCATAGGAACTTGCCATTTTACCGCTGAACCTAAAAATGGGTAGAAAGTACTTTTTCTCCCTTCCTGTTAATGCCACAGACTTCGCCTTTACAGGGCACACGTTTTCTATCTTCCCCGCTTCAGCCCATGAAATATTGAGCTTCAAATGTGTTGTTAACATTGTGTAAAAAAAGTTGCTCACAGCTGTTCTAGGAACACATTGTGAAATCGCGTATATCTTTGCTTCTACACATAGGAATGTATTGTGCTTTGCTTTACACACTATTCTACAGTCAAGAGGAGAGAATTCATCAAGTTTAATAAGCAAAAACACTGTATAAGTCGAATTTCAGCATTTTTGTGTGACCGGGAAAACCACAGTCACAAGCCGAGATGCAGTTCCATAGAAACTTGCCATTTTACCGCTGAACCTAAAAATGGGTAGAAAGTACTTTTTCTCCCTTCCTGTTAATGCCACAGACTTCGCCTTTACAGGGCACACGTTTTCTATCTTCCCCGCTTCAGCCCATGAAATATTGAGCTTCAAATGTGTTGTTAACGTTGTGTAAAAAAGTTGCTCACAGCTGTTCTAGGAACACATTGTGAAATCGCGTATATCTTTTCTTCTACACATAGGAATGTATTGTGCTTTGCTTTACACACTATTCTACAGTCAAGAGGAGAGAATTCATCAAGTTTAATAAGCAAAAACTCTGTATAAGTCGAATTTCAGCATTTTTGTGTGACCGGGAAAACCACAGTCACAAGACGAGATGCAGTTCCATAGAAACTTGCCATTTTACCGCTGAACCTAAAAATGGGTAGAAAGTACTTTTTCTCCCTTCCTGTTAATGCCACAGACTTCGCCTTTACAGGGCACACGTTTTCTATCTTCCCCGCTTCAGCCCATGAAATATTGAGCTTCAAATGTGTTGTTAACATTGTGTAAAAAAGTTGCTCACAGCTGTTCTAGGAACACATTGTGAAATCGCGTATATCTTTTCTTCTACACATAGGAATGTATTGTGCTTTGCTTAACACACTATTCTACAGTCAAGAGGAGAGAATTGATCAAGTTTAATAAGCAAAAACACTGTATAAGTCGAATTTCAGCATTTTTGTGTGACCGGGAAAACCACAGTCACAAGCCGAGATGCAGTTCCATAGAAACTTGCCATTTTACCGCTGAACCTAAAAATGGGTAGAAAGTACTTTTTCTCCCTTCCTGTTAATGCCACAGACTTCGCCTTTACAGGGCACACGTTTTCTATCTTCCCCGCTTCAGCCCATGAAATATTGAGCTTCAAATGTGTTGTTAACATTGTGTAAAAAAGTTGCTCACAGCTGTTCTAGGAACACATTGTGAAATCGCGTATATCTTTTTTTCTACACATAGCAATGTATTGTGCTTTGCTTTACACACTATTCTACAGTCAAGAGGAGAGAATTCATCAAGTTTAATAAGCAAAAACACTGTATAAGTCGATTTTCAGCATTATTGTGTGACCGGGAAAACCACAGTCACAAGCCGAGATGCAGTTCCATAGAAACTTGCCATTTTACCGCTGAACCTAAAAATGGGTAGAAAGTACTTTTTCTCCCTTCCTGTTAATGCCACAGACTTCGCCTTTACAGGGCACACGTTTTCTATCTTCCCCGCTTCAGCCCATGAAATATTGAGCTTCAAATGTGTTGTTAACATTGTGTAAAAAAGTTGCTCACAGCTGTTCTAGGAACACATTGTGAAATCGCGTATATCTTTGCTTCTACACAAAGGAATGTATTGTGCTTTGCTTTACACACTATTCTACAGTCAAGAGGAGAGAATTCATCAAGTTTAATAAGCAAAAACTCTGTATAAGTCGAATTTCAGCATTTTTGTGTGACCGGGAAAACCACAGTCACAAGCCGAGATGCAGTTCCATAGAAACTTGCCATTTTACCGCTGAACCTAAAAATGGGTAGAAAGTACTTTTTCTCCCTTCCTGTTAATGCCACAGACTTGGCCTTTACAGGGCACACGTTTTCTATCTTCCCCGCTTCAGCCCATGAAATATTGAGCTTCAAATGTGTTGTTAACTTTGTGTAAAAAAGTTGCTCACAGCTGTTCTAGGAACACATTGTGAAATCGCGTATATCTTTTCTTCTACACATAGGAATGTATTGTGCTTTGCTTTACACACTATTCTACAGTCAAGAGGAGAGAATTCATCAAGTTTAATAAGCAAATACACTGTATAAGTCGAATTTCAGCATTTTTGTGTGACCGGGAAAACCACAGTCACAAGCCGAGATGCAGTTCCATAGAAACTTGCCATTTTACCGCTGAACCTAAAAATGGGTAGAAAGTACTTTTTCTCCCTTCCTGTTAATGCCACAGACTTCGCCTTTACAGGGCACACGTTTTCTATCTTCCCCGCTTCAGCCCATGAAATATTGAGCTTCAAATGTGTTGTTAACATTGTGTAAAAAAAGTTGCTCACAGCTGTTCTAGGAACACATTGTGAAATCGCGTATATCTTTGCTTCTACACATAGCAATGTATTGTGCTTTGCTTTACACACTATTCTACAGTCAAGAGGAGAGAATTCATCAAGTTTAATAAGCAAAAACACTGTATAAGTCGATTTTCAGCATTATTGTGTGACCGGGAAAACCACAGTCACAAGCCGAGATGCAGTTCCATAGAAACTTGCCATTTAACCGCTGAACCTAAAAATGGGTAGAAAGTACTTTTTCTCCCTTCCTGTTAATGCCACAGACTTCGCCTTTACAGGGCACACGTTTTCTATCTTCCCCGCTTCAGCCCATGAAATATTGAGCTTCAAATGTGTTGTTAACATTGTGTAAAAAAGTTGCTCACAGCTGTTCTAGGAACACATTGTGAAATCGCGTATATCTTTTCTTCTACACATAGGAATGTATTGTGCTTTGCTTAACACACTATTCTACAGTCAAGAGGAGAGAATTCATCAAGTTTAATAAGCAAAAACACTGTATAAGTCGAATTTCAGCATTTTTGTGTGACCGGGAAAACCACAGTCACAAGAAGAGATTCAGTTCCATAGGAACTTGCCATTTTACCGCGGAACCTAAAAATGGGTAGAAAAAACTTTTTCTCCCTTCCTGTTAATGCCACAGACTTCGCCTTTACAGGGCACACGTTTTCTATCTTCCCCGCTTCAGCCCATGAAATATTGAGCTTCAAATGTGTTGTTAACATTGTGTAAAAAAAGTTGCTCACAGCTGTTCTAGGAACACATTGTGAAATCGCGTATATCTTTGCTTCTACACATAGGAATGTATTGTGCTTTGCTTTACACACTATTCTACAGTCAAGAGGAGAGAATTCATCAAGTTTAATAAGCAAAAACACTGTATAAGTCGAATTTCAGCATTTTTGTGTGACCGGGAAAACCACAGTCACAAGCCGAGATGCAGTTCCATAGAAACTTGCCATTTTACCGCTGAACCTAAAAATGGGTAGAAAGTACTTTTTCTCCCTTCCTGTTAATGCCACAGACTTCGCCTTTACAGGGCACACGTTTTCTATCTTCCCCGCTTCAGCCCATGAAATATTGAGCTTCAAATGTGTTGTTAACATTGTGTAAAAAAAGTTGCTCACAGCTGTTCTAGGAACACATTGTGAAATCGCGTATATCTTTGCTTCTACACATAGCAATGTATTGTGCTTTGCTTTACACACTATTCTACAGTCAAGAGGAGAGAATTCATCAAGTTTAATAAGCACAAACACTGTATAAGTCGAATTTCAGCATTTTTGTGTGACCGGGAAAACCACAGTCATAAGCCGAGATGCAGTTCCATAGAAACTTGCCATTTTACCGCTGAACCTAAAAATGGGTAGAAAGTACTTTTTCTCCCTTCCTGTTAATGCCACAGACTTGGCCTTTACAGGGCACACGTTTTCTATCTTCCCCGCTTCAGCCCATGAAATATTGAGCTTCAAATGTGTTGTTAACATTGTGTAAAAAAGTTGCTCACAGCTGTTCTTGGAACACATTGTGAAATCGCGTATATCTTTTCTTCTACACATAGGAATGTATTGTGCTTTGCTTTACACACTATTCTACAGTCAAGAGGAGAGAATTGATCAAGTTTAATAAGCAAAAACACTGTATAAGTCGAATTTCAGCATTTTTGTGTGACCGGGAAAACCACAGTCACAAGAAGAGATTCAGTTCCATAGGAACTTGCCATTTTACCGCGGAACCTAAAAATGGGTAGAAAGTACTTTTTCTCATTTCCTGTTAATGCCACAGACTTCGCCTTTACAGGGCACACGTTTTCTATCTTCCCCGCTTCAGCCCATGAAATATTGAGCTTCAAATGTGTTGTTAACATTGTGTAAAAAAAGTTGCTCACAGCTGTTCTAGGAACACATTGTGAAATCGCGTATATCTTTGCTTCTACACATAGGAATGTATTGTGCTTTGCTTTACACACTATTCTACAGTCAAGAGGAGAGAATTCATCAAGTTTAATAAGCAAAAACACTGTATAAGTCGAATTTCAGCATTTTTGTGTGACCGGGAAAACCACAGTCACAAGACGAGATGCAGTTCCATAGAAACTTGCCATTTTACCGCTGAACCTAAAAATGGGTAGAAAGTACTTTTTCTCCCTTCCTGTTAATGCCACAGACTTCGCCTTTACAGGGCACACGTTTTCTATCTTCCCCGCTTCAGCCCATGAAATATTGAGCTTCAAATGTGTTGTTAACATTGTGTAAAAAAGTTGCTCACAGCTGTTCTAGGAACACATTGTGAAATCGCGTATATCTTTTCTTCTACACATAGGAATGTATTGTGCTTTGCTTTACACACTATTCTACAGTCAAGAGGAGAGAATTCATCAAGTTTAATAAGCAAAAACACTGTATAAGTCGAATTTCAGCATTTTTGTGTGACCGGGAAAACCACAGTCACAAGCCGAGATGCAGTTCCATAGAAACTTGCCATTTTACCGCTGAACCTAAAAATGGGTAGAAAGTACTTTTTCTCCCTTCCTGTTAATGCCACAGACTTCGCCTTTACAGGGCACACGTTTTCTATCTTCCCCGCTTCAGCCCATGAAATATTGAGCTTCAAATGTGTTGTTAACATTGTGTAAAAAAGTTGCTCACTGCTGTTCTAGGAACACATTGTGAAATCGCGTATATCTTTGCTTCTACACATAGGAATGTATTGTGCTTTGCTTTACACACTATCTAAAGTCAAGAGGAGAGAATTCATCAAGTTTAATAAGCACAAACACTGTATAAGTCGAATTTCAGCATTTTTGTTTGACCGGGAAAACCACAGTCATAAGCCGAGATGCAGTTCCATAGAAACTTGCCATTTTACCGCTGAACCTAAAAATGGGTAGAAAGTACTTTTTCTCCCTTCCTGTTAATGCCACAGACTTGGCCTTTACAGGGCACACGTTTTCTATCTTCCCCGCTTCAGCCCATGAAATATTGAGCTTCAAATGTGTTGTTAACATTGTGTAAAAAAGTTGCTCACAGCTGTTCGTGGAACACATTGTGAAATCGCGTATATCTTTTCTTCTACACATAGGAATGTATTGTGCTTTGCTTAACACACTATTCTACAGTCAAGAGGAGAGAATTCATCAAGTTTAATAAGCAAAAACACTGTATAAGTCGAATTTCAGCATTTTTGTGTGACCGGGAAAACCACAGTCACAAGAAGAGATTCAGTTCCATAGGAACTTGCCATTTTACCGCGGAACCTAAAAATGGGTAGAAAGTACTTTTTCTCCCTTCCTGTTAATGCCACAGACTTCGCCTTTACAGGGCACACGTTTTCTATCTTCCCCGCTTCAGCCCATGAAATATTGAGCTTCAAATGTGTTGTTAACATTGTGTAAAAAAAAGTTGCTCACAGCTGTTCTAGGAACACATTGTGAAATCGCGTATATCTTTGCTTCTACACATAGGAATGTATTGTGCTTTGCTTAACACACTATTCTACAGTCAAGAGGAGAGAATTCATCAAGTTTAATAAGCAAAAACACTGTATAAGTCGAATTTCAGCATTTTTGTGTGACCGGGAAAACCACAGTCACAAGCCGAGATGCAGTTCCATAGAAACTTGCCATTTTACCGCTGAACCTAAAAATGGGTAGAAAGTACTTTTTCTCCCTTCCTGTTAATGCCACAGACTTCGCCTTTACAGGGCACACGTTTTCTATCTTCCCCGCTTCAGCCCATGAAATATTGAGCTTCAAATGTGTTGTTAACATTGTGTAAAAAAGTTGCTCACAGCTGTTCTAGGAACACATTGTGAAATCGCGTATATCTTTGCTTCTACACATAGGAATGTATTGTGCTTTGCTTTACACACTATTCTACAGTCAAGAGGAGAGAATTCATCAAGTTTAATAAGCACAAACACTGTATAAGTCGAATTTCAGCATTTTTGTGTGACCGGGAAAACCACAGTCATAAGCCGAGATGCAGTTCCATAGAAACTTGCCATTTTACCGCTGAACCTAAAAATGGGTAGAAAGTACTTTTTCTCCCTACCTGTTAATGCCACAGACTTGGCCTTTACAGGGCACACGTTTTCTATCTTCCCCGCTTCAGCCCATGAAATATTGAGCTTCAAATGTGTTGTTAACATTGTGTAAAAAAGTTGCTCACAGCTGTTCTAGGAACACATTGTGAAATCGCGTATATCTTTGCTTCTACACATAGGAATGTATTGTGCTTTGCTTTACACACTATTCTACAGTCAAGAGGAGAGAATTCATCAAGTTTAATAAGCACAAACACTGTATAAGTCGAATTTCAGCATTTTTGTGTGACCGGGAAAACCACAGTCATAAGCCGAGATGCAGTTCCATAGAAACTTGCCATTTTACCGCTGAACCTAAAAATGGGTAGAAAGTACTTTTTCTCCCTACCTGTTAATGCCACAGACTTGGCCTTTACAGGGCACACGTTTTCTATCTTCCCCGCTTCAGCCCATGAAATATTGAGCTTCAAATGTGTTGTTAACATTGTGTAAAAAAGTTGCTCACAGCTGTTCTAGGAACACATTGTGAAATCGCGTATATCTTTTCTTCTACACATAGGAATGTATTGTGCTTTGCTTAACACACTATTCTACAGTCAAGAGGAGAGAATTCATCAAGTTTAATAAGCAAAAACACTGTATAAGTCGAATTTCAGCATTTTTGTGTGACCGGGAAAACCACAGTCACAAGACGAGATGCAGTTCCATAGAAACTTGCCATTTTACCGCTGAACCTAAAAATGGGTAGAAAGTACTTTTTCTCCCTTCCTGTTAATGCCACAGACTTCGCCTTTACAGGGCACACGTTTTCTATCTTCCCCGCTTCAGCCCATGAAATATTGAGCTTCAAATGTGTTGTTAACTTTGTGTAAAAAAGTTGCTCACAGCTGTTCTAGGAACACATTGTGAAATCGCGTATATCTTTTCTTCTACACATAGGAATGTATTGTGCTTTGCTTTACACACTATTCTACAGTCAAGAGGAGAGAATTCATCAAGTTTAATAAGCACAAACACTGTATAAGTCGAATTTCAGCATTTTTGTGTGACCGGGAAAACCACAGTCATAAGCCGAGATGCAGTTCCATAGAAACTTGCCATTTTACCGCTGAACCTAAAAATGGGTAGAAAGTACTTTTTCTCCCTTCCTGTTAATGCCACAGACTTGGCCTTTACAGGGCACACGTTTTCTATCTTCCCCGCTTCAGCCCATGAAATATTGAGCTTCAAATGTGTTGTTAACATTGTGTAAAAAAGTTGCTCACAGCTGTTCTTGGAACACATTGTGAAATCGCGTATATCTTTTCTTCTACACATAGGAATGTATTGTGCTTTGCTTAACACACTATTCTACAGTCAAGAGGAGAGAATTCATCAAGTTTAATAAGCAAAAACACTGTATAAGTCGAATTTCAGCATTTTTGTGTGACCGGGAAAACCACAGTCACAAGAAGAGATTCAGTTCCATAGGAACTTGCCATTTTACCGCGGAACCTAAAAATGGGTAGAAAGTACTTTTTCTCCCTTCCTGTTAATGCCACAGACTTCGCCTTTACAGGGCACACGTTTTCTATCTTCCCCGCTTCAGCCCATGAAATATTGAGCTTCAAATGTGTTGTTAACATTGTGTAAAAAAAAGTTGCTCACAGCTGTTCTAGGAACACATTGTGAAATCGCGTATATCTTTGCTTCTACACATAGGAATGTATTGTGCTTTGCTTTACACACTATTCTACAGTCAAGAGGAGAGAATTCATCAAGTTTAATAAGCAAAAACACTGTATAAGTCGAATTTCAGCATTTTTGTGTGACCGGGAAAACCACAGTCACAAGCCGAGATGCAGTTCCATAGAAACTTGCCATTTTACCGCTGAACCTAAAAATGGGTAGAAAGTACTTTTTCTCCCTTCCTGTTAATGCCACAGACTTCGCCTTTACAGGGCACACGTTTTCTATCTTCCCCGCTTCAGCCCATGAAATATTGAGCTTCAAATGTGTTGTTAACATTGTGTAAAAAAGTTGCTCACAGCTGTTCTAGGAACACATTGTGAAATCGCGTATATCTTTGCTTCTACACATAGGAATGTATTGTGCTTTGCTTTACACACTATTCTACAGTCAAGAGGAGAGAATTCATCAAGTTTAATAAGCACAAACACTGTATAAGTCGAATTTCAGCATTTTTGTGTGACCGGGAAAACCACAGTCATAAGCAGAGATGCAGTTCCATAGAAACTTGCCATTTTACCGCTGAACCTAAAAATGGGTAGAAAGTACTTTTTCTCCCTACCTGTTAATGCCACAGACTTGGCCTTTACAGGGCACACGTTTTCTATCTTCCCCGCTTCAGCCCATGAAATATTGAGCTTCAAATGTGTTGTTAACATTGTGTAAAAAAGTTGCTCACAGCTGTTCTAGGAACACATTGTGAAATCGCGTATATCTTTGCTTCTACACATAGGAATGTATTGTGCTTTGCTTTACACACTATTCTACAGTCAAGAGGAGAGAATTCATCAAGTTTAATAAGCACAAACACTGTATAAGTCGAATTTCAGCATTTTTGTGTGACCGGGAAAACCACAGTCATAAGCCGAGATGCAGTTCCATAGAAACTTGCCATTTTACCGCTGAACCTAAAAATGGGTAGAAAGTACTTTTTCTCCCTACCTGTTAATGCCACAGACTTGGCCTTTACAGGGCACACGTTTTCTATCTTCCCCGCTTCAGCCCATGAAATATTGAGCTTCAAATGTGTTGTTAACATTGTGTAAAAAAGTTGCTCACAGCTGTTCTAGGAACACATTGTGAAATCGCGTATATCTTTTCTTCTACACATAGGAATGTATTGTGCTTTGCTTAACACACTATTCTACAGTCAAGAGGAGAGAATTCATCAAGTTTAATAAGCAAAAACACTGTATAAGTCGAATTTCAGCATTTTTGTGTGACCGGGAAAACCACAGTCACAAGACGAGATGCAGTTCCATAGAAACTTGCCATTTTACCGCTGAACCTAAAAATGGGTAGAAAGTACTTTTTCTCCCTTCCTGTTAATGCCACAGACTTCGCCTTTACAGGGCACACGTTTTCTATCTTCCCCGCTTCAGCCCATGAAATATTGAGCTTCAAATGTGTTGTTAACTTTGTGTAAAAAAGTTGCTCACAGCTGTTCTAGGAACACATTGTGAAATCGCGTATATCTTTTCTTCTACACATAGGAATGTATTGTGCTTTGCTTTACACACTATTCTACAGTCAAGAGGAGAGAATTCATCAAGTTTAATAAGCAAATACACTGTATAAGTCGAATTTCAGCATTTTTGTGTGACCGGGAAAACCACAGTCACAAGGCGAGATGCAGTTCCATAGAAACTTGCCATTTTACCGCTGAACCTAAAAATGGGTAGAAAGTACTTTTTCTCCCTTCCTGTTAATGCCACAGACTTCGCCTTTACAGGGCACACGTTTTCTATATTCCCCGCTTCAGCCCATGAAATATTGAGCTTCAAATGTGTTGTTAACATTGTGTAAAAAAAGTTGCTCACAGCTGTTCTAGGAACACATTGTGAAATCGCGTATATCTTTGCTTCTACACATAGCAATGTATTGTGCTTTGCTTTACACACTATTCTACAGTCAAGAGGAGAGAATTCATCAAGTTTAATAAGCACAAACACTGTATAAGTCGAATTTCAGCATTTTTGTGTGACCGGGAAAACCACAGTCATAAGCCGAGATGCAGTTCCATAGAAACTTGCCATTTTACCGCTGAACCTAAAAATGGGTAGAAAGTACTTTTTCTCCCTACCTGTTAATGCCACAGACTTGGCCTTTACAGGGCACACGTTTTTTATCTTCCCGCTTCAGCCCATGAAATATTGAGCTTCAAATGTGTTGTTAACATTGTGTAAAAAAGTTGCTCACAGCTGTTCTAGGAACACATTGTGAAATCGCGTATATCTTTGCTTCTACACATAGGAATGTATTGTGCTTTGCTTTACACACTATTCTACAGTCAAGAGGAGAGAATTCATCAAGTTTAATAAGCACAAACACTGTATAAGTCGAATTTCAGCATTTTTGTGTGACCGGGAAAACCACAGTCATAAGCCGAGATGCAGTTCCATAGAAACTTGCCATTTTACCGCTGAACCTAAAAATGGGTAGAAAGTACTTTTTCTCCCTACCTGTTAATGCCACAGACTTGGCCTTTACAGGGCACACGTTTTCTATCTTCCCCGCTTCAGCCCATGAAATATTGAGCTTCAAATGTGTTGTTAACATTGTGTAAAAAAGTTGCTCACAGCTGTTCTAGGAACACATTGTGAAATCGCGTATATCTTTTCTTCTACACACAGGAATGTATTGTGCTTTGCTTTACACACTATTCTACAGTCAAGAGGAGAGAATTCATCAAGTTTAATAAGCAAATACACTGTATAAGTCGAATTTCAGCATTTTTGTGTGACCGGGAAAACCACAGTCACAAGCCGAGATGCAGTTCCATAGAAACTTGCCATTTTACAGCTGAACCTAAAAATGGGTAGAAAGTACTTTTTCTCCCTTCCTGTTAATGCCACAGACTTCGCCTTTACAGGGCACACGTTTTCTATCTTCCCCGCTTCAGCCCATGAAATATTGAGCTTCAAATGTGTTGTTAACATTGTGTAAAAAAGTTGCTCACAGCTGTTCTAGGAACACATTGTGAAATCGCGTATATCTTTTCTTCTACACATAGGAATGTATTGTGCTTTGCTTAACACACTATTCTACAGTCAAGAGGAGAGAATTCATCAAGTTTAATAAGCAAAAACACTGTATAAGTCGAATTTCAGCATTTTTGTGTGACCGGGAAAACCACAGTCACAAGAAGAGATTCAGTTCCATAGGAACTTGCCATTTTACCGCGGAACCTAAAAATGGGTAGAAAGTACTTTTTCTCCCTTCCTGTTAATGCCACAGACTTCGCCTTTACAGGGCACACGTTTTCTATCTTCCCCGCTTCAGCCCATGAAATATTGAGCTTCAAATGTGTTGTTAACATTGTGTAAAAAAAGTTGCTCACAGCTGTTCTAGGAACACATTGTGAAATCGCGTATATCTTTGCTTCTACACATAGCAATGTATTGTGCTTTGCTTTACACACTATTCTACAGTCAAGAGGAGAGAATTCATCAAGTTTAATAAGCACAAACACTGTATAAGTCGAATTTCAGCATTTTTGTGTGACCGGGAAAACCACAGTCATAAGCCGAGATGCAGTTCCATAGAAACTTGCCATTTTACCGCTGAACCTAAAAATGGGTAGAAAGTACTTTTTCTCCCTACCTGTTAATGCCACAGACTTGGCCTTTACAGGGCACACGTTTTTTATCTTCCCCACTTCAGCCCATGAAATATTGAGCTTCAAATGTGTTGTTAACATTGTGTAAAAAAGTTGCTCACAGCTGTTCTAGGAACACATTGTGAAATCGCGTATATCTTTGCTTCTACACATAGGAATGTATTGTGCTTTGCTTTACACACTATTCTACAGTCAAGAGGAGAGAATTCATCAAGTTTAATAAGCACAAACACTGTATAAGTCGAATTTCAGCATTTTTGTGTGACCGGGAAAACCACAGTCACAAGCCGAGATGCAGTTCCATAGAAACTTGCCATTTTACCGCTGAACCTAAAAATGGGTAGAAAGTACTTTTTCTCCCTTCCTGTTAATGCCACAGACTTCGCCTTTACAGGGCACACGTTTTCTATCTTCCCCGCTTCAGCCCATGAAATATTGAGCTTCAAATGTGTTGTTAACATTGTGTAAAAAAGTTGCTCACAGCTGTTCTAGGAACACATTGTGAAATCGCGTATATCTTTTCTTCTACACATAGGAATGTATTGTGCTTTGCTTAACACACTATTCTACAGTCAAGAGGAGAGAATTCATCAAGTTTAATAAGCAAAAACACTGTATAAGTCGAATTTCAGCATTTTTGTGTGACCGGGAAAACCACAGTCACAAGAAGAGATTCAGTTCCATAGGAACTTGCCATTTTACCGCGGAACCTAAAAATGGGTAGAAAGTACTTTTTCTCCCTTCCTGTTAATGCCACAGACTTCGCCTTTACAGGGCACACGTTTTCTATCTTCCCCGCTTCAGCCCATGAAATATTGAGCTTCAAATGTGTTGTTAACATTGTGTAAAAAAAGTTGCTCACAGCTGTTCTAGGAACACATTGTGAAATCGCGTATATCTTTGCTTCTACACATAGCAATGTATTGTGCTTTGCTTTACACACTATTCTACAGTCAACAGGAGAGAATTCATCAAGTTTAATAAGCAAATACACTGTATAAGTCGAATTTCAGCATTTTTGTGTGACCGGGAAAACCACAGTCACAAGACGAGATGCAGTTCCATAGAAACTTGCCATTTTACCGCTGAACCTAAAAATGGGTAGAAAGTACTTTTTCTCCCTTCCTGTTAATGCCACAGACTTCGCCTTTACAGGGCACACGTTTTCTATCTTCCCTGCTTCAGCCCATGAAATATTGAGCTTCAAATGTGTTGTTAACATTGTGTAAAAAAGTTGCTCACAGCTGTTCTAGGAACACATTGTGAAATCGCGTATATCTTTTCTTCTACACATAGGAATGTATTGTGCTTTGCTTAACACACTATTCTACAGTCAAGAGGAGAGAATTCATCAAGTTTAATAAGCAAAAACACTGTATAAGTCGAATTTCAGCATTTTTGTGTGACCGGGAAAACCACAGTCACAAGAAGAGATTCAGTTCCATAGGAACTTGCCATTTTACCGCGGAACCTAAAAATGGGTAGAAAGTACTTTTTCTCCCTTCCTGTTAATGCCACAGACTTCGCCTTTACAGGGCACACGTTTTCTATCTTCCCCGCTTCAGCCCATGAAATATTGAGCTTCAAATGTGTTGTTAACATTGTGTAAAAAAAGTTGCTCACAGCTGTTCTAGGAACACATTGTGAAATCGCGTATATCTTTGCTTCTACACATAGCAATGTATTGTGCTTTGCTTTACACACTATTCTACAGTCAACAGGAGAGAATTCATCAAGTTTAATAAGCAAAAACACTGTATAAGTCGATTTTCAGCATTATTGTGTGACCGGGAAAACCACAGTCACAAGCCGAGATGCAGTTCCATAGAAACTTGCCATTTTACCGCTGAACCTAAAAATGGGTAGAAAGTACTTTTTCTCCCTTCCTGTTAATGCCACAGACTTCGCCTTTACAGGGCACACGTTTTCTATCTTCCCCGCTTCAGCCCATGAAATATTGAGCTTCAAATGTGTTGTTAACATTGTGTAAAAAAGTTGCTCACAGCTGTTCTTGGAACACATTGTGAAATCGCGTATATCTTTTCTTCTACACATAGGAATGTATTGTGCTTTGCTTTACACACTATTCTACAGTCAAGAGGAGAGAATTGATCAAGTTTAATAAGCAAAAACACTGTATAAGTCGAATTTCAGCATTTTTGTGTGACCGGGAAAACCACAGTCACAAGACGAGATGCAGTTCCATAGAAACTTGCCATTATACCGCTGAACCTAAAAATGGGTAAAAAGTACTTTTTCTCCCTTCCTGTTAATGCCACAGACTTCGCCTTTACAGGGCACACGTTTTCTATCTTCCCCGCTTCAGCCCATGAAATATTGAGCTTCAAATGTGTTGTTAACATTGTGTAAAAAAGTTGCTCACAGCTGTTCTAGGAACACATTGTGAAATCGCGTATATCTTTTCTTCTACACATAGGAATGTATTGTGCTTTGCTTAACACACTATTCTACAGTCAAGAGGAGAGAATTCATCAAGTTTAATAAGCAAAAACACTGTATAAGTCGAATTTCAGCATTTTTGTGTGACCGGGAAAACCACAGTCACAAGAAGAGATTCAGTTCCATAGGAACTTGCCATTTTACCGCGGAACCTAAAAATGGGTAGAAAGTACTTTTTCTCCCTTCCTGTTAATGCCACAGACTTCGCCTTTACAGGGCACACGTTTTCTATCTTCCCCGCTTCAGCCCATGAAATATTGAGCTTCAAATGTGTTGTTAACATTGTGTAAAAAAGTTGCTCACAGCTGTTCTAGGAACACATTGTGAAATCGCGTATATCTTTTCTTCTACACATAGGAATGTATTGTGCTTTGCTTAACACACTATTCTACAGTCAAGAGGAGAGAATTCATCAAGTTTAATAAGCAAAAACACTGTATAAGTCGAATTTCAGCATTTTTGTGTGACCGGGAAAACCACAGTCACAAGAAGAGATTCAGTTCCATAGGAACTTGCCATTTTACCGCGGAACCTAAAAATGGGTAGAAAGTACTTTTTCTCCCTTCCTGTTAATGCCACAGACTTCGCCTTTACAGGGCACACGTTTTCTATCTTCCCCGCTTCAGCCCATGAAATATTGAGCTTCAAATGTGTTGTTAACATTGTGTAAAAAAAGTTGCTCACAGCTGTTCTAGGAACACATTGTGAAATCGCGTATATCTTTGCTTCTACACATAGCAATGTATTGTGCTTTGCTTTACACACTATTCTACAGTCAACAGGAGAGAATTCATCAAGTTTAATAAGCAAATACACTGTATAAGTCGAATTTCAGCATTTTTGTGTGACCGGGAAAACCACAGTCACAAGACGAGATGCAGTTCCATAGAAACTTGCCATTTTACCGCTGAACCTAAAAATGGGTAGAAAGTACTTTTTCTCCCTTCCTGTTAATGCCACAGACTTCGCCTTTACAGGGCACACGTTTTCTATCTTCCCCGCTTCAGCCCATGAAATATTGAGCTTCAAATGTGTTGTTAACATTGTGTAAAAAAGTTGCTCACAGCTGTTCTAGGAACACATTGTGAAATCGCGTATATCTTTTCTTCTACACATAGGAATGTATTGTGCTTTGCTTAACACACTATTCTACAGTCAAGAGGAGAGAATTCATCAAGTTTAATAAGCAAAAACACTGTATAAGTCGAATTTCAGCATTTTTGTGTGACCGGGAAAACCACAGTCACAAGAAGAGATTCAGTTCCATAGGAACTTGCCATTTTACCGCGGAACCTAAAAATGGGTAGAAAGTACTTTTTCTCCCTTCCTGTTAATGCCACAGACTTCGCCTTTACAGGGCACACGTTTTCTATCTTCCCCGCTTCAGCCCATGAAATATTGAGCTTCAAATGTGTTGTTAACATTGTGTAAAAAAAGTTGCTCACAGCTGTTCTAGGAACACATTGTGAAATCGCGTATATCTTTGCTTCTACACATAGCAATGTATTGTGCTTTGCTTTACACACTATTCTACAGTCAACAGGAGAGAATTCATCAAGTTTAATAAGCAAAAACACTGTATAAGTCGATTTTCAGCATTATTGTGTGACCGGGAAAACCACAGTCACAAGCCGAGATGCAGTTCCATAGAAACTTGCCATTTTACCGCTGAACCTAAAAATGGGTAGAAAGTACTTTTTCTCCCTTCCTGTTAATGCCACAGACTTCGCCTTTACAGGGCACACGTTTTCTATCTTCCCCGCTTCAGCCCATGAAATATTGAGCTTCAAATGTGTTGTTAACATTGTGTAAAAAAGTTGCTCACAGCTGTTCTTGGAACACATTGTGAAATCGCGTATATCTTTTCTTCTACACATAGGAATGTATTGTGCTTTGCTTTACACACTATTCTACAGTCAAGAGGAGAGAATTGATCAAGTTTAATAAGCAAAAACACTGTATAAGTCGAATTTCAGCATTTTTGTGTGACCGGGAAAACCACAGTCACAAGACGAGATGCAGTTCCATAGAAACTTGCCATTATACCGCTGAACCTAAAAATGGGTAAAAAGTACTTTTTCTCCCTTCCTGTTAATGCCACAGACTTCGCCTTTACAGGGCACACGTTTTCTATCTTCCCCGCTTCAGCCCATGAAATATTGAGCTTCAAATGTGTTGTTAACATTGTGTAAAAAAGTTGCTCACAGCTGTTCTAGGAACACATTGTGAAATCGCGTATATCTTTTCTTCTACACATAGGAATGTATTGTGCTTTGCTTAACACACTATTCTACAGTCAAGAGGAGAGAATTCATCAAGTTTAATAAGCAAAAACACTGTATAAGTCGAATTTCAGCATTTTTGTGTGACCGGGAAAACCACAGTCACAAGAAGAGATTCAGTTCCATAGGAACTTGCCATTTTACCGCGGAACCTAAAAATGGGTAGAAAGTACTTTTTCTCCCTTCCTGTTAATGCCACAGACTTCGCCTTTACAGGGCACACGTTTTCTATCTTCCCCGCTTCAGCCCATGAAATATTGAGCTTCAAATGTGTTGTTAACATTGTGTAAAAAAAGTTGCTCACAGCTGTTCTAGGAACACATTGTGAAATCGCGTATATCTTTGCTTCTACACATAGGAATGTATTGTGCTTTGCTTTACACACTATTCTACAGTCAAGAGGAGAGAATTCATCAAGTTTAATAAGCAAAAACACTGTATAAGTCGAATTTCAGCATTTTTGTGTGACCGGGAAAACCACAGTCACAAGCCGAGATGCAGTTCCATAGAAACTTGCCATTTTACCGCTGAACCTAAAAATGGGTAGAAAGTACTTTTTCTCCCTTCCTGTTAATGCCACAGACTTCGCCTTTACAGGGCACACGTTTTCTATCTTCCCCGCTTCAGCCCATGAAATATTGAGCTTCAAATGTGTTGTTAACGTTGTGTAAAAAAGTTGCTCACAGCTGTTCTAGGAACACATTGTGAAATCGCGTATATCTTTTCTTCTACACATAGGAATGTATTGTGCTTTGCTTTACACACTATTCTACAGTCAAGAGGAGAGAATTCATCAAGTTTAATAAGCAAAAACTCTGTATAAGTCGAATTTCAGCATTTTTGTGTGACCGGGAAAACCACAGTCACAAGCCGAGATGCAGTTCCATAGAAACTTGCCATTTTACCGCTGAACCTAAAAATGGGTAGAAAGTACTTTTTCTCCCTTCCTGTTAATGCCACAGACTTCGCCTTTACAGGGCACACGTTTTCTATCTTCCCCGCTTCAGCCCATGAAATATTGAGCTTCAAATGTGTTGTTAACATTGTGTAAAAAAGTTGCTCACAGCTGTTCTAGGAACACATTGTGAAATCGCGTATATCTTTGCTTCTACACATAGGAATGTATTGTGCTTTGCTTTACACACTATTCTACAGTCAAGAGGAGAGAATTCATCAAGTTTAATAAGCACAAACACTGTATAAGTCGAATTTCAGCATTTTTGTGTGACCGGGAAAACCACAGTCATAAGCCGAGATGCAGTTCCATAGAAACTTGCCATTTTACCGCTGAACCTAAAAATGGGTAGAAAGTACTTTTTCTCCCTTCCTGTTAATGCCACAGACTTGGCCTTTACAGGGCACACGTTTTCTATCTTCCCCGCTTCAGCCCATGAAATATTGAGCTTCAAATGTGTTGTTAACATTGTGTAAAAAAGTTGCTCACAGCTGTTCTAGGAACACATTGTGAAATCGGTAATTCTTTTCTTCTACACATAGGAATGTATTGTGCTTTGCTTAACACACTATTCTACAGTCAAGAGGAGAGAATTCATCAAGTTTAATAAGCAAAAACACTGTATAAGTCGAATTTCAGCATTTTTGTGTGACCGGGAAAACCACAGTCACAAGACGAGATGCAGTTCCATAGAAACTTGCCATTTTACCGCTGAACCTAAAAATGGGTAGAAAGTACTTTTTCTCCCTTCCTGTTAATGCCACAGACTTCGCCTTTACAGGGCACACGTTTTCTATCTTCCCCGCTTCAGCCCATGAAATATTGAGCTTCAAATGTGTTGTTAACTTTGTGTAAAAAAGTTGCTCACAGCTGTTCTAGGAACACATTGTGAAATCGCGTATATCTTTTCTTCTACACATAGGAATGTATTGTGCTTTGCTTTACACACTATTCTACAGTCAAGAGGAGAGAATTCATCAAGTTTAATAAGCAAATACACTGTATAAGTCGAATTTCAGCATTTTTGTGTGACCGGGAAAACCACAGTCACAAGCCGAGATGCAGTTCCATAGAAACTTGCCATTTTACCGCTGAACCTAAAAATGGGTAGAAAGTACTTTTTCTCCCTTCCTGTTAATGCCACAGACTTCGCCTTTACAGGGCACACGTTTTCTATCTTCCCCGCTTCAGCCCATGAAATATTGAGCTTCAAATGTGTTGTTAACATTGTGTAAAAAAGTTGCTCACAGCTGTTCTAGGAACACATTGTGAAATCGCGTATATCTTTTCTTCTACACATAGGAATGTATTGTGCTTTGCTTAACACACTATTCTACAGTCAAGAGGAGAGAATTCATCAAGTTTAATAAGCAAAAACACTGTATAAGTCGAATTTCAGCATTTTTGTGTGACCGGGAAAACCACAGTCACAAGAAGAGATTCAGTTCCATAGGAACTTGCCATTTTACCGCGGAACCTAAAAATGGGTAGAAAGTACTTTTTCTCCCTTCCTGTTAATGCCACAGACTTCGCCTTTACAGGGCACACGTTTTCTATCTTCCCCGCTTCAGCCCATGAAATATTGAGCTTCAAATGTGTTGTTAACATTGTGTAAAAAAAGTTGCTCACAGCTGTTCTAGGAACACATTGTGAAATCGCGTATATCTTTGCTTCTACACATAGCAATGTATTGTGCTTTGCTTTACACACTATTCTACAGTCAACAGGAGAGAATTCATCAAGTTTAATAAGCAAATACACTGTATAAGTCGAATTTCAGCATTTTTGTGTGACCGGGAAAACCACAGTCACAAGCCGAGATGCAGTTCCATAGAAACTTGCCATTTTACCGCTGAACCTAAAAATGGGTAGAAAGTACTTTTTCTCCCTTCCTGTTAATGCCACAGACTTCGCCTTTACAGGGCACACGTTTTCTATCTTCCCCGCTTCAGCCCATGAAATATTGAGCTTCAAATGTGTTGTTAACATTGTGTAAAAAAGTTGCTCACAGCTGTTCTAGGAACACATTGTGAAATCGCGTATATCTTTTCTTCTACACATAGGAATGTATTGTGCTTTGCTTAACACACTATTCTACAGTCAAGAGGAGAGAATTCATCAAGTTTAATAAGCAAAAACACTGTATAAGTCGAATTTCAGCATTTTTGTGTGACCGGGAAAACCACAGTCACAAGAAGAGATTCAGTTCCATAGGAACTTGCCATTTTACCGCGGAACCTAAAAATGGGTAGAAAGTACTTTTTCTCCCTTCCTGTTAATGCCACAGACTTCGCCTTTACAGGGCACACGTTTTCTATCTTCCCCGCTTCAGCCCATGAAATATTGAGCTTCAAATGTGTTGTTAACATTGTGTAAAAAAAGTTGCTCACAGCTGTTCTAGGAACACATTGTGAAATCGCGTATATCTTTGCTTCTACACATAGCAATGTATTGTGCTTTGCTTTACACACTATTCTACAGTCAACAGGAGAGAATTCATCAAGTTTAATAAGCAAAAACACTGTATAAGTCGATTTTCAGCATTATTGTGTGACCGGGAAAACCACAGTCACAAGCCGAGATGCAGTTCCATAGAAACTTGCCATTTTACCGCTGAACCTAAAAATGGGTAGAAAGTACTTTTTCTCCCTTCCTGTTAATGCCACAGACTTCGCCTTTACAGGGCACACGTTTTCTATCTTCCCCGCTTCAGCCCATGAAATATTGAGCTTCAAATGTGTTGTTAACATTGTGTAAAAAAGTTGCTCACAGCTGTTCTTGGAACACATTGTGAAATCGCGTATATCTTTTCTTCTACACATAGGAATGTATTGTGCTTTGCTTTACACACTATTCTACAGTCAAGAGGAGAGAATTCATCAAGTTTAATAAGCAAAAACACTGTATAAGTCGAATTTCAGCATTTTTGTGTGACCGGGAAAACCACAGTCACAAGAAGAGATTCAGTTCCATAGGAACTTGCCATTTTACCGCGGAACCTAAAAATGGGTAGAAAGTACTTTTTCTCCCTTCCTGTTAATGCCACAGACTTCGCCTTTACAGGGCACACGTTTTCTATCTTCCCCGCTTCAGCCCATGAAATATTGAGCTTCAAATGTGTTGTTAACATTGTGTAAAAAAGTTGCTCACAGCTGTTCTAGGAACACATTGTGAAATCGCGTATATCTTTGCTTCTACACATAGGAATGTATTGTGCTTTGCTTTACACACTATTCTACAGTCAAGAGGAGAGAATTCATCAAGTTTAATAAGCAAAAACACTGTATAAGTCGAATTTCAGCATTTTTGTGTGACCGGGAAAACCACAGTCACAAGCCGAGATGCAGTTCCATAGAAACTTGCCATTTTACCGCTGAACCTAAAAATGGGTAGAAAGTACTTTTTCTCCCTTCCTGTTAATGCCACAGACTTCGCCTTTACAGGGCACACGTTTTCTATCTTCCCCGCTTCAGCCCATGAAATATTGAGCTTCAAATGTGTTGTTAACGTTGTGTAAAAAAGTTGCTCACAGCTGTTCTAGGAACACATTGTGAAATCGCGTATATCTTTTCTTCTACACATAGGAATGTATTGTGCTTTGCTTTACACACTATTCTACAGTCAAGAGGAGAGAATTCATCAAGTTTAATAAGCAAAAACTCTGTATAAGTCGAATTTCAGCATTTTTGTGTGACCGGGAAAACCACAGTCACAAGAAGAGATTCAGTTCCATAGGAACTTGCCATTTTACCGCGGAACCTAAAAATGGGTAGAAAGTACTTTTTCTCCCTTCCTGTTAATGCCACAGACTTCGCCTTTACAGGGCACACGTTTTCTATCTTCCCCGCTTCAGCCCATGAAATATTGAGCTTCAAATGTGTTGTAAACATTGTGTAAAAAAAGTTGCTCACAGCTGTTCTAGGAACACATTGTGAAATCGCGTATATCTTTGCTTCTACACATAGCAATGTATTGTGCTTTGCTTTACACACTATTCTACAGTCAACAGGAGAGAATTCATCAAGTTTAATAAGCAAAAACACTGTATAAGTCGATTTTCAGCATTATTGTGTGACCGGGAAAACCACAGTCACAAGCCGAGATGCAGTTCCATAGAAACTTGCCATTTTACCGCTGAACCTAAAAATGGGTAGAAAGTACTTTTTCTCCCTTCCTGTTAATGCCACAGACTTCGCCTTTACAGGGCACACGTTTTCTATCTTCCCCGCTTCAGCCCATGAAATATTGAGCTTCAAATGTGTTGTTAACATTGTGTAAAAAAAGTTGCTCACAGCTGTTCTAGGAACACATTGTGAAATCGCGTATATCTTTGCTTCTACACATAGGAATGTATTGTGCTTTGCTTTACACACTATTCTACAGTCAAGAGGAGAGAATTCATCAAGTTTAATAAGCAAAAACACTGTATAAGTCGAATTTCAGCATTTTTGTGAGACCGGGAAAACCACAGTCACAAGCCGAGATGCAGTTCCATAGAAACTTGCCATTTTACCGCTGAACCTAAAAATGGGTAGAAAGTACTTTTTCTCCCTTCCTGTTAATGCCACAGACTTCGCCTTTACAGGGCACACGTTTTCTATCTTCCCCGCTTCAGCCCATGAAATATTGAGCTTCAAATGTGTTGTTAACATTGTGTAAAAAAGTTGCTCACAGCTGTTCTAGGAACACATTGTGAAATCGCGTATATCTTTGCTTCTACACATAGGAATGTATTGTGCTTTGCTTTACACACTATTCTACAGTCAAGAGGAGAGAATTCATCAAGTTTAATAAGCACAAACACTGTATAAGTCGAATTTCAGCATTTTTGTGTGACCGGGAAAACCACAGTCATAAGCCGAGATGCAGTTCCATAGAAACTTGCCATTTTACCGCTGAACCTAAAAATGGGTAGAAAGTACTTTTTCTCCCTTCCTGTTAATGCCACAGACTTGGCCTTTACAGGGCACACGTTTTCTATCTTCCCCGCTTCAGCCCATGAAATATTGAGCTTCAAATGTGTTGTTAACATTGTGTAAAAAAGTTGCTCACAGCTGTTCTAGGAACACATTGTGAAATCGCGTATATCTTTTCTTCTACACATAGGAATGTATTGTGCTTTGCTTAACACAATATTCTACAGTCAAGAGGAGAGAATTCATCAAGTTTAATAAGCAAAAACACTGTATAAGTCGAATTTCAGCATTTTTGTGTGACCGGGAAAACCACAGTCACAAGCCGAGATGCAGTTCCATAGAAACTTGCCATTTTACCGCTGAACCTAAAAATGGGTAGAAAGTACTTTTTCTCCCTTCCTGTTAATGCCACAGACTTCGCCTTTACAGGGCACACGTTTTCTATCTTCCCCGCTTCAGCCCATGAAATATTGAGCTTCAAATGTGTTGTTAACATTGTGTAAAAAAAGTTGCTCACAGCTGTTCTAGGAACACATTGTGAAATCGCGTATATCTTTGCTTCTACACATAGGAATGTATTGTGCTTTGCTTAACACACTATTCTACAGTCAAGAGGAGAGAATTCATCAAGTTTAATAAGCAAAAACACTGTATAAGTCGATTTTCAGCATTATTGTGTGACCGGGAAAACCACAGTCACAAGCCGAGATGCAGTTCCATAGAAACTTGCCATTTTACCGCTGAACCTAAAAATGGGTAGAAAGTACTTTTTCTCCCTTCCTGTTAATGCCACAGACTTCGCCTTTACAGGGCACACGTTTTCTATCTTCCCCGCTTCAGCCCATGAAATATTGAGCTTCAAATGTGTTGTTAACATTGTGTAAAAAAGTTGCTCACAGCTGTTCTTGGAACACATTGTGAAATCGCGTATATCTTTTCTTCTACACATAGGAATGTATTGTGCTTTGCTTTACACACTATTCTACAGTCAAGAGGAGAGAATTCATCAAGTTTAATAAGCAAAAACACTGTATAAGTCGAATTTCAGCATTTTTGTGTGACCGGGAAAACCACAGTCACAAGAAGAGATTCAGTTCCATAGGAACTTGCCATTTTACCGCGGAACCTAAAAATGGGTAGAAAGTACCTTTTCTCCCTTCCTGTTAATGTCACAGACTTCGCCTTTACAGGGCACACGTTTTCTATCTTCCCCGCTTCAGCCCATGAAATATTGAGCTTCAAATGTGTTGTTAACATTGTGTAAAAAAGTTGCTCACAGCTGTTCTTGGAACACATTGTGAAATCGCGTATATCTTTTCTTCTACACATAGGAATGTATTGTGCTTTGCTTTACACACTATTCTACAGTCAAGAGGAGAGAATTGATCAAGTTTAATAAGCAAAAACACTGTATAAGTCGAATTTCAGCATTTTTGTGTGACCGGGAAAACCACAGTCACAAGACGAGATGCAGTTCCATAGAAACTTGCCATTTTACCGCTGAACCTAAAAATGGGTAGAAAGTACTTTTTCTCCCTTCCTGTTAATGCCACAGACTTCGCCTTTACAGGGCACACGTTTTCTATCTTCCCCGCTTCAGCCCATGAAATATTGAGCTTCAAATGTGTTGTTAACATTGTGTAAAAAAGTTGCTCACAGCTGTTCTAGGAACACATTGTGAAATCGCGTATATCTTTTCTTCTACACATAGGAATGTATTGTGCTTTGCTTAACACACTATTCTACAGTCAAGAGGAGAGAATTCATCAAGTTTAATAAGCAAAAACACTGTATAAGTCGAATTTCAGCATTTTTGTGTGACCGGGAAAACCACAGTCACAAGAAGAGATTCAGTTCCATAGGAACTTGCCATTTTACCGCGGAACCTAAAAATGGGTAGAAAGTACTTTTTCTCCCTTCCTGTTAATGCCACAGACTTCGCCTTTACAGGGCACACGTTTTCTATCTTCCCCGCTTCAGCCCATGAAATATTGAGCTTCAAATGTGTTGTTAACATTGTGTAAAAAAAGTTGCTCACAGCTGTTCTAGGAACACATTGTGAAATCGCGTATATCTTTGCTTCTACACATAGGAATGTATTGTGCTTTGCTTTACACACTATTCTACAGTCAAGAGGAGAGAATTCATCAAGTTTAATAAGCAAAAACACTGTATAAGTCGAATTTCAGCATTTTTGTGTGACCGGGAAAACCACAGTCACAAGCCGAGATGCAGTTCCATAGAAACTTGCCATTTTACCGCTGAACCTAAAAATGGGTAGAAAGTACTTTTTCTCCCTTCCTGTTAATGCCACAGACTTGGCCTTTACAGGGCACACGTTTTCTATCTTCCCCGCTTCAGCCCATGAAATATTGAGCTTCAAATGTGTTGTTAACATTGTGTAAAAAAGTTGCTCACAGCTGTTCTAGGAACACATTGTGAAATCGCGTATATCTTTTCTTCTACACATAGGAATGTATTGTGCTTTGCTTAACACACTATTCTACAGTCAAGAGGAGAGAATTCATCAAGTTTAATAAGCAAAAACACTGTATAAGTCGAATTTCAGCATTTTTGTGAAACCGGGAAAACCACAGTCACAAGCCGAGATGCAGTTCCATAGAAACTTGCCATTTTACCGCTGAACCTAAAAATGGGTAGAAAGTACTTTTTCTCCCTTCCTGTTAATGCCACAGACTTCGCCTTTACAGGGCACACGTTTTCTATCTTCCCCGCTTCAGCCCATGAAATATTGAGCTTCAAATGTGTTGTTAACATTGTGTAAAAAAAGTTGCTCACAGCTGTTCTAGGAACACATTGTGAAATCGCGTATATCTTTGCTTCTACACATAGGAATGTATTGTGCTTTGCTTAACACACTATTCTACAGTCAAGAGGAGAGAATTCATCAAGTTTAATAAGCAAAAACACTGTATAAGTCGATTTTCAGCATTATTGTGTGACCGGGAAAACCACAGTCACAAGCCGAGATGCAGTTCCATAGAAACTTGCCATTTTACCGCTGAACCTAAAAATGGGTAGAAAGTACTTTTTCTCCCTTCCTGTTAATGCCACAGACTTCGCCTTTACAGGGCACACGTTTTCTATCTTCCCCGCTTCAGCCCATGAAATATTGAGCTTCAAATGTGTTGTTAACATTGTGTAAAAAAGTTGCTCACAGCTGTTCTTGGAACACATTGTGAAATCGCGTATATCTTTTCTTCTACACATAGGAATGTATTGTGCTTTGCTTTACACACTATTCTACAGTCAAGAGGAGAGAATTCATCAAGTTTAATAAGCAAAAACACTGTATAAGTCGAATTTCAGCATTTTTGTGTGACCGGGAAAACCACAGTCACAAGAAGAGATTCAGTTCCATAGGAACTTGCCATTTTACCGCGGAACCTAAAAATGGGTAGAAAGTACCTTTTCTCCCTTCCTGTTAATGCCACAGACTTCGCCTTTACAGGGCACACGTTTTCTATCTTCCCCGCTTCAGCCCATGAAATATTGAGCTTCAAATGTGTTGTTAACATTGTGTAAAAAAGTTGCTCACAGCTGTTCTTGGAACACATTGTGAAATCGCGTATATCTTTTCTTCTACACATAGGAATGTATTGTGCTTTGCTTTACACACTATTCTACAGTCAAGAGGAGAGAATTGATCAAGTTTAATAAGCAAAAACACTGTATAAGTCGAATTTCAGCATTTTTGTGTGACCGGGAAAACCACAGTCACAAGACGAGATGCAGTTCCATAGAAACTTGCCATTTTACCGCTGAACCTAAAAATGGGTAGAAAGTACTTTTTCTCCCTTCCTGTTAATGCCACAGACTTCGCCTTTACAGGGCACACGTTTTCTATCTTCCCCGCTTCAGCCCATGAAATATTGAGCTTCAAATGTGTTGTTAACATTGTGTAAAAAAGTTGCTCACAGCTGTTCTAGGAACACATTGTGAAATCGCGTATATCTTTTCTTCTACACATAGGAATGTATTGTGCTTTGCTTAACACACTATTCTACAGTCAAGAGGAGAGAATTCATCAAGTTTAATAAGCAAAAACACTGTATAAGTCGAATTTCAGCATTTTTGTGTGACCGGGAAAACCACAGTCACAAGAAGAGATTCAGTTCCATAGGAACTTGCCATTTTACCGCGGAACCTAAAAATGGGTAGAAAGTACTTTTTCTCCCTTCCTGTTAATGCCACAGACTTCGCCTTTACAGGGCACACGTTTTCTATCTTCCCCGCTTCAGCCCATGAAATATTGAGCTTCAAATGTGTTGTTAACATTGTGTAAAAAAAGTTGCTCACAGCTGTTCTAGGAACACATTGTGAAATCGCGTATATCTTTGCTTCTACACATAGGAATGTATTGTGCTTTGCTTTACACACTATTCTACAGTCAAGAGGAGAGAATTCATCAAGTTTAATAAGCAAAAACACTGTATAAGTCGAATTTCAGCATTTTTGTGTGACCGGGAAAACCACAGTCACAAGCCGAGATGCAGTTCCATAGAAACTTGCCATTTTACCGCTGAACCTAAAAATGGGTAGAAAGTACTTTTTCTCCCTTCCTGTTAATGCCACAGACTTCGCCTTTACAGGGCACACGTTTTCTATCTTCCCCGCTTCAGCCCATGAAATATTGAGCTTCAAATGTGTTGTTAACGTTGTGTAAAAAAGTTGCTCACAGCTGTTCTAGGAACACATTGTGAAATCGCGTATATCTTTTCTTCTACACATAGGAATGTATTGTGCTTTGCTTTACACACTATTCTACAGTCAAGAGGAGAGAATTCATCAAGTTTAATAAGCAAAAACTCTGTATAAGTCGAATTTCAGCATTTTTGTGTGACCGGGAAAACCACAGTCACAAGAAGAGATTCAGTTCCATAGAAACTTGCCATTTTACCGCTGAACCTAAAAATGGGTAGAAAGTACTTTTTCTCCCTTCCTGTTAATGCCACAGACTTCGCCTTTACAGGGCACACGTTTTCTATCTTCCCCGCTTCAGCCCATGAAATATTGAGCTTCAAATGTGTTGTTAACATTGTGTAAAAAAGTTGCTCACAGCTGTTCTTGGAACACATTGTGAAATCGCGTATATCTTTTCTTCTACACATAGGAATGTATTGTGCTTTGCTTTACACACTATTCTACAGTCAAGAGGAGAGAATTGATCAAGTTTAATAAGCAAAAACACTGTATAAGTCGAATTTCAGCATTTTTGTGTGACCGGGAAAACCACAGTCACAAGACGAGATGCAGTTCCATAGAAACTTGCCATTTTACCGCTGAACCTAAAAATGGGTAGAAAGTACTTTTTCTCCCTTCCTGTTAATGCCACAGACTTGGCCTTTACAGGGCACACGTTTTCTATCTTCCCCGCTTCAGCCCATGAAATATTGAGCTTCAAATGTGTTGTTAACATTGTGTAAAAAAGTTGCTCACAGCTGTTCTAGGAACACATTGTGAAATCGCGTATATCTTTTCTTCTACACATAGGAATGTATTGTGCTTTGCTTAACACACTATTCTACAGTCAAGAGGAGAGAATTCATCAAGTTTAATAAGCAAAAACACTGTATAAGTCGAATTTCAGCATTTTTGTGTGATCGGGAAAACCACAGTCACAAGCCGAGATGCAGTTCCATAGAAACTTGCCATTTTACCGCTGAACCTAAAAATGGGTAGAAAGTACTTTTTCTCCCTTCCTGTTAATGCCACAGACTTCGCCTTTACAGGGCACACGTTTTCTATCTTCCCCGCTTCAGCCCATGAAATATTGAGCTTCAAATGTGTTGTTAACATTGTGTAAAAAAGTTGCTCACAGCTGTTCTAGGAACACATTGTGAAATCGCGTATATCTTTGCTTCTACACATAGGAATGTATTGTGCTTTGCTTAACACACTATTCTACAGTCAAGAGGAGAGAATTCATCAAGTTTAATAAGCAAAAACACTGTATAAGTCGAATTTCAGCATTTTTGTGTGACCGGGAAAACCACAGTCACAAGAAGAGATTCAGTTCCATAGGAACTTGCCATTTTACCGCGGAACCTAAAAATGGGTAGAAAGTACCTTTTCTCCCTTCCTGTTAATGCCACAGACTTCGCCTTTACAGGGCACACGTTTTCTATCTTCCCCGCTTCAGCCCATGAAATATTGAGCTTCAAATGTGTTGTTAACATTGTGTAAAAAAGTTGCTCACAGCTGTTCTTGGAACACATTGTGAAATCGCGTATATCTTTTCTTCTACACATAGGAATGTATTGTGCTTTGCTTTACACACTATTCTACAGTCAAGAGGAGAGAATTGATCAAGTTTAATAAGCAAAAACACTGTATAAGTCGAATTTCAGCATTTTTGTGTGACCGGGAAAACCACAGTCACAAGACGAGATGCAGTTCCATAGAAACTTGCCATTTTACCGCTGAACCTAAAAATGGGTAGAAAGTACTTTTTCTCCCTTCCTGTTAATGCCACAGACTTCGCCTTTACAGGGCACACGTTTTCTATCTTCCCCGCTTCAGCCCATGAAATATTGAGCTTCAAATGTGTTGTTAACATTGTGTAAAAAAGTTGCTCACAGCTGTTCTAGGAACACATTGTGAAATCGCGTATATCTTTTCTTCTACACATAGGAATGTATTGTGCTTTGCTTAACACACTATTCTACAGTCAAGAGGAGAGAATTCATCAAGTTTAATAAGCAAAAACACTGTATAAGTCGAATTTCAGCATTTTTGTGTGACCGGGAAAACCACAGTCACAAGAAGAGATTCAGTTCCATAGGAACTTGCCATTTTACCGCGGAACCTAAAAATGGGTAGAAAGTACTTTTTCTCCCTTCCTGTTAATGCCACAGACTTCGCCTTTACAGGGCACACGTTTTCTATCTTCCCCGCTTCAGCCCATGAAATATTGAGCTTCAAATGTGTTGTTAACATTGTGTAAAAAAAGTTGCTCACAGCTGTTCTAGGAACACATTGTGAAATCGCGTATATCTTTGCTTCTACACATAGGAATGTATTGTGCTTTGCTTTACACACTATTCTACAGTCAAGAGGAGAGAATTCATCAAGTTTAATAAGCAAAAACACTGTATAAGTCGAATTTCAGCATTTTTGTGAGACCGGGAAAACCACAGTCACAAGCCGAGATGCAGTTCCATAGAAACTTGCCATTTTACCGCTGAACCTAAAAATGGGTAGAAAGTACTTTTTCTCCCTTCCTGTTAATGCCACAGACTTCGCCTTTACAGGGCACACGTTTTCTATCTTCCCCGCTTCAGCCCATGAAATATTGAGCTTCAAATGTGTTGTTAACATTGTGTAAAAAAGTTGCTCACAGCTGTTCTAGGAACACATTGTGAAATCGCGTATATCTTTGCTTCTACACATAGGAATGTATTGTGCTTTGCTTTACACACTATTCTACAGTCAAGAGGAGAGAATTCATCAAGTTTAATAAGCACAAACACTGTATAAGTCGAATTTCAGCATTTTTGTGTGACCGGGAAAACCACAGTCACAAGCCGAGATGCAGTTCCATAGAAACTTGCCATTTTACCGCTGAACCTAAAAATGGGTAGAAAGTACTTTTTCTCCCTTCCTGTTAATGCCACAGACTTGGCCTTTACAGGGCACACGTTTTCTATCTTCCCCGCTTCAGCCCATGAAATATTGAGCTTCAAATGTGTTGTTAACATTGTGTAAAAAAGTTGCTCACAGCTGTTCTAGGAACACATTGTGAAATCGCGTATATCTTTTCTTCTACACATAGGAATGTATTGTGCTTTGCTTAACACACTATTCTACAGTCAAGAGGAGAGAATTCATCAAGTTTAATAAGCAAAAACACTGTATAAGTCGAATTTCAGCATTTTTGTGTGACCGGGAAAACCACAGTCACAAGCCGAGATGCAGTTCCATAGAAACTTGCCATTTTACCGCTGAACCTAAAAATGGGTAGAAAGTACTTTTTCTCCCTTCCTGTTAATGCCACAGACTTCGCCTTTACAGGGCACACGTTTTCTATCTTCCCCGCTTCAGCCCATGAAATATTGAGCTTCAAATGTGTTGTTAACATTGTGTAAAAAAGTTGCTCACAGCTGTTCTAGGAACACATTGTGAAATCGCGTATATCTTTGCTTCTACACATAGGAATGTATTGTGCTTTGCTTAACACACTATTCTACAGTCAAGAGGAGAGAATTCATCAAGTTTAATAAGCAAAAACACTGTATAAGTCGAATTTCAGCATTTTTGTGTGACCGGGAAAACCACAGTCACAAGAAGAGATTCAGTTCCATAGGAACTTGCCATTTTACCGCGGAACCTAAAAATGGGTAGAAAGTACCTTTTCTCCCTTCCTGTTAATGCCACAGACTTCGCCTTTACAGGGCACACGTTTTCTATCTTCCCCGCTTCAGCCCATGAAATATTGAGCTTCAAATGTGTTGTTAACATTGTGTAAAAAAGTTGCTCACAGCTGTTCTTGGAACACATTGTGAAATCGCGTATATCTTTTCTTCTACACATAGGAATGTATTGTGCTTTGCTTTACACACTATTCTACAGTCAAGAGGAGAGAATTGATCAAGTTTAATAAGCAAAAACACTGTATAAGTCGAATTTCAGCATTTTTGTGTGACCGGGAAAACCACAGTCACAAGACGAGATGCAGTTCCATTGAAACTTGCCATTTTACCGCTGAACCTAAAAATGGGTAGAAAGTACTTTTTCTCCCTTCCTGTTAATGCCACAGACTTCGCCTTTACAGGGCACACGTTTTCTATCTTCCCCGCTTCAGCCCATGAAATATTGAGCTTCAAATGTGTTGTTAACATTGTGTAAAAAAGTTGCTCACAGCTGTTCTAGGAACACATTGTGAAATCGCGTATATCTTTTCTTCTACACATAGGAATGTATTGTGCTTTGCTTAACACACTATTCTACAGTCAAGAGGAGAGAATTCATCAAGTTTAATAAGCAAAAACACTGTATAAGTCGAATTTCAGCATTTTTGTGTGACCGGGAAAACCACAGTCACAAGAAGAGATTCAGTTCCATAGGAACTTGCCATTTTACCGCGGAACCTAAAAATGGGTAGAAAGTACTTTTTCTCCCTTCCTGTTAATGCCACAGACTTCGCCTTTACAGGGCACACGTTTTCTATCTTCCCCGCTTCAGCCCATGAAATATTGAGCTTCAAATGTGTTGTTAACATTGTGTAAAAAAAGTTGCTCACAGCTGTTCTAGGAACACATTGTGAAATCGCGTATATCTTTGCTTCTACACATAGGAATGTATTGTGCTTTGCTTTACACACTATTCTACAGTCAAGAGGAGAGAATTCATCAAGTTTAATAAGCAAAAACACTGTATAAGTCGAATTTCAGCATTTTTGTGTGACCGGGAAAACCACAGTCACAAGCCGAGATGCAGTTCCATAGAAACTTGCCATTTTACCGCTGAACCTAAAAATGGGTAGAAAGTACTTTTTCTCCCTTCCTGTTAATGCCACAGACTTCGCCTTTACAGGGCACACGTTTTCTATCTTCCCCGCTTCAGCCCATGAAATATTGAGCTTCAAATGTGTTGTTAACGTTGTGTAAAAAAGTTGCTCACAGCTGTTCTAGGAACACATTGTGAAATCGCGTATATCTTTTCTTCTACACATAGGAATGTATTGTGCTTTGCTTTACACACTATTCTACAGTCAAGAGGAGAGAATTCATCAAGTTTAATAAGCAAAAACTCTGTATAAGTCGAATTTCAGCATTTTTGTGTGACCGGGAAAACCACAGTCACAAGAAGAGATTCAGTTCCATAGAAACTTGCCATTTTACCGCTGAACCTAAAAATGGGTAGAAAGTACTTTTTCTCCCTTCCTGTTAATGCCACAGACTTCGCCTTTACAGGGCACACGTTTTCTATCTTCCCCGCTTCAGCCCATGAAATATTGAGCTTCAAATGTGTTGTTAACATTGTGTAAAAAAAGTTGCTCACAGCTGTTCTAGGAACACATTGTGAAATCGCGTATATCTTTGCTTCTACACATAGGAATGTATTGTGCTTTGCTTTACACACTATTCTACAGTCAAGAGGAGAGAATTCATCAAGTTTAATAAGCAAAAACACTGTATAAGTCGAATTTCAGCATTTTTGTGAGACCGGGAAAACCACAGTCACAAGCCGAGATGCAGTTCCATAGAAACTTGCCATTTTACCGCTGAACCTAAAAATGGGTAGAAAGTACTTTTTCTCCCTTCCTGTTAATGCCACAGACTTCGCCTTTACAGGGCACACGTTTTCTATCTTCCCCGCTTCAGCCCATGAAATATTGAGCTTCAAATGTGTTGTTAACATTGTGTAAAAAAGTTGCTCACAGCTGTTCTAGGAACACATTGTGAAATCGCGTATATCTTTGCTTCTACACATAGGAATGTATTGTGCTTTGCTTTACACACTATTCTACAGTCAAGAGGAGAGAATTCATCAAGTTTAATAAGCACAAACACTGTATAAGTCGAATTTCAGCATTTTTGTGTGACCGGGAAAACCACAGTCACAAGCCGAGATGCAGTTCCATAGAAACTTGCCATTTTACCGCTGAACCTAAAAATGGGTAGAAAGTACTTTTTCTCCCTTCCTGTTAATGCCACAGACTTGGCCTTTACAGGGCACACGTTTTCTATCTTCCCCGCTTCAGCCCATGAAATATTGAGCTTCAAATGTGTTGTTAACATTGTGTAAAAAAGTTGCTCACAGCTGTTCTAGGAACACATTGTGAAATCGCGTATATCTTTTCTTCTACACATAGGAATGTATTGTGCTTTGCTTAACACACTATTCTACAGTCAAGAGGAGAGAATTCATCAAGTTTAATAAGCAAAAACACTGTATAAGTCGAATTTCAGCATTTTTGTGTGACCGGGAAAACCACAGTCACAAGCCGAGATGCAGTTCCATAGAAACTTGCCATTTTACCGCTGAACCTAAAAATGGGTAGAAAGTACTTTTTCTCCCTTCCTGTTAATGCCACAGACTTCGCCTTTACAGGGCACACGTTTTCTATCTTCCCCGCTTCAGCCCATGAAATATTGAGCTTCAAATGTGTTGTTAACATTGTGTAAAAAAGTTGCTCACAGCTGTTCTAGGAACACATTGTGAAATCGCGTATATCTTTGCTTCTACACATAGGAATGTATTGTGCTTTGCTTAACACACTATTCTACAGTCAAGAGGAGAGAATTCATCAAGTTTAATAAGCAAAAACATTGTATAAGTCGATTTTCAGCATTATTGTGTGACCGGGAAAACCACAGTCACAAGCCGAGATGCAGTTCCATAGAAACTTGCCATTTTACCGCTGAACCTAAAAATGGGTAGAAAGTACTTTTTCTCCCTTCCTGTTAATGCCACAGACTTCGCCTTTACAGGGCACACGTTTTCTATCTTCCCCGCTTCAGCCCATGAAATATTGAGCTTCAAATGTGTTGTTAACATTGTGTAAAAAAGTTGCTCACAGCTGTTCTAGGAACACATTGTGAAATCGCGTATATCTTTTCTTCTACACATAGGAATGTATTGTGCTTTGCTTTACACACTATTCTACAGTCAAGAGGAGAGAATTCATCAAGTTTAATAAGCAAAAACACTGTATAAGTCGAATTTCAGCATTTTTGTGTGACCGGGAAAACCACAGTCACAAGAAGAGATTAAGTTCCATAGGAACTTGCCATTTTACCGCGGAACCTAAAAATGGGTAGAAAGTACCTTTTCTCCCTTCCTGTTAATGCCACAGACTTCGCCTTTACAGGGCACACGTTTTCTATCTTCCCCGCTTCAGCCCATGAAATATTGAGCTTCAAATGTGTTGTTAACATTGTGTAAAAAAGTTGCTCACAGCTGTTCTTGGAACACATTGTGAAATCGCGTATATCTTTTCTTCTACACATAGGAATGTATTGTGCTTTGCTTTACACACTATTCTACAGTCAAGAGGAGAGAATTGATCAAGTTTAATAAGCAAAAACACTGTATAAGTCGAATTTCAGCATTTTTGTGTGACCGGGAAAACCACAGTCACAAGACGAGATGCAGTTCCATAGAAACTTGCCATTTTACCGCTGAACCTAAAAATGGGTAGAAAGTACTTTTTCTCCCTTCCTGTTAATGCCACAGACTTCGCCTTTACAGGGCACACGTTTTCTATCTTCCCCGCTTCAGCCCATGAAATATTGAGCTTCAAATGTGTTGTTAACATTGTGTAAAAAAGTTGCTCACAGCTGTTCTAGGAACACATTGTGAAATCGCGTATATCTTTTCTTTTACACATAGGAATGTATTGTGCTTTGCTTAACACACTATTCTACAGTCAAGAGGAGAGAATTCATCAAGTTTAATAAGCAAAAACACTGTATAAGTCGAATTTCAGCATTTTTGTGTGACCGGGAAAACCACAGTCACAAGAAGAGATTCAGTTCCATAGGAACTTGCCATTTTACTGCGGAACCTAAAAATGGGTAGAAAGTACTTTTTCTCCCTTCCTGTTAATGCCACAGACTTCGCCTTTACAGGGCACACGTTTTCTATCTTCCCCGCTTCAGCCCATGAAATATTGAGCTTCAAATGTGTTGTTAACATTGTGTAAAAAAAGTTGCTCACAGCTGTTCTAGGAACACATTGTGAAATCGCGTATATCTTTGCTTCTACACATAGGAATGTATTGTGCTTTGCTTTACACACTATTCTACAGTCAAGAGGAGAGAATTCATCAAGTTTAATAAGCAAAAACACTGTATAAGTCGAATTTCAGCATTTTTGTTTGACCGGGAAAACCACAGTCACAAGCCGAGATGCAGTTCCATAGAAACTTGCCATTTTACCGCTGAACCTAAAAATGGGTAGAAAGTACTTTTTCTCCCTTCCTGTTAATGCCACAGACTTCGCCTTTACAGGGCACACGTTTTCTATCTTCCCCGCTTCAGCCCATGAAATATTGAGCTTCAAATGTGTTGTTAACGTTGTGTAAAAAAGTTGCTCACAGCTGTTCTAGGAACATATTGTGAAATCGCGTATATCTTTTCTTCTACACATAGGAATGTATTGTGCTTTGCTTTACACACTATTCTACAGTCAAGAGGAGAGAATTCATCAAGTTTAATAAGCAAAAACTCTGTATAAGTCGAATTTCAGCATTTTTGTGTGACCGGGAAAACCACAGTCACAAGACGAGATGCAGTTCCATAGAAACTTGCCATTTTACCGCTGAACCTAAAAATGGGTAGAAAGTACTTTTTCTCCCTTCCTGTTAATGCCACAGACTTCGCCTTTACAGGGCACACGTTTTCTATCTTCCCCGCTTCAGCCCATGAAATATTGAGCTTCAAATGTGTTGTTAACATTGTGTAAAAAAGTTGCTCACAGCTGTTCTAGGAACACATTGTGAAATCGCGTATATCTTTGCTTCTACACATAGGAATGTATTGTGCTTTGCTTTACACACTATTCTACAGTCAAGAGGAGAGAATTCATCAAGTTTAATAAGCAAATACACTGTATAAGTCGAATTTCAGCATTTTTGTGTGACCGGGAAAACCACAGTCACAAGCCGAGATGCAGTTCCATAGAAACATGCCATTTTACCGCTGAACCTAAAAATGGGTAGAAAGTACTTTTTCTCCCTTCCTGTTAATGCCACAGACTTCGCCTTTACAGGGCACACGTTTTCTATCTTCCCCGCTTCAGCCCATGAAATATTGAGCTTCAAATGTGTTGTTAACATTGTGTAAAAAAGTTGCTCACAGCTGTTCTAGGAACACATTGTGAAATCGCGTATATCTTTTCTTCTACACATAGAAATGTATTGTGCTTTGCTTAACACACTATTCTACAGTCAAGAGGAGAGAATTCATCAAGTTTAATAAGCAAAAACACTGTATAAGTCGAATTTCAGCATTTTTGTGTGACCGGGAAAACCACAGTCACAAGAAGAGATTCAGTTCCATAGGAACTTGCCATTTTACCGCGGAACCTAAAAATGGGTAGAAAGTACTTTTTCTCCCTTCCTGTTAATGCCACAGACTTCGCCTTTACAGGGCACACGTTTTCTATCTTCCCCGCTTCAGCCCATGAAATATTGAGCTTCAAATGTGTTGTTAACGTTGTGTAAAAAAGTTGCTCACAGCTGTTCTAGGAACACATTGTGAAATCGCGTATATCTTTTCTTCTACACATAGGAATGTATTGTGCTTTGCTTTACACACTATTCTACAGTCAAGAGGAGAGAATTCATCAAGTTTAATAAGCAAAAACTCTGTATAAGTCGAATTTCAGCATTTTTGTGTGACCGGGAAAACCACAGTCACAAGACGAGATGCAGTTCCATAGAAACTTGCCATTTTACCGCTGAACCTAAAAATGGGTAGAAAGTACTTTTTCTCCCTTCCTGTTAATGCCACAGACTTCGCCTTTACAGGGCACACGTTTTCTATCTTCCCCGCTTCAGCCCATGAAATATTGAGCTTCAAATGTGTTGTTAACATTGTGTAAAAAAGTTGCTCACAGCTGTTCTAGGAACACATTGTGAAATCGCGTATATCTTTGCTTCTACACATAGGAATGTATTGTGCTTTGCTTTACACACTATTCTACAGTCAAGAGGAGAGAATTCATCAAGTTTAATAAGCACAAACACTGTATAAGTCGAATTTCAGCATTTTTGTGTGACCGGGAAAACCACAGTCATAAGCCGAGATGCAGTTCCATAGAAACTTGCCATTTTACCGCTGAACCTAAAAATGGGTAGAAAGTACTTTTTCTCCCTTCCTGTTAATGCCACAGACTTGGCCTTTACAGGGCACACGTTTTCTATCTTCCCCGCTTCAGCCCATGAAATATTGAGCTTCAAATGTGTTGTTAACATTGTGTAAAAAAGTTGCTCACAGCTGTTCTAGGAACACATTGTGAAATCGCGTATATCTTTTCTTCTACACATAGGAATGTATTGTGCTTTGCTTAACACACTATTCTACAGTCAAGAGGAGAGAATTCATCAAGTTTAATAAGCAAAAACACTGTATAAGTCGAATTTCAGCATTTTTGTGTGACCGGGAAAACCACAGTCACAAGCCGAGATGCAGTTCCATAGAAACTTGCCATTTTACCGCTGAACCTAAAAATGGGTAGAAAGTACTTTTTCTCCCTTCCTGTTAATGCCACAGACTTGGCCTTTACAGGGCACACGTTTTCTATCTTCCCCGCTTCAGCCCATGAAATATTGAGCTTCAAATGTGTTGTTAACATTGTGTAAAAAAGTTGCTCACAGCTGTTCTAGGAACACATTGTGAAATCGCGTATATCTTTGCTTCTACACATAGGAATGTATTGTGCTTTGCTTAACACACTATTCTACAGTCAAGAGGAGAGAATTCATCAAGTTTAATAAGCAAAAACACTGTATAAGTCGATTTTCAGCATTATTGTGTGACCGGGAAAACCACAGTCACAAGCCGAGATGCAGTTCCATAGAAACTTGCCATTTTACCGCTGAACCTAAAAATGGGTAGAAAGTACTTTTTCTCCCTTCCTGTTAATGCCACAGACTTCGCCTTTACAGGGCACACGTTTTCTATCTTCCCCGCTTCAGCCCATGAAATATTGAGCTTCAAATGTGTTGTTAACATTGTGTAAAAAAAGTTGCTCACAGCTGTTCTAGGAACACATTGTGAAATCGCGTATATCTTTTCTTCTACACATAGAAATGTATTGTGCTTTGCTTAACACACTATTCTACAGTCAAGAGGAGAGAATTCATCAAGTTTAATAAGCAAAAACACTGTATAAGTCGAATTTCAGCATTTTTGTGTGACCGGGAAAACCACAGTCACAAGAAGAGATTCAGTTCCATAGGAACTTGCCATTTTACCGCGGAACCTAAAAATGGGTAGAAAGTACTTTTTCTCCCTTCCTGTTAATGCCACAGACTTCGCCTTTACAGGGCACACGTTTTCTATCTTCCCCGCTTCAGCCCATGAAATATTGAGCTTCAAATGTGTTGTTAACGTTGTGTAAAAAAGTTGCTCACAGCTGTTCTAGGAACACATTGTGAAATCGCGTATATCTTTTCTTCTACACATAGGAATGTATTGTGCTTTGCTTTACACACTATTCTACAGTCAAGAGGAGAGAATTCATCAAGTTTAATAAGCAAAAACTCTGTATAAGTCGAATTTCAGCATTTTTGTGTGACCGGGAAAACCACAGTCACAAGACGAGATGCAGTTCCATAGAAACTTGCCATTTTACCGCTGAACCTAAAAATGGGTAGAAAGTACTTTTTCTCCCTTCCTGTTAATGCCACAGACTTCGCCTTTACAGGGCACACGTTTTCTATCTTCCCCGCTTCAGCCCATGAAATATTGAGCTTCAAATGTGTTGTTAACATTGTGTAAAAAAGTTGCTCACAGCTGTTCTAGGAACACATTGTGAAATCGCGTATATCTTTGCTTCTACACATAGGAATGTATTGTGCTTTGCTTTACACACTATTCTACAGTCAAGAGGAGAGAATTCATCAAGTTTAATAAGCACAAACACTGTATAAGTCGAATTTCAGCATTTTTGTGTGACCGGGAAAACCACAGTCATAAGCCGAGATGCAGTTCCATAGAAACTTGCCATTTTACCGCTGAACCTAAAAATGGGTAGAAAGTACTTTTTCTCCCTTCCTGTTAATGCCACAGACTTGGCCTTTACAGGGCACACGTTTTCTATCTTCCCCGCTTCAGCCCATGAAATATTGAGCTTCAAATGTGTTGTTAACATTGTGTAAAAAAGTTGCTCACAGCTGTTCTAGGAACACATTGTGAAATCGCGTATATCTTTTCTTCTACACATAGGAATGTATTGTGCTTTGCTTAACACACTATTCTACAGTCAAGAGGAGAGAATTCATCAAGTTTAATAAGCAAAAACACTGTATAAGTCGAATTTCAGCATTTTTGTGTGACCGGGAAAACCACAGTCACAAGCCGAGATGCAGTTCCATAGAAACTTGCCATTTTACCGCTGAACCTAAAAATGGGTAGAAAGTACTTTTTCTCCCTTCCTGTTAATGCCACAGACTTGGCCTTTACAGGGCACACGTTTTCTATCTTCCCCGCTTCAGCCCATGAAATATTGAGCTTCAAATGTGTTGTTAACATTGTGTAAAAAAGTTGCTCACAGCTGTTCTAGGAACACATTGTGAAATCGCGTATATCTTTGCTTCTACACATAGGAATGTATTGTGCTTTGCTTAACACACTATTCTACAGTCAAGAGGAGAGAATTCATCAAGTTTAATAAGCAAAAACACTGTATAAGTCGATTTTCAGCATTATTGTGTGACCGGGAAAACCACAGTCACAAGCCGAGATGCAGTTCCATAGAAACTTGCCATTTTACCGCTGAACCTAAAAATGGGTAGAAAGTACTTTTTCTCCCTTCCTGTTAATGCCACAGACTTCGCCTTTACAGGGCACACGTTTTCTATCTTCCCCGCTTCAGCCCATGAAATATTGAGCTTCAAATGTGTTGTTAACATTGTGTAAAAAAGTTGCTCACAGCTGTTCTTGGAACACATTGTGAAATCGCGTATATCTTTTCTTCTACACATAGGAATGTATTGTGCTTTGCTTTACACACTATTCTACAGTCAAGAGGAGAGAATTCATCAAGTTTAATAAGCAAAAACACTGTATAAGTCGAATTTCAGCATTTTTGTGTGACCGGGAAAACCACAGTCACAAGAAGAGATTCAGTTCCATAGGAACTTGCCATTTTACCGCGGAACCTAAAAATGGGTAGAAAGTACTTTTTCTCCCTTCCTGTTAATGCCACAGACTTCGCCTTTACAGGGCACACGTTTTCTATCTTCCCCGCTTCAGCCCATGAAATATTGAGCTTCAAATGTGTTGTTAACATTGTGTAAAAAAAGCTGCTCACAGCTGTTCTAGGAACACATTGTGAAATCGCGTATATCTTTGCTTCTACACATAGGAATGTATTGTGCTTTGCTTTACACACTATTCTACAGTCAAGAGGAGAGAATTCATCAAGTTTAATAAGCAAAAACACTGTATAAGTCGAATTTCAGCATTTTTGTTTGACCGGGAAAACCACAGTCACAAGCCGAGATGCAGTTCCATAGAAACTTGCCATTTTACCGCTGAACCTAAAAATGGGTAGAAAGTACTTTTTCTCCCTTCCTGTTAATGCCACAGACTTCGCCTTTACAGGGCACACGTTTTCTATCTTCCCCGCTTCAGCCCATGAAATATTGAGCTTCAAATGTGTTGTTAACGTTGTGTAAAAAAGTTGCTCACAGCTGTTCTAGGAACATATTGTGAAATCGCGTATATCTTTTCTTCTACACATAGGAATGTATTGTGCTTTGCTTTACACACTATTCTACAGTCAAGAGGAGAGAATTCATCAAGTTTAATAAGCAAAAACTCTGTATAAGTCGAATTTCAGCATTTTTGTGTGACCGGGAAAACCACAGTCACAAGACGAGATGCAGTTCCATAGAAACTTGCCATTTTACCGCTGAACCTAAAAATGGGTAGAAAGTACTTTTTCTCCCTTCCTGTTAATGCCACAGACTTCGCCTTTACAGGGCACACGTTTTCTATCTTCCCCGCTTCAGCCCATGAAATATTGAGCTTCAAATGTGTTGTTAACATTGTGTAAAAAAGTTGCTCACAGCTGTTCTAGGAACACATTGTGAAATCGCGTATATCTTTGCTTCTACACATAGGAATGTATTGTGCTTTGCTTTACACACTATTCTACAGTCAAGAGGAGAGAATTCATCAAGTTTAATAAGCACAAACACTGTATAAGTCGAATTTCAGCATTTTTGTGTGACCGGGAAAACCACAGTCATAAGCCGAGATGCAGTTCCATAGAAACTTGCCATTTTACCGCTGAACCTAAAAATGGGTAGAAAGTACTTTTTCTCCCTTCCTGTTAATGCCACAGACTTGGCCTTTACAGGGCACACGTTTTCTATCTTCCCCGCTTCAGCCCATGAAATATTGAGCTTCAAATGTGTTGTTAACATTGTGTAAAAAAGTTGCTCACAGCTGTTCTAGGAACACATTGTGAAATCGCGTATATCTTTTCTTCTACACATAGGAATGTATTGTGCTTTGCTTAACACACTATTCTACAGTCAAGAGGAGAGAATTCATCAAGTTTAATAAGCAAAAACACTGTATAAGTCGAATTTCAGCATTTTTGTGTGACCGGGAAAACCACAGTCACAAGACGAGATGCAGTTCCATAGAAACTTGCCATTTTACCGCTGAACCTAAAAATGGGTAGAAAGTACTTTTTCTCCCTTCCTGTTAATGCCACAGACTTCGCCTTTACAGGGCACACGTTTTCTATCTTCCCCGCTTCAGCCCATGAAATATTGAGCTTCAAATGTGTTGTTAACTTTGTGTAAAAAAGTTGCTCACAGCTGTTCTAGGAACACATTGTGAAATCGCGTATATCTTTTCTTCTACACATAGGAATGTATTGTGCTTTGCTTTACACACTATTCTACAGTCAAGAGGAGAGAATTCATCAAGTTTAATAAGCAAATACACTGTATAAGTCGAATTTCAGCATTTTTGTGTGACCGGGAAAACCACAGTCACAAGCCGAGATGCAGTTCCATAGAAACTTGCCATTTTACCGCTGAACCTAAAAATGGGTAGAAAGTACTTTTTCTCCCTTCCTGTTAATGCCACAGACTTCGCCTTTACAGGGCACACGTTTTCTATCTTCCCCGCTTCAGCCCATGAAATATTGAGCTTCAAATGTGTTGTTAACATTGTGTAAAAAAGTTGCTCACAGCTGTTCTAGGAACACATTGTGAAATCGCGTATATCTTTTCTTCTACACATAGGAATGTATTGTGCTTTGCTTAACACACTATTCTACAGTCAAGAGGAGAGAATTCATCAAGTTTAATAAGCAAAAACACTGTATAAGTCGAATTTCAGCATTTTTGTGTGACCGGGAAAACCACAGTCACAAGAAGAGATTCAGTTCCATAGGAACTTGCCATTTTACCGCGGAACCTAAAAATGGGTAGAAAGTACTTTTTCTCCCTTCCTGTTAATGCCACAGACTTCGCCTTTACAGGGCACACGTTTTCTATCTTCCCCGTTTCAGCCCATGAAATATTGAGCTTCAAATGTGTTGTTAACGTTGTGTAAAAAAGTTGCTCACAGCTGTTCTAGGAACACATTGTGAAATCGCGTATATCTTTTCTTCTACACATAGGAATGTATTGTGCTTTGCTTTACACACTATTCTACAGTCAAGAGGAGAGAATTCATCAAGTTTAATAAGCAAAAACTCTGTATAAGTCGAATTTCAGCATTTTTGTGTGACCGGGAAAACCACAGTCACAAGACGAGATGCAGTTCCATAGAAACTTGCCATTTTACCGCTGAACCTAAAAATGGGTAGAAAGTACTTTTTCTCCCTTCCTGTTAATGCCACAGACTTCGCCTTTACAGGGCACACGTTTTCTATCTTCCCCGCTTCAGCCCATGAAATATTGAGCTTCAAATGTGTTGTTAACATTGTGTAAAAAAGTTGCTCACAGCTGTTCTAGGAACACATTGTGAAATCGCGTATATCTTTGCTTCTACACATAGGAATGTATTGTGCTTTGCTTTACACACTATTCTACAGTCAAGAGGAGAGAATTCATCAAGTTTAATAAGCACAAACACTGTATAAGTCGAATTTCAGCATTTTTGTGTGACCGGGAAAACCACAGTCATAAGCCGAGATGCAGTTCCATAGAAACTTGCCATTTTACCGCTGAACCTAAAAATGGGTAGAAAGTACTTTTTCTCCCTTCCTGTTAATGCCACAGACTTGGCCTTTACAGGGCACACGTTTTCTATCTTCCCCGCTTCAGCCCATGAAATATTGAGCTTCAAATGTGTTGTTAACATTGTGTAAAAAAGTTGCTCACAGCTGTTCTAGGAACACATTGTGAAATCGCGTATATCTTTTCTTCTACACATAGGAATGTATTGTGCTTTGCTTAACACACTATTCTACAGTCAAGAGGAGAGAATTCATCAAGTTTAATAAGCAAAAACACTGTATAAGTCGAATTTCAGCATTTTTGTGTGACCGGGAAAACCACAGTCACAAGACGAGATGCAGTTCCATAGAAACTTGCCATTTTACCGCTGAACCTAAAAATGGGTAGAAAGTACTTTTTCTCCCTTCCTGTTAATGCCACAGACTTCGCCTTTACAGGGCACACGTTTTCTATCTTCCCCGCTTCAGCCCATGAAATATTGAGCTTCAAATGTGTTGTTAACATTGTGTAAAAAAAGTTGCTCACAGCTGTTCTAGGAACACATTGTGAAATCGCGTATACAGTATCTTTGCTTCTACACATAGCAATGTATTGTGCTTTGCTTTACACACTATTCTACAGTCAAGAGGAGAGAATTCATCAAGTTTAATAAGCAAAAACACTGTATAAGTCGATTTTCAGCATTATTGTGTGACCGGGAAAACCACAGTCACAAGCCGAGATGCAGTTCCATAGAAACTTGCCATTTTACCGCTGAACCTAAAAATGGGTAGAAAGTACTTTTTCTCCCTTCCTGTTAATGCCACAGACTTCGCCTTTACAGGGCACACGTTTTCTATCTTCCCCGCTTCAACCCATGAAATATTGAGCTTCAAATGTGTTGTTAACATTGTGTAAAAAAGTTGCTCACAGCTGTTCTTGGAACACATTGTGAAATCGCGTATATCTTTTCTTCTACACATAGGAATGTATTGTGCTTTGCTTTACACACTATTCTACAGTCAAGAGGAGAGAATTGATCAAGTTTAATAAGCAAAAACACTGTGTAAGTCGAATTTCAGCATTTTTGTGTGACCGGGAAAACCACAGTCACAAGACGAGATGCAGTTCCATAGAAACTTGCCATTTTACCGCTGAACCTAAAAATGGGTAGAAAGTACTTTTTCTCCCTTCCTGTTAATGCCACAGACTTCGCCTTTACAGGGCACACGTTTTCTATCTTCCCCGCTTCAGCCCATGAAATATTGAGCTTCAAATGTGTTGTTAACATTGTGTAAAAAAGTTGCTCACAGCTGTTCTAGGAACACATTGTGAAATCGCGTATATCTTTTCTTCTACACATAGGAATGTATTGTGCTTTGCGTAACACACTATTCTACAGTCAAGAGGAGAGAATTCATCAAGTTTAATAAGCAAAAACACTGTATAAGTCGAATTTCAGCATTTTTGTGTGACCGGGAAAACCACAGTCACAAGAAGAGATTCAGTTCCATAGGAACTTGCCATTTTACCGCGGAACCTAAAAATGGGTAGAAAGTACTTTTTCTCCCTTCCTGTTAATGCCACAGACTTCGCCTTTACAGGGCACACGTTTTCTATCTTCCCCGCTTCAGCCCATGAAATATTGAGCTTCAAATGTGTTGTTAACATTGTGTAAAAAAAGTTGCTCACAGCTGTTCTAGGAACACATTGTGAAATCGCGTATATCTTTGCTTCTACACATAGGAATGTATTGTGCTTTGCTTTACACACTATTCTACAGTCAAGAGGAGAGAATTCATCAAGTTTAATAAGCAAAAACACTGTATAAGTCGAATTTCAGCATTTTTGTGTGACCGGGAAAACCACAGTCACAAGCCGAGATGCAGTTCCATAGAAACTTGCCATTTTACCACTGAACCTAAAAATGGGTAGAAAGTACTTTTTCTCCCTTCTTGTTAATGCCACAGACTTCGCCTTTACAGGGCACACGTTTTCTATCTTCCCCGCTTCAGCCCATGAAATATTGAGCTTCAAATGTGTTGTTAACGTTGTGTAAAAAAGTTGCTCACAGCTGTTCTAGGAACACATTGTGAAATCGCGTATATCTTTTCTTCTACACATAGGAAAGTATTGTGCTTTGCTTTACACACTATTCTACAGTCAAGAGGAGAGAATTCATCAAGTTTAATAAGCACAAACACTGTATAAGTCGAATTTCAGCATTTTTGTGTGACCGGGAAAACCACAGTCATAAGCCGAGATGCAGTTCCATAGAAACTTGCCATTTTACCGCTGAACCTAAAAATGGGTAGAAAGTACTTTTTCTCCCTTCCTGTTAATGCCACAGACTTGGCCTTTACAGGGCACACGTTTTCTATCTTCCCCGCTTCAGCCCATGAAATATTGAGCTTCAAATGTGTTGTTAACATTGTGTAAAAAAGTTGCTCACAGCTGTTCTAGGAACACATTGTGAAATCGCGTATATCTTTTCTTCTACACATAGGAATGTATTGTGCTTTGCTTAACACACTATTCTACAGTCAAGAGGAGAGAATTCATCAAGTTTAATAAGCAAAAACACTGTATAAGTCGAATTTCAGCATTTTTGTGTGACCGGGAAAACCACAGTCACAAGACGAGATGCAGTTCCATAGAAACTTGCCATTTTACCGCTGAACCTAAAAATGGGTAGAAAGTACTTTTTCTCCCTTCCTGTTAATGCCACAGACTTCGCCTTTAAAGGGCACACGTTTTCTATCTTCCCCGCTTCAGCCCATGAAATATTGAGCTTCAAATGTGTTGTTAACGTTGTGTAAAAAAGTTGCTCACAGCTGTTCTAGGAACACATTGTGAAATCGCGTATATCTTTTCTTCTACACATAGGAATGTATTGTGCTTTGCTTTACACACTATTCTACAGTCAAGAGGAGAGAATTCATCAAGTTTAATAAGCAAATACACTGTATAAGTCGAATTTCAGCATTTTTGTGTGACCGGGAAAACCACAGTCACAAGCCGAGATGCAGTTCCATAGAAACTTGCCATTTTACCGCTGAACCTAAAAATGGGTAGAAAGTACTTTTTCTCCCTTCCTGTTAATGCCACAGACTTCGCCTTTACAGGGCACACGTTTTCTATCTTCCCCGCTTCAGCCCATGAAATATTGAGCTTCAAATCTGTTGTTAACATTGTGTAAAAAAAGTTGCTCACAGCTGTTCTAGGAACACATTGTGAAATCGCGTATATCTTTGCTTCTACACATAGCAATGTATTGTGCTTTGCTTTACACACTATTCTACAGTCAAGAGGAGAGAATTCATCAAGTTTAATAAGCAAAAACACTGTATAAGTCGATTTTCAGCATTATTGTGTGACTGGGAAAACCACAGTCACAAGCCGAGATGCAGTTCCATAGAAACTTGCCATTTTACCGCTGAACCTAAAGATGGGTAGAAAGTACTTTTTCTCCCTTCCTGTTAATGCCACAGACTTCGCCTTTACAGGGCACACGTTTTCTATCTTCCCCGCTTCAGCCCATGAAATATTGAGCTTCAAATGTTTTGTTAACATTGTGTAAAAAAGTTGCTCACAGCTGTTCTTGGAACACATTGTGAAATCGCGTATATCTTTTCTTCTACACATAGGAATGTATTGTGCTTTGCTTTACACACTATTGTACAGTCAAGAGAAGAGAATTCATCAAGTTTAATAAGCACAAACACTGTATAAGTCGAATTTCAGCATTTTTGTGTGACCGGGAAAACCACAGTCATAAGCCGAGATGCAGTTCCATAGAAACTTGCCATTTTACCGCTGAACCTAAAAATGGGTAGAAAGTACTTTTTCTCCCTTCCTGTTAATGCCACAGACTTGGCCTTTACAGGGCACACGTTTTCTATCTTCCCCGCTTCAGCCCATGAAATATTGAGCTTCAAATGTGTTGTTAACATTGTGTAAAAAAGTTGCTCACAGCTGTTCTAGGAACACATTGTGAAATCGCGTATATCTTTTCTTCTACACATAGGAATGTATTGTGCTTTGCTTTACACACTATTCTACAGTAAAGAGGAGAGAATTCATCAAGTTTAATAAGCAAATACACTGTATAAGTCGAATTTCAGCATTTTTGTGTGACCGGGAAAACCACAGTCACAAGCCGAGATGCAGTTCCATAGAAACTTGCCATTTTACCGCTGAACCTAAAAATGGGTAGAAAGTACTTTTTCTCCCTTCCTGTTAATGCCACAGACTTCGCCTTTACAGGGCACACGTTTTCTATCTTCCCCGCTTCAACCCATGAAATATTGAGCTTCAAATGTGTTGTTAACATTGTGTAAAAAAGTTGCTCACAGCTGTTCTTGGAACACATTGTGAAATCGCGTATATCTTTTCTTCTACACATAGGAATGTATTGTGCTTTGCTTTACACACTATTCTACAGTCAAGAGGAGAGAATTGATCAAGTTTAATAAGCAAAAACACTGTGTAAGTCGAATTTCAGCATTTTTGTGTGACCGGGAAAACCACAGTCACAAGACGAGATGCAGTTCCATAGAAACTTGCCATTTTACCGCTGAACCTAAAAATGGGTAGAAAGTACTTTTTCTCCCTTCCTGTTAATGCCACAGACTTCGCCTTTACAGGGCACACGTTTTCTATCTTCCCCGCTTCAGCCCATGAAATATTGAGCTTCAAATGTGTTGTTAACATTGTGTAAAAAAGTTGCTCACAGCTGTTCTAGGAACACATTGTGAAATCGCGTATATCTTTTCTTCTACACATAGGAATGTATTGTGCTTTGCGTAACACACTATTCTACAGTCAAGAGGAGAGAATTCATCAAGTTTAATAAGCAAAAACACTGTATAAGTCGAATTTCAGCATTTTTGTGTGACCGGGAAAACCACAGTCACAAGAAGAGATTCAGTTCCATAGGAACTTGCCATTTTACCGCGGAACCTAAAAATGGGTAGAAAGTACTTTTTCTCCCTTCCTGTTAATGCCACAGACTTCGCCTTTACAGGGCACACGTTTTCTATCTTCCCCGCTTCAGCCCATGAAATATTGAGCTTCAAATGTGTTGTTAACATTGTGTAAAAAAAGTTGCTCACAGCTGTTCTAGGAACACATTGTGAAATCGCGTATATCTTTGCTTCTACACATAGGAATGTATTGTGCTTTGCTTTACACACTATTCTACAGTCAAGAGGAGAGAATTCATCAAGTTTAATAAGCAAAAACACTGTATAAGTCGAATTTCAGCATTTTTGTGTGACCGGGAAAACCACAGTCACAAGCCGAGATGCAGTTCCATAGAAACTTGCCATTTTACCACTGAACCTAAAAATGGGTAGAAAGTACTTTTTCTCCCTTCTTGTTAATGCCACAGACTTCGCCTTTACAGGGCACACGTTTTCTATCTTCCCCGCTTCAGCCCATGAAATATTGAGCTTCAAATGTGTTGTTAACGTTGTGTAAAAAAGTTGCTCACAGCTGTTCTAGGAACACATTGTGAAATCGCGTATATCTTTTCTTCTACACATAGGAAAGTATTGTGCTTTGCTTTACACACTATTCTACAGTCAAGAGGAGAGAATTCATCAAGTTTAATAAGCACAAACACTGTATAAGTCGAATTTCAGCATTTTTGTGTGACCGGGAAAACCACAGTCATAAGCCGAGATGCAGTTCCATAGAAACTTGCCATTTTACCGCTGAACCTAAAAATGGGTAGAAAGTACTTTTTCTCCCTTCCTGTTAATGCCACAGACTTGGCCTTTACAGGGCACACGTTTTCTATCTTCCCCGCTTCAGCCCATGAAATATTGAGCTTCAAATGTGTTGTTAACATTGTGTAAAAAAGTTGCTCACAGCTGTTCTAGGAACACATTGTGAAATCGCGTATATCTTTTCTTCTACACATAGGAATGTATTGTGCTTTGCTTAACACACTATTCTACAGTCAAGAGGAGAGAATTCATCAAGTTTAATAAGCAAAAACACTGTATAAGTCGAATTTCAGCATTTTTGTGTGACCGGGAAAACCACAGTCACAAGACGAGATGCAGTTCCATAGAAACTTGCCATTTTACCGCTGAACCTAAAAATGGGTAGAAAGTACTTTTTCTCCCTTCCTGTTAATGCCACAGACTTCGCCTTTAAAGGGCACACGTTTTCTATCTTCCCCGCTTCAGCCCATGAAATATTGAGCTTCAAATGTGTTGTTAACGTTGTGTAAAAAAGTTGCTCACAGCTGTTCTAGGAACACATTGTGAAATCGCGTATATCTTTTCTTCTACACATAGGAATGTATTGTGCTTTGCTTTACACACTATTCTACAGTCAAGAGGAGAGAATTCATCAAGTTTAATAAGCAAATACACTGTATAAGTCGAATTTCAGCATTTTTGTGTGACCGGGAAAACCACAGTCACAAGCCGAGATGCAGTTCCATAGAAACTTGCCATTTTACCGCTGAACCTAAAAATGGGTAGAAAGTACTTTTTCTCCCTTCCTGTTAATGCCACAGACTTCGCCTTTACAGGGCACACGTTTTCTATCTTCCCCGCTTCAGCCCATGAAATATTGAGCTTCAAATCTGTTGTTAACATTGTGTAAAAAAAGTTGCTCACAGCTGTTCTAGGAACACATTGTGAAATCGCGTATATCTTTGCTTCTACACATAGCAATGTATTGTGCTTTGCTTTACACACTATTCTACAGTCAAGAGGAGAGAATTCATCAAGTTTAATAAGCAAAAACACTGTATAAGTCGATTTTCAGCATTATTGTGTGACTGGGAAAACCACAGTCACAAGCCGAGATGCAGTTCCATAGAAACTTGCCATTTTACCGCTGAACCTAAAGATGGGTAGAAAGTACTTTTTCTCCCTTCCTGTTAATGCCACAGACTTCGCCTTTACAGGGCACACGTTTTCTATCTTCCCCGCTTCAGCCCATGAAATATTGAGCTTCAAATGTTTTGTTAACATTGTGTAAAAAAGTTGCTCACAGCTGTTCTTGGAACACATTGTGAAATCGCGTATATCTTTTCTTCTACACATAGGAATGTATTGTGCTTTGCTTTACACACTATTGTACAGTCAAGAGAAGAGAATTCATCAAGTTTAATAAGCACAAACACTGTATAAGTCGAATTTCAGCATTTTTGTGTGACCGGGAAAACCACAGTCATAAGCCGAGATGCAGTTCCATAGAAACTTGCCATTTTACCGCTGAACCTAAAAATGGGTAGAAAGTACTTTTTCTCCCTTCCTGTTAATGCCACAGACTTGGCCTTTACAGGGCACACGTTTTCTATCTTCCCCGCTTCAGCCCATGAAATATTGAGCTTCAAATGTGTTGTTAACATTGTGTAAAAAAGTTGCTCACAGCTGTTCTAGGAACACATTGTGAAATCGCGTATATCTTTTCTTCTACACATAGGAATGTATTGTGCTTTGCTTTACACACTATTCTACAGTAAAGAGGAGAGAATTCATCAAGTTTAATAAGCAAATACACTGTATAAGTCGAATTTCAGCATTTTTGTGTGACCGGGAAAACCACAGTCACAAGCCGAGATGCAGTTCCATAGAAACTTGCCATTTTACCGCTGAACCTAAAAATGGGTAGAAAGTACTTTTTCTCCCTTCCTGTTAATGCCACAGACTTCGCCTTTACAGGGCACACGTTTTCTATCTTCCCCGCTTCAGCCCATGAAATATTGAGCTTCAAATGTGTTGTTAACATTGTGTAAAAAAAGTTGCTCACAGCTATTCTAGGAACACATTGTGAAATCGCGTATATCTTTGCTTCTACACATAGCAATGTATTGTGCTTTGCTTTACACACTATTCTACAGTCAAGAGGAGAGAATTCATCAAGTTTAATAAGCAAAAACACTGTATAAGTCGATTTTCAGCATTATTGTGTGACCGGGAAAACCACAGTCACAAGCCGAGATGCAGTTCCATAGAAACTTGCCATTTTACCGCTGAACCTAAAAATGGGTAGAAAGTACTTTTTCTCCCTTCCTGTTAATGCCACAGACTTCGCCTTTACAGGGCACACGTTTTCTATCTTCCCCGCTTCAGCCCATGAAATATTGAGCTTCAAATGTGTTGTTAACATTGTGTAAAAAAGTTGCTCACAGCTGTTCTTGGAACACATTGTGAAATCGCGTATTTCTTTTCTTCTACACATAGGAATGTATTGTGCTTTGCTTTACACACTATTCTACAGTCAAGAGGAGAGAATTGATCAAGTTTAATAAGCAAAAACACTGTATAAGTCGAATTTCAGCATTTTTGTGTGACCGGGAAAACCACAGTCACAAGAAGAGATTCAGTTCCATAGGAACTTGCCATTTTACCGCGGAACCTAAAAATGGGTAGAAAGTACTTTTTCTCCCTTCCTGTTAATGCCACAGACTTCGCCTTTACAGGGCACACGTTTTCTATCTTCCCCGCTTCAGCCCATGAAATATTGAGCTTCAAATGTGTTGTTAAACATTGTGTAAAAAAGTTGCTCACAGCTGTTCTAGGAACACATTGTGAAATCGCGTATATCTTTGCTTCTACACATAGGAATGTATTGTGCTTTGCTTTACACACTATTCTACAGTCAAGAGGAGAGAATTCATCAAGTTTAATAAGCACAAACACTGTATAAGTCGAATTTCAGCATTTTTGTGTGACCGGGAAAACCACAGTCACAAGCCGAGATGCAGTTCCATAGAAACTTGCCATTTTACCGCTGAACCTAAAAATGGGTAGAAAGTACTTTTTCTCCCTTCCTGTTAATGCCACAGACTTCGCCTTTACAGGGCACACGTTTTCTATCTTCCCCGCTTCAGCCCATGAAATATTGAGCTTCAAATGTGTTGTTAACATTGTGTAAAAAAGTTGCTCACAGCTGTTCTAGGAACACATTGTGAAATCGCGTATATCTTTTCTTCTACACATAGGAATGTATTGTGCTTTGCTTTACACACTATTCTACAGTCAAGAGGAGAGAATTCATCAATTTTAATAAGCAAAAACACTGTATAAGTCGAATTTCAGCATTTTTGTGTGACCGGGACAGTCACAGTCACAAGCCGAGATGCAGTTCCATAGAAACTTGCCATTTTACCTCTGAACCTAAAAATGGGTAGAAAGTACTTTTTCTCCCTTCCTGTTAATGCCACAGACTTCGCCTTTACAGGGCACACGTTTTCTATCTTCCCCGCTTCAGCCCATGAAATATTGAGCTTCAAATGTGTTGTTAACATTGTGTAAAAAAGTTGCTCACAGCTGTTCTAGGAACACATTGTGAAATCGCGTATATCTTTTCTTCTACACATAGGAATGTATTGTGCTTTGCTTAACACACTATTCTACAGTCAAGAGGAGAGAATTCATCAAGTTTAATAAGCAAAAACACTGTATAAGTCGAATTTCAGCATTTTTGTGTGACCGGGAAAACCACAGTCACAAGACGAGATGCAGTTCCATAGAAACTTGCCATTTTACCGCTGAACCTAAAAATGGGTAGAAAGTACTTTTTCTCCCTTCCTGTTAATGCCACAGACTTCGCCTTTAAAGGGCACACGTTTTCTATCTTCCCCGCTTCAGCCCATGAAATATTGAGCTTCAAATGTGTTGTTAACGTTGTGTAAAAAAGTTGCTCACAGCTGTTCTAGGAACACATTGTGAAATCGCGTATATCTTTTCTTCTACACATAGGAATGTATTGTGCTTTGCTTTACACACTATTCTACAGTCAAGAGGAGAGAATTCATCAAGTTTAATAAGCAAATACACTGTATAAGTCGAATTTCAGCATTTTTGTGTGACCGGGAAAACCACAGTCACAAGCCGAGATGCAGTTCCATAGAAACTTGCCATTTTACCGCTGAACCTAAAAATGGGTAGAAAGTACTTTTTCTCCCTTCCTGTTAATGCCACAGACTTCGCCTTTACAGGGCACACGTTTTCTATCTTCCCCGCTTCAGCCCATGAAATATTGAGCTTCAAATCTGTTGTTAACATTGTGTAAAAAAAGTTGCTCACAGCTGTTCTAGGAACACATTGTGAAATCGCGTATATCTTTGCTTCTACACATAGCAATGTATTGTGCTTTGCTTTACACACTATTCTACAGTCAAGAGGAGAGAATTCATCAAGTTTAATAAGCAAAAACACTGTATAAGTCGATTTTCAGCATTATTGTGTGACTGGGAAAACCACAGTCACAAGCCGAGATGCAGTTCCATAGAAACTTGCCATTTTACCGCTGAACCTAAAGATGGGTAGAAAGTACTTTTTCTCCCTTCCTGTTAATGCCACAGACTTCGCCTTTACAGGGCACACGTTTTCTATCTTCCCCGCTTCAGCCCATGAAATATTGAGCTTCAAATGTTTTGTTAACATTGTGTAAAAAAGTTGCTCACAGCTGTTCTTGGAACACATTGTGAAATCGCGTATATCTTTTCTTCTACACATAGGAATGTATTGTGCTTTGCTTTACACACTATTGTACAGTCAAGAGAAGAGAATTCATCAAGTTTAATAAGCACAAACACTGTATAAGTCGAATTTCAGCATTTTTGTGTGACCGGGAAAACCACAGTCATAAGCCGAGATGCAGTTCCATAGAAACTTGCCATTTTACCGCTGAACCTAAAAATGGGTAGAAAGTACTTTTTCTCCCTTCCTGTTAATGCCACAGACTTGGCCTTTACAGGGCACACGTTTTCTATCTTCCCCGCTTCAGCCCATGAAATATTGAGCTTCAAATGTGTTGTTAACATTGTGTAAAAAAGTTGCTCACAGCTGTTCTAGGAACACATTGTGAAATCGCGTATATCTTTTCTTCTACACATAGGAATGTATTGTGCTTTGCTTTACACACTATTCTACAGTAAAGAGGAGAGAATTCATCAAGTTTAATAAGCAAATACACTGTATAAGTCGAATTTCAGCATTTTTGTGTGACCGGGAAAACCACAGTCACAAGCCGAGATGCAGTTCCATAGAAACTTGCCATTTTACCGCTGAACCTAAAAATGGGTAGAAAGTACTTTTTCTCCCTTCCTGTTAATGCCACAGACTTCGCCTTTACAGGGCACACGTTTTCTATCTTCCCCGCTTCAGCCCATGAAATATTGAGCTTCAAATGTGTTGTTAACATTGTGTAAAAAAAGTTGCTCACAGCTATTCTAGGAACACATTGTGAAATCGCGTATATCTTTGCTTCTACACATAGCAATGTATTGTGCTTTGCTTTACACACTATTCTACAGTCAAGAGGAGAGAATTCATCAAGTTTAATAAGCAAAAACACTGTATAAGTCGATTTTCAGCATTATTGTGTGACCGGGAAAACCACAGTCACAAGCCGAGATGCAGTTCCATAGAAACTTGCCATTTTACCGCTGAACCTAAAAATGGGTAGAAAGTACTTTTTCTCCCTTCCTGTTAATGCCACAGACTTCGCCTTTACAGGGCACACGTTTTCTATCTTCCCCGCTTCAGCCCATGAAATATTGAGCTTCAAATGTGTTGTTAACATTGTGTAAAAAAGTTGCTCACAGCTGTTCTTGGAACACATTGTGAAATCGCGTATTTCTTTTCTTCTACACATAGGAATGTATTGTGCTTTGCTTTACACACTATTCTACAGTCAAGAGGAGAGAATTGATCAAGTTTAATAAGCAAAAACACTGTATAAGTCGAATTTCAGCATTTTTGTGTGACCGGGAAAACCACAGTCACAAGAAGAGATTCAGTTCCATAGGAACTTGCCATTTTACCGCGGAACCTAAAAATGGGTAGAAAGTACTTTTTCTCCCTTCCTGTTAATGCCACAGACTTCGCCTTTACAGGGCACACGTTTTCTATCTTCCCCGCTTCAGCCCATGAAATATTGAGCTTCAAATGTGTTGTTAAACATTGTGTAAAAAAGTTGCTCACAGCTGTTCTAGGAACACATTGTGAAATCGCGTATATCTTTGCTTCTACACATAGGAATGTATTGTGCTTTGCTTTACACACTATTCTACAGTCAAGAGGAGAGAATTCATCAAGTTTAATAAGCACAAACACTGTATAAGTCGAATTTCAGCATTTTTGTGTGACCGGGAAAACCACAGTCACAAGCCGAGATGCAGTTCCATAGAAACTTGCCATTTTACCGCTGAACCTAAAAATGGGTAGAAAGTACTTTTTCTCCCTTCCTGTTAATGCCACAGACTTCGCCTTTACAGGGCACACGTTTTCTATCTTCCCCGCTTCAGCCCATGAAATATTGAGCTTCAAATGTGTTGTTAACATTGTGTAAAAAAGTTGCTCACAGCTGTTCTAGGAACACATTGTGAAATCGCGTATATCTTTTCTTCTACACATAGGAATGTATTGTGCTTTGCTTTACACACTATTCTACAGTCAAGAGGAGAGAATTCATCAATTTTAATAAGCAAAAACACTGTATAAGTCGAATTTCAGCATTTTTGTGTGACCGGGACAGTCACAGTCACAAGCCGAGATGCAGTTCCATAGAAACTTGCCATTTTACCTCTGAACCTAAAAATGGGTAGAAAGTACTTTTTCTCCCTTCCTGTTAATGCCACAGACTTCGCCTTTACAGGGCACACGTTTTCTATCTTCCCCGCTTCAGCCCATGAAATATTGAGCTTCAAATGTGTTGTTAACATTGTGTAAAAAAGTTGCTCACAGCTGTTCTAGGAACACATTGTGAAATCGCGTATATCTTTTCTTCTACACATAGGAATGTATTGTGCTTTGCTTTACACACTATTCTACAGTCAAGAGGAGAGAATTCATCAATTTTAATAAGCAAAAACACTGTATAAGTCGAATTTCAGCATTTTTGTGTGACCGGGACAGTCACAGTCACAAGCCGAGATGCAGTTCCATAGAAACTTGCCATTTTACCTCTGAACCTAAAAATGGGTAGAAAGTACTTTTTCTCCCTTCCTGTTAATGCCACAGACTTCGCCTTTACAGGGCACACGTTTTCTATCTTCCCCGCTTCAGCCCATGAAATATTGAGCTTCAAATGTGTTGTTAACATTGTGTAAAAAAGTTGCTCACAGCTGTTCTAGGAACACATTGTGAAATCGCGTATATCTTTGCTTCTACACATAGGAATGTATTGTGCTTTGCTTTACACACTATTCTACAGTCAAGAGGAGAGAATTCATCAAGTTTAATAAGCAAAAACACTGTATAAGTCGAATTTCAGCATTTTTGTGTGACCGGGAAAACCACAGTCACAAGCCGAGATGCAGTTCCATAGAAACTTGCCATTTTACCGCTGAACCTAAAAATGGGTAGAAAGTACTTTTTCTCCCTTCCTGTTAATGCCACAGACTTCGCCTTTACAGGGCACACGTTTTCTATCTTCCCCGCTTCAGCCCATGAAATATTGAGCTTCAAATGTGTTGTTAACATTGTGTAAAAAAGTTGCTCACAGCTGTTCTAGGAACACATTGTGAAATCGCGTATATCTTTTCTTCTACACATAGGAATGTATTGTGCTTTGCTTTACACACTATTCTACAGTCAAGAGGAGAGAATTCATCAAGTTTAATAAGCAAAAACACTGTATAAGTCGAATTTCAGCATTTTTGTGTGACCGGGAAAACCACAGTCACAAGCCGAGATGCAGTTCCATAGAAACTTGCCATTTTACCACTGAACCTAAAAATGGGTAGAAAGTACTTTTTCTCCCTTCTTGTTAATGCCACAGACTTCGCCTTTACAGGGCACACGTTTTCTATCTTCCCCGCTTCAGCCCATGAAATATTGAGCTTCAAATGTGTTGTTAACGTTGTGTAAAAAAGTTGCTCACAGCTGTTCTAGGAACACATTGTGAAATCGCGTATATCTTTTCTTCTACACATAGGAAAGTATTGTGCTTTGCTTTACACACTATTCTACAGTCAAGAGGAGAGAATTCATCAAGTTTAATAAGCACAAACACTGTATAAGTCGAATTTCAGCATTTTTGTGTGACCGGGAAAACCACAGTCATAAGCCGAGATGCAGTTCCATAGAAACTTGCCATTTTACCGCTGAACCTAAAAATGGGTAGAAAGTACTTTTTCTCCCTTCCTGTTAATGCCACAGACTTCGCCTTTACAGGGCACACGTTTTCTATCTTCCCCGCTTCAGCCCATGAAATATTGAGCTTCAAATGTGTTGTTAACATTGTGTAAAAAAGTTGCTCACAGCTGTTCTAGGAACACATTGTGAAATCGCGTATATCTTTTCTTCTACACATAGGAATGTATTGTGCTTTGCTTAACACACTATTCTACAGTCAAGAGGAGAGAATTCATCAAGTTTAATAAGCAAAAACACTGTATAAGTCGAATTTCAGCATTTTTGTGTGACCGGGAAAACCACAGTCACAAGACGAGATGCAGTTCCATAGAAACTTGCCATTTTACCGCTGAACCTAAAAATGGGTAGAAAGTACTTTTTCTCCCTTCCTGTTAATGCCACAGACTTCGCCTTTAAAGGGCACACGTTTTCTATCTTCCCCGCTTCAGCCCATGAAATATTGAGCTTCAAATGTGTTGTTAACGTTGTGTAAAAAAGTTGCTCACAGCTGTTCTAGGAACACATTGTGAAATCGCGTATATCTTTTCTTCTACACATAGGAATGTATTGTGCTTTGCTTTACACACTATTCTACAGTCAAGAGGAGAGAATTCATCAAGTTTAATAAGCAAATACACTGTATAAGTCGAATTTCAGCATTTTTGTGTGACCGGGAAAACCACAGTCACAAGCCGAGATGCAGTTCCATAGAAACTTGCCATTTTACCGCTAAACCTAAAAATGGGTAGAAAGTACTTTTTCTCCCTTCCTGTTAATGCCACAGACTTCGCCTTTACAGGGCACACGTTTTCTATCTTCCCCGCTTCAGCCCATGAAATATTGAGCTTCAAATGTGTTGTTAACATTGTGTAAAAAAAGTTGCTCACAGCTGTTCTAGGAACACATTGTGAAATCGCGTATATCTTTGCTTCTACACATAGCAATGTATTGTGCTTTGCTTTACACACTATTCTACAGTCAAGAGGAGAGAATTCATCAAGTTTAATAAGCAAAAACACTGTATAAGTCGATTTTCAGCATTATTGTGTGACTGGGAAAACCACAGTCACAAGCCGAGATGCAGTTCCATAGAAACTTGCCATTTTACCGCTGAACCTAAAAATGGGTAGAAAGTACTTTTTCTCCCTTCCTGTTAATGCCACAGACTTCGCCTTTACAGGGCACACGTTTTCTATCTTCCCCGCTTCAGCCCATGAAATATTGAGCTTCAAATGTTTTGTTAACATTGTGTAAAAAAGTTGCTCACAGCTGTTCTTGGAACACATTGTGAAATCGCGTATATCTTTTCTTCTACACATAGGAATGTATTGTGCTTTGCTTTACACACTATTGTACAGTCAAGAGAAGAGAATTCATCAAGTTTAATAAGCACAAACACTGTATAAGTCGAATTTCAGCATTTTTGTGTGACCGGGAAAACCACAGTCATAAGCCGAGATGCAGTTCCATAGAAACTTGCCATTTTACCGCTGAACCTAAAAATGGGTAGAAAGTACTTTTTCTCCCTTCCTGTTAATGCCACAGACTTGGCCTTTACAGGGCACACGTTTTCTATCTTCCCCGCTTCAGCCCATGAAATATTGAGCTTCAAATGTGTTGTTAACATTGTGTAAAAAAGTTGCTCACAGCTGTTCTAGGAACACATTGTGAAATCGCGTATATCTTTTCTTCTACACATAGGAATGTATTGTGCTTTGCTTTACACACTATTCTACAGTAAAGAGGAGAGAATTCATCAAGTTTAATAAGCAAATACACTGTATAAGTCGAATTTCAGCATTTTTGTGTGACCGGGAAAACCACAGTCACAAGCCGAGATGCAGTTCCATAGAAACTTGCCATTTTACCGCTGAACCTAAAAATGGGTAGAAAGTACTTTTTCTCCCTTCCTGTTAATGCCACAGACTTCGCCTTTACAGGGCACACGTTTTCTATCTTCCCCGCTTCAGCCCATGAAATATTGAGCTTCAAATGTGTTGTTAACATTGTGTAAAAAAAGTTGCTCACAGCTGTTCTAGGAACACATTGTGAAATCGCGTATATCTTTGCTTCTACACATAGCAATGTATTGTGCTTTGCTTTACACACTATTCTACAGTCAAGAGGAGAGAATTCATCAAGTTTAATAAGCAAAAACACTGTATAAGTCGATTTTCAGCATTATTGTGTGACTGGGAAAACCACAGTCACAAGCCGAGATGCAGTTCCATAGAAACTTGCCATTTTACCGCTGAACCTAAAAATGGGTAGAAAGTACTTTTTCTCCCTTCCTGTTAATGCCACAGACTTCGCCTTTACAGGGCACACGTTTTCTATCTTCCCCGCTTCAGCCCATGAAATATTGAGCTTCAAATGTTTTGTTAACATTGTGTAAAAAAGTTGCTCACAGCTGTTCTTGGAACACATTGTGAAATCGCGTATATCTTTTCTTCTACACATAGGAATGTATTGTGCTTTGCTTTACACACTATTGTACAGTCAAGAGAAGAGAATTCATCAAGTTTAATAAGCACAAACACTGTATAAGTCGAATTTCAGCATTTTTGTGTGACCGGGAAAACCACAGTCATAAGCCGAGATGCAGTTCCATAGAAACTTGCCATTTTACCGCTGAACCTAAAAATGGGTAGAAAGTACTTTTTCTCCCTTCCTGTTAATGCCACAGACTTGGCCTTTACAGGGCACACGTTTTCTATCTTCCCCGCTTCAGCCCATGAAATATTGAGCTTCAAATGTGTTGTTAACATTGTGTAAAAAAGTTGCTCACAGCTGTTCTAGGAACACATTGTGAAATCGCGTATATCTTTTCTTCTACACATAGGAATGTATTGTGCTTTGCTTTACACACTATTCTACAGTAAAGAGGAGAGAATTCATCAAGTTTAATAAGCAAATACACTGTATAAGTCGAATTTCAGCATTTTTGTGTGACCGGGAAAACCACAGTCACAAGCCGAGATGCAGTTCCATAGAAACTTGCCATTTTACCGCTGAACCTAAAAATGGGTAGAAAGTACTTTTTCTCCCTTCCTGTTAATGCCACAGACTTCGCCTTTACAGGGCACACGTTTTCTATCTTCCCCGCTTCAGCCCATGAAATATTGAGCTTCAAATGTGTTGTTAACATTGTGTAAAAAAAGTTGCTCACAGCTATTCTAGGAACACATTGTGAAATCGCGTATATCTTTGCTTCTACACATAGCAATGTATTGTGCTTTGCTTTACACACTATTCTACAGTCAAGAGGAGAGAATTCATCAAGTTTAATAAGCAAAAACACTGTATAAGTCGATTTTCAGCATTATTGTGTGACCGGGAAAACCACAGTCACAAGCCGAGATGCAGTTCCATAGAAACTTGCCATTTTACCTCTGAACCTAAAAATGGGTAGAAAGTACTTTTTCTCCCTTCCTGTTAATGCCACAGACTTCGCCTTTACAGGGCACACGTTTTCTATCTTCCCCGCTTCAGCCCATGAAATATTGAGCTTCAAATGTGTTGTTAACATTGTGTAAAAAAGTTGCTCACAGCTGTTCTAGGAACACATTGTGAAATCGCGTATATCTTTGCTTCTACACATAGGAATGTATTGTGCTTTGCTTTACACACTATTCTACAGTCAAGAGGAGAGAATTCATCAAGTTTAATAAGCAAAAACACTGTATAAGTCGAATTTCAGCATTTTTGTGTGACCGGGAAAACCACAGTCACAAGCCGAGATGCAGTTCCATAGAAACTTGCCATTTTACCGCTGAACCTAAAAATGGGTAGAAAGTACTTTTTCTCCCTTCCTGTTAATGCCACAGACTTGGCCTTTACAGGGCACACGTTTTCTATCTTCCCCGCTTCAGCCCATGAAATATTGAGCTTCAAATGTGTTGTTAACATTGTGTAAAAAAAGTTGCTCACAGCTGTTCTAGGAACACATTGTGAAATCGCGTATATCTTTGCTTCTACACATAGCAATGTATTGTGCTTTGCTTTACACACTATTCTACAGTCAAGAGGAGAGAATTCATCAAGTTTAATAAGCAAAAACACTGTATAAGTCGATTTTCAGCATTATTGTTTGACCGGGAAAACCACAGTCACAAGCCGAGATGCAGTTCCATAGAAACTTGCCATTTTACCGCTGAACCTAAAAATGGGTAGAAAGTACTTTTTCTCCCTTCCTGTTAATGCCACAGACTTCGCCTTTACAGGGCACACGTTTTCTATCTTCCCCGCTTCAGCCCATGAAATATTGAGCTTCAAATGTGTTGTTAACATTGTGTAAAAAAGTTGCTCACAGCTGTTCTTGGAACACATTGTGAAATCGCGTATATCTTTTCTTCTACACATAGGAATGTATTGTGCTTTGCTTTACACACTATTCTACAGTCAAGAGGAGAGAATTCATCAAGTTTAATAAGCAAAAACACTGTATAAGTCGAATTTCAGCATTTTTGTGTGACCGGGAAAACCACAGTCACAAGACGAGATGCAGTTCCATAGAAACTTGCCATTTTACCGCTGAACCTAAAAATGGGTAGAAAGTACTTTTTCTCCCTTCCTGTTAATGCCACAGACTTCGCCTTTACAGGGCACACGTTTTCTATCTTCCCCGCTTCAGCCCATGAAATATTGAGCTTCAAATGTGTTGTTAAACATTGTGTAAAAAAGTTGCTCACAGCTGTTCTAGGAACACATTGTGAAATCGCGTATATCTTTGCTTCTACACATAGGAATGTATTGTGCTTTGCTTTACACACTATTCTACAGTCAAGAGGAGAGAATTCATCAAGTTTAATAAGCACAAACACTGTATAAGTCGAATTTCAGCATTTTTGTGTGACCGGGAAAACCACAGTCACAAGCCGAGATGCAGTTCCATAGAAACTTGCCATTTTACCGCTGAACCTAAAAATGGGTAGAAAGTACTTTTTCTCCCTTCCTGTTAATGCCACAGACTTCGCCTTTACAGGGCACACGTTTTCTATCTTCCCCGCTTCAGCCCATGAAATATTGAGCTTCAAATGTGTTGTTAACATTGTGTAAAAAAGTTGCTCACAGCTGTTCTAGGAACACATTGTGAAATCGCGTATATCTTTTCTTCTACACATAGGAATGTATTGTGCTTTGCTTAACACACTATTCTACAGTCAAGAGGAGAGAATTCATCAAGTTTAATAAGCAAAAACACTGTATAAGTCGAATTTCAGCATTTTTGTGTGACCGGGAAAACCACAGTCACAAGACGAGATGCAGTTCCATAGAAACTTGCCATTTTACCGCTGAACCTAAAAATGGGTAGAAAGTACTTTTTCTCCCTTCCTGTTAATGCCACAGACTTCGCCTTTACAGGGCACACGTTTTCTATCGTCCCCGCTTCAGCCCATGAAATATTGAGCTTCAAATGTGTTGTTAACTTTGTGTAAAAAAGTTGCTCACAGCTGTTCTAGGAACACATTGTGAAATCGCGTATATCTTTTCTTCTACACATAGGAATGTATTGTGCTTTGCTTTACACACTATTCTACAGTCAAGAGGAGAGAATTCATCAAGTTTAATAAGCAAATACACTGTATAAGTCGAATTTCAGCATTTTTGTGTGACCGGGAAAACCACAGTCACAAGCCGAGATGCAGTTCCATAGAAACTTGCCATTTTACCGCAGAACCTAAAAATGGGTAGAAAGTACTTTTTCTCCCTTCCTGTTAATGCCACAGACTTCGCCTTTACAGGGCACACGTTTTCTATCTACCCCGCTTCAGCCCATGAAATATTGAGCTTCAAATGTGTTGTTAACATTGTGTAAAAAAGTTGCTCACAGCTGTTCTAGGAACACATTGTGAAATCGCGTATATCTTTGCTTCTACACATAGCAATGTATTGTGCTTTGCTTTACACACTATTCTACAGTCAAGAGGAGAGAATTCATCAAGTTTAATAAGCAAAAACACTGTATAAGTCGATTTTCAGCATTATTGTGTGACCGGGAAAACCACAGTCACAAGACGAGATGCAGTTCCATAGAAACTTGCCATTTTACCGCTGAACCTAAAAATGGGTAGAAAGTACTTTTTCTCCCTTCCTGTTAATGCCACAGACTTTGCCTTTACAGGGCACACGTTTTCTATCTTCCCCGCTTCAGCCCATGAAATATTGAGCTTCAAATGTGTTGTTAACATTGTGTAAAAAAGTTGCTCACAGCTGTTCTAGGAACACATTGTGAAATCGCGTATATCTTTTCTTCTACACATAGGAATGTATTGTGCTTTGCTTTACACACTATTCTACAGTCAAGAGGAGAGAATTCATCAATTTTAATAAGCAAAAACACTGTATAAGTCGAATTTCAGCATTTTTGTGTGACCGGGACAGTCACAGTCACAAGCCGAGATGCAGTTCCATAGAAACTTGCCATTTTACCTCTGAACCTAAAAATGGGTAGAAAGTACTTTTTCTCCCTTCCTGTTAATGCCACAGACTTCGCCTTTACAGGGCACACGTTTTCTATCTTCCCCGCTTCAGCCCATGAAATATTGAGCTTCAAATGTGTTGTTAACATTGTGTAAAAAAGTTGCTCACAGCTGTTCTAGGAACACATTGTGAAATCGCGTATATCTTTGCTTCTACACATAGGAATGTATTGTGCTTTGCTTTACACACTATTCTACAGTCAAGAGGAGAGAATTCATCAAGTTTAATAAGCAAAAACACTGTATAAGTCGAATTTCAGCATTTTTGTGTGACCGGGAAAACCACAGTCACAAGCCGAGATGCAGTTCCATAGAAACTTGCCATTTTACCGCTGAACCTAAAAATGGGTAGAAAGTACTTTTTCTCCCTTCCTGTTAATGCCACAGACTTCGCCTTTACAGGGCACTCGTTTTCTATCTTCCCCGCTTCAGCCCATGAAATATTGAGCTTCAAATGTATTGTTAACGTTGTGTAAAAAAGTTGCTCACAGCTGTTCTAGGAACACATTGTGAAATCGCGTATATCTTTTCTTCTACACATAGCAATGTATTGTGCTTTGCTTTACACACTATTCTACAGTCAAGAGGAGAGAATTCATCAAGTTTAATAAGCAAAAACACTGTATAAGTCGAATTTCAGCATTTTTGTGTGACCGGGAAAACCACAGTCACAAGCCGAGATGCAGTTCCATAGAAACTTGCCATTTTACCGCTGAACCTAAAAATGGGTAGAAAGTACTTTTTCTCCCTTCCTGTTTATGCCACAGACTTCGCCTTTACAGGGCACACGTTTTCTATCGTCCCCGCTTCAGCCCATGAAATATTGAGCTTCAAATGTGTTGTTAACGTTGTGTAAAAAAGTTGCTCACAGCTGTTCTAGGAACACATTGTGAAATCGCCTATATCTTTGCTTCTACACATAGCAATGTATTGTGCTTTGCTTTACACACTATTCTACAGTCAATAGGAGAGAATTCATCAAGTTTAATAAGCAAAAACACTGTATAAGTCGAATTTCAGCATTTTTGTGTGACCGGGAAAACCACAGTCACAAGCCGAGATGCAGTTCCATAGAAACTTGCCGTTTTACCGCTGAACCTAAAAATGGGTAGAAAGTACTTTTTCTCCCTTCCTGTTAATGCCACAGACTTCGCCTTTACAGGGCACACGTTTTCTATCTTCCCCGCTTCAGCCCATGAAATATTGAGCTTCAAATGTGTTGTTAACATTGTGTAAAAAAGTTGCTCACAGCTGTTCTAGGAACACATTGTGAAATCGCGTATATGTTTGCTTCTACACATAGCAATGTATTGTGCTTTGCTTTACACACCATTCTACAGTCAAGAGGAGAGAATTCATCAAGTTTAATAAGCAAAAACACTGTATAAGTCGAATTTCAGCATTTTTGTGTGACCGGGAAAACCACAGTCACAAGCCGAGATGCAGTTCCATAGAAACTTGCCATTTTACCGCTGAACCTAAAAATGGGTAGAAAGTACTTTTTCTCCCTTCCTGTTAATGCCACAGACTTCGCCTTTACAGGGCACACGTTTTCTATCTTCCCCGCTTCAGCCCATGAAATATTGAGCTTCAAATGTGTTGTTAACATTGTGGAAAAAAGTTGCTCACAGCTGTTCTAGGAACACATTGTGAAATCGCGTATATCTTTTCTTCTACACATAGTAATGTATTGTGCTTTGCTTTACACACTATTCTACAGTCAAGAGGAGAAAATTCATCAAGTTTAATAAGCAAAAACACTGTATAAGTCGAATTTCAGCATTTTTGTGTGACCGGGAAAACCACAGTCACAAGCCGAGATGCAGTTCCATAGAAACTTGCCGTTTTACCGCTGAACCTAAAAATGGGTAGAAAGTACTTTTTCTCCCTTCCTGTTAATGCCACAGACTTCGCCTTTACAGGGCACACGTTTTCTATCTTCCCCGCTTCAGCCCATGAAATATTGAGCTTCAAATGTGTTGTTAACATTGTGTAAAAAAGTTGCTCACAGCTGTTCTAGGAACACATTGTGAAATCGCGTATATGTTTGCTTCTACACATAGCAATGTATTGTGCTTTGCTTTACACACCATTCTACAGTCAAGAGGAGAGAATTCATCAAGTTTAATAAGCAAAAACACTGTATAAGTCGATTTTCAGCATTATTGTGTGACCGGGAAAACCACAGTCACAAGCCGAGATGCAGTTCCATAGAAACTTGCCATTTTACCGCTGAACCTAGAAATGGGTAGAAAGTACTTTTTCTCCCTTCCTGTTAATGCCACAGACTTCGCCTTTACAGGGCACACGTTTTCTATCTTCCCCGCTTCAGCCCATGAAATATTGAGCTTCAAATGTGTTGTTAACATTGTGTAAAAAAGTTGCTCACAGCTGTTCTAGGAACACATTGTGAAATCGCGTATATCTTTTCTTCTACACATAGGAATGTATTGTGCTTTGCTTTACACACTATTCTACAGTCAAGAGGAGAGAATTCATCAATTTTAATAAGCAAAAACACTGTATAAGTCGAATTTCAGCATTTTTGTGTGACCGGGACAGTCACAGTCACAAGCCGAGATGCAGTTCCATAGAAACTTGCCATTTTACCTCTGAACCTAAAAATGGGTAGAAAGTACTTTTTCTCCCTTCCTGTTAATGCCACAGACTTCGCCTTTACAGGGCACACGTTTTCTATCTTCCCCGCTTCAGCCCATGAAATATTGAGCTTCAAATGTGTTGTTAACATTGTGTAAAAAAGTTGCTCACAGCTGTTCTAGGAACACATTGTGAAATCGCGTATATCTTTGCTTCTACACATAGGAATGTATTGTGCTTTGCTTTACACACTATTCTACAGTCAAGAGGAGAGAATTCATCAAGTTTAATAAGCAAAAACACTGTATAAGTCGAATTTCAGCATTTTTGTGTGACCGGGAAAACCACAGTCACAAGCCGAGATGCAGTTCCATAGAAACTTGCCATTTTACCGCTGAACCTAAAAATGGGTAGAAAGTACTTTTTCTCCCTTCCTGTTAATGCCACAGACTTCGCCTTTACAGGGCACACGTTTTCTATCTTCCCCGCTTCAGCCCATGAAATATTGAGCTTCAAATGTGTTGTTAACGTTGTGTAAAAAAGTTGCTCACAGCTGTTCTAGGAACACATTGTGAAATCGCGTATATCTTTTCTTCTACACATAGCAATGTATTGTGCTTTGCTTTACACACTATTCTACAGTCAAGAGGAGAGAATTCATCAAGTTTAATAAGCAAAAACACTGTATAAGTCGAATTTCAGCATTTTTGTGTGACCGGGAAAACCACAGTCACAAGCCGAGATGCAGTTCCATAGAAACTTGCCATTTTACCGCTGAACCTAAAAATGGGTAGAAAGTACTTTTTCTCCCTTCCTGTTTATGCCACAGACTTCGCCTTTACAGGGCACACGTTTTCTATCGTCCCCGCTTCAGCCCATGAAATATTGAGCTTCAAATGTGTTGTTAACGTTGTGTAAAAAAGTTGCTCACAGCTGTTCTAGGAACACATTGTGAAATCGCCTATATCTTTGCTTCTACACATAGCAATGTATTGTGCTTTGCTTTACACACTATTCTACAGTCAATAGGAGAGAATTCATCAAGTTTAATAAGCAAAAACACTGTATAAGTCGAATTTCAGCATTTTTGTGTGACCGGGAAAACCACAGTCACAAGCCGAGATGCAGTTCCATAGAAACTTGCCGTTTTACCGCTGAACCTAAAAATGGGTAGAAAGTACTTTTTCTCCCTTCCTGTTAATGCCACAGACTTCGCCTTTACAGGGCACACGTTTTCTATCTTCCCCGCTTCAGCCCATGAAATATTGAGCTTCAAATGTGTTGTTAACATTGTGTAAAAAAGTTGCTCACAGCTGTTCTAGGAACACATTGTGAAATCGCGTATATGTTTGCTTCTACACATAGCAATGTATTGTGCTTTGCTTTACACACCATTCTACAGTCAAGAGGAGAGAATTCATCAAGTTTAATAAGCAAAAACACTGTATAAGTCGAATTTCAGCATTTTTGTGTGACCGGGAAAACCACAGTCACAAGCCGAGATGCAGTTCCATAGAAACTTGCCATTTTACCGCTGAACCTAAAAATGGGTAGAAAGTACTTTTTCTCCCTTCCTGTTAATGCCACAGACTTCGCCTTTACAGGGCACACGTTTTCTATCTTCCCCGCTTCAGCCCATGAAATATTGAGCTTCAAATGTGTTGTTAACATTGTGGAAAAAAGTTGCTCACAGCTGTTCTAGGAACACATTGTGAAATCGCGTATATCTTTTCTTCTACACATAGTAATGTATTGTGCTTTGCTTTACACACTATTCTACAGTCAAGAGGAGAAAATTCATCAAGTTTAATAAGCAAAAACACTGTATAAGTCGAATTTCAGCATTTTTGTGTGACCGGGAAAACCACAGTCACAAGCCGAGATGCAGTTCCATAGAAACTTGCCGTTTTACCGCTGAACCTAAAAATGGGTAGAAAGTACTTTTTCTCCCTTCCTGTTAATGCCACAGACTTCGCCTTTACAGGGCACACGTTTTCTATCTTCCCCGCTTCAGCCCATGAAATATTGAGCTTCAAATGTGTTGTTAACATTGTGTAAAAAAGTTGCTCACAGCTGTTCTAGGAACACATTGTGAAATCGCGTATATGTTTGCTTCTACACATAGCAATGTATTGTGCTTTGCTTTACACACCATTCTACAGTCAAGAGGAGAGAATTCATCAAGTTTAATAAGCAAAAACACTGTATAAGTCGATTTTCAGCATTATTGTGTGACCGGGAAAACCACAGTCACAAGCCGAGATGCAGTTCCATAGAAACTTGCCATTTTACCGCTGAACCTAGAAATGGGTAGAAAGTACTTTTTCTCCCTTCCTGTTAATGCCACAGACTTCGCCTTTACAGGGCACACGTTTTCTATCTTCCCCGCTTCAGCCCATGAAATATTGAGCTTCAAATGTGTTGTTAACATTGTGTAAAAAAGTTGCTCACAGCTGTTCTAGGAACACATTGTGAAATCGCGTATATGTTTGCTTCTATACATAGCAATGTATTGTGCTTTGCTTTACACACTATTCTACAGTCAAGAGGAGAGAATTCATCAAGTTTAATAAGCAAAAACACTGTATAAGTCGAATTTCAGCATTTTTGTGTGACCGGGAAAACCACAGTCACAAGCCGAGATGCAGTTCCATAGAAACTTGCCATTTTACCGCTGAACCTAAAAATGGGTAGAAAGTACTTTTTCTCCCTTCCTGTTAATGCCACAGACTTGGCCTTTACAGGGCACACTTTTTCTATCTTCCCCGCTTCAGCCCATGAAATATTGAGCTTCAAATGTGTTGTTAACATTGTGTAAAAAAGTTGCTCACAGCTGTTCTAGGAACACATTGTGAAATCGCGTATATCTTTTCTTCTACACATAGGAATGTATTGTGCTTTGCTTAACACACTATTCTACAGTCAAGAGGAGAGAATTCATCAAGTTTAATAAGCAAAAACACTGTATAAGTCGAATTTCAGCATTTTTGTGTGACCGGGAAAACCACAGTCACAAGACGAGATGCAGTTCCATAGAAACTTGCCATTTTACCGCTGAACCTAAAAATGGGTAGAAAGTACTTTTTCTCCCTTCCTGTTAATGCCACAGACTTCGCCTTTACAGGGCACACGTTTTCTATCTTCCCCGCTTCAGCCCATGAAATATTGAGCTTCAAATGTGTTGTTAACTTTGTGTAAAAAAGTTGCTCACAGCTGTTCTAGGAACACATTGTGAAATCGCGTATATCTTTTCTTCTACACATAGGAATGTATTGTGCTTTGCTTTACACACTATTCTACAGTCAAGAGGAGAGAATTCATCAAGTTTAATAAGCAAATACACTGTATAAGTCGAATTTCAGCATTTTTGTGTGACCGGGAAAACCACAGTCACAAGCCGAGATGCAGTTCCATAGAAACTTGCCATTTTACCGCTGAACCTAAAAATGGGTAGAAAGTACTTTTTCTCCCTTCCTGTTAATGCCACAGACTTGGCCTTTACAGGGCACACGTTTTCTATCTTCCCCGCTTCAGCCCATGAAATATTGAGCTTCAAATGTGTTGTTAACATTGTGTAAAAAAGTTGCTCACAGCTGTTCTAGGAACACATTGTGAAATCGCGTATATCTTTGCTTCTACACATAGCAATGTATTGTGCTTTGCTTTACACACTATTCTACAGTCAAGAGGAGAGAATTCATCAAGTTTAATAAGCAAAAACACTGTATAAGTCGGTTTTCAGCATTATTGTGTGACCGGGAAAACCACAGTCACAAGCCGAGATGCAGTTCCATAGAAACTTGCCATTTTACCGCTGAACCTAAAAATGGGTAGAAAGTACTTTTTCTCCCTTCCTGTTAATGCCACAGACTTTGCCTTTACAGGGCACACGTTTTCTATCTTCCCCGCTTCAGCCCATGAAATATTGAGCTTCAAATGTGTTGTTAACATTGTGTAAAAAAGTTGCTCACAGCTGTTCTAGGAACACATTGTGAAATCGCGTATATCTTTTCTTCTACACATAGGAATGTATTGTGCTTTGCTTTACACACTATTCTACAGTCAAGAGGAGAGAATTCATCAATTTTAATAAGCAAAAACACTGTATAAGTCGAATTTCAGCATTTTTGTGTGACCGGGAAAACCACAGTCACAAGCCGAGATGCAGTTCCATAGAAACTTGCCATTTTACCTCTGAACCTAAAAATGGGTAGAAAGTACTTTTTCTCCCTTCCTGTTAATGCCACAGACTTCGCCTTTACAGGGCACACGTTTTCTATCTTCCCCGCTTCAGCCCATGAAATATTGAGCTTCAAATGTGTTGTTAACATTGTGTAAAAAAGTTGCTCACAGCTGTTCTAGGAACACATTGTGAAATCGCGTATATCTTTGCTTCTACACATAGGAATGTATTGTGCTTTGCTTTACACACTATTCTACAGTCAAGAGGAGAGAATTCATCAAGTTTAATAAGCAAAAACACTGTATAAGTCGAATTTCAGCATTTTTGTGTGACCGGGAAAACCACAGTCACAAGCCGAGATGCAGTTCCATAGAAACTTGCCATTTTACCTCTGAACCTAAAAATGGGTAGAAAGTACTTTTTCTCCCTTCCTGTTAATGCCACAGACTTCGCCTTTACAGGGCACACGTTTTCTATCTTCCCCGCTTCAGCCCATGAAATATTGAGCTTCAAATCTGTTGTTAACGTGGTGTAAAAAAGTTGCTCACAGCTGTTCTAGGAACACATTGTGAAATCGCGTATATCTTTGCTTCTACACATAGCAATGTATTGTGCTTTGCTTTACACACTATTCTACAGTCAAGAGGAGAGAATTCATCAAGTTTAATAAGCAAAAACACTGTATAAGTCGAATTTCAGCATTTTTGTGTGACCGGGAAAACCACAGTCACAAGCCGAGATGCAGTTCCATAGAAACTTGCCATTTTACCGCTGAACCTAAAAATGGGTAGAAAGTACTTTTTCTCCCTTCCTGTTATTGCCACAGACTTCGCCTTTACAGGGCACACGTTTTCTATCTTCCCCGCTTCAGCCCATGAAATATTGAGCTTCAAATGTGTTGTTAACGTTGTGTAAAAAAGTTGCTCACAGCTGTTCTAGGAACACATTGTGAAATCGCGTATATCTTTTCTTCTACACATAGGAATGTATTGTGCTTTGCTTTACACACTATTCTACAGTCAAGAGGAGAGAATTCATCAAGTTTAATAAGCAAAAACTCTGTATAAGTCGAATTTCAGCATTTTTGTGTGACCGGGAAAACCACAGTCACAAGACGAGATGCAGTTCCATAGAAACTTGCCATTTTACCGCTGAACCTAAAAATGGGTAGAAAGTACTTTTTCTCCCTTCCTGTTAATGCCACAGACTTCGCCTTTACAGGGCACACGTTTTCTATCTTCCCCGCTTCAGCCCATGAAATATTGAGCTTCAAATGTGTTGTTAACATTGTGTAAAAAAGTTGCTCACAGCTGTTCTAGGAACACATTGTGAAATCGCGTATATCTTTGCTTCTACACATAGCAATGTATTGTGCTTTGCTTTACACACTATTCTACAGTCAAGAGGAGAGAATTCATCAAGTTTAATAAGCAAAAACACTGTATAAGTCGAATTTCAGCATTTTTGTGTGACCGGGAAAACCACAGTCACAAGACGAGATGCAGTTCCATAGAAACTTGCCATTTTACCGCTGAACCTAAAAATGGGTAGAAAGTACTTTTTCTCCCTTCCTGTTAATGCCACAGACTTCGCCTTTACAGGGCACACGTTTTCTATCTTCCCCGCTTCAGCCCATGAAATATTGAGCTTCAAATGTGTTGTTAACTTTGTGTAAAAAAGTTGCTCACAGCTGTTCTAGGAACACATTGTGAAATCGCGTATATCTTTTCTTCTACACATAGGAATGTATTGTGCTTTGCTTTACACACTATTCTACAGTCAAGAGGAGAGAATTCATCAAGTTTAATAAGCAAATACACTGTATAAGTCGAATTTCAGCATTTTTGTGTGACCGGGAAAACCACAGTCACAAGCCGAGATGCAGTTCCATAGAAACTTGCCATTTTACCGCTGAACCTAAAAATGGGTAGAAAGCACTTTTTCTCCCTTCCTGTTAATGCCACAGACTTGGCCTTTACAGGGCACACGTTTTCTATCTTCCCCGCTTCAGCCCATGAAATATTGAGCTTCAAATGTGTTGTTAACATTGTGTAAAAAAGTTGCTCACAGCTGTTCTAGGAACACATTGTGAAATCGCGTATATCTTTGCTTCTACACATAGCAATGTATTGTGCTTTGCTTTACACACTATTCTACAGTCAAGAGGAGAGAATTCATCAAGTTTAATAAGCAAAAACACTGTATAAGTCGATTTTCAGCATTATTGTGTGACCGGGAAAACCACAGTCACAAGCCGAGATGCAGTTCCATAGAAACTTGCCATTTTACCGCTGAACCTAAAAATGGGTAGAAAGTACTTTTTCTCCCTTCCTGTTAATGCCACAGACTTCGCCTTTACAGGGCACACGTTTTCTATCTTCCCCGCTTCAGCCCATGAAATATTGAGCTTCAAATGTGTTGTTAACATTGTGTAAAAAAGTTGCTCACAGCTGTTCTAGGAACACATTGTGAAATCGCGTATATCTTTGCTTCTACACATAGGAATGTATTGTGCTTTGCTTTACACACTATTCTACAGTCAAGAGGAGAGAATTCATCAAGTTTAATAAGCAAAAACACTGTATAAGTCGAATTTCAGCATTTTTGTTTGACCGGGAAAACCACAGTCACAAGCCGAGATGCAGTTCCATAGAAACTTGCCATTTTACCGCTGAACCTAAAAATGGGTAGAAAGTACTTTTTCTCCCTTCCTGTTAATGCCACAGACTTCGCCTTTACAGGGCACACGTTTTCTATCTTCCCCGCTTCAGCCCATGAAATATTGAGCTTCAAATGTGTTGTTAACTTTGTGTAAAAAAGTTGCTCACAGCTGTTCTAGGAACACATTGTGAAATCGCGTATATCTTTTCTTCTACACATAGGAATGTATTGTGCTTTGCTTTACACACTATTCTACAGTCAAGAGGAGAGAATTCATCAAGTTTAATAAGCAAATACACTGTATAAGTCGAATTTCAGCATTTTTGTGTGACCGGGAAAACCACAGTCACAAGCCGAGATGCAGTTCCATAGAAACTTGCCATTTTACCGCTGAACCTAAAAATGGGTAGAAAGTACTTTTTCTCCCTTCCTGTTAATGCCACAGACTTGGCCTTTACAGGGCACACGTTTTCTATCTTCCCCGCTTCAGCCCATGAAATATTGAGCTTCAAATGTGTTGTTAACTTGTGTAAAAAAGTTGCTCACAGCTGTTCTAGGAACACATTGTGAAATCGCGTATATCTTTTCTTCTACACATAGGAATGTATTGTGCTTTGCTTTACACACTATTCTACAGTCAAGAGGAGAGAATTCATCAAGTTTAATAAGCAAATACACTGTATAAGTCGAATTTCAGCATTTTTGTGTGACCGGGAAAACCACAGTCACAAGCCGAGATGCAGTTCCATAGAAACTTGCCATTTTACCGCTGAACCTAAAAATGGGTAGAAAGTACTTTTTCTCCCTTCCTGTTAATGCCACAGACTTGGCCTTTACAGGGCACACGTTTTCTATCTTCCCCGCTTCAGCCCATGAAATATTGAGCTTCAAATGTGTTGTTAACTTGTGTAAAAAAGTTGCTCACAGCTGTTCTAGGAACACAGTGTGAAATCGCGTATATCTTTGCTTCTACACATAGCAATGTATTGTGCTTTGCTTTACACACTATTCTACAGTCAAGAGGAGAGAATTCATCAAGTTTAATAAGCAAAAACACTGTATAAGTCGAATTTCAGCATTTTTGTTTGACCGGGAAAACCACAGTCACAAGCCGAGATGCAGTTCCATAGAAACTTGCCATTTTACCGCTGAACCTAAAAATGGGTAGAAAGTACTTTTTCTCCCTTCCTGTTAATGCCACAGACTTCGCCTTTACAGGGCACACGTTTTCTATCTTCCCCGCTTCAGCCCATGAAATATTGAGCTTCAAATGTGTTGTTAACTTTGTGTAAAAAAGTTGCTCACAGCTGTTCTAGGAACACATTGTGAAATCGCGTATATCTTTTCTTCTACACATAGGAATGTATTGTGCTTTGCTTTACACACTATTCTACAGTCAAGAGGAGAGAATTCATCAAGTTTAATAAGCAAATACACTGTATAAGTCGAATTTCAGCATTTTTGTGTGACCGGGAAAACCACAGTCACAAGCCGAGATGCAGTTCCATAGAAACTTGCCATTTTACCGCTGAACCTAAAAATGGGTAGAAAGTACTTTTTCTCCCTTCCTGTTAATGCCACAGACTTGGCCTTTACAGGGCACACGTTTTCTATCTTCCCCGCTTCAGCCCATGAAATATTGAGCTTCAAATGTGTTGTTAACTTGTGTAAAAAAGTTGCTCACAGCTGTTCTAGGAACACATTGTGAAATCGCGTATATCTTTTCTTCTACACATAGGAATGTATTGTGCTTTGCTTTACACACTATTCTACAGTCAAGAGGAGAGAATTCATCAAGTTTAATAAGCAAATACACTGTATAAGTCGAATTTCAGCATTTTTGTGTGACCGGGAAAACCACAGTCACAAGCCGAGATGCAGTTCCATAGAAACTTGCCATTTTACCGCTGAACCTAAAAATGGGTAGAAAGTACTTTTTCTCCCTTCCTGTTAATGCCACAGACTTGGCCTTTACAGGGCATACGTTTTCTATCTTCCCCGCTTCAGCCCATGAAATATTGAGCTTCAAATGTGTTGTTAACTTGTGTAAAAAAGTTGCTCACAGCTGTTCTAGGAACACAGTGTGAAATCGCGTATATCTTTGCTTCTACACATAGCAATGTATTGTGCTTTGCTTTACACACTATTCTACAGTCAAGAGGAGAGAATTCATCAAGTTTAATAAGCAAAAACACTGTATAAGTCGAATTTCAGCATTTTTGTGTGACCGGGAAAACCACAGTCACAAGACGAGATGCAGTTCAATAGAAACTTGCCATTTTACCGCTGAACCTAAAAATGGGTAGAAAGTACTTTTTCTCCCTTCCTGTTAATGCCACAGACTTCGCCTTTACAGGGCACACGTTTTCTATCTTCCCCGCTTCAGCCCATGAAATATTGAGCTTCAAATGTGTTGTTAACTTTGTGTAAAAAAGTTGCTCACAGCTGTTCTAGGAACACATTGTGAAATCGCGTATATCTTTTCTTCTACACATAGGAATGTATTGTGCTTTGCTTTACACACTATTCTACAGTCAAGAGGAGAGAATTCATCAAGTTTAATAAGCAAATACACTGTATAAGTCGAATTTCAGCATTTTTGTGTGACCGGGAAAACCACAGTCACAAGCCGAGATGCAGTTCCATAGAAACTTGCCATTTTACCGCTGAACCTAAAAATGGGTAGAAAGTCTTTTTTCTCCCTTCCTGTTAATGCCACAGACTTGGCCTTTACAGGGCACACGTTTTCTATCTTCCCCGCTTCAGCCCATGAAATATTGAGCTTCAAATGTGTTGTTAACATTGTGTAAAAAAGTTGCTCACAGCTGTTCTAGGAACACATTGTGAAATCGCGTATATCTTTGCTTCTACACATAGCAATGTATTGTGCTTTGCTTTACACACTATTCTACAGTCAAGAGGAGAGAATTCATCAAGTTTAATAAGCAAAAACACTGTATAAGTCGATTTTCAGCATTATTGTGTGACCGGGAAAACCACAGTCACAAGCCGAGATGCAGTTCCATAGAAACTTGCCATTTTACCGCTGAACCTAAAAATGGGTAGAAAGTACTTTTTCTCCCTTCCTGTTAATGCCACAGACTTCGCCTTTACAGGGCACACGTTTTCTATCTTCCCCGCTTCAGCCCATGAAATATTGAGCTTCAAATGTGTTGTTAACATTGTGTAAAAAAGTTGCTCACAGCTGTTCTAGGAACACATTGTGAAATCGCGTATATCTTTGCTTCTACACATAGGAATGTATTGTGCTTTGCTTTACACACTATTCTACAGTCAAGAGGAGAGAATTCATCAAGTTTAATAAGCAAAAACACTGTATAAGTCGAATTTCAGCATTTTTGTGTGACCGGGAAAACCACAGTCACAAGCCGAGATGCAGTTCCATAGAAACTTGCCATTTTACCGCTGAACCTAAAAATGGGTAGAAAGTACTTTTTCTCCCTTCCTGTTAATGCCACAGACTTCGCCTTTACAGGGCACACGTTTTCTATCTTCCCCGCTTCAGCCCATGAAATATTGAGCTTCAAATGTGTTGTTAACTTTGTGTAAAAAAGTTGCTCACAGCTGTTCTAGGAACACATTGTGAAATCGCGTATATCTTTTCTTCTACACATAGGAATGTATTGTGCTTTGCTTTACACACTATTCTACAGTCAAGAGGAGAGAATTCATCAAGTTTAATAAGCAAATACACTGTATAAGTCGAATTTCAGCATTTTTGTGTGACCGGGAAAACCACAGTCACAAGCCGAGATGCAGTTCCATAGAAACTTGCCATTTTACCGCTGAACCTAAAAATGGGTAGAAAGTACTTTTTCTCCCTTCCTGTTAATGCCACAGACTTGGCCTTTACAGGGCACACGTTTTCTATCTTCCCCGCTTCAGCCCATGAAATATTGAGCTTCAAATGTGTTGTTAACTTGTGTAAAAAAGTTGCTCACAGCTGTTCTAGGAACACATTGTGAAATCGCGTATATCTTTTCTTCTACACATAGGAATGTATTGTGCTTTGCTTTACACACTATTCTACAGTCAAGAGGAGAGAATTCATCAAGTTTAATAAGCAAATACACTGTATAAGTCGAATTTCAGCATTTTTGTGTGACCGGGAAAACCACAGTCACAAGCCGAGATGCAGTTCCATAGAAACTTGCCATTTTACCGCTGAACCTAAAAATGGGTAGAAAGTACTTTTTCTCCCTTCCTGTTAATGCCACAGACTTCGCCTTTACAGGGCACACGTTTTCTATCTTCCCCGCTTCAGCCCATGAAATATTGAGCTTCAAATGTGTTGTTAACTTGTGTAAAAAAGTTGCTCACAGCTGTTCTAGGAACACATTGTGAAATCGCGTATATCTTTGCTTCTACACATAGCAATGTATTGTGCTTTGCTTTACACACTATTCTACAGTCAAGAGGAGAGAATTCATCAAGTTTAATAAGCAAAAACACTGTATAAGTCGATTTTCAGCATTATTGTGTGACCGGGAAAACCACAGTCACAAGCCGAGATGCAGTTACATAGAAACTTGCCATTTTACCGCTGAACCTAAAAATGGGTAGAAAGTACTTTTTCTCCCTTCCTGTTAATGCCACAGACTTCGCCTTTACAGGGCACACGTTTTCTATCTTCCCCGCTTCAGCCCATGAAATATTGAGCTTCAAATGTGTTGTTAACATTGTGTAAAAAAGTTGCTCACAGCTGTTCTAGGAACACATTGTGAAATCGCGTATATCTTTGCTTCTACACATAGGAATGTATTGTGCTTTGCTTTACACACTATTCTACAGTCAAGAGGAGAGAATTCATCAAGTTTAATAAGCAAAAACACTGTATAAGTCGAATTTCAGCATTTTTGTGTGACCGGGAAAACCACAGTCACAAGCCGAGATGCAGTTCCATAGAAACTTGCCATTTTACCTCTGAACCTAAAAATGGGTAGAAAGTAATTTTTCTCCCTTCCTGTTAATGCCACAGACTTCGCCTTTACAGGGCACACGTTTTCTATCTTCCCCGCTTCAGCCCATGAAATATTGAGCTTCAAATCTGTTGTTAACGTGGTGTAAAAAAGTTGCTCACAGCTGTTCTAGGAACACATTGTGAAATCGCGTATATCTTTGCTTCTACACATAGCAATGTATTGTGCTTTGCTTTACACACTATTCTACAGTCAAGAGGAGAGAATTCATCAAGTTTAATAAGCAAAAACACTGTATAAGTCGAATTTCAGCATTTTTGTGTGACCGGGAAAACCACAGTCACAAGATGAGATGCAGTTCCATAGAAACTTGCCATTTTACCGCTGAACCTAAAAATGGGTAGAAAGTACTTTTTCTCCCTTCCTGTTAATGCCACAGACTTCGCCTTTACAGGGCACACGTTTTCTATCTTCCCCGCTTCAGCCCATGAAATATTGAGCTTCAAATGTGTTGTTAACATTGTGTAAAAAAGTTGCTCACAGCTGTTCTAGGAACACATTGTGAAATCGCGTATATCTTTGCTTCTACACATAGCAATGTATTGTGCTTTGCTTTACACACTATTCTACAGTCAAGAGGAGAGAATTCATCAAGTTTAATAAGCAAAAACACTGTATAAGTCGAATTTCAGCATTTTTGTGTGACCGGGAAAACCACAGTCACAAGCCGAGATGCAGTTCCATAGAAACTTGCCATTTTACCGCTGAACCTAAAAATGGGTATAAAGTACTTTTTCTCCCTTCCTGTTAATGCCACAGACTTCGCCTTTACAGGGCACACGTTTTCTATCTTCCCCGCTTCAGCCCATGAAATATTGAGCTTCAAATGTGTTGTTAACGTTGTGTAAAAAAGTTGCTCACAGCTGTTCTAGGAACACATTGTGAAATCGCGTATATCTTTTCTTCTACACATAGGAATGTATTGTGCTTTGCTTTACACACTATTCTACAGTCAAGAGGAGAGAATTCATCAAGTTTAATAAGCAAAAACTCTGTATAAGTCGAATTTCAGCATTTTTGTGTGACCGGGAAAACCACAGTCACAAGACGAGATGCAGTTCCATAGAAACTTGCCATTTTACCGCTGAACCTAAAAATGGGTAGAAAGTACTTTTTCTCCCTTCCTGTTAATGCCACAGACTTCGCCTTTACAGGGCACACGTTTTCTATCTTCCCCGCTTCAGCCCATGAAATATTGAGCTTCAAATCTGTTGTTAACGTGGTGTAAAAAAGTTGCTCACAGCTGTTCTAGGAACACATTGTGAAATCGCGTATATCTTTGCTTCTACACATAGCAATGTATTGTGCTTTGCTTTACACACTATTCTACAGTCAAGAGGAGAGAATTCATCAAGTTTAATAAGCAAATACACTGTATAAGTCGAATTTCAGCATTTTTGTGTGACCGGGAAAACCACAGTCACAAGCCGAGATGCAGTTCCATAGAAACTTGCCATTTTACCGCTGAACCTAAAAATGGGTAGAAAGTACTTTTTCTCCCTTCCTGTTAATGCCACAGACTTCGCCTTTACAGGGCACACGTTTTCTATCTTCCCCGCTTCAGCCCATGAAATATTGAGCTTCAAATGTGTTGTTAACATTGTGTAAAAAAGTTGCTCACAGCTGTTCTAGGAACACATTGTGAAATCGCGTATATCTTTGCTTCTACACATAGCAATGTATTGTGCTTTGCTTTACACACTATTCTACAGTCAAGAGGAGAGAATTCATCAAGTTTAATAAGCAAAAACACTGTATAGTCGATTTTCAGCATTATTGTGTGACCGGGAAAACCACAGTCACAAGCCGAGATGCAGTTCCATAGAAACTTGCCATTTAACCGCTGAACCTAAAAATGGGTAGAAAGTACTTTTTCTCCCTTCCTGTTAATGCCACAGACTTCGCCTTTACAGGGCACACGTTTTCTATCTTCCCCGCTTCAGCCCATGAAATATTGAGCTTCAAATGTGTTGTTAACATTGTGTAAAAAAGTTGCTCACAGCTGTTCTAGGAACACATTGTGAAATCGCGTATATCTTTTCTTCTACACATAGGAATGTATTGTGCTTTGCTTTACACACTATTCTACAGTCAAGAGGAGAGAATTCATCAAGTTTAATAAGCAAATACACTGTATAAGTCGAATTTCAGCATTTTTGTGTGACCGGGAAAACCACAGTCACAAGCCGAGATGCAGTTCCATAGAAACTTGCCATTTTACCGCTGAACCTAAAAATGGGTAGAAAGTACTTTTTCTCCCTTCCTGTTAATGCCACAGACTTGGCCTTTACAGGGCACACGTTTTCTATCTTCCCCGCTTCAGCCCATGAAATATTGAGCTTCAAATGTGTTGTTAACTTGTGTAAAAAAGTTGCTCACAGCTGTTCTAGGAACACATTGTGAAATCGCGTATATCTTTTCTTCTACACATAGGAATGTATTGTGCTTTGCTTTACACACTATTCTACAGTCAAGAGGAGAGAATTCATCAAGTTTAATAAGCAAATACACTGTATAAGTCGAATTTCAGCATTTTTGTGTGACCGGGAAAACCACAGTCACAAGCCGAGATGCAGTTCCATAGAAACTTGCCATTTTACCGCTGAACCTAAAAATGGGTAGAAAGTACTTTTTCTCCCTTCCTGTTAATGCCACAGACTTGGCCTTTACAGGGCACACGTTTTCTATCTTCCCCGCTTCAGCCCATGAAATATTGAGCTTCAAATGTGTTGTTAACTTGTGTAAAAAAGTTGCTCACAGCTGTTCTAGGAACACATTGTGAAATCGCGTATATCTTTGCTTCTACACATAGCAATGTATTGTGCTTTGCTTTACACACTATTCTACAGTCAAGAGGAGAGAATTCATCAAGTTTAATAAGCAAAAACACTGTATAAGTCGATTTTCAGCATTATTGTGTGACCGGGAAAACCACAGTCACAAGCCGAGATGCAGTTACATAGAAACTTGCCATTTTACCGCTGAACCTAAAAATGGGTAGAAAGTACTTTTTCTCCCTTCCTGTTAATGCCACAGACTTCGCCTTTACAGGGCACACGTTTTCTATTTTCCCCGCTTCAGCCCATGAAATATTGAGCTTCAAATGTGTTGTTAACATTGTGTAAAAAAGTTGCTCACAGCTGTTCTAGGAACACATTGTGAAATCGCGTATATCTTTGCTTCTACACATAGGAATGTATTGTGCTTTGCTTTACACACTCTTCTACAGTCAAGAGGAGAGAATTCATCAAGTTTAATAAGCAAAAACACTGTATAAGTCGAATTTCAGCATTTTTGTGTGACCGGGAAAACCACAGTCACAAGCCGAGATGCAGTTCCATAGAAACTTGCCATTTTACCTCTGAACCTAAAAATGGGTAGAAAGTAATTTTTCTCCCTTCCTGTTAATGCCACAGACTTCGCCTTTACAGGGCACACGTTTTCTATCTTCCCCGCTTCAGCCCATGAAATATTGAGCTTCAAATCTGTTGTTAACGTGGTGTAAAAAAGTTGCTCACAGCTGTTCTAGGAACACATTGTGAAATCGCGTATATCTTTGCTTCTACACATAGCAATGTATTGTGCTTTGCTTTACACACTATTCTACAGTCAAGAGGAGAGAATTCATCAAGTTTAATAAGCAAAAACACTGTATAAGTCGAATTTCAGCATTTTTGTGTGACCGGGAAAACCACAGTCACAAGACGAGATGCAGTTCCATAGAAACTTGCCATTTTACCGCTGAACCTAAAAATGGGTAGAAAGTACTTTTTCTCCCTTCCTGTTAATGCCACAGACTTCGCCTTTACAGGGCACACGTTTTCTATCTTCCCCGCTTCAGCCCATGAAATATTGAGCTTCAAATGTGTTGTTAACGTTGTGTAAAAAAGTTGCTCACAGCTGTTCTAGGAACACATTGTGAAATCGCGTATATCTTTTCTTCTACACATAGGAATGTATTGTGCTTTGCTTTACACACTATTCTACAGTCAAGAGGAGAGAATTCATCAAGTTTAATAAGCAAAAACTCTGTATAAGTCGAATTTCAGCATTTTTGTGTGACCGGGAAAACCACAGTCACAAGACGAGATGCAGTTCCATAGAAACTTGCCATTTTACCGCTGAACCTAAAAATGGGTAGAAAGTACTTTTTCTCCCTTCCTGTTAATGCCACAGACTTCGCCTTTACAGGGCACACGTTTTCTATCTTCCCCGCTTCAGCCCATGAAATATTGAGCTTCAAATGTGTTGTTAACATTGTGTAAAAAAGTTGCTCACAGCTGTTCTAGGAACACATTGTGAAATCGCGTATATCTTTGCTTCTACACATAGCAATGTATTGTGCTTTGCTTTACACACTATTCTACAGTCAAGAGGAGAGAATTCATCAAGTTTAATAAGCAAAAACACTGTATAAGTCGAATTTCAGCATTTTTGTGAGACCGGGAAAACCACAGTCACAAGCCGAGATGCAGTTCCATAGAAACTTGCCATTTTACCGCTGAACCTAAAAATGGGTATAAAGTACTTTTTCTCCCTTCCTGTTAATGCCACAGACTTCGCCTTTACAGGGCACACGTTTTCTATCTTCCCCGCTTCAGCCCATGAAATATTGAGCTTCAAATGTGTTGTTAACGTTGTGTAAAAAAGTTGCTCACAGCTGTTCTAGGAACACATTGTGAAATCGCGTATATCTTTTCTTCTACACATAGGAATGTATTGTGCTTTGCTTTACACACTATTCTACAGTCAAGAGGAGAGAATTCATCAAGTTTAATAAGCAAAAACTCTGTATAAGTCGAATTTCAGCATTTTTGTGTGACCGGGAAAACCACAGTCACAAGACGAGATGCAGTTCCATAGAAACTTGCCATTTTACCGCTGAACCTAAAAATGGGTAGAAAGTACTTTTTCTCCCTTCCTGTTAATGCCACAGACTTCGCCTTTACAGGGCACACGTTTTCTATCTTCCCCGCTTCAGCCCATGAAATATTGAGCTTCAAATCTGTTGTTAACGTGGTGTAAAAAAGTTGCTCACAGCTGTTCTAGGAACACATTGTGAAATCGCGTATATCTTTGCTTCTACACATAGCAATGTATTGTGCTTTGCTTTACACACTATTCTACAGTCAAGAGGAGAGAATTCATCAAGTTTAATAAGCAAATACACTGTATAAGTCGAATTTCAGCATTTTTGTGTGACCGGGAAAACCACAGTCACAAGCCGAGATGCAGTTCCATAGAAACTTGCCATTTTACCGCTGAACCTAAAAATGGGTAGAAAGTACTTTTTCTCCCTTCCTGTTAATGCCACAGACTTCGCCTTTACAGGGCACACGTTTTCTATCTTCCCCGCTTCAGCCCATGAAATATTGAGCTTCAAATGTGTTGTTAACATTGTGTAAAAAAGTTGCTCACAGCTGTTCTAGGAACACATTGTGAAATCGCGTATATCTTTGCTTCTACACATAGCAATGTATTGTGCTTTGCTTTACACACTATTCTACAGTCAAGAGGAGAGAATTCATCAAGTTTAATAAGCAAAAACACTGTATAGTCGATTTTCAGCATTATTGTGTGACCGGGAAAACCACAGTCACAAGCCGAGATGCAGTTCCATAGAAACTTGCCATTTTACCGCTGAACCTAAAAATGGGTAGAAAGTACTTTTTCTCCCTTCCTGTTAATGCCACAGACTTCGCCTTTACAGGGCACACGTTTTCTATCTTCCCCGCTTCAGCCCATGAAATATTGAGCTTCAAATGTGTTGTTAACATTGTGTAAAAAAGTTGCTCACAGCTGTTCTAGGAACACATTGTGAAATCGCGTATATCTTTTCTTCTACACATAGGAATGTATTGTGCTTTGCTTAACACACTATTCTACAGTCAAGAGGAGAGAATTCATCAAGTTTAATAAGCAAAAACACTGTATAAGTCGAATTTCAGCATTTTTGTGTGACCGGGAAAACCACAGTCACAAGCAGAGATTCAGTTCCATAGGAACTTGCCATTTTACCGCGGAACCTAAAAATGGGTAGAAAGTACTTTTTCTCCCTTCCTGTTAATGCCACAGACTTCGCCTTTACAGGGCACACGTTTTCTATCTTCCCCGCTTCAGCCCATGAAATATTGAGCTTCAAATCTGTTGTTAACGTGGTGTAAAAAAGTTGCTCACAGCTGTTCTAGGAACACATTGTGAAATCGCGTATATCTTTGCTTCTACACATAGCAATGTATTGTGCTTTGCTTTACACACTATTCTACAGTCAAGATGAGAGAATTCATCAAGTTTAATAAGCAAATACACTGTATAAGTCGAATTTCAGCATTTTTGTGTGACCGGGAAAACCACAGTCACAAGCCGAGATGCAGTTCCATAGAAACTTGCCATTTTACCGCTGAACCTAAAAATGGGTAGAAAGTACTTTTTCTCCCTTCCTGTTAATGCCACAGACTTCGCCTTTACAGGGCACACGTTTTCTATCTTCCCCGCTTCAGCCCATGAAATATTGAGCTTCAAATGTGTTGTTAACATTGTGTAAAAAAGTTGCTCACAGCTGTTCTAGGAACACATTGTGAAATCGCGTATATCTTTTCTTCTACACATAGGAATGTATTGTGCTTTGCTTTACACACTATTCTACAGTCAAGAGGAGAGAATTCATCAAGTTTAATAAGCAAAAACACTGTATAAGTCGAATTTCAGCATTTTTGTGTGACCGGGAAAACCACAGTCACAAGACGAGATGCAGTTCCATAGAAACTTGCCATTTTACCGCTGAACCTAAAAATGGGTAGAAAGTACTTTTTCTCCCTTCCTGTTAATGCCACAGACTTCGCCTTTACAGGGCACACGTTTTCTATCTTCCCCGCTTCAGCCCATGAAATATTGAGCTTCAAATGTGTTGTTAACATTGTGTAAAAAAGTTGCTCACAGCTGTTCTAGGAACACATTGTGAAATCGCGAATATCTTTTCTTCTACACATAGGAATGTATTGTGCTTTGCTTTACACACTATTCTACAGTCAAGAGGAGAGAATTCATCAAGTTTAATAAGCAAAAATACTGTATAAGTCGAATTTCAGCATTTTTGTGTGACCGGGAAAACCACAGTCACAAGCCGAGATGCAGTTCCGTAGAAACTTGCCATTTTACCGCTGAACCTAAAAATGGGTAGAAAGTACTTTTTCTCCCTTCCTGTTAATGCCACAGACTTCGCCTTTACAGGGCACACGTTTTCTATCTTCCCCGCTTCAGCCCATGAAATATTGAGCTTCAAATGTGTTGTTAACGTGGTGTAAAAAAGTTGCTCACAGCTGTTCTAGGAACACATTGTGAAATCGCGTATATCTTTGCTTCTACACATAGCAATGTATTGTGCTTTGCTTTACACACTATTCTACAGTCAAGAGGAGAGAATTCATCAAGTTTAATAAGCAAAAACACTGTATAAGTCGAATTTCAGCATTTTTGTGTGACCGGGAAAACCACAGTCACAAGCCGAGATGCAGTTCCATAGAAACTTGCCATTTTACCGCTGAACCTAAAAATGGGTAGAAAGTACTTTTTCTCCCTTCCTGTTAATGCCACAGACTTCGCCTTTACAGGGCACACGTTTTCTATCTTCCCCGCTTCAGCCCATGAAATATTGAGCTTCAAATGTGTTGTTAACATTGTGTAAAAAAGTTGCTCACAGCTGTTCTAGGAACACATTGTGAAATCGCGTATATCTTTGCTTCTACACATAGGAATGTATTGTGCTTTGCTTTACACACTATTCTACAGTCAAGAGGAGAGAATTCATCAAGTTTAATAAGCAAAAACACTGTATAAGTCGAATTTCAGCATTTTTGTGTGACCGGGAAAACCACAGTCACAAGCCGAGATGCAGTTCCATAGAAACTTGCCATTTTACCGCTGAACCTAAAAATGGGTAGAAAGTACTTTTTCTCCCTTCCTGTTAATGCCACAGACTTCGCCTTTACAGGGCACACGTTTTCTATCTTCCCCGCTTCAGCCCATGAAATATTGAGCTTCAAATCTGTTGTTAACGTGGTGTAAAAAAGTTGCTCACAGCTGTTCTAGGAACACATTGTGAAATCGCGTATATCTTTGCTTCTACACATAGCAATGTATTGTGCTTTGCTTTACACACTATTCTACAGTCAAGAGGAGAGAATTCATCAAGTTTAATAAGCAAAAACACTGTATAAGTCGAATTTCAGCATTTTTGTGTGACCGGGAAAACCACAGTCACAAGCCGAGATGCAGTTCCATAGAAACTTGCCATTTTACCGCTGAACCTAAAAATGGGTAGAAAGTACTTTTTCTCCCTTCCTGTTAATGCCACAGACTTCGCCTTTACAGGGCACACGTTTTCTATCTTCCCCGCTCCAGCCCATGAAATATTGAGCTTCAAATGTGTTGTTAACGTTGTGTAAAAAAGTTGCTCAAAGCTGTTCAAGGAACACATTGTGAAATCGCGTATATCTTTTCTTCTACACATAGGAATGTATTGTGCTTTGCTTTACACACTATTCTACAGTCAAGAGGAGAGAATTCATCAAGTTTAATAAGCAAAAACTCTGTATAAGTCGAATTTCAGCATTTTTGTGTGACCGGGAAAACCACAGTCACAAGCCGAGATGCAGTTCCATAGAAACTTGCCGTTTTACCGCTGAACCTAAAAATGGGTAGAAAGTACTTTTTCTCCCTTCCTGTTAATGCCACAGACTTCGCCTTTACAGGGTACACGTTTTCTATCTTCCCCGCTTCAGCCCATGAAATATTGAGCTTCAAATGTGTTGTTAACATTGTGTAAAAAAGTTGCTCACAGCTGTTCTAGGAACACATTGTGAAATCGCGTATATCTTTGCTTCTACACATAGGAATGTATTGTGCTTTGCTTTACACACTATTCTACAGTCAAGAGGAGAGAATTCATCAAGTTTAATAAGCAAAAACACTGTATAAGTCGAATTTCAGCATTTTTGTGTGACCGGGAAAACCACAGTCACAAGCCGAGATGCAGTTCCATAGAAACTTGCCATTTTACCGCTGAACCTAAAAATGGGTAGAAAGTACTTTTTCTCCCTTCCTGTTAATGCCACAGACTTCGCCTTTACAGGGCACACGTTTTCTATCTTCCCCGCTTCAGCCCATGAAATATTGAGCTTCAAATCTGTTGTTAACGTGGTGTAAAAAAGTTGCTCACAGCTGTTCTAGGAACACATTGTGAAATCGCGTATATCTTTGCTTCTACACATAGCAATGTATTGTGCTTTGCTTTACACACTATTCTACAGTCAAGAGGAGAGAATTCATCAAGTTTAATAAGCAAAAACACTGTATAAGTCAATTTTCAGCATTATTGTGTGACCGGGAAAACCACAGTCACAAGCCGAGATGCAGTTCCATAGAAACTTGCCATTTTACCGCTGAACCTAAAAATGGGTAGAAAGTACTTTTTCTCCCTTCCTGTTAATGCCACAGACTTCGCCTTTACAGGGCACACGTTTTCTATCTTCCCCGCTTCAGCCCATGAAATATTGAGCTTCAAATGTGTTGTTAACATTGTGTAAAAAAGTTGCTCACAGCTGTGCTAGGAACACATTGTGAAATCGCGTATATCTTTGCTTCTACACATAGGAATGTATTGTGCTTTGCTTTACACACTATTCTACAGTCAAGAGGTGAGAATTCATCAAGTTTAATAAGCAAAAACACTGTATAAGTCGAATTTCAGCATTTTTGTGTGACCGGGAAAACCACAGTCACAAGCCGAGATGCAGTTCCATAGGAACTTGCCATTTTACCGCGGAACCTAAAAATGGGTAGAAAGTACTTTTTCTCCCTTCCTGTTAATGCCACTGACTTCGCCTTTACAGGGCACACGTTTTCTATCTTCCCCGCTTCAGCCCATGAAATATTGAGCTTCAAATGTGTTGTTAACATTGTGTAAAAAAGTTGCTCACAGCTGTTCTAGGAACACATTGTGAAATCGCGTATATCTTTGCTTCTACACATAGGAATGTATTGTGCTTTGCTTTACACACTATTCTACAGTCAAGAGGAGAGAATTCATCAAGTTTAATAAGCACAAACACTGTATAAGTCGAATTTCAGCATTTTTGTGTGACCGGGAAAACCACAGTCACAAGCCGAGATGCAGTTCCATAGAAACTTGCCATTTTACCGCTGAACCTAAAAATGGGAAAAAGTACTTTTTCTCCCTTCCTGTTAATGCCACAGACTTCGCCTTTACAGGGCACACGTTTTCTATCTTCCCCGCTTCAGCCCATGAAATATTGAGCTTCAAATGTGTTGTTAACTTTGTGTAAAAAAGTTGCTGAAAATGAACGTGCGCGTCTTTCACTCTTCCCGAGGGACTTAGAAGAATTTTGTGATATTTTTTATTAAAATGGTGTATAAGGGTATATATATAAATATATTTTATGCACTGTATATGAGCTGGCGATTTCTAAGTCTGTGGTTCCGAGAGGGGGTAACCAGGCTCACTAGTAAAGGTCAAGCCACTTGGCTGCCAGAATGCCCTCCTTCAGCACAGACCAGAAAGGCATTGTGATAAGCGTATCCCCGGTATAGTCAGGGGTTAATGGGAGTCGTCCCCGTCCCCCCAGTATACGGCCAGAACCATGGACCCGGTACTTGTGGTTCGGACCGTCTCCAACCAGCCATAATGTTGTGAGAGTGAAATTATGTCTAAGTCCAGCTTTGGTACATTAGAAGCAACTCTGAAACTTAACCTAAGCGTTTTTCGAAGCTACTTTTTGGCTAACTTCTTATAGGAAGGTCTAGGAGCTCTGAAAATGAATGTGCGCGTCTTTCACTCTTCCCGAGGGACTTAGAAGAATTTTGTGATATTTTTTATTAAAATGGTGTATAAGGGTATATATATAAATATATTTTATGCACTGTATATGAGCTGGCGATTTCTAAGTCTCTGGTTCCGAGAGGGGGTAACCAGGCTCACTAATAAAGGTCAAGCCACTTGGCTGCCAGAATGCCCTGCTTCAGCACAGACCAGAAAGGCATTGTGATAAGCGTATCCCCGGTATAGTCAGGGGTTAATGGGAGTCGTCCCCGTCCCCCCAGTATACGGCCAGAACCATGGACCCGTTACTTATGGTTCGGACTGTCTCCAACCAGCCATAATGTTGTGAGTGAAATTATGTCTAGGTCCAGCTTTGCTACATTAGAAGCAACTCTGAAACTTAACCTAAGCGTTTTTCGAAGCTACTTTTTGGCTAACTTCTTATAGGAAGGTCTAGGAGCTCTGAAAATGAACGTACGCGTCTTTCACTCTTCCCGAGGGACTTAGAAGAATTTTGTGATATTTTTTATTAAAATGGTGTATAAGGGTATATATATAAATATATTTTATGCACTGTATATGAGCTGGCGATTTCTAAGTCTGTGGTTCCGAGAGGGGGTAACCAGGCTCACTAATAAAGGTCAAGCCACTTGGCTGCCAGAATGCCCTGCTTCAGCACAGACCAGAAAGGCATTGGATAAACGTATCCCCGGTATAGTCAGGGGTTAATGGGAGTCGTCCCCGTCCCCCCAGTATACGGCCAGAACCATGGACCCGGTACTTGTGGTTCGGACTGTCTCCAACCAGCCATAATGTTGTGAGAGTGAAATTATGTCTAAGTCCAGCTTTGGTGCATTAGAAGCAACTCTGAAACTTAACCTAAGCGTTTATCGAAGCTACTTTTTGGCTAACTTCTTATAGGAAGGTCTAGGAGCTCTGAAAATGAACGTGCGCGTCTTTCACTCTTTCCGAAGGACTTAGAAGAATTTTGTGATATTTTTTATTAAAATGGTGTATAAGGGTATATATATAAATATATTTTATGCACTGTATATGAGCTGGCGATTTCTAAGTCTGTGGTTCCGAGAGGGGGTAACCAGGCTCACTAATAAAGGTCAAGCCACTTGGCTGCCAGAATGCCCTGCTTCAGCACAGACCAGAAAGGCATTGTGATAAGCGTATCCCCGGTATAGTCAGGGGTTAATGGGAGTCGTCCCCGTCCCCCCAGTATACGGCCAGAACCATGGACCCGGTACTTGTGGTTCGGACCCTCTCCAACCAGCCATAATGTTGTGAGAGTGAAATTATGTCTAAGTCCAGCTTTGGTACATTAGAAGCAACTCTGAAACTTAACCTAAGCGTTTTTCGAAGCTACTTTTTGGCTAACTTCTTATAGGAAGGTCTAGGAGCTCTGAAAATGAACGTACGCGTCTTTCACTCTTCCCGAGGGACTTAGAAGAATTTTGTGATATTTTTTATTAAAATGGTGTATAAGGGTATATATATAAATATATTTTATGCACTGTATATGAGCTGGCGATTTCTAAGTCTGTGGTTCCGAGAGGGGGTAACCAGGCTCACTAGTAAAGGTCAAGCCACTTGGCTGCCAGAATGCCCTCCTTCAGCACAGACCAGAAAGGCATTGTGATAAGCGTATCCCCGGTATAGTCAGGGGTTAATGGGAGTCGTCCCCGTCCCCCCAGTATACGGCCAGAACCATGGACCCGGTACTTGTGGTTCGGACCGTCTCCAACCAGCCATAATGTTGTGAGAGTGAAATTATGTCTAAGTCCAGCTTTGGTGCATTAGAAGCAACTCTGAAACTTAACCTAAGCGTTATTCGAAGCTACTTTTTGGCTAACTTCTTATAGGAAGGTCTAGGAGCTCTGAAAATGAATGTGCGCGTCTTTCACTCTTCCCGAGGGACTTAGAAGAATTTTGTGATATTTTTTATTAAAATGGTGTATAAGGGTATATATATAAATATATTTTATGCACTGTATATGAGCTGGCGATTTCTAAGTCTCTGGTTCCGAGAGGGGGTAACCAGGCTCACTAATAAAGGTCAAGCCACTTGGCTGCCAGAATGCCCTGCTTCAGCACAGACCAGAAAGGCATTGTGATAAGCGTATCCCCGATATAGTCAGGGGTTAATGGGAGTCGTCCCCGTCCCCCCAGTATACGGCCAGAACCATGGACCCGTTACTTATGGTTCGGACTGTCTCCAACCAGCCATAATGTTGTGAGTGAAATTATGTCTAGGTCCAGCTTTGCTACATTAGAAGCAACTCTGAAACTTAACCTAAGCGTTTTTCGAAGCTACTTTTTGGCTAACTTCTTATAGGAAGGTCTAGGAGCTCTGAAAATGAACGTACGCGTCTTTCACTCTTCCCGAGGGACTTAGAAGAATTTTGTGATATTTTTTATTAAAATGGTGTATAAGGGTATATATATAAATATATTTTATGCACTGTATATGAGCTGGCGATTTCTAAGTCTGTGGTTCCGAGAGGGGGTAACCAGGCTCACTAATAAAGGTCAAGCCACTTGGCTGCCAGAATGCCCTGCTTCAGCACAGACCAGAAAGGCATTGGATAAACGTATCCCCGGTATAGTCAGGGGTTAATGGGAGTCGTCCCCGTCCCCCCAGTATACGGCCAGAACCATGGACCCGGTACTTGTGGTTCGGACTGTCTCCAACCAGCCATAATGTTGTGAGAGTGAAATTATGTCTAAGTCCAGCTTTGGTGCATTAGAAGCAACTCTGAAACTTAACCTAAGCGTTTTTCGAAGCTACTTTTTGGCTAACTTCTTATAGGAAGGTCTAGGAGCTCTGAAAATGAACGTGCGCGTCTTTCACTCTTTCCGAAGGACTTAGAAGAATTTTGTGATATTTTTTATTAAAATGGTGTATAAGGGTATATATATAAATATATTTTATGCACTGTATATGAGCTGGCGATTTCTAAGTCTGTGGTTCCGAGAGGGGGTAACCAGGCTCACTAATAAAGGTCAAGCCACTTGGCTGCCAGAATGCCCTGCTTCAGCACAGACCAGAAAGGCATTGTGATAAGCGTATCCCCGGTATAGTCAGGGGTTAATGGGAGTCGTCCCCGTCCCCCCAGTATACGGCCAGAACCATGGACCCGGTACTTGTGGTTCGGACCCTCTCCAACCAGCCATAATGTTGTGAGAGTGAAATTATGTCTAAGTCCAGCTTTGGTACATTAGAAGCAACTCTGAAACTTAACCTAAGCGTTTTTCGAAGCTACTTTTTGGCTAACTTCTTATAGGAAGGTCTAGGAGCTCTGAAAATGAACGTACGCGTCTTTCACTCTTCCCGAGGGACTTAGAAGAATTTTGTGATATTTTTTATTAAAATGGTGTATAAGGGTATATATATAAATATATTTTATGCACTGTATATGAGCTGGCGATTTCTAAGTCTGTGGTTCCGAGAGGGGGTAACCAGGCTCACTAATAAAGGTCAAGCCACTTGGCTGCCAGAATGCCCTGCTTCAGCACAGACCAGAAAGGCATTGGATAAACGTATCCCCGGTATAGTCAGGGGTTAATGGGAGTCGTCCCCGTCCCCCCAGTATACGGCCAGAACCATGGACCCGGTACTTGTGGTTCGGACTGTCTCCAACCAGCCATAATGTTGTGAGAGTGAAATTATGTCTAAGTCCAGCTTTGGTGCATTAGAAGCAACTCTGAAACTTAACCTAAGCGTTTTTCGAAGCTACTTTTTGGCTAACTTCTTATAGGAAGGTCTAGGAGCTCTGAAAATGAACGTGCGCGTCTTTCACTCTTTCCGAAGGACTTAGAAGAATTTTGTGATATTTTTTATTAAAATGGTGTATAAGGGTATATATATAAATATATTTTATGCACTGTATATGAGCTGGCGATTTCTAAGTCTGTGGTTCCGAGAGGGGGTAACCAGGCTCACTAATAAAGGTCAAGCCACTTGGCTGCCAGAATGCCCTGCTTCAGCACAGACCAGAAAGGCATTGTGATAAGCGTATCCCCGGTATAGTCAGGGGTTAATGGGAGTCGTCCCCGTCCCCCCAGTATACGGCCAGAACCATGGACCCGGTACTTGTGGTTCGGACCCTCTCCAACCAGCCATAATGTTGTGAGAGTGAAATTATGTCTAAGTCCAGCTTTGGTACATTAGAAGCAACTCTGAAACTTAACCTAAGCGTTTTTCGAAGCAACTTTTTGGCTAACTTCTTATAGGAAGGTCTAGGAGCTCTGAAAATGAACGTACGCGTCTTTCACTCTTCCCGAGGGACTTAGAAGAATTTTGTGATATTTTTTTATTAAAATGGTGTATAAGGGTATATATATAAATATATTTTATGCACTGTATATGAGCTGGCGATTTCTAAGTCTGTGGTTCCGAGAGGGGGTAACCAGGCTCACTAATAAAGGTCAAGCCACTTGGCTGCCAGAATGCCCTGCTTCAGCACAGACCAGAAAGGCATTGGATAAACGTATCCCCGGTATAGTCAGGGGTTAATGGGAGTCGTCCCCGTCCCCCCAGTATACGGCCAGAACCATGGACCCGGTACTTGTGGTTCGGACTGTCTCCAACCAGCCATAATGTTGTGAGAGTGAAATTATGTCTAAGTCCAGCTTTGGTACATTAGAAGCAACTCTGAAACTTAACCTAAGCGTTTTTCGAAGCTACTTTTTGGCTAACTTCTTATAGGAAGGTCTAGGAGCTCTGAAAATGAACGTGCGCGTCTTTCACTCTTTCCGAGGGACTTAGAAGAATTTTGTGATATTTTTTATTAAAATGGTGTATAAGGGTATATATATACACTGGCGACACACTTTATTCGAGCTTGGCTAGTCCCACGAATTCGGGTATACCCGGGTGTATTGAGGTTTGTGACTGTTTTCTGCCCGAGTGCATTGAGGTATTTTCCAAGCAGGGATTGAAGCATTTTATTCCCGCTGGCTGCAATACTGCACAGTATATATATATATACTGCATTACAATTCATGAATTTATGCCATCTGGTAGACACGCGAAGCATTGCAGCCTATTAAATCCTAATCATTATCATTTAACAGATCAGCCGCCCATCAGCCAGGCATGAACCCAGGCTGGGAAGGCAAATGCAACGGGGCTTGTCAGAGGTGAGGAGCGGCACATTCCAGGTATCTGCCAGGTACATACCGGGTATTTGCTCGAATAAAGTGTGTCGGTGCAGTAAATATATTTTATGCACTGTATATGAGCTGGCGATTTCTAAGTCTGTGGTTCCGAGAGGGGGTAACCAGGCTCACTAATAAAGGTCAAGCCACTTGGCTGCCAGAATGCCCTGCTTCAGCACAGACCAGAAAGGCATTGTGATAAACGTATCCCCGGTATAGTCAGGGGTTAATGGGAGTCGTCCCCGTCCCCCCAGTATACGGCCAGAACCATGGACCCGGTACTTGTGGTTCGGACTGTCTCCAACCAGCCATAATGTTGTGAGAGTGAAATTATGTCTAAGTCCAGCTTTGGTACATTAGAAGCAACTCTGAAACTTAACCTAAGCGTTTTTCGAAGCAACTTTTTGGCTAACTTCTTATAGGAAGGTCTAGGAGGTCTGAAAATGAACGTGCGCGTCTTTCACTCTTCCCGAGGGACTTAGAAGAATTTTGTGATATTTTTTATTAAAATGGTGTATAAGGGTATATATATAAATATATTTTATGCACTGTATATGAGCTGGCGATTTCTAAGTCTGTGGTTCCGAGAGGGGGTAACCAGGCTCACTAATAAAGGTCAAGCCACTTGGCTGCCAGAATGCCCTGCTTCAGCACAGACCAGAAAGGCATTGTGATAAACGTATCCCCGGTATAGTCAGGGGTTAATGGGAGTCGTCCCCGTCCCCCCAGTATACGGCCAGAACCATGGACCCGGTACTTGTGGTTCGGACTGTCTCCAACCAGCCATAATGTTGTGAGAGTGAAATTATGTCTAAGTCCAGCTTTGGTACATTAGAAGCAACTCTGAAACTTAACCTAAGCGTTTTTCGAAGCAACTTTTTGGCTAACTTCTTATAGGAAGGTCTAGGAGGTCTGAAAATGAACGTGCGCGTCTTTCACTCTTCCCGAGGGACTTAGAAGAATTTTGTGATATTTTTTATTAAAATGGTGTATAAGGGTATATATATAAATATATTTTATGCACTATATATGAGCTGGCGATTTCTAAGTCTGTGGTTCCGAGAGGGGGTAACCAGGCTCACTAATAAAGGTCAAGCCACTTGGCTGCCAGAATGCCCTGCTTCAGCACAGACCAGAAAGGCATTGTGATAAGCGTATCCCCGGTATAGTCAGGAGTTAATGGGAGTCGTCCCCGTCCCCCCAGTATACGGCCAGAACCATGGACCCGGTACTTGTGGTTCGGACTGTCTCCAACCAGCCATAATGTTGTGAGAGTGAAATTATGTCTAAGTCCAGCTTTGGTACATTAGAAGCAACTCTGAAACTTAACCTAAGCGTTTTTCGAAGCTACTTTTTAGCTAACTTCTTATAGGAAGGGATAAGGATGGTATTATTACATAGCACTGACAGTGACGGCGGCGTTGTACATACAGGGATAAGGATAGTATTACATAGCACTGACAGTGACGGCGGGGCTGTACATACAGGGATAAGAATAGTATTATTGCACAGCACTGACAGTGACGGCGGTGCTGCACATACAGGGTTAAGGATAGCATTATTACATAGCACTGACAGTGACGGCGGCGCTGTACATACAGGGATAAGGATAGGATATATAAGACAGTACTGACAGTGACGGCGGCACTTATCCCTGTATGTACAGCGCCGCCGTCACTGTCAGTGCTATGTAATAATACTATCCTTATCCCTGTATGTACAGCGCCGCCATCACTGTCAGTGAGTAGAAAGTACTTTTCTCCACCCCTGTTATTGCCACAGACTTGCCCTTTACAGGGCGCCGCCGTCACTGTCAGTGCTATGTAATACAATCCTTATCCCTGTATCTACAGCGCCGCCGTCACATTCACTGCTATGTAATAATACTATCCTTATCCCTGTATGGACAGTGCCGCCGTCACTGTCACTGCTTTGCAATAATACTATCCTTATCTCTGTATGTACAGCGCCGCCGTCACTGTCAGTGCTATGTAATAATACTATTCTTATCCCTGTATGTACAACGCCGCCATTACTGTCAGTGCTATGTAATTGTACATACAGGGATAAGGATAGTATTACATAGCAATGACAGTGACAGCGCACTGTACATACAGGGATAAGGATATTATTATTACATAGCACTGACAGTGACGGCGGCGCTGTACATACAGGGATAAGGATAGTATTATTACATAGCACTGACAGTGACGGCGGCGCTGTACATACAGGGATAAGGATAGTATTATTACATAGCACTGACAGTGATGTGGCGCTGTACATACAGGGATAAGGATAGTATTATTACATAGCACTGACAGTGATGGTGGAACTGTACATAACGGGATAAGGATAGTATTATTACATAGCACTGACAGTGACGGCGGTGCTGTACACACAGGGATAAGGATAGTATTACATAGCACTGACAGTGACGTGGCGCTGTACATACAGGGATAAGGATAGTATTACATAGCACTGACAGTGACGGCGACGCTGTACATACAGGGATAAGGATAGTATTACACAGCACTGACAGTGACGGCGGCGCTGTACATACAGGGATAAGGATAGTATTACATAGCACTGACAGTGACGGCGGCGCTGTACATACAGGGATAAGGATATTATTATTACATAGAACTGACAGTGACGATGGCGCTGTACATACAGGGATAAGGATAGTATTATTACATAGCAGTGACAGTGACGGTGGCGCTGTACATACAGGGATAAGGATAGTATTACATTGAACTGACAGTGACGGCGGCGCTGTACATACAGGGATAAGGATAGTATTACATAGCACTGACAGTGAGGGCGGTGCTGTACATACAGGGATAAGGATAGTAATACACAGCACTGACAGTGACGGCGGCGCTGTACATACAGGGATAAGGATAGTATTACATAGCACTGACAGTGACGGCGGCGCTGTACACAAAGGGATAAGGATATTATTATTGCATAGCACTGACGGGCATTTACACTGCGCATCTCATTACAGGGGCATTTACACTGCGCATCTCATTACAGGGCATTTACACTGCGCATCTCATTACGGGGCATTTACACTGCGCATCTCATTACAGGGGCATTTACACTGTGCATCTCATTACGGGGCATTTACACTGCGCATCTCATTACAGGGCATTTACACTGCGCATCTCATTACGCAGCATTTACACTGCGCATCTCATTAAAGGGGCATTTACACTGCGCATCTCATTACGGGGCATTTACACTGCGCTTCTCATTACAGGGGCATTTACACTGCGCATCTCATTACAGGGGCATTTACACTGCGCATGTCATTACAGGGGCATTTACAATGCGCATCTCATTACAGGGGCATTTACACTGTGCATCTCATTACGGGGCATTTACACTGCGCATCTCATTACAGGGCATTTACACTGTGCATCTCATTAAGGGGCATTTACACTGGGCATCCCATTACGGGGCATTTACACTGCGCATCTCATTACAGTGGCATTTACATTGCGCATCTCATTACAGGGGCCTTTACACGGCGGATCTCATTACAGGGGCCTTTACACGGCGCATCTCATTACATAGGCCGTTACACGGCGCATCTCATTACAGGGGCCTTTACACTGCGCATCTCATTACAGGGGCCTTTACACTGCGCATCTAATTACAAGGGCCTTTACACTGCGCATCTCATTACAGGGGCATTTACACTGTGCATCTCATTACGGGGCATTTACACTGCGCATCTCATTACAGGGCATTTACACTGCGCATCTCATTACGGGGCATTTACACTGCGCATCTCATTAAAGGGGCATTTACACTGCGCATCTCATTACGGGGCATTTACACTGCGCTTCTCATTACAGGGGCATTTACACTGCGCATCTCATTACAGGGGCATTTACACTGCGCATGTCATTACAGGGGCATTTACAATGCGCATCTCATTACAGGGGCATTTACAATGTGCATCTCATTACGGGGCATTTACACTGCGCATCTCATTACAGGGCATTTACACTGTGCATCTCATTAAGGGGCATTTACACTGGGCATCCCATTACGGGGCATTTACACTGCGCATCTCATTACAGTGGCATTTACATTGCGCATCTCATTACAGGGGCCTTTACACGGCGCATCTCATTACATAGGCCGTTACACGGCGCATCTCATTACAGGGGCCTTTACACTGCGCATCTCATTACAGGGGCCTTTACACTGCGCATCTAATTACAAGGGCCTTTACACTGCGCATCTCATTACAGGGGCATTTACACTGCGCATCTCATTACAGGGGCATCTACACTGCGCATCTCATTACAGGGGCAATTACACGGCGCATCTCATTACAGGGGCATTTACACGGCGCAACTCATTACAAGGGCCTTTACACGGCGCATATCATTACAGGGGCCTTTACACTGCGCATCTCATTACAGGGGCCTTTACACTGCGCATCTCATTACAGGGGCCTTTACACTGCGCATCTCATTACAGGGGCCTTTACACTGCGCATCTCATTACAGGGGCATTTACACTGCGCATCTCATTACAGGGGCATTTACACTTGGCATCTCATTACAGGGGCATTTACACTGGGCATCTCATTACAGGGGGCATTTACACTGCACATCTCATTAAGGGGCATTTACACTGCGCATCTCATTAAGGGGCATTTACACTGCGCATCTCATTACGGGGCATTTACACTGCGCATCTCATTACAGGGGCATTTACACTGCGCATCTCATTACAGGGGCCTTTACACTGCGCATCTCATTATGGGGCCTTTACACTGCGCATCTCATTACAGGGGCCTTTACACTGCGCATCTCATTACTGGGCATTTACACTGCGCATCTCATTACAGGGGCATTTACACTGCGCATCTCATTACAGGGGCATTTACACTGCGCATCTCATTACAGGGACATTTACACTGCGCATCTCATTACAGGGGCATTTACACTGCGCATCTCATTAAAGGGGCCTTTACACTGCGCATCTCATTACGGGGCTTTTACACTGCGCATCTCATTAAAGGGGCCTTTACACTGCGCATCTCATTACGGGGCTTTTGCACTGCGCATCTCATTACAGGGGCCTTTACACTGCGCATCTCATTACGGGGCATTTACACTGCGCATCTCATTACAGGGGCATTTACACTGCGCATCTCATTACAGGGGCATTTACACTGGGCATCTCATTACAGGGGCATTTACACTGCGCATCTCATTACAGGGGCATTTACACTGCGCATCTCATTACAGGGGCCTTTCCACTGCGCATCTCATTACAGGGGCCTTTACACTGCGCATCTCATTACAGGGGCCTCTACACTGCGCATCTCATTACGGGGCCTCTACACTGCGCATCTCATTACAGGGGCATTTATACTGCGCATCTCATTAAAGGGGCATTTACACTGCGCATCTCATTACAGGGGCATATACACTGCGCATCTCATTACAGGGGCATTTACACTGCACATCTCATTACAGGGGCATTTACACTGCGCATCTCATTACAGGGGCATTTACACTGCGCATCTCATTACAGGGGCATTTAGACTGCGCATCTCATTACGGGGCATTTGCACTGTGCATCTCATTAAGGGGCATTTACACTGGGCATCTCATTACGGTGCATTTACACTGCGCATCTCATTACAGGGGCATTTATACTGCGCATCTCATTACAGGGGCCTTTACACGGCGCATCTCATTACAGGGGCCTTTACACGGCGCATCTCATTACAGGGGCCTTTACACGGCACATCTCATTACAGGGGCCTTTACATGGCGCATCTCATTACAGGGGCCTTTACACGGCGCATCTCATTACAGGGGCCTTTACACTGCGCATCTCATTACAAGGGCCTTTACACTGCGCATCTCATTACAGGGGCATTTACACTGCACATCTCATTACAGGGGCATTTACACTGCGCATCTCATTACAGGGGCATTTACACGGCGCATCTCATTACAGGGGCATTTACAGGGCGCATCTCATTACAGGGGCCTTTACACGGCGCATCTCATTACAGGGGCCTTTACACTGCGCATCTCATTACAGGGGCCTTTACACTGCGCATCTCATTACAGGGGCCTTTACACTGCGCATCTCATTACAGGGGCCTTTACTGTAAGTGCTATGTAATACTATCCTTATCCCTGTGTGTACAGCGCCGCCGTCACTGTCAGTGCTATGTAATAATACTATCCTTATCCCTGTATGTACAGCGCCCCCTGTATGTACAGCGCCGCCGTCACTGTCAGTGCTATGTAATAATATTATCCTTATCCCTGTATGTACAGCGCTGCCGTCACTGTCAGTGCTATGTAATAATACTATCCTTATCTCTGTATGTACAGTGACGCCGTCACTGTCACTGCTATGTAATAATACTATCCTTATCCCTGTATGTACAGCGCTGCCGTCACTGTCAGTGCTATGTAATAATACTATCCTTATCCCTGTATGTACAGCGCCGCCGTCACTGTCACTGCTATGTAATAATACTATCCTTATCCCTGTATGTACAGCGCCGCCGTTACATAGCACTGACAGTGACGGCGGCGCTGTACATACATCTCTCTGCGCTCTTTTTCTCTCTCTCTGCGCTCTTTCTCTCTCTCTGCGCTCTTTCTTTCTCTCTCTCTGTGCTCTCTCTCTCTCTCTGCGCTCTCTCTCTCTGGGCTCTCTCTCTGTGCTCTCTCTCTCTCTCTCTGCGCTCTTTCTTTCTCTCTCTGCGCGCTTTCTCTCTCTCTGCGCTCTTTCTTTCTCTCTCTCTCTGCACTCTTTCTTTCTCTCTCTGCGCTCTTTCTCTCTCTCTGCGCTCTTTCTTTCTCTCTCTGCGCTCTTTCTTTCTCTCTCTCTGCGCTCTTTCTTTCTCTCTCTGCGCTCTTTCTCTCTCTCTGCTCTCTTTCTTTCTCTCTCTGCGTTCTTTCTTTCTCTCTCTCTCTGCACTCTTTCTTCCTCTCTCTCTCTGCGCTCTTTCTTTCTCTGCGCTTTTTCTCTCTCTCTGCGCTCTTTCTTTCTTTCTCTCTGTGCGCTCTTTCTTTCTCTCTCTCTCTGCGCTCTTTCTTTCTCTGCGCTCTTTCTCTCTCTCTGCGCTCTTTCTTTCTCTCTCTCTGCGCTCTCTCTCTCTCTCTCTGCTCTCTCTCTCTCTGGGCTCTCTCTCTGTCTGCGCTCTCTCTCTCTCTCTGCGCTCTTTTTTTCTCTTTCTCTCTGCGCTCTTTCTCTCTCTCTCTCTGCGCTCTTTCTCTCTCTCTCTGCGTTCTTTCATTCTCTCTCTCTGCGCTCTTTCTCTCTGCGCTCTTTCTTTCTCTCTCTGCGCTCTTTCTCTCTCTCTGCGCTCTTTCTTTCTCTCTCTCTCTGCACTCTCTCTCTCTGCGCTCTCTCTGCACTCTTTCTCTCTCTCTGCGCTCTTTCTTTCTCTCTCTCTGCGCTCTTTCTCTCTCTCTCTGCGCTCTTTCTCTCTCTCTGCGCTCTTTCTTTCTCTCTCTGCGTTCTTTCTTTCTCTCTCTCTTTGCACTCTTTCTTCCTCTCTCTCTCTGCGCTCTTTCTTTCTCTGCGCTTTTTCTCTCTCTCTGCGCTCTTTCTTTCTTTCTCTCTGCGCTCTTTCTTTCTCTCTGCGCTCTTACTTTCTCTCTGCGCTCTTTCTTTCTCTCTGCGCTCTTTCTCTCTCTCTCTCTGCGCTCTTTTTCTCTCTCTCTCTGCGCTCTTTCTTTCTCAATCTGCGCTCTTTCTTTCTCTCTCTCTCTGCGCTCTTTGTCTCTCTCTGCGCTCTTTCTTTCTCTCTCTGCGCTCTCTCTCTCTCTCTCTGCGCTCTTTCTTTCTCTATCTCTGCGCTCATTCTTTCTCTATCTCTGCGCTCTTTCTCTCTCTCTGTGCTCTTTCTCTCTCTCTGCGCTCTTTCTTTCTCTCTCTCTCTGCACTCTTTCTTTCTCTCTCTGCGCTCTTTCTCTCTCTCTGCGCTCTTTCTTTCTCTCTCTGCGCTCTTTCTTTCTCTCTCTCTGCACTCTTTCTTCCTCTCTCTCTCTGCGCTCTTTCTTTCTCTGTGCTTTTTCTCTCTCTCTGCGCTCTTTCTTTCTTTCTCTCTGTGCGCTCTTTCTTTCTCTCTCTCTCTGCGCTCTTTCTTTCTCTGCGCTCTTTCTCTCTCTCTGCGCTCTTTCTTTCTCTCTCTCTGCGCTCTATCTCTCTCTCTCTGCGCTCTCTCTCTCTGGGCTCTCTCTCTGTCTGCGCTCTCTCTCTCTCTCTGCGCTCTTTTTTTCTCTTTCTCTCTGCGCTCTTTCTCTCTCTCTCTCTGCGCTCTTTCTCTCTCTCTCTGCGTTCTTTCATCCTCTCTCTCTGCGCTCTCTCTCTCTCTCTGCGCTCTTTCTTTCTTTCTCTCTCTGCGCTCTTTCTCTCTCTCTCTGCGCTCTTTCTCTCTCTCTGCGCTCTTTCTCTCTCTCTATGCGCTATTTCTTTCTCTCTCTCTGCGCTCTTTCTCTCTGCGCTCTTTCTTTCTCTCTCTGCGCTCTTTCTCTCTCTCTGCGCTCTTTCTTTCTCTCTCTCTCTGCACTCTCTCTCTCTGCGCTCTCTCTGCACTCTTTCTCTCTCTCTGCGCTCTTTCTTTCTCTCTCTCTGCACTCTTTCTTTCTCTCTCTGCGCTCTTTCTCTCTCTCTGCGCTCTTTCTTTCTCTCTCTGCGCTCTTTCTTTCTCTCTCTCTGCGCTCTTTCTCTCTCTCTCTGCGCTCTTTCTCTCTCTCTGCGCTCTTTCTTTCTCTCTCTGCGTTCTTTCTTTCTCTCTCTCTTTGCACTCTTTCTTCCTCTCTCTCTCTGCGCTCTTTCTTTCTCTGCGCTTTTCTCTCTCTCTGCGCTCTTTCTTTCTTTCTCTCTGCGCTCTTTCTTTCTCTCTGCGCTCTTACTTTCTCTCTGCGCTCTTTCTTTCTCTCTGCGCTCTTTCTCTCTCTCTCTCTGCGCTCTTTTTCTCTATCTCTATGCACTCTTTCTTTCTCAATCTGCGCTCTTTCTTTCTCTCTCTCTCTGCACTCTTTGTCTCTCTCTGCGCTCTTTCTCTCTCTCTCTGCGCTCTCTCTCTCTCTCTGCGCTCTTTCTTTCTCTATCTCTGCGCTCATTCTTTCTCTATCTCTGCGCTCTTTCTCTCTCTCTGTGCTCTTTCTCTCTCTCTGCGCTCTTTCTCTCTCTCTCTCTCTGCGCTCTGTCTTTCTCTCTCACACACAAGGCACAGCTATCTCTCACTCCCTGTCACACACGAGGCACAGCTATCTCTCACTCCCTGTCACACACGAGCTACAGCTATCTCTCACTCTCTGTCATACATGAGGCACAGTTATCTCTCACTCCCTGTCACACACGAGGCACAGCTATCTCTCACTCCCTGTCACACATGAGGCACAGTTATCTCTCCCTCCCTGTCACACACGAGGCACAGTGATCTGTGCTGATTATTGAGTGACAGCTGCTCCGCCTGCAACAAAACTCTCTAATTAAACAGAAGCATCTGGCTCAGCGGAGAGATCCTCGGCCCCTCACTCATTGCCCCGGGGGGCGGCCCGGGGTACGTCAGGCACTGCCACCTGCCAATATGTAACACCAGCATCTAATATAGAGCAGGGCCGAGTATCATTCCTGCAGGGATTCCTCTTCTCGAGACTTAACCCCTTTTGGGGTTACATTTGACATGACTGTGTCATGACTGTTGACTGTGACATGGAGAGATAGCTGTGCATCGTGTGTGTGATAGTGAGAGATTACTGTTCATCGTGTGTGTGTGACAGTGAGAGATAGTTGTGCATCGTGTGTGTGTGACAGGGAGAGATAGCTGTGCATCGTGTGTGTGACATGGAGAGATTACTGTTCATCGTGTGTGTGTGTGACAGTGAAAGATAGTTGTGCATCGTGTGTGTGTGACAGGGAGAGATAGCTGTGCATCGTGTGTGTGACATGGAGAGATAGCTTTGCATCGTGTGTGTGTGTCAGGGAGTGAGAGATAGCTGTGCATCGTGTGTGTGTATGACAGGGAGAGATAGCTGTGCATCGTGTGTGTGTCAGGGAGTGAGAGATAGCTGTGCATCGCGTGTGTGTGTCAGGGAGTGAGAGATAGCTGTGCATCGTGTGTGACAGTGATAGATAGCTGTGCATCGTGTGTGTGTGACAGTGAGAGATAGCTGTGCATCGTGTGTGTGTGACAGTGAGAGTTAGCTATGCATCGTGTGCGTGTGACAGGGAGAGATAGCATTGCTTCGTGTGTGTGTGTGTGACAGGGAGAGATAGCTGTGCATCGTGTGTGTGTGACAGTGAGAGATAGCGGTGCATCATGTGTGTGTGACAGTGAGAGATAGCTGTGCATCGTGTGTGTGTGTGACAGTGATAGATAGCTGTGCATCGTGTGTGTGTGACAGGGATAGATAGCTGTGCATCGTGTGTGTGTCAGGGAGTGAGAGATAGCTGTGCATCATGTGTGTGTGACAGGGAGAGATAGCTGTGCATTGTGTGTGACATTGAGAGATAGCTGTGCACCGGGTGTGTGTGTGTGACAGGGAGAGATAGCTGTTCATCGTGTGTGTGTGTGTCAAGGAGTGAGAGATAGTTGTGAATCTTGTGTGTGTCAGGGAGTGAGAGATAGCTGTGCATCGTGTGAGTGTTTCAGGGAGTGATAGATAGCTGTGCATCGTGTGAGTGTGACAGTGAGAGTTAGCTGTGCATCGTGTGTCTGTGACAGGGAGAGATAGATGTGCATCGTGTGTGTGACAGGGAGAGATAGCTGTGCATTGTGTGTGTGTGACAGGGAGAGATAGCTGTGCATCGTGTGTGTGAGACAGGGAGAGATAGCTGTGCATCGTGTGTGTGTGACAGAGAGAGATAGCTGTGCATCGTGTGTGTGTCAGGGAGTGAGAGATAGCTGTGCATCGTGTGTGTGTGTGACAGGGAGAGATAGCTGTGCATTGTGTGTGTGTGAAAGGGAGAGATAGCTGTGCATCGTGTGTGTGTCAGGGAGTGAGAGATAGTTGTGCATCGTGTGTGTGAGACAGTGAGAGATAGCTGTGCATTGTGTGTGTGTGACAGTGAGAGATAGCTGTGCATCGTGTGTGTGTGACAGGGAGAGATAGCTGTGCATCGTGTGTGTGTCAGGGAGTGAGAGATAGCTGTGCATCATGTGTGTGTGACAGGGAAAGATAGCTGTGCATTGTGTGTGTGTGTGACAGTGAGAGATATCGGTGCATCGTGTGTGTGTGACAGGGAGAGATAGCTGTTCATCGTGTGTGTGTGTGTGTGTGTCATTGAGTGAGAGATAGTTGTGCATCGTGTGTGTGTCAGGGAGTGAGAGAAAGCTGTGCATCGTGTGTGTGTTTCAGGGAGTGAGAGATAGCTGTGCATCATGTGTGTGTGTGACAGGGAGAGATAGTTGTACATCGTGTGTGCATCTCTCACTGTCACACATACGATGCACAGCTATCTCTCCTTGTCACACACACACGATGCACAGCTATCTCACACTGTCACACACACACACACACACACACACACACACACACACACACACACACACACACACACACACACACACACACACACACACGGCACAGCTATCTCTTCCTGTCACACACACACACACACACGATGCACAGCTAACTCTCACTGTCACACACACACGAGGCACAGCTATCTATCACTCCCTGTCACACACACACAATGCACAGCTATCTCTCACTCCCTGACACACACACACAAACAATGCACAGCTATCTCTCACTCTCACACACACGATGCACAGCTATCTCTCACTCCCTGACACACGCACACAATGCACAGCTATCTCTCACTCCTTGAAACACACACGATGCACAGCTATCTCTCACTGTCACACACACACGATGCACAGCTATGTCTCCCTGTCACACACACACACATGATGCACAGCTATGTCTCACTGTCACACACACACGATGCACAGCTATCTCTCCCTGTCACACACACGATGCACAGATATCTCTCACTCCCTGAAACACACACAATGCACAGCTATCTCTCCCTGTCACACATACACAATGCACAGCTATCTCTCCCTGTCACACACACAATGCACAGCTATTTCTCCCTGTCACACATACACAATGCACAGCTATCTCTCCATGTCACACACACACATGATGCACAGCTATCTCACACTGTCTCACACACACGATGCACAACTATCTCTCACTCCCTGACACACACACGATGCACAGCTATCATTCCCTGTCACACACACAAGATGCACAGCTATCTCTCACTCCCTGACACACACACGATGCACAGCTACCTCTCTCTGTCACACACACATGATGCACAGCTATCTCTCCCTGTATCACACACACGATTCACAGCTATCTCTCCCTGTCACACACACACGATGCACAGCTACCTCTCACTGTCACACACGATGAACAGTAATCTCTCACTATCACACACACGATGCACAGCTATCTTTCCCTGTCACACACACACACACGATGCACAGCTATCTCTCACTCCCTGACACACACACGATGCACAGCTATCTCTCCCTGTCACACACACACAATGCACAGCTATCTCTCCCTGTCACACACACACGATGCACACCTATCTCTCACTCCCTGACACACACAAACGATGCACAGCTATCTCTCACTGTCACACACACATGATGCACAGCTATCTCTCCCTGTCACACACACACACGATGCACAGCTATCTCTCCCTGTCACACACACACGATGCACAGCTATCTCTCCCTGTCACACACACACGATGCACAGCTATCTCTCCCTGTCACACATACACGATACACAGCTATCTCTCCCTGTCATACACACACGATGCGCAGCTATCTCTCCCTGTCACACACACGATGCACAGCTATCTCTCACTGTCACACACACACACACGATGCACAGCTATCTTTCACTGTCACACACACGATGCACAGCTATCTCTCCCTGTCACACACATACAATGCACAGCTATCTCTCACTGTCTCACACACACACACGATGCACAGCTTTCTCTCACTGTCACACACACAAACGATGCACAGCTATCTCACACTGTCACACACACACGATGCACAGCTATCTCACACTGTCACACACACACGATGCACAGCTCTCACTCCGCCACACACACACGATGCACAGCTATCTCTCCCTGTCACACACACACGATGCACAGCTATCTCTCCCTGTCATACACACACGATGCACAGCTATCTCTCCCTGTCACACACACACGCTGCACAGCTATCTCTCACTGTCACACACACGATGCACAGTTATCTCTCACTCCGTCACACATGGGGCACAGCTATCTCTCACTCCCTGTCACACACAAGGCACAGCTATATCTCACTCCCTGTCACACACACGAGGCACAGCTATCTCTCACTCCCTGTCACACACGATGCACAGTCATCTCTCACTCCCTGTCACACACGAGGCACAGCTATCTCTCACTCCCTGTCACACATGAGGCACAGTTATCTCTCCCTCCCTGTCACACATGAGGCACAGTGATCTGTGCTGATTATTGAGTGACAGCTGCTCCGCCTGCAACAAAACTCTCTAATTAAACAGAAGCATCTGGCTCAGCGGAGAGATCCTCGGCCCCTCACCCATTGCCCCGGGGGGCGGCCCGGGGTACGTCAGGCACTGCCACCTGCCAATATGTAACACCAGCATCTAATATAGAGCAGGGCCGAGTATCATTCCTGCAGGGATTCCTCTTCTCGAGACTTAACCCCTTTTGTGATATACTGTAGAGGCCATGGTCCCATTGCGAACTTTAATGCGGGGTATGCCTGTGTTACTCAGGCCTGTTATCTTAGTCCCATTGCGTACGTTAATGCAGGGTATGCCTGTAGTTACTCAGGCCTGTTAGCTTAGTCCCATCGCGTACGTTAATGCGGGGTATGCCTGTAGTTACTCAGGCCTGTTAGCTTAGTCCCATTGCGTACGTTAATGCGGGGTATGCCTTTAGTTACTCAGGCCTGTTAGCTTTGTCCCATTGCGTACATTAATGCGGGGTATGCCTGTGTTACTCAGGCCTGTTAGCTTAGTCCCATTGTGTACGTTAATGCGGGGTATGCCTGTGTTACTCAGGCCTGTTAGCCTAGTCCCATTGCGTACGTTACTGCGGGGTATGCCTGTAGTTACTCAGGCCTGTTAGCTTAGTCCCATTGCGTACGTTAATGCGGGTGTGCCTGTAGTTACTCAGGCCTGAGAGAGAAAGAAGTAACCCCTGCCTCACCCCATAGTAACCCCTGCCTCACCCCATAGTAACCCCAGCCTCACCCCATAGTAACTCCTGCCGCACCCCATAGTAACCCCTGCCTCACCCCATAGTAACCCCTGCCTCACCCCATAGTAACCCCTGCCTCACCCCATAGTAACCCCTGCCTCACCCCATATTAACCCCTGCCTCACCCCATATTAACCCCTGCCTCACCACATACTAACCCCTGCCTCACCCCATATTAACACCTGCCTCACCCCATAGTAACCCCAGCCTCACCCCATAGTAACCCCTGCCTCACCCCATAGTAACCCCTGCCTCACACCTATAGTAACCCCTGCCGCACCCCATAGTAACCCCTGCCACACCCCATAGTAACCCCTGTCTCACCCCATAGTAACCCCTGCCTCACCCTATAGTAACTCCTGCCTCACACCATATTAACCCCTGCCTCACCCCATAGTAAGTGGCTTGACCTTTATTAGTGAGCCTGGTTACCCCCTCTCGGAACCACAGACTTAGAAATCGCCAGCTCATATACAGTGCATAAAATATATTTATATATATACCCTTATACACCATTTTAATAAAAAATATCACAAAATTCTTCTAAGTCTCTCGGGAAGAGTGAAAGACGCGCACGTTCATTTTCAGAGCTCCTAGACCTTCCTATAAGAAGTTAGCCAAAAAGTAGCTTCGAAAAACGCTTAGGTTAAGTTTCAGAGTTGCTTCTAATGTACCAAAGCTGGACTTAGACATAATTTCACTCTCACAACATTATGGCTGGTTGGAGACAGTCCGAACCACAAGTACCGGGTCCATGGTTCTGGCCGTATACTGGGGGGACGGGGACGACTCCCATTAACCCCTGACTATACCGGGGATACGCTTATCACAATGCCTTTCTGGTCTGTGCTGAAGCAGGGCATTCTGGCAGCCAAGTGGCTTGACCTTTATTAGTGAGCCTGGTATGTAATAATACTATCCTTATCCCTGTATGTACAGCGCCGCCATCACAGTCAGTGAGTAGAAAGTACTTTTCTCCACCCCTGTTATTGCCACAGACTTGCCCTTTACAGGGCGCCGCCGTCACTGTCAGTGCTATGTAGTACTATCCTTATCACTGTATCTACAGCGCCGCCGTCACTGTCACTGCTATGTAATAATACTATCCTTATCCCTGTATGTACAGTGCCGCTGTCACTGTCACTGCTATGCAATAATACTATCCTTATCTCTGTATGTACAGCGCCGCCGTCACTGTCAGTGCTATGTAATAATACTATACTTATCCCTGTATGTACAGCGCCACCGTCACTGTCAGTGCTATGTAATAATACTATCCTTATCCCTGTATGTACAGCGCCGCGGTCACTGTCAGTGCTATGTAATAATACTATTCTTATCCCTGTATGTACAGCGCCGCCGTCACTGTCAGTGCTATGTAATACTATCCTTATCCCTGTATGTACAGCGCCGCCGTCACTGTCAGATCTATGTAATACTATCCTTATCCCTGTATGTACAGCGCCGCCGTCACTGTCACTGCTATGTAATAACACTATCCTTAACCCTGTATGTACAGCGCCGCCGTCACTGTCAGTGCTATGTAATAATAATATCCTTATCCCTGTATGTACAGCGCCGCCGTCACTGTCAGTGCTAAGTAATACTATCCTTATCCCTGTATGTACAGCGCCGCCGTCACTGTCAGTGCTGTGTAATACTATCCTTATCCCTGTATGTACAGCGTCGCCGTCACTGTCAGTGCTATGTAATACTATCCTTATCCCTGTATGTACAGCACCGCGTCACTGTCAGTGCTATGTAAAACTATCCTTATCCCTGTGTGTACAGCGCCGCCGTCACTGTCACTGCTATGTAATGATACTTTCCTTATCCCTGTATGTACAGCGCCGCCGTCACTGTCAGTGCCAGGCAATAATAATATCCTTATCCCTGTATGTACAGCGCCGCCGTCACTGTCAGTGCTATGTAATACTATCCTTATCCCTGTATGTACAGCGCCGCGTCACTGTCAGTGCTATGTAATACTATCCTTATCCCTGTGTGTACAGCGCCACCGTCACTGTCAGTGCTATGTAATAATACTATCCTTATCCCTGTATGTACAGCGCCACCGTCACTGTCAGTGCTATGTAATAATACTATCCTTATTCCTGTATGTATAGCGCCCCCTGTATGTACAGCGCCGCCGTCACTGTCAGTTCTATGTAATACTATCCTTATCCCTGTATGTACAGCGCCACGTCACTGTCAGTGCTATGTGATAATACTATCCTTATCCTTGTATGTACAGCGCCGCCGTCACTGTCAGTGCTATGCGAATAATAATATCCTTGTCCCTGTATGTACAGCGCCGCCGTCACTGTCAGTGCTATGTAATACTATCCTTAACCCTGTATGTACAGCGCCGCCGTCACTGTCAGTGCTGTGTAATACTATCCTTATCCCTGTATTTACAGCACCGCCGTCACTGTCAGTGCTATGTAATACTATCCTTATCTTGTATGTACAGCGCCGCGTCACTGTCAGTGCTATGTAATACTATCCTTATCCCTGTGTGTACAGCGCCGCCGTCACTGTCAGTGCTATGTAATAATACTATCCTTATCCCTGTATGTACAGTGCCACCGTCACTGTCAGTGCTATGTAATAATACTATCCTTATCCCTGTATGTACAGCGCCACCGTCACTATAAGTGCTATGTAATAATACTATCCTTATTCCTGTATGTACAGCGCCCCCTGTATGTACAGCGCCTCCGTCACTGTCAGTGCTATGTAATAATATTATCCTTATCCCTGTATGTACAGCGCCTCCGTCACTGTCAGTGCTATGTAATAATACTATCCTTATCCCTGTATGTACAGCGCTGCGGTCACTGTCAGTGCTATGTAATAATACTATTCTTATCCCTGTATGTACAGCGCCGCCGTCACTGTCAGTTCTATGTAATACTATCCTTATCCCTGTATGTACAGCGCCGCCGTCACTGTCACTGCTATGTAATTACACTATCCTTAACCCTGTATGTACAGCGCCGCCATCACTGTCAGTGCTATGTAATAATAATATCCTTATCCCTGTATGTACAGCGCCGCCGTCACTGTCAGTGCTAAGTAATACTATCCTTATCCCTGTATGTACAGCGCCGCCGTCACTGTCAGTGCTGTGTAATACTATCCTTATCCCTGTATGTACAGCGTCGCCGTCACTGTCAGTGCTATGTAATACTATCCTTATCCCTGTATGTACAGCACCGCGTCACTGTCAGTGCTATGTAAAACTATCCTTATCCCTGTGTGTACAGCGCCTCCGTCACTGTCACTGCTATGTAATGATACTTTCCTTATCCCTGTATGTACAGCGCCGCCGTCACTGTCAGTGCTATGCAATAATAATATCCTTATCCCTGTATGTACAGCGCCGCCGTCACTGTCAGTGCTATGTAATACTATCCTTATCCCTGTATGTACAGCGCCGCGTCACTGTCAGTGCTATGTAATACTATCCTTATCCCTGTGTGTACAGCGCCGCCGTCACTGTCAGTGCTATGTAATAATACTATCCTTATCCCTGTATGTACAGTGCCACCGTCACTGTAAGTGCTATGTAATAATACTATCCTTATCCCTGTATGTACAGCGCCACCGTCACTGTCAGTGCTATGTAATAATACTATCCTTATTCCTGTATGTACAGCGCCCCCTGTATGTACAGCGCCGCCGTCACTGTCAGTTCTATGTAATACTATCCTTATCCCTGTATGTACAGCGCCGCCGTCACTGTCACTGCTATGTAATAATACTATCCTTATCCTTGTATGTACAGCGCCGCCGTCACTGTCAGTGCTATGCGAATAATAATATCCTTATCCCTGTATGTACAGCGCCGCCGTCACTGTCAGTGCTATGTAATACTATCCTTATCCCTGTATGTACAGCGCCGCCGTCACTGTCAGTGCTGTGTAATACTATCCTTATCCCTGTATTTACAGCACCGCCGTCACTGTCAGTGCTATGTAATACTATCCTTATCCCTGTATGTACAGCGCCGCGTCACTGTCAGTGCTATGTAATACTATCCTTATCCCTGTGTGTACAGCGCCGCCATCACTGTCAGTGCTATGTAATAATACTATCCTTATCCCTGTATGTACAGTGCCACCGTCACTGTCAGTGCTATGTAATAATACTATCCTTATCCCTGTATGTACAGCGCCACCGTCACTGTCAGTGCTATGTAATAATACTATCCTTATTCCTGTATGTACAGTGCCCCCTGTATGTACAGCGCCTCCGTCACTGTCAGTGCTATGTAATAATATTATCCTTATCCCTGTATGTACAGCGCTGCCGTCACTGACAGTGCTATGTAATACTATCCCTATCCCTGTATGTACAGCGCCGCCGTCACTGTTACTGCTATGTAATAATACTATCCTTATCCCTGTATGTACAGCGCCGCCGTCACTGTCAGTGCTATGTAATAATTATATCCTTATATCTGTATGTACAGCGCCGCCGTCACTGTCAGTGCTATGTAATACTATCCTTATCCCTGTATGTACAATTACATAGCACTGACAGTAACGGCGGTGTTGAACATACAGGGATAAGAATAGTATTATTACATTGCACTGACAGTGACCGCGGCGCTGTACATACAGGGATAAGGATAGTATTTTAACATAGCACTGACAGTGACGGTGGCGCTGTACATACAGGGATAAGTATAGTATTATTACATAGCACTGACAGTGACGGCGGCGCTGTACATACAGAGATAAGGATAGTATTATTGCATAGCAGTGACAGTGACGGTGGCACTGTACATACAGGGATAAGGATAGTATTATTACATAGCAGTGACAGTGACGGCGGCACTGTAGATACAGGGATAAGGATAGTATTACATAGCACTGACAGTGATGGCGGCGACCTGTAAAGAGCAAATCTGTGGCAATAACAGGGGTGGAGAAAAGTACTTTCAACCCACTGACAGTGATGGCGGCGCTGTACATACAGGGATAAGGATAGTATTATTACATAGCACTGACAGTGACGGCGGCGCTGTACATACAGGGATAAGGATAGTATTATTACATAGCAGTGACAGCGCCGCCGTCACTGTCAGTGCTATGTAATAATACTATCTTTCCCTGTATGTACAGTACCCCCGTCACTGTCAGTTCTATGTATTACTATCCTTATCCCTGTATGTACAGCGCCGCCGTCACAGTCACTGCTATGTAATAATACTATCCTTATCCCTGTATGTACAGCGCCGCCGTCACTGTCAGTGCTATGCAATAATAATATCCTTATCCCTTTGTGTACAGCGCCGCCGTCACTGTCAGTGCTATGTAATACTATCCTTATCCTTGTATGTACAGCGCCGCCGTCACTGTCAGTGCTGTGTAATACTATCCTTATCCTTGTATGTACAGCACTGCCGTCACTGTCAGTGCTATGTAATACTATCCTTATCCCTGTATGTACAGCGCCGCCGTCACTGTCAGTGCTATGTAATACTATCCTTATCCCTGTGTGTACAGCGCCGCCGTCACTGTCAGTGCTATGTAATAATACTATCCTTATCCCTGTATGTACAGTTCCACCATCACTGTCAGTGCTATGTAATAATACTATCCTTATCCCTGTATGTACAGCGCCACCGTCACTGTCAGTGCTATGTAATAATACTATCCTTATTCCTGTATGTACAGCGCCGCCGTCACTGTCAGTGCTATGTAATAATACAATCCTTATCCCTGTATGTACAGCGCCGCCGTCACTGTCAGTGCTATGTAATAATACTATCCTTATCCCTGTATGTACAGCGCCGCCGTCACTGTCAGTGCTATGTAATACTATCCTTATCCCTGTATGTACAGCACCGCCGTCACTGTCAGTTCTATGTAATACTATCCCTATCCCTGTACGTACAATTACATAGCACTGACAGTAATGGCGGCGTTGTACATACAGGGATAAGAATAGTATTATTACATAGCACTGACAGTGACCGTGGCGCTGTACATACAGGGATAAGGATAGTATTATTACATAGCACTGACAGTGACGGTGGCGCTGTACATACAGGGATAAGTATAGTATTATTACATAGCACTGACAGTGACGGCGGCGCTGTACATACAGAGATAAGGATAGTATTATTGCATAGCAGTGACAGTGACGGCGGCACTGTACATACAGGTATAAGGATAGTATTATTACATAGCAGTGAATTTGACGGCGGCGCTGTAGATACAGGGATAAGGATAGTATTACATAGCACTGACAGTGACGGCGGCGCCCTGTAAAGGGCAAGTCTGTGGCAATAACAGGGGTGGAGAAAAGTACTTTATACTCACTGACAGTGATGGTGGCGCTGTACATACAGGGATAAGGATAGTATTATTACATAGCACTGACAGTGACGGCGGTGCTGTACATACAGGGATAAGTGCCGCCGTCACTGTCAGTACTGTCTTATATATCCTATCCTTATCCCTGTATGTACAGCGCCGCTGTCACTGTCAGTGCTATGTAATAATGCTATCCTTAACCCTGTATGTGCAGCGCCGCCGTCACTGTCAGTGCTGTGCAATAATACTATTCTTATCCCCGTATGTACAGCCCCGCCGTCACTGTCAGTGCTATGTAATACTATCCTTATCCCTGTGTGTACAGCGCCGCCGTCACTGTCAGTGCTATATTATAATACTATCCTTATCCCTGTATGTACAGCGCCACCGTCACTGTCAGTGCTATGTAATAATACTATCCTTATTCCTGTATGTACAGCGCCCCCTGTATGTACAGCGCCTCCGTCACTGTCAGTGCTATGTAATAATATTATCCTTATCCCTGTATGTACAGCGCTGCCGTCACTGACAGTGCTATGTAATACTATCCTTATCCCTGTATGTACAGCGCCGAAGTCACTGTTACTGCTATGTAATAATACTATCCTTATCCCTGTATGTACAGCGCCGCCGTCACTGTCAGTGCTATGTAATAATAATATCCTTATATCTGTATGTACAGCGCCGCCGTCACTGTCAGTGCTATGTAATACTATCCTTATCCCTGTACGTACAATTACATAGCACTGACAGTAACGGCGGTGTTGAACATACAGGGATAAGAATAGTATTATTACATTGCACTGACAGTGACCGCGGCGCTGTACATACAGGGATAAGGATAGTATTTTAACATAGCACTGACAGTGACGGCGGCGCTGTACATACAGAGATAAGGATAGTATTATTGCATAGCAGTGACAGTGACGGCGGCACTGTACATACAGGGATAAGGATAGTATTATTACATAGCAGTGACAGTGATGGCGGCGCTGTAGATACAGGGATAAGGATAGTATTACATAGCACTGACAGTGATGGCGGCGACCTGTAAAGAGCAAATCTGTGGCAATAACAGGGGTGGAGAAAAGTACTTTCTACCCACTGACAGTGATGGCTGCGCTGTACATACAGGGATAAGGATAGTATTATTACATTGCAGTGACAGCGCCGCCGTCACTGTCAGTGCTATGTAATAATACTATCTTTCCCTGTATGTACAGCGCCGCCGTCACTGTCAGTGCTATGTAATAATACTATCCTTATCCCTGTATGTACAGCGCCGCCGTCACTGTCAGTGCTATGTAATAATACTATCCTTATCCCTGTATGTACAGCGCCGCCGTCACTGTCAGTGCTATGTAATAATACTATCCTTATCCCTGTATGTACAGCGCCGCCATCACTGTCAGTGCTATGTAATAATACTATTCTTATCCCTGTATGTACAGCGCCGCCGTCACTGTCAGTGCTATGCAATAATACTATTCTTATCCCTGTATGTACAACGCCGCCGTCACTGTCAGTGCTATGTAATAATACTATCCTTATCCCTGTATGTACAGCGCCGCCGTCACTGTCAGTGCTATGTAATAATACTATCCTTATCGCTGTATGTACAGCGCCGCCGTCACTGTAAGTGCTATGTAATAATACTATCCTTATCCCTGTGTGTACAGCGCCGCCGTCACTGTCAGTGCTATGTAATAATACTATCCTTATCCCTGTATGTACAGTACCCCCGTCACTGTCAGTTCTATGTATTACTATCCTTATCCCTGTATGTACAGAGCCGCCGTCACAGTCACTGCTATGTAATAATACTATCCTTATCCCTGTATGTACAGCGCCGCCGTCACTGTCAGTGCTATGCAATAATAATATCCTTATCCCTTTGTGTACAGCGCCGCCGTCACTGTCAGTGCTATGTAATAATACTATCCTTATCCCTGTATGTACAGTACCCCCGTCACTGTCAGTTCTATGTATTACTATCCTTATCCCTGTATGTACAGCGCCGCCGTCACAGTCACTGCTATGTAATAATACTATCCTTATCCCTGTATGTACAGCGCCGCCGTCACTGTCAGTGCTATGCAATAATAATATCCTTATCCCTTTGTGTACAGCGCCGCCGTCACTGTCAGTGCTATGTAATACTATCCTTATCCCTGTATGTACAGCGCCGCCGTCACTGTCAGTGCTGTGTAATACTATCCTTATCCTTGTATGTACAGCACCGCCGTCACTGTCAGTGCTATGTAATACTATCCTTATCCCTGTATGTACAGCGCCGCCGTCACTGTCAGTGCTATGTAATACTATCCTTATCCCTGTGTGTACAGCGCCGCCGTCACTGTCAGTGCTATGTAATAATACTATCCTTATCCCTGTATGTACAGTTCCACCATCACTGTCAGTGCTATGTAATAATACTATCCTTATCCCTGTATGTACAGCGCCACCGTCACTGTCAGTGCTATGTAATAATACTATCCTTATTCCTGTATGTACAGCGCCGCCGTCACTGTCAGTGCTATGTAATAATACAATCCTTATCCCTGTATGTACAGCGCCGCCGTCACTGTCAGTGCTATGTAATAATACTATCCTTATCCCTGTATTTACAGCACCGCCGTCACTGTCAGTGCTATGTAATACTATCCTTATCCCTGTATGTACAGCACCGCCGTCACTGTCAGTTCTATGTAATAATGCTATCCTTAACCCTGTATGTGCAGCGCCGCCGTCACTGTCAGTGCTGTGCAATAATACTATTCTTATCCCCGTATGTACAGCCCCGCCGTCACTGTCAGTGCTATGTAATACTATCCTTATCCCTGTATGTACAGCGCCGTCGTCACTGTCAGTGCTATGTAATAATACTATTCTTATCCCTGTATGTACAGCGCCGCCGTCACTGTCAGTGCTATGTAATAATACTATCCTTATCCCTGTATGTACAGCGCCGCCGTCACTGTCAGTGCTATGTAATAATACTATCCTTATCCCTGTATGTACAGCGCCACCATCACTGTCAGTGCTATCTAATAATACTATCCTTATCCCTGTATGTAGAGCGCCGCCGTCACTGTCAGTGCTATGTAATAATACTATCCTTATCCCTGTATGTACAGCGCCACCGTCACTGTCAGTGCTATGTAACGGCGGCGCTGTACATACAGGGATAAGGATAGTATTATTACATAGCAGTTACAGTGACGGCAGCGCTGTACATACAGGGATAAGGATAGTATTACATAGCACTGACAGTGACGACGGCGCTGTACATACAGGGATAAGGATATTATTATTACATAGCAGTGACGGCGGCGCTGTACATACAGGGATAAGAATAGTATTACACAGCACTGACAGTGACGGCGGCGCTGTACACAAAGGGATAAGGATATTATTATTGCATAGCACTGACGGGCATTTACACTGCGCATCTCATTACAGGGGCATTTACACTGCGCATCTCATTACGGGGCATTTACACTACGCATCTCATTACAGGGCATTTACACTGCGCATCTCATTACGGGGCATTTGCACTGCGCATCTCATTACAGGGGCATTTACACTGCGCATCTCATGATGGGGCATTTACACTGCGCATCTCATGATGGGGCATTTACACTGCGCATCTCATTTCAGGGCATTTACACTGTGCATCTCATTACAGGGGCATTTACACTGGGCATCCCATTACGGGGTATTTACACTGCGCATCTCGTTACAGGGGCATTTACATTGCGCATCTCATTACAGGGGCCTTTACACGGCGCATCTCATTACAGGGGCCTTTACACGGCGCATCTCATTACAGGGGCCTTTACATGGTGCATCTCATTACAGGGGCCTTTACACTGCGCATCTCATTACAGGGGCCTTTACACTGCGCATCTCATTACAAGGGCCTTTACACTGCGCATCTCATTACAGGGGCATTTACACTGCGCATCTCATTACAGGGGCATCTACACTGCGCATCTCATTACAGGGGCAATTACACGGCGCATCTCATTACAGGGGCATTTACACGGCGCATCTCATTACAGGGGCCTTTACACGGCGCATCTCATTACAGGGGCCTTTACACTGCGCATCTCATTACAGGGGCCTTTACACTGCGCATCTCATTACAGGGGCCTTTACACTGCGCATCTCATTACAGGGGCATTTACACTGCGCATCTCATTACAGGGGCATTTACACTGGGCATCTCATTACAGGGGCATTTACACTGGGCATCTCATTACATGGGGCATTTACACTGCACATCTCATTAAGGGGCAATTACACCATGCTCATCTCATTACGGGGCATTTACACTGCGCATCTCATTACGGGGCATTTACACTGCGCATCTCATTACGGGGCATTTACACTGCGCATCTCATTACAGGGGCATTTACACTGCGCATCTCATTACAGGGGCATTTACACTGCGCATCTCATTACAGGGGCCTTTACACTGCGCATCTCATTACAGGGACATTTACACTGCGCATCTCATTACAGGGGCATTTACACTGCGCATCTCATTAAAGGGGCCTTTACACTGTGCATCTCATTAAAGGGGCCTTTACACTGCGCATCACATTACAGGGGCCTTTACACTGCGCATCTCATTACGGGGCATTTACACTGCGTATCTCATTACAGGGGCATTTACACTGCGCAACTCATTACAGGGGCATTTACACTGCGCATCTCATTACAGGGGCATTTACACTGCGCATCTCATTACAGGGGCATTTACACTGCGCATCTCATTACAGGGGCATTTACACTGCGCATCTCATTACAGGGGCATTTACACTGCGCATCTCATTACAGGGGCATTTACACTGCGCATCTCATTACAGGGGCATTTACACTGCGCATCTCATTACAGGGGCATTTACACTGCGCATCTCATTACAGGGGCCTTTACACTGCGCATCTCATTACAGGGGCCTTTACACGGCGCATCTCATTACAGGGGCCTTTACACGGCGCATCTCATTACAGGGGCCTTTACACGGCGCATCTCATTACAGGGGCCTTTACACTGCGCATCTCATTACAGGAGCCTTTACACTGCGCATCTCATTACAAGGGCCTTTACACTGCGCATCTCATTACTGGGCATTTACACTGCGCATCTCATTACAGGGGCATTTACACTGCGCATCTCATTACAGGGGCCTTTACACTGCGCATCTCATTACAGGGGCCTTTACACTGCGCATCTCATTACTGGGCATTTACACTGCGCATCTCATTACAGGGGCATTTACACTGCGCATCTCATTACAGGGGCATTTACACTGCGTATCTCATTACAGGGACATTTACACTGCGCATCTCATTACAGGGGCATTTACACTGCGCATCTCATTAAAGGGGCCTTTACACTGTGCATCTCATTAAAGGGGCCTTTACACTGCGCATCTCATTACAGGGGCCTTTACACTGCGCATCTCATTACGGGGCATTTACACTGCGTATCTCATTACAGGGACATTTACACTGCGCAACTCATTACAGGGGCATTTACACTGGGCATCTCATTACAGGGGCATTTACACTGCGCATCTCATTACAGGGGCATTTACACTGCGCATCTCATTACAGGGGCATTTACACTGCGCATCTCATTACAGGGGCCTTTACACGGCGCATCTCATTACAGGGGCCTTTACACGGCGCATCTCATTACAGGGGCCTTTACACTGCGCATCTCATTACAGGAGCCTTTACACTGCGCATCTCATTACAAGGGCCTTTACACTGCGCATCTCATTACTGGGCATTTACACTGCGCATCTCATTACAGGGGCATTTACACTGCGCATCTCATTACAGGGGCATTTACACTGCGCATCTCATTACAGAGGCATTTACACTGCACATCTCATTAAGGGGCATTTACACTGCACATCTCATTAAGGGGCATTTACACTGCGCATCTCATTACAGGGGCATTTACACTGCGCATCTCATTACAGGGGCATTTACACTGCGCATCTCATTACAGGGGCATTTACACTGCGCATCTCATTACAGGGGCCTTTACACTGCGCATCTCATTACAGGGGCCTTTACACTGCGCATCTCATTAAAGGGGCCTTTACACTGTGCATCTCATTAAAGGGGCCTTTACACTGCGCATCTCATTACAGGGGCCTTTACACTGCGCATCTCATTACGGGGCATTTACACTGCGTATCTTATTACAGGGGCATTTACACTGCGCAACTCATTACAGGGGCATTTACACTGGGCATCTCATTACAGGGGCATTTACACTGCGCATCTCATTACAGGGGCATTTACACTGCGCATCTCATTACAGGGGCATTTACACTGCGCATCTCATTACAGGGGCATTTACACTGCGCATCTCATTACAGGGGCATTTACACTGCGCATCTCATTACAGGGGCATTTCCACTGCGCATCTCATTACAGGGGCCTTTACACTGCGCATCTCATTACAGGGGCCTTTACACGGCGCATCTCATTACAGGGGCCTTTACACGGCGCATCTCATTACAGGGGCCTTTACACTGCGCATCTCATTACAGGAGCCTTTACACTGCGCATCTCATTACAAGGGCCTTTACACTGCGCATCTCATTACTGGGCATTTACACTGCGCATCTCAATACAGGGGCATTTACACTGCGCATCTCATTACAGGGGCATTTACACTGCGCATTTCATTACAGGGACATTTACACTGCGCATCTCATTACAGGGGCATTTACACTGCGCATCTCATTAAAGGGGCCTTTTCACTGCACATCTCATTAAAGGGGCCTTTACACTGCGCATCTCATTACAGGGGCCTTTACACTGCGCATCTCATTACGGGAAATTTACACTGCGCATCTCATTACAGGGGCATTTACACTGCGCATCTCATTACAGGGGCATTTACACTGGGCATCTCATTACAGGGGCATTTACACTGCGCATCTAATTACAGGGGCATTTACACTGCGCATCTCATTACAGGGGCATTAACACTGCGCATCTCATTACAGGGGCATTTACACTGCGCATCTCATTACAGGGGAATTTACACTGCGCATCTCATTACAGGGGCCTTTACACTGCGCATCTCATTACAGGGGCCTTTACACGGCGCATCTCATTACAGGGGCCTTTACACGGCGCATCTTATTACAGGGGCCTTTACACTGCGCATCTCATTACAGGGGCCTTTACACTGCGCATCTCATTACAAGGGCCTTTACACTGCGCATCTCATTACAGGGGCATTTACACTGCGCATCTCATTACAGGGGCATCTACACTGCGCATCTCATTACAGGGGCAATTACACGGCGCATCTCATTACAGGGGCATTTACACGGCGCATCTCATTACAGGGGCCTTTACACGGTGCATCTCATTACAGGGGCCTTTACACTGCGCATCTCATTACAGGGTCCTTTACACTGCGCATCTCATTACAGGGGCCTTTACACTGCGCATCTCATTACAGGGGCATTTACACTGCGCATCTCATTACAGGGGCATTTACACTGGGCATCTCATTACAGGGGCATTTACACTGGGCATCTCATTACAGGGGCATTTACACTGCGCATCTCATTACAGGGGCATTTACACTGCGCATCTCATTACAGGGGCATTTACACTGCGCATCTCATTACAGGGGCCTTTACACTGCGCATCTCATTATGGGGCCTTTACACTGCGCATCTCATTACAGGGGCCTTTACACTGCACATCTCATTACTGGGCATTTACACTGCGCATCTCATTACAGGGGCATTTACACTGCGCATCTCATTACAGGGGCATTTACACTGCGCATCTCATTACAGGGACATTTACAGTGCTCATCTCATTACAGGGGCATTTACACTGCGCATCTCATTACAGGGGCATTTACACTGCGCATCTCATTACAGGGGCATTTACACTGCGCATCTCATTACAGGGGCCTTTACACTGCGCATCTCATTACAGGGGCCTTTACACTGCGCATCTCATTAAAGGGGCCTTTACACTGTGCATCTCATTAAAGGGGCCTTTACACTGCGCATCTCATTACAGGGGCCTTTACACTGCGCATCTCATTACGGGGCATTTACACTGCGTATCTAATTACAGAGGCATTTACACTGCGCAACTCTTTACAGGGGCATTTACACTGGGCATCTCATTACAGGGGCATTTACACTGCGCATCTCATTACAGGGGCATTTACACTGCGCATCTCATTACAGGGGCATTTACACTGCGCATCTCATTACAGGGGCATTTACACTGCGCATCTCATTACAGGGGCATTTACACTGCGCATCTCATTACAGGGGCATTTCCACTGCGCATCTCATTACAGGGGCCTTTACACTGCGCATCTCATTACAGGGGCCTTTACACGGCGCATCTCATTACAGGGGCCTTTACACGGCGCATCTCATTACAGGGGCCTTTACACTGCGCATCTCATTACAGGAGCCTTTACACTGCGCATCTCATTACAAGGGCCATTACACTGCGCATCTCATTACTGGGCATTTACACTGCGCATCTCAATACAGGGGCATTTACACTACGCATATCATTACAGGGGCATTTACACTGCGCATTTCATTACAGGGACATTTACACTGCGCATCTCATTACAGGGGCATTTACACTGCGCATCTCTTTAAAGGGGCCTTTACACTGCGCATCTCATTAAAGGGGCCTTTACACTGCGCATCTCATTACAGGGGCCTTTACACTGCGCATCTCATTACGGGAAATTTACACTGCGAATCTCATTACAGGGGCATTTACACTGCGCATCTCATTACAGGGGCATTTACACTGGGCATCTCATTACAGGGGCATTTACACTGCGCATCTAATTACAGGGGCATTTACACTGCGCATCTCATTACAGGGGCATTTACACTGCGCATCTCATTACAGGGGCATTTACACTGTGCATCTCATTACAGGGGCATTTACACTGCGCATCTCATTACAGGGGAATTTACACTGCGCTTCTCATTACAGGGGCCTTTACACTGCGCATCTCATTACAGGGGCCTTTACACGGCGCATCTCATTACAGGGGCCTTTACACGGCGCATCTTATTACAGGGGCCTTTACACTGCGCATCTCATTACAGGGGCCTTTACACTGCGCATCTCATTACAAGGGCCTTTATACTGCGCATCTCATTACAGGGGCATTTACACTGCGCATCTCATTACAGGGGCATCTACACTGCGCATCTCATTACAGGGGCAATTACACGGCGCATCTCATTACAGGGGCATTTACACGGCGCATCTCATTACAGGGGCCTTTACACGGTGCATCTCATTACAGGGGCCTTTACACTGCGCATCTCATTACAGGGGCCTTTACACTGCGCATCTCATTACAGGGGCCTTTACACTGCGCATCTCATTACAGGGGCCTTTACACTGTGCATCTCATTACAGGGGCATTTACACTGCGCATCTCATTACAGGGGCATTTACACTGGGCATCTCATTACAGGGGCATTTACACTGCGCATCTCATTACAGGGGCATTTACACTGCGCATCTCATTACAGGGGCCTTTACACTGCGCATCTCATTATGGGGCCTTTACACTGCGCATCTCATTACAGGGGCCTTTACACTGCACATCTCATTACTGGGCATTTACACTGCGCATCTCATTACAGGGGCATTTACACTGCGCATCTCATTACAGGGGCATTTACACTGCGCATCTCATTACAGGGACATTTACAGTGCTCATCTCATTACAGGGGCATTTACACTGCGCATCTCATTAAAGGGGCCTTTACACTGCGCATCTCATTAAAGGGGCCTTTACACTGCGCATCTCATTACAGGGGCCTTTACACTGCGCATCTCATTACGGGGAATTTACACTGCGCATCTCATTACAGGGGCATTTACACTGCGCATCTCATTACAGGGGCATTTACACTGGGCATCTCATTACAGGGGCATTTACACTGCGCATCTCATTACAGGGGCCTTTACACGGTGCATCTCATTACAGGGGCATTTACACTGCGCATCTCATTACAGGGCCATTTACACTGCGCATCTCATTACAGGGGCATTTACACTGCGCATCTCATTACAGGGGCATTTACACTGCGCATCTCATTACAGGGGCATTTACACTGCACATCTCATTACAGGGGCATTTACACTGCGCATCTCATTACAGGGGCCTTTACACTGCGCATCTCATTACAGGGGCCTTTACACTGCGCATCTCATTACAGGGGCCTTTACACTGTGCATCTCATTACAGTGGCATTTACACTGCGCATCTCATTACAGGGGCCTTTACATGGCGCATCTCATTACAGGGGCCTTTACACTGCGCATCTCATTACGGGGCATTTACACTGCGCATCTCATTACAGGGGCCTTTACACTGCGCATCTCATTACAGGGGCCTTTACACTGCGCATCTCATTACAGGGGCCTTTACACTGTGCATCTCATTACAGTGGCATTTACACTGCGCATCTCATTACAGGGGCCTTTACATGGCGCATCTCATTACAGGGGCCTTTACACTGCGCATCTCATTACGGGGCATTTACACTGCGCATCTCATTACAGGGCATTTACAGTGCGCATCTCATTACGGGGCATTTGCACTGCGCATCTCATTACAGGGGCATTTACACTGCGCATCTCATGATGGGGCATTTACACTGCGCATCTCATGATGGGGCATTTACACTGCGCATCTCATTTCGGGGCATTTACACTGCGCATCTCATTTCAGGGCATTTACACTGTGCATCTCATTAAGGGGCATTTACACTGGGCATCCCATTACGGGGCATTTACACTGCGCATCTCATTACAGGGGCATTTACATTGCGCATCTCATTACAGGGGCCTTTACACGGCGCATCTCATTACAGGGGCCTTTACACTGCGCATCTCATTACAGGGGCCTTTACACTGCGCATCTCATTACGGGGCATTTACACTGCGCATCTCATTACGGGGCATTTGCACTGCGCATCTCATTACAGGGGCATTTACACTGCGCATCTCATGATGGGGCACGTACACTGCGCATCTCATGATGGGGCATTTACACTGCGCATCTCATTTCAGGGCATTTACACTGTGCATCTCATTAAGGGGCATTTACACTGGGCATCCCATTACGGGGCATTTACACTGCACATCTCATTACAGGGGCATTTACATTGCGCATCTCATTACAGGGGCCTTTACACGGCGCATCTCATTACAGGGGCCTTTACACGGCGCATCTCATTACAGGGGCCTTTACACTGCGCATCTCATTACAGGGGCCTTTACACTGCGCATCTCATTACAAGGGCCTTTACACTGCGCATCTCATTACAGGGGCATTTACACTGCGCATCTCATTACAGGGGCATCTACACTGCGCATCTCATTACAGGGGCATTTACACGGCGCATCTCATTACAGGGGCATATACACGGCGCATCTCATTACAGGGGCCTTTACACTGCGCATCTCATTACAGGGGCCCTTACACTGCGCATCTCATTACAGGGGCCTTTACACTGCGCATCTCATTACAGGGGCCTTTACACTGCGCATCTCATTACAGGGGCCTTTACACTGCGCATCTCATTACAGGGGCCTTTACACTGCGCATCTCATTACAGGGGCCTTTACACGGCGCATCTCATTACAGGGGCCTTTACACGGCGCATCTCATTACAGGGGCCTTTACACTGCGCATCTCATTACAGGGGCCTTTACACTGCGCATCTCATTACAAGGGCCTTTACACTGCGCATCTCATTACAGGGGCATTTACACTGCGCATCTCATTACAGGGGCATTTACACTGCGCATCTCATTACAGGGGCCTTTACACTGCGCATCTCATTACAGGGGCCTTTACACTGCGCATCTCATTACAGGGGCCTTTACACTGCGCATCTCATTACAGGGGCCTTTACACTGCGCATCTCATTACAGGGGCCTTTACACTGTGCATCTCATTACAGTGGCATTTACACTGCGCATCTCATTACAGGGGCCTTTACATGGCGCATCTCATTACAGGGGCCTTTACACTGCGCATCTCATTACGGGGCATTTACACTGCGCATCTCATTACAGGGGCCTTTACACTGCGCATCTCATTACAGGGGCCTTTACACTGCGCATCTCATTACAGGGGCCTTTACACTGTGCATCTCATTACAGTGGCATTTACACTGCGCATCTCATTACAGGGGCCTTTACATGGCGCATCTCATTACAGGGGCCTTTACACTGCGCATCTCATTACGGGGCATTTACACTGCGCATCTCATTACAGGGCATTTACAGTGCGCATCTCATTACGGGGCATTTGCACTGCGCATCTCATTACAGGGGCATTTACACTGCGCATCTCATGATGGGGCATTTACACTGCGCATCTCATGATGGGGCATTTACACTGCGCATCTCATTTCGGGGCATTTACACTGCGCATCTCATTTCAGGGCATTTACACTGTGCATCTCATTAAGGGGCATTTACACTGGGCATCCCATTACGGGGCATTTACACTGCGCATCTCATTACAGGGGCATTTACATTGCGCATCTCATTACAGGGGCCTTTACACGGCGCATCTCATTACAGGGGCCTTTACACTGCGCATCTCATTACAGGGGCCTTTACACTGCGCATCTCATTACGGGGCATTTACACTGCGCATCTCATTACGGGGCATTTGCACTGCGCATCTCATTACAGGGGCATTTACACTGCGCATCTCATGATGGGGCACGTACACTGCGCATCTCATGATGGGGCATTTACACTGCGCATCTCATTTCAGGGCATTTACACTGTGCATCTCATTAAGGGGCATTTACACTGGGCATCCCATTACGGGGCATTTACACTGCACATCTCATTACAGGGGCATTTACATTGCGCATCTCATTACAGGGGCCTTTACACGGCGCATCTCATTACAGGGGCCTTTACACGGCGCATCTCATTACAGGGGCCTTTACACTGCGCATCTCATTACAGGGGCCTTTACACTGCGCATCTCATTACAAGGGCCTTTACACTGCGCATCTCATTACAGGGGCATTTACACTGCGCATCTCATTACAGGGGCATCTACACTGCGCATCTCATTACAGGGGCATTTACACGGCGCATCTCATTACAGGGGCATATACACGGCGCATCTCATTACAGGGGCCTTTACACTGCGCATCTCATTACAGGGGCCCTTACACTGCGCATCTCATTACAGGGGCCTTTACACTGCGCATCTCATTACAGGGGCCTTTACACTGCGCATCTCATTACAGGGGCCTTTACACTGCGCATCTCATTACAGGGGCCTTTACACTGCGCATCTCATTACAGGGGCCTTTACACGGCGCATCTCATTACAGGGGCCTTTACACGGCGCATCTCATTACAGGGGCCTTTACACTGCGCATCTCATTACAGGGGCCTTTACACTGCGCATCTCATTACAAGGGCCTTTACACTGCGCATCTCATTACAGGGGCATTTACACTGCGCATCTCATTACAGGGGCATCTACACTGCGCATCTCATTACAGGGGCATTTACACGGCGCATCTCATTACAGGGGCATATACACGGCGCATCTCATTACAGGGGCCTTTACACTGCGCATCTCATTACAGGGGCCCTTACACTGCGCATCTCATTACAGGGGCCTTTACACTGCGCATCTCATTACAGGGGCCTTTACACTGCGCATCTCATTACAGGGGCCTTTACACTGCGCATCTCATTACAGGGGCCTTTACACTGCGCATCTCATTACAGGGGCATTTACACTGCGCATCTCATTACAGGGGCATTTACACTGGGCATCTCATTACAGGGGCATTTACACTGCACATCTCATTAAGGGGCATTTACACGGCGCATCTCATTACAGGGGCCTTTACACGGCGCATCTCATTACAGGGGCCTTTACACGGCGCATCTCATTACAGGGGCCTTTACACGGCGCATCTCATTACAGGGGCCTTTACACTGCGCATCTCATTACAGGAGCCTTTACACTGCGCATCTCATTACAAGGGCCTTTACACTGCGCATCTCATTACTGGGCATTTACACTGCGCATCTCAATACAGGGGCATTTACACTGCGCATATCATTACAGGGGCATTTACACTGCGCATTTCATTACAGGGACATTTACACTGCGCATCTCATTACAGGGGCATTTACACTGCGCATCTCTTTAAAGGGGCCTTTACACTGCGCATCTCATTAAAGGGGCCTTTACACTGCGCATCTCATTACAGGGGCCTTTACACTGCGCATCTCATTACGGGAAATTTACACTGCGAATCTCATTACAGGGGCATTTACACTGCGCATCTCATTACAGGGGCATTTACACTGGGCATCTCATTACAGGGGCATTTACACTGCGCATCTAATTACAGGGGCATTTACACTGCGCATCTCATTACAGGGGCATTTACACTGCGCATCTCATTACAGGGGCATTTACACTGCGCATCTCATTACAGGGGCATTTACACTGCGCATCTCATTACAGGGGCATTTACACTGCGCATCTCATTACAGGGGAATTTACACTGCGCTTCTCATTACAGGGGCCTTTACACTGCGCATCTCATTACAGGGGCCTTTACACGGCGCATCTCATTACAGGGGCCTTTACACGGCGCATCTTATTACAGGGGCCTTTACACTGCGCATCTCATTACAGGGGCCTTTACACTGCGCATCTCATTACAAGGGCCTTTACACTGCGCATCTCATTACAGGGGCATTTACACTGCGCATCTCATTACAGGGGCATCTACACTGCGCATCTCATTACAGGGGCAATTACACGGCGCATCTCATTACAGGGGCATTTACACGGCACATCTCATTACAGGGGCCTTTACACGGTGCATCTCATTACAGGGGCCTTTACACTGCGCATCTCATTACAGGGGCCTTTACACTGCGCATCTCATTACAGGGGCCTTTACACTGCGCATCTCATTACAGGGGCCTTTACACTGTGCATCTCATTACAGCGGCATTTACACTGCGCATCTCATTACAGGGGCATTTACACTGGGCATCTCATTACAGGGGCATTTACACTGCGCATCTCATTACAGGGGCATTTACACTGCGCATCTCATTACAGGGGCCTTTACACTGCGCATCTCATTATGGGGCCTTTACACTGCGCATCTCATTACAGGGGCCTTTACACTGCACATCTCATTACTGGGCATTTACACTGCGCATCTCATTACAGGGGCATTTACACTGCGCATCTCATTACAGGGGCATTTACACTGCGCATCTCATTACAGGGACATTTACAGTGCTCATCTCATTACAGGGGCATTTACACTGCGCATCTCATTAAAGGGGCCTTTACACTGCGCATCTCATTAAAGGGGCCTTTACACTGCGCATCTCATTACAGGGGCCTTTACACTGCGCATCTCATTACGGGGAATTTACACTGCGCATCTCATTACAGGGGCATTTACACTGCGCATCTCATTACAGGGGCATTTACACTGGGCATCTCATTACAGGGGCATTTACACTGCGCATCTCATTACAGGGGCCTTTACACGGTGCATATCATTACAGGGGCATTTACACTGCGCATCTCATTACAGGGGCATTTACACTGCGCATCTCATTACAGGGGCATTTACACTGCGCATCTCATTACAGGGGCATTTACACTGCGCATCTCATTACAGGGGCATTTACACTGCGCATCTCATTACAGGGGCATTTACACTGCGCATCTCATTACAGGGGCCTTTACACTGCGCATCTCATTACAGGGGCCTTTACACTGCGCATCTCATTACAGGGGCCTTTACACTGTGCATCTCATTACAGTGGCATTTACACTGCGCATCTCATTACAGGGGCCTTTACATGGCGCATCTCATTACAGGGGCCTTTACACTGCGCATCTCATTACGGGGCATTTACACTGCGCATCTCATTACAGGGGCCTTTACACTGCGCATCTCATTACAGGGGCCTTTACACTGCGCATCTCATTACAGGGGCCTTTACACTGTGCATCTCATTACAGTGGCATTTACACTGCGCATCTCATTACAGGGGCCTTTACATGGCGCATCTCATTACAGGGGCCTTTACACTGCGCATCTCATTACGGGGCATTTACACTGCGCATCTCATTACAGGGCATTTACACTGCGCATCTCATGATGGGGCATTTACACTGCGCATCTCATGATGGGGCATTTACACTGCGCATCTCATTTCGGGGCATTTACACTGCGCATCTCATTTCGGGGCATTTACACTGCGCATCTCATTTCAGGGCATTTACACTGTGCATCTCATTAAGGGGCATTTACACTGGGCATCCCATTACGGGGCATTTACACTGCGCATCTCATTACAGGGGCATTTACATTGCGCATCTCATTACAGGGGCCTTTACACGGCGCATCTCATTACAGGGGCCTTTACACTGCGCATCTCATTACAGGGGCCTTTACACTGCGCATCTCATTACGGGGCATTTACACTGCGCATCTCATTACAGGGCATTTACACTGCGCATCTCATTACGGGGCATTTGCACTGCGCATCTCATTACAGGGGCATTTACACTGCGCATCTCATGATGGGGCACTTACACTGCGCATCTCATGATGGGGCATTTACACTGCGCATCTCATTTCAGGGCATTTACACTGTGCATCTCATTAAGGGGCATTTACACTGGGCATCCCATTACGGGGCATTTACACTGCACATCTCATTACAGGGGCATTTACATTGCGCATCTCATTACAGGGGCCTTTACACTGCGCATCTCATTACAGGGGCCTTTACACTGCGCATCTCATTACAAGGGCCTTTACACTGCGCATCTCATTACAGGGGCATTTACACTGCGCATCTCATTACAGGGGCATCTACACTGCGCATCTCATTACAGGGGCATTTACACGGCGCATCTCATTACAGGGGCATATACACGGCGCATCTCATTACAGGGGCCTTTACACTGCGCATCTCATTACAGGGGCCCTTACACTGCGCATCTCATTACAGGGGCCTTTACACTGCGCATCTCATTACAGGGGCCTTTACACTGTGCATCTCATTACAGGGGCCTTTACACTGCGCATCTCATTACAGGGGCATTTACACTGCGCATCTCATTACAGGGGCATTTACACTGGGCATCTCATTACAGGGGCATTTACACTGGGCATCTCATTACAGGGGCATTTACACTGGGCATCTCATTACAGGGGGCATTTACACTGCACATCTCATTAAGGGGCATTTACACTGCGCATCTCATTAAGGGGCATTTACACTGCGCATCTCATTACGGGGCATTTATCCCTGTCACACACACACACACGATGCAAAGCTATCTCTCCCTGTCACACGCACACGATGCATAGCTAACTCTCACTGCCACACACACACACGATGCACAGCTATCTCTCACTGTCACACACACACGATGCACAGCTATCTATCACTGTCACACACGATGCGCAGCTATCTCTCACTCCCTGACACACACACACGATGCACAGCTATCTCTCCCTGTCACACACACGATGCACAGCTATCTCTTACTCCCTGACACACACACGATGCACAGCTATCTCTCCATGTCATACACACACACGATGCACAGATATCTCTCACTCCCTGACACACACACACGATGCAAAGCTATCTCTCCATGTCACACACACGATGCACAGCTATCTCTCCCTGTCACACACACGATGCACAACTATCTTTCACTGTCACACACACACACGATGAACAGTAATCTCTCACTATCACACACACGATGCACAGCTATCTCTCTCTGTCACACACACACAATGAACAGCTATCTCTCCCTGTCACACACACACGATGCACAGCTATCTCTCACTCACTGACACACACACACACGATGCACAGCTATCTCTCACTATCACACACACACGATGCAAAGCTATCTCTCCATGTCACACACACGATGCACAACTATCTCTCACTGTCACACACACACGATGAACAGTAATCTCTCACTATCACACACACGATGCACAGCTATCTCTCCATGTCACAGTCAACAGTCATGACACAGTCATGTCACATGTAACCCCAAAAGGGGTTAAGTCTCGAGAAGAGGAATCCCTGCAGGAATAATACTCGGCCCTGCTCTATATTAGATGCTGGTGTTACATATTGGCAGGTGGCAGTGCCTGACGTACCCCGGGCCGCCCCCCGGGGCAATGAGTGAGGGGCCGAGGATCTCTCCGCTGAGCCAGATGCTTCTGTTTAATTAGAGAGTTTTGTTGCAGGCGGAGCAGCTGTCACTCAATAATCAGCACAGATCACTGTGCCTCGTGTGTGACAGGGAGGGAGAGATAACTGTGCCTCATGTGTGACAGGGAGTGAGAGATAGCTGTGCCTCGTGTGTGACAGGGAGTGAGAGATAACTGTGCCTCATGTATGACAGAGAGTGAGAGATAGCTGTGCCTCGTGTGTGACAGGGAGTGAGAGATAGCTGTGCCTCGTGTGTGACAGGGAGTGAGAGATAGCTGTGCCTTGTGTGTGAGAGAGAAAGAAAGAGCGCAGAGAGAGAGAGAGAGAAAGAGCGCAGAGAGAGAGAAAGAGCACAGAGAGAGAGAAAGAGCGCAGAGATAGAGAAAGAATGAGCGCAGAGATAGAGAAAGAAAGAGCGCAGAGAGAGAGAGAGAGCGCAGAGAGAGAAAGAAAGAGCGCAGAGAGAGACAAAGAGTGCAGAGAGAGAGAGAAAGAAAGAGCGCAGATTGAGAAAGAAAGAGTGCATAGAGAGAGAGAAAAAGAGCGCAGAGAGAGAGAGAGAAAGAGCGCAGAGAGAAAGAAAGAGCGCAGAGAGAAAGAAAGAAAGAGCGCAGAGAGAGAGAAAAAGCGCAGAGAAAGAAAGAGCGCAGAGAGAGAGAGGAAGAAAGAGTGCAGAGAGAGAGAGAGAAAGAAAGAATGCAGAGAGAGAAAGAAAGAGCGCAGAGAGAGAGAAAGAGCGCAGAGAGAGAGAGAAAGAGCGCAGAGAGAGAGAAAGAAAGAGCGCAGAGAGAAAAAGAAAGAGCGCAGAGAGAGAGAAAGAGCGCAGAGAGAGAAAGAAAGAGTGCAGAGAGAGAGAAAGAAAGAGCGCAGAGAGAAAGAAAGAGTGCAGAGAGAGTGCAGAGAGAGAGAGTGCAGAGAGAGAGAGAAGGAAAGAGCGCAGAGAGAGAGAAAGAGCGCAGAGAGAGAAAGAAAGAGCGCAGAGAGAAAGAGCGCAGAGAGAGAGAAAGAAAGAGCGCAGAGAGAGAGAAAGAGCGCAGAGAGAGAGAGAAAGAGCGCAGAGAGAGAGAGAAAGAGCGCAGAGAGAGAAAGAAAGAAAGAGCGCAGAGAGAGAGAGAGAGCGCAGAGAGAGAGAGAAAGAGTGCAGAGAGAGAAAGAAAGAAAGAGCGCAGAGAGAGAGAGAGAAAGAGCGCAGAGAGAAAGAGAAAAAAAGAGCGCAGAGAGAGAGAGCGCAGACAGAGAGAGAGCCCAGAGAGAGAGCGCAGAGAGAGAGAGAGAGAGCGCAGAGAGAGAGAAAGAAAGAGCGCAGAGAGAGAGAAAGAGCGCAGAGAAAGAAAGAGCGCAGAGAGAGTGAGAAAGAAAGAGCGCAGAGAGAGAAAGAAAGAAAGAGCGCAGAGAGAGAGAAAAAGCGCAGAGAAAGAAAGAGCGCAGAGAGAGAGAGGAAGAAAGAACGCAGAGAGAGAAAGAAAGAGTGCAGAGAGAGAGAAAGAGCGCAGAGAGAGAGATAAAGAGCGCAGAGAGAGAGCAAGAAAGAGCGCAGAGAGAGAAAGGAAGAGCGCAGAGAGAGAGAAAGAGCACAGAGAGAGAAAGAAAGAGTGCAGAGAGAGAGAGAAAGAAAGAGCGCAGAGAGAAAGAAAGAGCGCAGAGAGAGAAAGAAAGAGCGCAGAGAGAAAGAGCGCAGAGAGAGAGAAAGAAAGAGCGCAGAGAGAGATAGAAAGAGCGCAGAGAGAGAGAGAAAGAGCACAGAGAGAGAGAGAAAGAGTGCAGAGAGAGAGAAAGAAAGAGCGCAGAGAGAGAGAGAAAGAAAGAGCGCAGAGAGAGAAAGAAAGAAAGAGCGCAGAAAGAGAGAGAGAGCGCAGAGAGAGAGGATGAAAGAACACACAGAGAGAGAGAGAAAGAGCGTAGAGAGAGAGAGAGAAAGAGCGCAGAGAGAAAGAGAAAGAAAGAGCGCAGAGAGAGAGAGAGAGAGCGCAGACAGAGAGAGAGCCCAGAGAGAGAGAGCGCAGAGAGAGAGAGAGAGCGCAGAGAGAGAGAAAGAAAGAGCGCAGAGAGAGAGAAAGAGCGCAGAGAAAGAAAGAGCGCAGAGAGAGAGAGGAAGAAAGAGCGCAGAGAGAGAGAGAAAGAAAGAGCGCAGAGAGAGAAAGAAAGAGCACAGAGAGAGAAAGAAAGAGCGCAGAGAGAGAGAAAGAGCGCAGAGAGAGAAAAAGAGCGCAGAGAGATGTATGTACAGCGCCGCCGTCACTGTCAGTGCTATGTAACGGCGGCGCTGTACATACAGGGATAAGGATAGTATTATTACATAGCAGTGACAGTGACGGCGGCGCTGTACATACAGGGATAAGGATAGTATTATTACATAGCAGTGACAGTGACGGCGGCGCTGTATATACAGGGATAAGGATAGTATTATTACATAGCACTGACAGTGACGGCGTCACTGTACATACAGTACAGAGATAAGGATAGTATTATTACATAGCACTGACAGTGACGGCAGTGCTGTACATACAGGGATAAGGATAATATTATTACATAGCACTGACAGTGACGGCGGCGCTGTACATACAGGGGGCGCTGTACATACAGGGATAAGGATAGTATTATTACATAGCACTGACAGTGACGGCGGCGCTGTACACACAGGGATAAGGATAGTATTACATAGCACTTACAGTAAAGGCCCCTGTAATGAGATGCGCAGTGTAAAGGCCCCTGTAATGAGATGCGCCGTGTAAAGGCCCCTGTAATGAGATGCGCCGTGTAAATGCCCCTGTAATGAGATGCGCCGTGTAAATGCCCCTGTAATGAGATGCGCAGTGTAAATGCCCCTGTAATGAGATGTGCAGTGTAAATGCCCCTGTAATGAGATGCGCAGTGTAAAGGCCCTTGTAATGAGATGCACAGTGTAAAGGCCCCTGTAATGAGATGCGCCGTGTAAATGCCACTGTAATGAGATGTGCCGTGTAAAGGCCCCTGTAATGAGATGCGCCGTGTAAAGGCCCCTGTAATGAGATGTGCCGTGTAAAGGCCCCTGTAATGAGATGCGCCGTGTAAAGGCCCCTGTAATGAGATGCGCAGTATAAATGCCCCTGTAATGAGATGCGCAGTATAAATGCACCGTAATGAGATGCCCAGTGTAAATGCCCCTTAATGAGATGCACAGTGTAAATGCCCCTGTAATGAGATGCGCAGTGTAAATGCCCCTGTAATGAGATGCGCAGTGTAAATGCCCCTGTAATGAGATGTGCAGTGTAAATGCCCCTGTAATGAGATGCGCAGTGTATATGCCCCTGTAATGAGATGCGCAGTGTAAATGCCCCTTTAATGAGATGCGCAGTGTAAATGCCCCTGTAATGAGATGCGCAGTGTAGAGGCCCCGTAATGAGATGCGCAGTGTAGAGGCCCCTGTAATGAGATGCGCAGTGTAAAGGCCCCTGTAATGAGATGCGCAGTGGAAAGGCCCCGTAATGAGATGCGCAGTGTAAAGGCCCCTGTAATGAGATGCGCCATGTAAATGCCCCTGTAATGAGATGCGCAGTGTAAATGCCCCTGTAATGAGATGCCCAGTGTAAATGCCCCTGTAATAAGATGCGCAGTGTAAATGCCCCTGTAATGAGATGCGCAGTGTAAATGCTCCATAATGAGATGCGCAGTGTAAAGGCCCCTGTAATGAGATGCGCAGTGTAAAAGACCCGTAATGAGATGCGCAGTGTAAAGGCCCCTTTAATGAGATGCGCAGTGTAAAAGCCCCGTAATGAGATGCGCAGTGTAAAGGCCCCTTTAATGAGATGCGCAGTGTAAATGCCCCTGTAATGAGATGCGCAGTGTAAATGTCCCTGTAATGAGATGCGCAGTGTAAATGCCCCTGTAATGAGATGCGCAGTGTAAATGCCCCTGTAATGAGATGCGCAGTGTAAATGCCCAGTAATGAGATGCGCAGTGTAAAGGCCCCTGTAATGAGATGCGCAGTGTAAAGGCCCCATAATGAGATGTGCAGTGTAAATGCCCCCTGTAATGAGATGCCCAGTGTAAATGCCCCTGTAATGAGATGCCCAGTGTAAATGCCCCTGTAATGAGATGCGCAGTGTAAATGCCCCTGTAATGAGATGCGCAGTGTAAAGGCCCCTGTAATGAGATGCGCAGTGTAAAGGCCCCTGTAATGAGATGCGCAGTGTAAAGGTCCCTGTAATGAGATGCGCAGTGTAAAGGCCCCTGTAATGATATGCGCCGTGTAAAGGCCTTTGTAATGAGATGCGCCGTGAAAATGCCCCTGTAATGAGATGCGCCGTGTAATTGCCCCTGTAATGAGATGCGCAGTGTAAATGCCCCTGTAATGAGATGCGCAGTGTAAAGGCTCTTGTAATGAGATGGGCAGTGTAAAGGCCCCTGTAATGAGATGCGCAGTGTAAAGGCCCCTGTAATGAGATGCGCCGTGTAAAGGCCTATGTAATGAGATGCGCCGTGTAAAGGCCCCTGTAATGAGATGCGCCATGTAAAGGCCCCTGTAATGAGATGCGCAATGTAAATGCCCCTGTAATGAGATGCGCAGTGTAAATGCCCCGTAATGGGATGCCCAGTGTAAATGCCCCTTAATGAGATGCACAGTGTAAATGCCCTGTAATGAGATGCGCAGTGTAAATGCCCCGTAATGAGATGCACAGTGTAAATGCCCCTGTAATGAGATGCGCATTGTAAATGCCCCTGTAATGACATGTGCAGTGTAAATGCCCCTGTAATGAGATGCGCAGTGTAAATGCCCCTGTAATGAGATGCGCAGTGTAAATGCCCCTGTAATGAGAAGCGCAGTGTAAATGCCCCGTAATGAGATGCGCAGTGTAAATGCCCCGTCATGAGATGAGCAGTGTAAATGCCCCGTAATGAGATGCGCAGTGTAAATGCCCTGTAATGAGATGCGCAGTGTAAATGCCCCGTAATGAGATGCACAGTGTAAATGCCCCTGTATTGAGATGCACAGTGTAAATGCCCCGTAATGAGATGCGCAGTGTGAATGCCCTGTAATGAGATGCGCAGTGTAAATGCCCCGTAAAGAGATGCGCAGTGTAAATGCCCCTGTAATGAGATGCGCAGTGTAAATGCCCGTCAGTGCTATGCAATAATAATATCCTTATCCCTTTGTGTACAGCGCCGCCGTCACTGTCAGTGCTATGTAATACTATCCTTATCCCTGTATGTACAGCGCCGCCCTCACTGTCAGTGCTATGTAATACAATCCTTATCCCTGTATGTACAGCGCCGCCGTCACTGTCAGTTCTATGTAATACTATCCTTATCCCTGTATGTACAGCGCCGCAATCACTGTCACTGCTATGTAATAATACTATCCTTATCCCTGTATGTACAGCGCCGTCGTCACTTTCAGTGCTATGTAATAATAATATACTTATCCCTGTATGTACAGCGCCGCCGTCACTGTCAGTGCTATGTAATACTATCCTTATCCCTGTATGTACAGCGCCGCCGTCACTGTCAGTGCTGTGTAATACTATCCTTATCCCTGTATGTACAGCGTCGCCATCACTGTCAGTGCTATGTAATACTATCCTTATCCCTGTATGTACAGCGCCACGTCACTGTCAGTGCTATGTAATACTATCCTTATCCCTGTGTGTACAGCGCCGCCGTCACTGTCAGTGCTATGTAATAATACTATCCTTATCCCGTTATGTACAGTTCCACCATCACTGTCAGTGCTATGTAATAATACTATCCTCATCCCTGTATGTACAGCGCCACGTCACTGTCAGTGCTATGTAATAATACTATCCTTATCCCTGTATGTACAGCGCCGCCATCACTGTCAGTGAGTAGAAAGTACTTTTCTCCACCCCTGTTATTGCCACAGACTTGCCCTTTACAGGGCGCCGCCGTCACTGTCAGTGCTATGTAATACTATCCTTATCCCTGTATCTACAGCGCCGCCGTCACATTCACTGCTATGTAATAATACTATCCTTATCGCTGTATGGACAGTGCCGCCGTCACTGTCACTGCTTTGCAATAATACTATCCTTATCTCTGTATGTACAGCGCCGCCGTCACTGTCAGTGCTATGTAATAATACTATACTTATCCCTGTATGCACAGCGCCACCGTCACTGTCAGTGCTATGTAATAATACTATCCTTATCCCTGTATGTACAGCGCCACGGTCATTGTCAGTGCTATGTAATAATACTATTCTTATCCCTGTATGTACAACGCCGCCATTACTGTCAGTGCTATGTAATTGTACATACAGGGATAAGGATAGTATTACATAGCAATGACAGTGACAGCGCACTGTACATACAGGGATAAGGATATTATTATTACATAGCACTGACAGTGACGGCGGCGCTGTACATACAGGGATAAGGATAGTATTATTACATAGCACTGACAGTGACGGCGGCTGTACATACAGGGATAAGGATAGTATTACATAGCAATGACAGTGACGGCGGCGCTGTACATACAGGGATAAGGATATTATTATTACATAGCCCTGAAAGTGACGACGGCGCTGTACATACAGGGATAAGGATAGTATTATTACATAGCAGTGACAGTGACGGCGGCGCTGTACATACAGGGATAAGGATAGTATTACATAGAACTGACAGTGACGGCGGCGCTGTACATACAGGGATAAGGATTGTATTACATAGCACTGACAGTGAGGGCGGCGCTGTACATACAGGGATAAGGATAGTATTACATAGCACTGACAGTGACGGCGGCGCTGTACACCAAGGGATAAGGATATTATTATTGCATAGCACTGACGGGCATTTACACTGCGCATCTCATTACAGGGGCATTTACACTGCGCATCTCATTACGGGGCATTTACACTGCGCATCTCATTACAGGGCATTCACACTGCGCATCTCATTACGGGGCATTTACACTGTGCATCTCATTACAGGGGCATTTACACTGTGCATCTCATTACGGGGCATTTACACTGCGCATCTCATTACAGGGCATTTACACTGCGCATCTCATTACGGGGCATTTACACTGCGCATCTCATGACGGGGCATTTACACTGCGCATCTCATTATGGGGCATTTACACTGCGCTTCTCATTACAGGGGCATTTACACTGCGCATCTCATTACAGGGGCATTTACACTGCGCATCTCATTACAGGGGCATTTACACTGCACATGTCATTACAGGGGCATTTACAATGCGCATCTCATTACAGGGGCATTTACACTGTGCATCTCATTAAGGGGCATTTACACTGGGCATCCCATTACGGGGCATTTACACTGCGCATCTCATTACAGGGGCATTTACATTGCGCATCTCATTACAGGGGCCTTTACATGGCGCATCTCATTACAGGGGCCTTTACACGGCGCATCTCATTACATAGGCCTTTACACGGCGCATCTCATTACAGGGGCCTTTACACTGCGCATCTCATTACTGGGGCCTTTACACTGCGCATCTCATTACAAGAGCCTTTACACTGCGCATCTCATTACAGGGGCATTTACACTGCGCATCTCATTACAGGGGCATCTACACTGCGCATCTCATTACAGGGGCAATTACACGGCGCATCTCATTACAGGGGCATTTACACGGCGCATCTCATTACAAAGGCCTTTACACGGCGCATATCATTACAGGGGCCATTACACTGCGCATCTCATTACAGGGGCCTTTACACTGCGCATCTCATTACAGGGGCATTTACACTGCGCATCTCATTACAGGGGCCTTTACACTGCGCATCTCATTACAGGGGCATTTACACTGCGCATCTCATTACAGGGGCATTTACACTGGGCATCTCATTACAGGGGCATTTACACTGGGCATCTCATTACAGGGGGCATTTACACTGCACATCTCATTAAGGGGCATTTACACTGCGCATCTCATTAAGGGGCATTTACACTGCGCATCTAAGAGCGCAGAGAGAGAGAAAGAGTGCAGAGAGAGCGCAGAGAGAGAGAGTGCAGAGAGAGAGAGAAGGAAAGAGCGCAGAGAGAGAGAAAGAGCGCAGAGAGAGAAAGAAAGAGCGCAGAGAGAAAGAGCGCAGAGAGAGAGAAAGAAAGAGCGCAGAGAGAGAGAGAAAGAGCGCTGAGAGAGAGAGAAAGAGCGCAGAGAGAGAGAGAAAGAGCGCAGAGAGAGAAAGAAAGAAAGAGCGCAGAGAGAGAGAGAGAGCGCAGAGAGAGAGAGAAAGAGCGCAGAGAGAGAAAGAAAGAAAGAGCGCAGAGAGAGAGAGAGAAAGAGCGCAGAGAGAAAGAGAAAAAAAGAGCGCAGAGAGAGAGAGAGCGCAGACAGAGAGAGAGCCCAGAGAGAGAGAGAGCAGAGAGAGAGAGAGAGAGCGCAGAGAGAGAGAAAGAAAGAGCGCAGAGAGAGAGAAAGAGCGCAGAGAAAGAAAGAGCGCAGAGAGAGTGAGAAAGAAAGAGCGCAGAGAGAGAAAGAAAGAAAGAGCGCAGAGAGAGAGAAAAAGCGCAGAGAAAGAAAGAGCGCAGAGAGAGAGAGGAAGAAAGAACGCAGAGAGAAAGAAAGAGCGCAGAGAGAGAAAGAAAGAGCGCAGAGAGAAAGAGCGCAGAGAGAGAGAAAGAAAGAGCGCAGAGAGAGATAGAAAGAGCGCAGAGAGAGAGAGAAAGAGCACAGAGAGAGAGAGAAAGAGTGCAGAGAGAGAGAAAGAAAGAGCGCAGAGAGAGAGAAAGAGCACAGAGAGAGAAAGAAAGAGTGCAGAGAGAGAGAGAAAGAAAGAGCGCAGAGAGAAAGAAAGAGCGCAGAGAGAGAAAGAAAGAGCGCAGAGAGAAAGAGCGCAGAGAGAGAGAAAGAAAGAGCGCAGAGAGAGATAGAAAGAGCGCAGAGAGAGAGAGAAAGAGCACAGAGAGAGAGAGAAAGAGTGCAGAGAGAGAGAAAGAAAGAGCGCAGAGAGAGAGAGAAAGAAAGAGCGCAGAGAGAGAAAGAAAGAAAGAGCGCAGAAAGAGAGAGAGAGCGCAGAGAGAGAGGATGAAAGAATACACAGAGAGAGAGAGAAAGAGCGTAGAGAGAGAGAGAAAGAGCGCAGAGAGAAAGAGAAAGAAAGAGCGCAGAGAGAGAGAGAGAGAGCGCAGACAGAGAGAGAGCCCAGAGAGAGAGAGCGCAGAGAGAGAGAGAGAGCGCAGAGAGAGAGAAAGAAAGAGCGCAGAGAGAGAGAAAGAGCGCAGAGAAAGAAAGAGCGCAGAGAGAGAGAGGAAGAAAGAGCGCAGAGAGAGAGAGAAAGAAAGAGTGCAGAGAGAGAAAGAAAGAGCACAGAGAGAGAAAGAAAGAGCGCAGAGAGAGAGAAAGAGCGCAGAGAGAGAAAAAGAGCGCAGAGAGTTGTATGTACAGCGCCGCCGTCACTGTCAGTGCTATGTAACGGCGGCGCTGTACATACAGGGATAAGGATAGTATTATTACATAGCAGTGACAGTGACGGCGGCGCTGTACATACAAGGATAAGGATAGTATTATTACATAGCAGTGACAGTGACGGCGGCGCTGTACATCCAGGGATAAGGATAGTATTATTACATAGCACTGACAGTGACGGCGTCACTGTACATACAGAGATAAGGATAGTATTATTACATAGCACTGACAGTGACGGCAGTGCTGTACATACAGGGATAAGGATAATATTATTACATAGCACTGACAGTGACGGCGGCGCTGTACATACAGGGGGCGCTGTACATACAGGGATAAGGATAGTATTATTACATAGCACTGACTGTGACGGCGGCGCTGTACACACAGGGATAAGGATAGTATTACATAGCACTTACAGTAAAGGCCCCTGTAATGAGATGCGCAGTGTAAAGGCCCCTGTAATGAGATGCGCCGTGTAAAGGCCCCTGTAATGAGATGCGCCGTGTAAATGCCCCTGTAATGAGATGCGCCGTGTAAATGCCCCTGTAATGAGATGCGCCGTGTAAATGCCCCTGTAATGAGATGCGCAGTGTAAATGCCCCTGTAATGAGATGTGCAGTGTAAATGCCCCTGTAATGAGATGCGCAGTGTAAAGGCCCTTGTAATGAGATGCACAGTGTAAAGGCCCCTGTAATGAGATGCGCCGTGTAAATGCCACTGTAATGAGATGTGCCGTGTAAAGGCCCCTGTAATGAGATGCGCCGTGTAAAGGCCCCTGTAATGAGATGTGCCGTGTAAAGGCCCCTGTAATGAGATGCGCCGTGTAAAGGCCCCTGTAATGAGATGCGCAGTATAAATGCCCCTGTAATGAGATGCGCAGTGTAAATGCACCGTAATGAGATGCCCAGTGTAAATGCCCCTTAATGAGATGCACAGTGTAAATGCCCCTGTAATGAGATGCGCAGTGTAAATGCCCCTGTAATGAGATGCGCAGTGTAAATGCCCCTGTAATGAGATGTGCAGTGTAAATGCCCCTGTAATGAGATGCGCAGTGTATATGCCCCTGTAATGAGATGCGCAGTGTAAATGCCCCTTTAATGAGATGCGCAGTGTAAATGCCCTGTAATGAGATGCGCAGTGTTGAGGCCCCTGTAATGAGATGCGCAGTGTAGAGGCCCCTGTAATGAGATGCGCAGTGTAAAGGCCCCTGTAATGAGATGCGCAGTGGAAAGGCCCCGTAATGAGATGCGCAGTGTAAAGGCCCCTGTAATGAGATGCGCCATGTAAATGCCCCTGTAATGAGATGCGCAGTGTAAATGCCCCTGTAATGAGATGCCAAGTGTAAATGCCCCTGTAATAAGATGCGCAGTGTAAATGCCCCTGTAATGAGATGCGCAGTGTAAATGCCCCGTAATGAGATGCGCAGTGTAAAGGCCCCTGTAATGAGATGCGCAGTGTAAAAGACCCATAATGAGATGCGCAGTGTAAAGGCCCCTTTAATGAGATGCGCAGTGTAAAAGCCCCGTAATGAGATGCGCAGTGTAAAGGCCCCTTTAATGAGATGCGCAGTGTAAATGCCCCTGTAATGAGATGCGCAGTGTAAATGTCCCTGTAATGAAATGCGCAGTGTAAATGCCCCTGTAATGAGATGCGCAGTGTAAATGCCCCTGTAATGAGATGCGCAGTGTAAATGCCCAGTAACGAGATGCGCAGTGTAAAGGCCCCTGTAATGAGATGCGCAGTGTAAAAGCCCCGTAATGAGATGCGCAGTATAAAGGCCCCTTTAATGAGATGCGCAGTGTAAATTCCCCTGTAATGAGATGCGCAGTGTAAATGTCCCTGTAATGAGATGTGCAGTGTAAATGCCCCTGTAATGAGATGCGCAGTGTAAAGGCCCTTGTAATGAGATGCGCAGTGTAAATACCCCTGTAATGAGATGCGCAGTGTAAATGCCCCTGTAATGAGATGCGCAGTGTAAATGCCCCTTTAATGAGATGCGCAGTGTAAATGCCCTGTAATGAGATGCGCAGTGTTGAGGCCCCGTAATGAGATGCGCAGTGTAGAGGCCCCTGTAATGAGATGCGCAGTGTAAAGGCCCCTGTAATGAGATGCGCAGTGGAAAGGCCCCGTAATGAGATGCGCAGTGTAAAGGCCCCTGTAATGAGATGCGCCATGTAAATGCCCCTGTAATGAGATGCGCAGTGTAAATGCCCCTGTAATGAGATGCCAAGTGTAAATGCCCCTGTAATAAGATGCGCAGTGTAAATGCCCCTGTAATGAGATGCGCAGTGTAAATGCCCCGTAATGAGATGCGCAGTGTAAAGGCCCCTGTAATGAGATGCGCAGTGTAAAAGACCCATAATGAGATGCGCAGTGTAAAGGCCCCTTTAATGAGATGCGCAGTGTAAATGTCCCTGTAATGAGATGCGCAGTGTAAATGCCCCTGTAATGAGATGCGCAGTGTAAATGCCCCTGTAATGAGATGCGCAGTGTAAATGCCCAGTAACGAGATGCGCAGTGTAAAGGCCCCTGTAATGAGATGCGCAGTGTAAAAGCCCCGTAATGAGATGCGCAGTGTAAAGGCCCCTTTAATGAGATGCGCAGTGTAAATGCCCCTGTAATGAGATGCGCAGTGTAAATGTCCCTGTAATGAGATGTGCAGTGTAAATGCCCCTGTAATGAGATGCGCAGTGTAAAGGCCCTTGTAATGAGATGCGCAGTGTAAAGGCCCCTGTAATGAGATGCGCCGTGTAAAGGCCCCTGTAATGAGATGCGCCGTGTAAAGGCCCCTGTAATGAGATGCGCAGTATAAATGCCCCTGTAATGAGATGCGCAGTGTAAATGCACCGTAATGAGATGCCCAGTGTAAATGCCCCTTATTGAGATGCACAGTGTAAATGCCCCGTAATGAGATGCGCAGTCTAAATGCCCCTGTAATGAGATGCGCAGTGTAAATGCCCCTGTAATGAGATGTGCAGTGTAAATGCCCCTGTAATGAGATGTGCAGTGTAAATGCCCCTGTAATGAGATGCGCAGTGTATATGCCCCTGTAATGAGATGCGCAGTGTAAATGCCCCTTTAATGAGATGCGCAGTGTAAATGCCCCTGTAATGAGATGCGCAGTGTAGAGGCCCCGTAATGAGATGCGCAGTGTAGAGGCCCCTGTAATGAGATGCGCAGTGTAAAGGCCCCTGTAATGAGATGCGCAGTGGAAAGGCGCCTGTAATGAGATGTGCCATGTAAATGCCCCTGTAATGAGATGCGCAGTGTAAATGCCCCTGTAATGAGATGCCCAGTGTAAATGCCCCTGTAATGAGATGCGCAGTGTAAATGCCCCTGTAATGAGATGCGCAGTGTAAATGCCCCGTAATGAGATGCGCAGTGTAAAGGCCCCTGTAATGAGATGCGCAGTGCAAAAGCCCCGTAATGAGATGCGCAGTGTAAAGGCCCCTTTAATGAGATGCGCAGTGTAAAAGCCCCGTAATGAGATGCGCAGTGTAAAGGCCCCTTTAATGAGATGCGCAGTGTAAATGCCCCTGTAATGAGATGCGCAGTGTAAATGTCCCTGTAATGAGATGCGCAGTGTAAATGCCCCTGTAATGAGATGCGCAGTGTAAATGCCCCTGTAATGAGATGCGCAGTGTAAATGCCCAGTAATGAGATGCGCAGTGTAAATGCCCCTGTAATGAGATGCGCAGTGTAAATGCCCCGTAATGAGATGCGCATTGTAAATGCCCCTTAATGAGATGCGCAGTGTAAATGCCCCTTAATGAGATGTGCAGTGTAAATGCCCCCTGTAATGAGATGCCCAGTGTAAATGCCCCTGTAATGAGATGCCCAGTGTAAATGCCCCTGTAATGAGATGCGCAGTGTAAATGCCCCTGTAATGAGATGCGCAGTGTAAAGGCCCCTGTAATGAGATGCGCAGTGTAAAGGCCCCTGTAATGAGATGCGCAGTGTAAAGGCCCCTGTAATGAGATGCGCAGTGTAAATGCCCCGTAATGAGATGCGCATTGTAAATGCCCCTTAATGAGATGCGCAGTGTAAATGCCCCTTAATGAGATGTGCAGTGTAAATGCCCCCTGTAATGAGATGCCCAGTGTAAATGCCCCTGTAATGAGATGCGCAGTGTAAAGGCCCCTGTAATGAGATGCGCAGTGTAAAGGCACCTGTAATGAGATGTGCAGTGTAAAGGCCCCTGTAATGATATGCGCCGTGTAAAGGCCCTTGTAATGAGTTGCGCCGTGTAAATGCCCCTGTAATGAGATGCGCCGTGTAATTGCCCCTGTAATGAGATGCGCAGTGTAGATGCCCCTGTAATGAGATGCGCAGTGTAAATGCCCCTGTAATGAGATGCGCAGTGTAAAGGCCCTTGTAATTAGATGCGCAGTGTAAAGGCCCCTGTAATGAGATGCGCAGTGTAAAGGCCCCTGTAATGAGATGCGCCGTGTAACGGCCTATGTAATGAGATGCGCCGTGTAAAGGTCCCTGTAATGAGATGCGCAATGTAAATGCCACTGTAATGAGATGCGCAGTGTAAATGCCCCGTAATGGGATCCCAGTGTAAATGCCCCTTAATGAGATGCACAGTGTAAATGCCCTGTAATGAGATGCGCAGTGTAAATGCCCCGTAATGAGATGCACAGTGTAAATGCCCCTGTAATGAGATGCGCATTGTAAATGCCCCTGTAATGACATGCGCAGTGTAAATGCCCCTGTAATGAGATGCGCAGTGTAAATGCCCCTGTAATGAGAAGCGCAGTGTAAATGCCCCATAATGAGATGCGCAGTGTAAATGCCCCTTTAATGAGATGCGCAGTGTAAATCCCCGTAATGAGATGCGCAGTGTAAATGCCCTGTAATGAGATGCGCAGTGTAAATGCCCCGTAATGAGATGCACAGTGTAAATGCCCCTGTAATGAGATGCGCAGTGTAAAGGCCCTTGTAATTAGATGCGCAGTGTAAAGGCCCCTGTAATGAGATGCGCAGTGTAAAGGCCCCTGTAATGAGATGCGCCGTGTAATGGCCTATATAATGAGATGCGCCGTGTAAAGGCCCCTGTAATGAGATGCGCCGTGTAAAGGCCCCTGTAATGAGATGCGCAATGTAAATGCCACTGTAATGAGATGCGCAGTGTAAATGCCCCGTAATGGGATGCCCAGTGTAAATGCCCCTTAATGAGATGCACAGTGTAAATGCCCTGTAATGAGATGTGCAGTGTAAATGCCCCGTAATGAGATGCACAGTGTAAATGCCCCTGTAATGAGATGCGCATTGTAAATGCCCCTGTAATGACATGCGCAGTGTAAATGCCCCTGTAATGAGATGCGCAGTGTAAATGCCCCTGTAATGAGAAGCGCAGTGTAAATGCCCCGTAATGAGATGCGCAGTGTAAATGCCCCTTTAATGAGATGCGCAGTGTAAATGCCCCGTAATGAGATGCGCAGTGTAAATGCCCTGTAATGAGATGCGCAGTGTAAATGCCCCGTAATGAGATGCACAGTGTAAATGCCCCTGTAATGAGATGCGCAGTGTAAATGCCCCGTAATGAGATGCGCAGTGTAAATGCCCTGTAATGAGATGCGCAGTGTAAATGCTCCGTAATGAGATGTGCAGTGTAAATGCCCCTGTAATGAGATGCGCAGTGTAAATGCCCGTCAGTGCTATGCAATAATAATATCCTTATCCCTTTGTGTACAGCGCCGCCGTCACTGTCAGTGCTATGTAATACTATCCTTATCCCTGTATGTACAGCGTCACTGTCAGTTCTATGTAATACTATCCTTATCCCTGTATGTACAGCGCCACCGTCACTGTCACTGCTATGTAATAATACTATCCTTATCCCTGTATGTACAGCGCCGTCGTCACTGTCAGTGCTATGTAATAATTATATCCTTATCCCTGTATGTACAGCGCCGCCGTAACTGTCAGTGCTATGTAATACTATCCTTATCCCTGTATGTACAGCGCCGCCGTCACTGTCAGTGCTGTGTAATACTATCCTTATCCCTGTATGTACAGCGTCGCCGTCACTGTCAGTGCTATGTAATACTATCCTTATCCCTGTATGTACAGCGCCACGTCACTGTCAGTGCTATGTAATACTATCCTTATCCCTGTGTGTACAGCGCCGCCGTCACTGTCAGTGCTATGTAATAATACTATCCTTATCCCGTTATGTACAGTTCCACCATCACTGTCAGTGCTATGTAATAATACTATCCTTATCCCTGTATGTACAGCGCCACGTCACTGTCAGTGCTATGTAATAATGGTTCATTTTCAGAGCTCCTAGACCTTCCTATAAGAAGTTAGCCAAAAAGTAGCTTCGAAAAACGCTTAGGTTAAGTTTCAGAGTTGCTTCTAATGTACCAAAGCTGGACTTAGATATAATTTCACTCTCACAACATTATGGCTGGTTGGAGACAGTCCGAACCACAAGTACCGGGTCCATGGTTCTGGCCGTATACTGGGGGGACGGGGACGACTCCCATTAACCCCTGACTATACCGGGGATACGCTTATCACAATGCCTTTCTGGTCTGTGCTGAAGCAGGGCATTCTGGCAGCCAAGTGGCTTGACCTTTATTAGTGAGCCTGGTTACCCCCTCTCGGAACCACAGACTTAGAAATCGCCAGCTCATATACAGTGCATAAAATATATTTATATATATACCCTTATACACCATTTTAATAAAAAATATCACAAAATTCTTCTAAGTCCCTTGGGAAGAGTGAAAGACGCGCACGTTCATTTTCAGAGCTCCTAGACCTTCCTATAAGAAGTTAGCCAAAAAGTAGCTTCGAAAAACGCTTAGGTTAAGTTTCAGAGTTGCTTCTAATGTACCAAAGCTGGACTTAGACATAATTTCACTCTCACAACATTATGGCTGGTTGGAGAGAGTCCGAACCACAAGTACAGGGTCCATGGTTCTGGCCGTATACTGGGGGGACGGGGACGACTCCCATTAACCCCTGACTATACCGGGGATACGCTTATCACAATGCCTTTCTGGTCTGTGCTGAAGCAGGGCATTCTGGCAGGCAAGTGGCTTGACCTTTATTAGTGAGCCTGGTTACCCCCTCTCGGAACCACAGACTTAGAAATCGCCAGCTCATATACAGTGCATAAAATATATTTATATATATACCCTTATACACCATTTTAATAAAAAATATCACAAAATTCTTCTAAGTCCCTCGGGAAGAGTGAAAGACGCGCACGTTCATTTTCAGAGCTCCTAGACCTTCCTATAAGAAGTTAGCCAAAAAGTAGCTTCGAAAAACGCTTAGGTTAAGTTTCAGAGTTGCTTCTAATGTACCAAAGCTGGACTTAGACATAATTTCACTCTCACAACATTATGGCTGGTTGGAGAGAGTCCGAACCACAAGTACAGGGTCCATGGTTCTGGCCGTATACTGGGGGGACGGGGACGACTCCCATTAACCCCTGACTATACCGGGGATACGCTTATCACAATGCCTTTCTGGTCTGTGCTGAAGCAGGGCATTCTGGCAGCCAAGTGGCTTGACCTTTATTAGTGAGCCTGGTTACCCCCTCTCGGAACCACAGACTTAGAAATCGCCAGCTCATATACAGTGCATAAAATATATTTATATATATACCCTTATACACCATTTAATAAAAAATATCACAAAATTCTTCTAAGTCCCTCGGGAAGAGTGAAAGACGCGCACGTTCATTTTCAGAGCTCCTAGAGCTTCCTATAAGAAGTTAGCCAAAAAGTAGCTTCGAAAAACGCTTAGGTTAAGTTTCAGAGTTGCTTCTAATGTACCAAAGCTGGACTTAGACATAATTTCACTCTCACAACATTATGGCTGGTTGGAGACAGTCCGAACCACAAGTACCGGGTCCATGGTTCTGGCCGTATACTGGGGGGACGGGGACGACTCCCATTAACCCCTGACTATACCGGGGATACGCTTATCACAATGCCTTTCTGGTCTGTGCTGAAGCAGGGCATTCTGGCAGCCAAGTGGCTTGACCTTTATTAGTGAGCCTGGTTACCCCCTCTCGGAACCACAGACTTAGAAATCGCCAGCTCATATACAGTGCATAAAATATATTTATATATATACCCTTATACACCATTTTAATAAAAAATATCACAAAATTCTTCTAAGTCCCTTGGGAAGAGTGAAAGACGCGCACGTTCATTTTCAGAGCTCCTAGACCTTCCTATAAGAAGTTAGCCAAAAAGTAGCTTCGAAAAACGCTTAGGTTAAGTTTCAGAGTTGCTTCTAATGTACCAAAGCTGGACTTAGATATAATTTCACTCTCACAACATTATGGCTGGTTGGAGACAGTCCGAACCACAAGTACCGGGTCCATGGTTCTGGCCGTATACTGGAGGGACGGGGACGACTCCCATTAACCCCTGACTATACCGGGGATACGCTTATCACAATGCCTTTCTGGTCTGTGCTGAAGCAGGGCATTCTGGCAGCCAAGTGGCTTGACCTTTATTAGTGAGCCTGGTTACCCCCTCTCGGAACCACAGACTTAGAAATCGCCAGCTCATATACAGTGCATAAAATATATTTATATATATACCCTTATACACCATTTTAATAAAAAATATCACAAAATTCTTCTAAGTCCCTCGGGAAGAGTGAAAGACGCGCACGTTCATTTTCAGAGCTCCTAGACCTTCCTATAAGAAGTTAGCCAAAAAGTAGCTTCGAAAAACGCTTAGGTTAAGTTTCAGAGTTGCTTCTAATGTACCAAAGCTGGACTTAGACATAATTTCACTCTCACAACATTATGGCTGGTTGGAGAGAGTCCGAACCACAAGTACAGGGTCCATGGTTCTGGCCGTATACTGGGGGGACGGGGACGACTCCCATTAACCCCTGACTATACCGGGGATACGCTTATCACAATGCCTTTCTGGTCTGTGCTGAAGCAGGGCATTCTGGCAGGCAAGTGGCTTGACCTTTATTAGTGAGCCTGGTTACCCCCTCTCGGAACCACAGACTTAGAAATCGCCAGCTCATATACAGTGCATAAAATATATTTATATATATACCCTTATACACCATTTTAATAAAAAATATCACAAAATTCTTCTAAGTCCCTCGGGAAGAGTGAAAGACGCGCACGTTCATTTTCAGAGCTCCTAGACCTTCCTATAAGAAGTTAGCCAAAAAGTAGCTTCGAAAAACGCTTAGGTTAAGTTTCAGAGTTGCTTCTAATGTACCAAAGCTGGACTTAGACATAATTTCACTCTCACAACATTATGGCTGGTTGGAGAGAGTCCGAACCACAAGTACAGGGTCCATGGTTCTGGCCGTATACTGGGGGGACGGGGACGACTCCCATTAACCCCTGACTATACCGGGGATACGCTTATCACAATGCCTTTCTGGTCTGTGCTGAAGCAGGGCATTCTGGCAGCCAAGTGGCTTGACCTTTATTAGTGAACCTGGTTACCCCCTCTCGGAACCACAGACTTAGAAATCGCCAGCTCATATACAGTGCATAAAATATATTTATATATATACCCTTATACACCATTTAATAAAAAATATCACAAAATTCTTCTAAGTCCCTCGGGAAGAGTGAAAGACGCGCACGTTCATTTTCAGAGCTCTTGAGCTTCCTATAAGAAGTTAGCCAAAAAGTAGCTTCGAAAAACGCTTAGGTTAAGTTTCAGAGTTGCTTCTAATGTACCAAAGCTGGACTTAGACATAATTTCACTCTCACAACATTATGGCTGGTTGGAGACAGTCCGAACCACAAGTACCGGGTCCATGGTTCTGGCCGTATACTGGGGGGACGGGGACGACTCCCATTAACCCCTGACTATACCGGGGATACGCTTATCACAATGCCTTTCTGGTCTGTGCTGAAGCAGGGCATTCTGGCAGCCAAGTGGCTTGACCTTTATTAGTGAGCCTGGTTACCCCCTCTCGGAACCACAGACTTAGAAATCGCCAGCTCATATACAGTGCATAAAATATATTTATATATATACCCTTATACACCATTTTAATAAAAAAATATCACAAAATTCTTCTAAGTCCCTCGGGAAGAGTGAAAGACGCGCACGTTCATTTTCAGAGCTCCTAGACCTTCCTATAAGAAGTTAGCCAAAAAGTAGCTTCGAAAAACGCTTAGGTTAAGTTTCAGAGTTGCTTCTAATGTACCAAAGCTGGACTTAGACATAATTTCACTCTCACAACATTATGGCTGGTTGGAGAGAGTCCGAACCACAAGTACAGGGTCCATGGTTCTGGCCGTATACTGGGGGGACGGGGACGACTCCCATTAACCCCTGACTATACCGGGGATACGCTTATCACAATGCCTTTCTGGTCTGTGCTGAAGCAGGGCATTCTGGCAGGCAAGTGGCTTGACCTTTATTAGTGAGCCTGGTTACCCCCTCTCGGAACCACAGACTTAGAAATCGCCAGCTCATATACAGTGCATAAAATATATTTATATATATACCCTTATACACCATTTTAATAAAAAATATCACAAAATTCTTCTAAGTCCCTCGGGAAGAGTGAAAGACGCGCACGTTCATTTTCAGAGCTCCTAGACCTTCCTATAAGAAGTTAGCCAAAAAGTAGCTTCGAAAAACGCTTAGGTTAAGTTTCAGAGTTGCTTCTAATGTACCAAAGCTGGACTTAGACATAATTTCACTCTCACAACATTATGGCTGGTTGGAGAGAGTCCGATCCACAAGTACAGGGTCCATGGTTCTGGCCGTATACTGGGGGGACGGGGACGACTCCCATTAACCCCTGACTATACCGGGGATACGCTTATCACAATGCCTTTCTGGTCTGTGCTGAAGCAGGGCATTCTGGCAGCCAAGTGGCTTGACCTTTATTAGTGAACCTGGTTACCCCCTCTCGGAACCACAGACTTAGAAATCGCCAGCTCATATACAGTGCATAAAATATATTTATATATATACCCTTATACACCATTTAATAAAAAATATCACAAAATTCTTCTAAGTCCCTCGGGAAGAGTGAAAGACGCGCACGTTCATTTTCAGAGCTCTTGAGCTTCCTATAAGAAGTTAGCCAAAAAGTAGCTTCGAAAAACGCTTAGGTTAAGTTTCAGAGTTGCTTCTAATGTACCAAAGCTGGACTTAGACATAATTTCACTCTCACAACATTATGGCTGGTTGGAGACAGTCCGAACCACAAGTACCGGGTCCATGGTTCTGGCCGTATACTGGGGGGACGGGGACGACTCCCATTAACCCCTGACTATACCGGGGATACGCTTATCACAATGCCTTTCTGGTCTGTGCTGAAGCAGGGCATTCTGGCAGCCAAGTGGCTTGACCTTTATTAGTGAGCCTGGTTACCCCCTCTCGGAACCACAGACTTAGAAATCGCCAGCTCATATACAGTGCATAAAATATATTTATATATATACCCTTATACACCATTTTAATAAAAAAATATCACAAAATTCTTCTAAGTCCCTCGGGAAGAGTGAAAGACGCGCACGTTCATTTTCAGAGCTCCTAGACCTTCCTATAAGAAGTTAGCCAAAAAGTAGCTTCGAAAAACGCTTAGGTTAAGTTTCAGAGTTGCTTCTAATGTACCAAAGCTGGACTTAGACATAATTTCACTCTCACAACATTATGGCTGGTTGGAGACAGTCCGAACCACAAGTACCGGGTCCATGGTTCTGGCCGTATACTGGGGGGACGGGGACGACTCCCATTAACCCCTGACTATACCGGGGATACGCTTATCACAATGCCTTTCTGGTCTGTGCTGAAGCAGGGCATTCTGGCAGCCAAGTGGCTTGACCTTTATTAGTGAGCCTGGTTACCCCCTCTCGGAACCACAGACTTAGAAATCGCCAGCTCATATACAGTGCATAAAATATATTTATATATATACCCTTATACACCATTTTAATAAAAAATATCACAAAATTCTTCTAATTCCCTCGGGAAGAGTGAAAGACGCGCACGTTCATTTTCAGAGCTCCTAGACCTTCCTATAAGAAGTTAGCCAAAAAGTAGCTTCGAAAAACGCTTAGGTTAAGTTTCAGAGTTGCTTCTAATGTACCAAAGCTGGACTTAGACATAATTTCACTCTCACAACATTATGGCTGGTTGGAGAGGGTCCGAACCACAAGTACCGGGTCCATGGTTCTGGCCGTATACTGGGGGGACGGGGACGACTCCCATTAACCCCTGACTATACCGGGGATACGCTTATCACAATGCCTTTCTGGTCTGTGCTGAAGCAGGGCATTCTGGCAGCCAAGTGGCTTGACCTTTATTAGTGAGCCTGGTTACCCCCTCTCGGAACCACAGACTTAGAAATCGCCAGCTCATATACAGTGCATAAAATATATTTATATATATACCCTTATACACCATTTTAATAAAAAATATCACAAAATTCTTCTAAGTCCCTTGGGAAGAGTGAAAGACGCGCACGTTCATTTTCAGAGCTCCTAGACCTTCCTATAAGAAGTTAGCCAAAAAGTAGCTTCGAAAAACGCTTAGGTTAAGTTTCAGAGTTGCTTCTAATGTACCAAAGCTGGACTTAGATATAATTTCACTCTCACAACATTATGGCTGGTTGGAGACAGTCCGAACCACAAGTACCGGGTCCATGGTTCTGGCCGTATACTGGAGGGACGGGGACGACTCCCATTAACCCCTGACTATACCGGGGATACGCTTATCACAATGCCTTTCTGGTCTGTGCTGAAGCAGGGCATTCTGGCAGGCAAGTGGCTTGACCTTTATTAGTGAGCCTGGTTACCCCCTCTCGGAACCACAGACTTAGAAATCGCCAGCTCATATACAGTGCATAAAATATATTTATATATATACCCTTATACACCATTTTAATAAAAAATATCACAAAATTCTTCTTAGTCCCTCGGGAAGAGTGAAAGACGCGCACGTTCATTTTCAGAGCTCCTAGACCTTCCTATAAGAAGTTAGCCAAAAAGTAGCTTCGAAAAACGCTTAGGTTAAGTTTCAGAGTTGCTTCTAATGTACCAAAGCTGGACTTAGACATAATTTCACTCTCACAACATTATGGCTGGTTGGAGACAGTCCGAACCACAAGTACCGGGTCCATGGTTCTGGCCGTATACTGGGGGGACGGGGACGACTCCCATTAACCCCTGACTATACCGGGGATACGCTTATCACAATGCCTTTCTGGTCTGTGCTGAAGCAGGGCATTCTGGCAGGCAAGTGGCTTGACCTTTATTAGTGAGCCTGGTTACCCCCTCTCGGAACCACAGACTTAGAAATCGCCAGCTCATATACAGTGCATAAAATATATTTATATATATACCCTTATACACCATTTTAATAAAAAATATCACAAAATTCTTCTAAGTCCCTCGGGAAGAGTGAAAGACGCGCACGTTCATTTTCAGAGCTCCCAGACCTTCCTATAAGAAGTTAGCCAAAAAGTAGCTTCGAAAAACGCTTAGGTTAAGTTTCAGAGTTGCTTCTAATGTACCAAAGCTGGACTTAGACATAATTTCACTCTCACAACATTATGGCTGGTTGGAGACAGTCCGAACCACAAGTACCGGGTCCATGGTTCTGGCCGTATACTGGGGGGACGGGGACGACTCCCATTAACCCCTGACTATACCGGGGATACGCTTATCACAATGCCTTTCTGGTCTGTGCTGAAGGAGGGAATTCTGGCAGCCAAGTGGCTTGACCTTTACTAGTGAGCCTGGTTACCCCCTCTCGGAACCACAGACTTAGAAATCGCCAGCTCATATACAGTGCATAAAATATATTTATATATATATACCCTTATACACCATTTTTATAAAAAATATCACAAAATTCTTCTAAGTCCCTCGGGAAGAGTGAAAGACGCGCACGTTCATTTTTAGAGCTCCTAGACCTTCCTATAAGAAGTTAGCCAAAAAGTAGCTTCGAAAAACGCTTAGGTTAAGTTTCAGAGTTGCTTCTAATGTACCAAAGCTGGACTTAGACATAATTTCACTCTCACAACATTATGGCTGGTTGGAGACAGTCCGAACCACAAGTACCGGGTCCATGGTTCTGGCCGTATACTGGGGGGACGGGGACGACTCCCATTAACCCCTGACTATACCGGGGATACGCTTATCACAATGCCTTTCTGGTCTGTGCTGAAGCAGGGCATTCTGGCAGCCAAGTGGCTTGACCTTTATTAGTGAGCCTGGTTACCCCCTCTCGGAACCACAGACTTAGAAATCGCCAGCTCATATACAGTGCATAAAATATATTTATATATATACCCTTATACACCATTTTAATAAAAAATATCACAAAATTCTTCTAAGTCCCTCGGGAAGAGTGAAAGACGCGCACGTTCATTTTCAGAGCTCCTAGACCTTCCTATAAGAAGTTAGCCAAAAAGTAGCTTCGAAAAACGCTTAGGTTAAGTTTCAGAGTTGCTTCTAATGTACCAAAGCTGGACTTAGATATAATTTCACTCTCACAACATTATGGCTGGTTGGAGACAGTCCGAACCACAAGTACCGGGTCCATGGTTCTGGCCGTATACTGGGGGGACGGGGACGACTCCCATTAACCCCTGACTATACCGGGGATACGCTTATCACAATGCCTTTCTGGTCTGTGCTGAAGGAGGGAATTCTGGCAGCCAAGTGGCTTGACCTTTACTAGTGAGCCTGGTTACCCCCTCTCGGAACCACAGACTTAGAAATCGCCAGCTCATATACAGTGCATAAAATATATTTATATATATATACCCTTATACACCATTTTTATAAAAAATATCACAAAATTCTTCTAAGTCCCTCGGGAAGAGTGAGAGACGCGCACGTTCATTTTTAGAGCTCCTAGACCTTCCTATAAGAAGTTAGCCAAAAAGTAGCTTCGAAAAACGCTTAGGTTAAGTTTCAGAGTTGCTTCTAATGTACCAAAGCTGGACTTAGACATAATTTCACTCTCACAACATTATGGCTGGTTGGAGAGGGTCCGAACCACAAGTACCGGGTCCATGGTTCTGGCCGTATACTGGGGGGACGGGGACGACTCCCATTAACCCCTGACTATACCGGGGATACGCTTATCACAATGCCTTTCTGGTCTGTGCTGAAGCAGGGCATTCTGGCAGCCAAGTGGCTTGACCTTTATTAGTGAGCCTGGTTACCCCCTCTCGGAACCACAGACTTAGAAATCGCCAGCTCATATACAGTGCATAAAATATATTTATATATATACCCTTATACACCATTTTAATAAAAAATATCACAAAATTCTTCTAAGTCCCTTGGGAAGAGTGAAAGACGCGCACGTTCATTTTCAGAGCTCCTAGACCTTCCTATAAGAAGTTAGCCAAAAAGTAGCTTCGAAAAACGCTTAGGTTAAGTTTCAGAGTTGCTTCTAATGTACCAAAGCTGGACTTAGATATAATTTCACTCTCACAACATTATGGCTGGTTGGAGACAGTCCGAACCACAAGTACCGGGTCCATGGTTCTGGCCGTATACTGGGGGGACGGGGACGACTCCCATTAACCCCTGACTATACCGGGGATACGCTTATCACAATGCCTTTCTGGTCTGTGCTGAAGCAGGGCATTCTGGCAGGCAAGTGGCTTGACCTTTATTAGTGAGCCTGGTTACCCCCTCTCGGAACCACAGACTTAGAAATCGCCAGCTCATATACAGTGCATAAAATATATTTATATATATACCCTTATACACCATTTTAATAAAAAATATCACAAAATTCTTCTAAGTCCCTCGGGAAGAGTGAAAGACGCGCACGTTCATTTTCAGAGCTCCCAGACCTTCCTATAAGAAGTTAGCCAAAAAGTAGCTTCGAAAAACGCTTAGGTTAAGTTTCAGAGTTGCTTCTAATGTACCAAAGCTGGACTTAGACATAATTTCACTCTCACAACATTATGGCTGGTTGGAGACAGTCCGAACCACAAGTACCGGGTCCATGGTTCTGGCCGTATACTGGGGGGACGGGGACGACTCCCATTAACCCCTGACTATACCGGGGATACGCTTATCACAATGCCTTTCTGGTCTGTGCTGAAGGAGGGAATTCTGGCAGCCAAGTGGCTTGACCTTTACTAGTGAGCCTGGTTACCCCCTCTCGGAACCACAGACTTAGAAATCGCCAGCTCATATACAGTGCATAAAATATATTTATATATATATACCCTTATACACCATTTTTATAAAAAATATCACAAAATTCTTCTAAGTCCCTCGGGAAGAGTGAAAGACGCGCACGTTCATTTTTAGAGCTCCTAGACCTTCCTATAAGAAGTTAGCCAAAAAGTAGCTTCGAAAAACGCTTAGGTTAAGTTTCAGAGTTGCTTCTAATGTACCAAAGCTGGACTTAGACATAATTTCACTCTCACAACATTATGGCTGGTTGGAGACAGTCCGAACCACAAGTACCGGGTCCATGGTTCTGGCCGTATACTGGGGGGACGGGGACGACTCCCATTAACCCCTGACTATACCGGGGATACGCTTATCACAATGCCTTTCTGGTCTGTGCTGAAGCAGGGCATTCTGGCAGGCAAGTGGCTTGACCTTTATTAGTGAGCCTGGTTACCCCCTCTCGGAACCACAGACTTAGAAATCGCCAGCTCATATACAGTGCATAAAATATATTTATATATATACCCTTATACACCATTTTAATAAAAAATATCACAAAATTCTTCTAAGTCCCTCGGGAAGAGTGAAAGACGCGCACGTTCATTTTCAGAGCTCCCAGACCTTCCTATAAGAAGTTAGCCAAAAAGTAGCTTCGAAAAACGCTTAGGTAAAGTTTCAGAGTTGCTTCTAATGTACCAAAGCTGGACTTAGACATAATTTCACTCTCACAACATTATGGCTGGTTGGAGACAGTCCGAACCACAAGTACCGGGTCCATGGTTCTGGCCGTATACTGGGGGGACGGGGACGACTCCCATTAACCCCTGACTATACCGGGGATACGCTTATCACAATGCCTTTCTGGTCTGTGCTGAAGGAGGGAATTCTGGCAGCCAAGTGGCTTGACCTTTATTAGTGAGCCTGGTTACCCCCTCTCGGAACCACAGACTTAGAAATCGCCAGCTCATATACAGTGCATAAAATATATTTATATATATACCCTTATACACCATTTTAATAAAAAATATCACAAAATTCTTCTAAGTCCCTCGGGAAGAGTGAAAGACGCGCACGTTCATTTTCAGAGCTCCTAGACCTTCCTATAAGAAGTTAGCCAAAAAGTAGCTTCGAAAAACGCTTAGGTTAAGTTTCAGAGTTGCTTCTAATGTACCAAAGCTGGACTTAGACATAATTTCACTCTCACAACATTATGACTGGTTGGAGACAGTCCGAACCACAAGTACCGGGTCCATGGTTCTGGCCGTATACTGGGGGGACGGGGACGACTCCCATTAACCCCTGACTATACCGGGGATACGCTTATCACAATGCCTTTCTGGTCTGTGCTGAAGCAGGGCATTCTGGCAGCCAAGTGGCTTGACCTTTATTAGTGAGCCTGGTTACCCCCTCTCGGAACCACAGACTTAGAAATCGCCAGCTCATATACAGTGCATAAAATATATTTATATATATACCCTTATACACCATTTTAATAAAAAATATCACAAAATTCTTCTAAGTCCCTCGGGAAGAGTGAAAGACGCGCACGTTCATTTTCAGAGCTCCTAGACCTTCCTATAAGAAGTTAGCCAAAAAGTAGCTTCGAAAAACGCTTAGGTTAAGTTTCAGAGTTGCTTCTAATGTACCAAAGCTGGACTTAGACATAATTTCACTCTCACAACATTATGGCTGGTTGGAGACAGTCCGAACCACAAGTACCGGGTCCATGGTTCTGGCCGTATACTGGGGGGACGGGGACGACTCCCATTAACCCCTGACTATACCGGGGATACGCTTATCACAATGCCTTTCTGGTCTGTGCTGAAGCAGGGCATTCTGGCAGCCAAGTGGCTTGACCTTTATTAGTGAGCCTGGTTACCCCCTCTCGGAACCACAGACTTAGAAATCGCCAGCTCATATACAGTGCATAAAATATATTTATATATATACCCTTATACACCATTTTAATAAAAAATATCACAAAATTCTTCTAAGTCCCTCGGGAAGAGTGAAAGACGCGCACGTTCATTTTCAGAGCTCCTAGACCTTCCTATAAGAAGTTAGCCAAAAAGTAGCTTCGAAAAACGCTTAGGTTAAGTTTCAGAGTTGCTTCTAATGTACCAAAGCTGGACTTAGACATAATTTCACTCTCACAACATTATGACTGGTTGGAGACAGTCCGAACCACAAGTACCGGGTCCATGGTTCTGGCCGTATACTGGGGGGACGGGGACGACTCCCATTAACCCCTGACTATACCGGGGATACGCTTATCACAATGCCTTTCTGGTCTGTGCTGAAGCAGGGCATTCTGGCAGCCAAGTGGCTTGACCTTTATTAGTGAGCCTGGTTACCCCCTCTCGGAACCACAGACTTAGAAATCGCCAGCTCATATACAGTGCATAAAATATATTTATATATATACCCTTATACACCATTTTAATAAAAAATATCACAAAATTCTTCTAAGTCCCTCGGGAAGAGTGAAAGACGCGCACGTTCATTTTCAGAGCTCCTAGACCTTCCTATAAGAAGTTAGCCAAAAAGTAGCTTCGAAAAACGCTTAGGTTAAGTTTCAGAGTTGCTTCTAATGTACCAAAGCTGGACTTAGACATAATTTCACTCTCACAACATTATGGCTGGTTGGAGACAGTCCGAACCACAAGTACCGGGTCCATGGTTCTGGCCGTATACTGGGGGGACGGGGACGACTCCCATTAACCCCTGACTATACCGGGGATACGCTTATCACAATGCCTTTCTGGTCTGTGCTGAAGCAGGGCATTCTGGCAGCCAAGTGGCTTGACCTTTATTAGTGAGCCTGGTTACCCCCTCTCGGAACCACAGACTTAGAAATCGCCAGCTCATATACAGTGCATAAAATATATTTATATATATACCCTTATACACCATTTAATAAAAAATATCACAAAATTCTTCTAAGTCCCTCGGGAAGAGTGAAAGACGCGCACGTTCATTTTCAGAGCTCCTAGACCTTCCTATAAGAAGTTAGCCAAAAAGTAGCTTCGAAAAACGCTTAGGTTAAGTTTCAGAGTTGCTTCTAATGTACCAAAGCTGGACTTAGACATAATTTCACTCTCACAACATTATGGCTGGTTGGAGAGAGTCCGAACCACAAGTACCGGGTCCATGGTTCTGGCCGTATACTGGGGGGACGGGGACGACTCCCATTAACCCCTGACTATACCGGGGATACGCTTATCACAATGCCTTTCTGGTCTGTGCTGAAGCAGGGCATTCTGGCAGCCAAGTGGCTTGACCTTTATTAGTGAGCCTGGTTACCCCCTCTCGGAACTTAACCTAAGCGATTTTCAAAACTACTTTTTGGCTAACTTCTTATAGGAAGATCTAGGAGCTCTGAAAATGAACGTGCGCGTCTTTCACTCTTCCCGAGGGACTTAGAAGAATTTTGTGATATTTTTTATTAAAATGGTGTATAAGGGTATATATATAAATATATTTTATGCACTGTATATGAGCTGGCGATTTCTAAGTCTGTGGTTCCGAGAGGGGGTAACCAGGCTCACTAATAAAGGTCAAGCCACTTGGCTGCCAGAATGCCCTGCTTCAGCACAGACCAGAAAGGCATTGTGATAAGCGTATCCCCGGTATAGTCAGGGGTTAATGGGAGTCGTCCCCGTCCCCCCAGTATACGGCCAGAACCATGGACCCGGTACTTGTGGTTCGGACTGTCTCCAACCAGCCATAATGTTGTGAGAGTGAAATTATGTCTAAGTCCAGCTTTGGTACATTAGAAGCAACTCTGAAACTTAACCTAAGCGTTTTTCGAAGCTACTTTTTGGCTAACTTCTTATAGGAAGCTCTAGGAGCTCTGAAAATGAACGTGCGCGTCTTTCACTCTTCCCGAGGGACTTAGAAGAATTTTGTGATATTTTTTATTAAATGGTGTATAAGGGTATATATATAAATATATTTTATGCACTGTATATGAGCTGGCGATTTCTAAGTCTGTGGTTCCGAGAGGGGGTAACCAGGCTCACTAATAAAGGTCAAGCCACTTGGCTGCCAGAATGCCCTGCTTCAGCACAGACCAGAAAGGCATTGTGATAAGCGTATCCCCGGTATAGTCAGGGGTTAATGGGAGTCGTCCCCGTCCCCCCAGTATACGGCCAGAACCATGGACCCTGTACTTGTGGTTCGGACTCTCTCCAACCAGCCATAATGTTGTGAGAGTGAAATTATGTCTAAGTCCAGCTTTGGTACATTAGAAGCAACTCTGAAACTTAACCTAAGCGTTTTTCGAAGCTACTTTTTGGCTAACTTCTTATAGGAAGGTCTAGGAGCTCTGAAAATGAACGTGCGCGTCTTTCACTCTTCCCGAGGGACTTAGAAGAATTTTGTGATATTTTTTATTAAAATGGTGTATAAGGGTATATATATAAATATATTTTATGCACTGTATATGAGCTGGCGATTTCTAAGTCTGTGGTTCCGAGAGGGGGTAACCAGGCTCACTAATAAAGGTCAAGCCACTTGGCTGCCAGAATGCCCTGCTTCAGCACAGACCAGAAAGGCATTGTGATAAGCATATCCCCGGTATAGTCAGGGGTTAATGGGAGTCGTCCCCGTCCCCCCAGTATACGGCCAGAACCATGGACCCGGTACTTGTGGTTCGGACTATCTCCAACCAGCCATAATGGTGTGAGAGTGAAATTATGTCTAAGTCCAGCTTTGGTACATTAGAAGCAACTCTGAAACTTAACCTAAGCGATTTTCAAAACTACTTTTTGGCTAACTTCTTATAGGAAAATCTAGGAGCTCTAAAAATGAACGTGCGCGTCTTTCACTCTTCCCGAGGGACTTAGAAGAATTTTGTGATATTTTTTATTAAAATGGTGTTTACAGTAAGGGTATATATATAAATATATTTTATGCACTGTATATGAGCTGGCGATTTCTAAGTCTGTGGTTCCGAGGGGGGGTAACCAGGCTCACTAATAAAGGTCAAGCCACTTGGCTGCCAGAATGCCCTGCTTCAGCACAGACCAGAAAGGCATTGTGATAAGCGTATCCCCGGTATAGTCAGGGGTTAATGGGAGTCGTCCCCGTCCCCCCAGTATACGGCCAGAACCATGGACCCTGTACTTGTGGTTCGGACTCTCTCCAACCAGCCATAATGTTGTGAGAGTGAAATTATGTCTAAGTCCAGCTTTGGTACATTAGAAGCAACTCTGAAACTTAACCTAAGCGTTTTTCGAAGCTACTTTTTGGCTAACTTCTTATAGGAAGGTCTAGGAGCTCTGAAAATGAACGTGCGCGTCTTTCACTCTTCCCGAGGGACTTAGAAGAATTTTGTGATATTTTTTATTAAAATGGTGTATAAGGGTATATATATATAAATATATTTTATGCACTGTATATGAGCTGGCGATTTCTAAGTCTGTGGTTCCGAGAGGGGGTAACCAGGCTCACTAATAAAGGTCAAGCCACTTGGCTGCCAGAATGCCCTGCTTCAGCACAGACCAGAAAGGCATTGTGATAAGCGTATCCCCGGTATAGTCAGGGGTTAATGGGAGTCGTCCCCGTCCCCCCAGTATACGGCCAGAACCATGGACCCGGTACTTGTGGTTCGGACTGTCTCCAACCAGCCATAATGTTGTGAGAGTGAAATTATGTCTAAGTCCAGCTTTGGTACATTAGAAGCAACTCTGAAACTTAACCTAAGCGTTTTTCGAAGCTACTTTTTGGCTAACTTCTTATAGGAAGGTCTAGGAGCTCTGAAAATGAACGTGCGCGTCTTTCACTCTTCCCGAGGGACTTAGAAGAATTTTGTGATATTTTTTATTAAAATGGTGTATAAGGGTATATATATATAAATATATTTTATGCACTGTATATGAGCTGGCGATTTCTAAGTCTGTGGTTCCGAGAGGGGGTAACCAGGCTCACTAATAAAGGTCAAGCCACTTGGCTGCCAGAATGCCCTGCTTCAGCACAGACCAGAAAGGCATTGTGATAAGCGTATCCCCGGTATAGTCAGGGGTTAATGGGAGTCGTCCCCGTCCCCCCAGTATACGGCCAGAACCATGGACCCGGTACTTGTGGTTCGGACTATCTCCAACCAGCCATAATGGTGTGAGAGTGAAATTATGTCTAAGTCCAGCTTTGGTACATTAGAAGCAACTCTGAAACTTAACCTAAGCGATTTTCAAAACTACTTTTTGGCTAACTTCTTATAGGAAAATCTAGGAGCTCTGAAAATGAACGTGCGCGTCTTTCACTCTTCCCGAGGGACTTAGAAGAATTTTGTGATATTTTTTATTAAAATGGTGTATACAGTAAGGGTATATATATAAATATATTTTATGCACTGTATATGAGCTGGCGATTTCTAAGTCTGTGGTTCCGAGAGGGGGTAACCAGGCTCACTAATAAAGGTCAAGCCACTTGGCTGCCAGAATGCCCTGCTTCAGCACAGACCAGAAAGGCATTGTGATAAGCGTATCCCCGGTATAGTCAGGGGTTAATGGGAGTCGTCCCCGTCCCCCCAGTATACGGCCAGAACCATGGACCCGGTACTTGTGGTTCGGACTGTCTCCAACCAGCCATAATGTTGTGAGAGTGAAATTATGTCTAAGTCCAGCTTTGGTACATTAGAAGCAACTCTGAAACTTAACCTAAGCGTTTTTCGAAGCTACTTTTTGGCTAACTTCTTATAGGAAGGTCTAGGAGCTCTGAAAATGAACGTGCGCGTCTTTCACTCTTCCCGAGGGACTTAGAAGAATTTTGTGATATTTTTTATTAAAATGGTGTATAAGGGTATATATATATAAATATATTTTATGCACTGTATATGAGCTGGCGATTTCTAAGTCTGTGGTTCCGAGAGGGGGTAACCAGGCTCACTAATAAAGGTCAAGCCACTTGGCTGCCAGAATGCCCTGCTTCAGCACAGACCAGAAAGGCATTGTGATAAGCGTATCCCCGGTATAGTCAGGGGTTAATGGGAGTCGTCCCCGTCCCCCCAGTATACGGCCAGAACCATGGACCCGGTACTTGTGGTTCGGACTATCTCCAACCAGCCATAATGGTGTGAGAGTGAAATTATGTCTAAGTCCAGCTTTGGTACATTAGAAGCAACTCTGAAACTTAACCTAAGCGATTTTCAAAACTACTTTTTGGCTAACTTCTTATAGGAAAATCTAGGAGCTCTGAAAATGAACGTGCGCGTCTTTCACTCTTCCCGAGGGACTTAGAAGAATTTTGTGATATTTTTTATTAAAATGGTGTATACAGTAAGGGTATATATATAAATATATTTTATGCACTGTATATGAGCTGGCGATTTCTAAGTCTGTGGTTCCGAGAGGGGGTAACCAGGCTCACTAATAAAGGTCAAGCCACTTGGCTGCCAGAATGCCCTGCTTCAGCACAGACCAGAAAGGCATTGTGATAAGCGTATCCCCGGTATAGTCAGGGGTTAATGGGAGTCGTCCCCGTCCCCCCAGTATACGGCCAGAACCATGGACCCTGTACTCGTGGTTCGGACTCTCTCCAACCAGCCATAATGTTGTGAGAGTGAAATTATGTCTAAGTCCAGCTTTGGTACATTAGAAGCAACTCTGAAACTTAACCTAAGCGTTTTTCGAAGCTACTTTTTGGCTAACTTCTTATAGGAAGGTCTAGGAGCTCTGAAAATGAACGTGCGCGTCTTTCACTCTTCCCGAGGGACTTAGAAGAATTTTGTGATATTTTTTATTAAAATGGTGTATAAGGGTATATATATAAATATATTTTATGCACTGTATATGAGCTGGCGATTTCTAAGTCTGTGGTTCCGAGAGGGGGTAATCAGGCTCACTAATAAAGGTCAAGCCACTTGGCTGCCAGAATGCCCTGCTTCAGCACAGACCAGAAAGGCATTGTGATAAGCGTATCCCCGGTATAGTCAGGGGTTAATGGGAGTCGTCCCCGTCCCCCCAGTATACGGCCAGAACCATGGACCCGGTACTTGTGGTTCGGACTGTCTCCAACCAGCCATAATGTTGTGAGAGTGAAATTATGTCTAAGTCCAGCTTTGGTACATTAGAAGCAACTCTGAAACTTAACCTAAGCGTTTTTCGAAGCTACTTTTTGGCTAACTTCTTATAGGAAGGTCTAGGAGCTCTGAAAATGAACGTGCGCGTCTTTCACTCTTCCCGAGGGACTTAGAAGAATTTTGTGATATTTTTTATTAAATGGTGTATAAGGGTATATATATAAATATATTTTATGCACTGTATATGAGCTGGCGATTTCTAAGTCTGTGGTTCCGAGAGGGGGTAACCAGGCTCACTAATAAAGGTCAAGCCACTTGGCTGCCAGAATGCCCTGCTTCAGCACAGACCAGAAAGGCATTGTGATAAGCGTATCCCCGGTATAGTCAGGGGTTAATGGGAGTCGTCCCCGTCCCCCCAGTATACGGCCAGAACCATGGACCCGGTACTTGTGGTTCGGACTATCTCCAACCAGCCATAATGGTGTGAGAGTGAAATTATGTCTAAGTCCAGCTTTGGTACATTAGAAGCAACTCTGAAACTTAACCTAAGCGATTTTCAAAACTACTTTTTGGCTAACTTCTTATAGGAAGGTCTAGGAGCTCTGAAAATGAACGTGCGCGTCTTTCACTCTTCCCGAGGGACTTAGAAGAATTTTGTGATATTTTTTATTAAAATGGTGTATAAGGGTATATATATAAATATATTTTATGCACTGTATATGAGCTGGCGATTTCTAAGTCTGTGGTTCCGAGAGGGGGTAACCAGGCTCACTAATAAAGGTCAAGCCACTTGGCTGCCAGAATGCCCTGCTTCAGCACAGACCAGAAAGGCATTGTGATAAGCGTATCCCCGGTATAGTCAGGGGTTAATGGGAGTCGTCCCCGTCCCCCCAGTATACGGCCAGAACCATGGACCCGGTACTTGTGGTTCGGACTCTCTCCAACCAGCCATAATGTTGTGAGAGTGAAATTATGTCTAAGTCCAGCTTTGGTACATTAGAAGCAACTCTGAAACTTAACCTAAGCGTTTTTCGAAGCTACTTTTTGGCTAACTTCTTATAGGAAGGTCTAGGAGCTCTGAAAATGAACGTGCGCGTCTTTCACTCTTCTCGAGGGACTTAGATGAATTTTGTGATATTTTTTATTAAATGGTGTATAAGGGTATATATATAAATATATTTTATGCACTGTATATGAGCTGGCGATTTCTAAGTCTGTGGTTCCGAGAGGGGGTAACCAGGCTCACTAATAAAGGTCAAGCCACTTGGCTGCCAGAATGCCCTGCTTCAGCACAGACCAGAAAGGCATTGTGATAAGCGTATCCCCGGTATAGTCAGGGGTTAATGGGAGTCGTCCCCGTCCCCCCAGTATACGGCCAGAACCATGGACCCTGTACTTGTGGTTCGGACTCTCTCCAACCAGCCATAATGTTGTGAGAGTGAAATTATGTCTAAGTCCAGCTTTGGTACATTAGAAGCAACTCTGAAACTTAACCTAAGCGTTTTTCGAAGCTACTTTTTGGCTAACTTCTTATAGGAAGGTCTAGGAGCTCTGAAAATGAACGTGCGCGTCTTTCACTCTTCCCGAGGGACTTAGAAGAATTTTGTGATATTTTTTATTAAAATGGTGTATAAGGGTATATATATAAATATATTTTATGCACTGTATATGAGCTGGCGATTTCTAAGTCTGTGGTTCCGAGAGGGGGTAACCAGGCTCACTAATAAAGGTCAAGCCACTTGGCTGCCAGAATGCCCTGCTTCAGCACAGACCAGAAAGGCATTGTGATAAGCGTATCCCCGGTATAGTCAGGGGTTAATGGGAGTCGTCCCCGTCCCCCCAGTATACGGCCAGAACCATGGACCCGGTACTTGTGGTTCGGACTGTCTCCAACCAGCCATAATGTTGTGAGAGTGAAATTATGTCTAAGTCCAGCTTTGGTACATTAGAAGCAACTCTGAAACTTAACCTAAGCGTTTTTCGAAGCTACTTTTTGGCTAACTTCTTATAGGAAGGTCTAGGAGCTCTGAAAATGAACGTGCGCGTCTTTCACTCTTCCCGAGGGACTTAGAAGAATTTTGTGATATTTTTTATTAAATGGTGTATAAGGGTATATATATAAATATATTTTATGCACTGTATATGAGCTGGCGATTTCTAAGTCTGTGGTTCCGAGAGGGGGTAACCAGGCTCACTAATAAAGGTCAAGCCACTTGGCTGCCAGAATGCCCTGCTTCAGCACAGACAAGAAAGGCATTGTGATAAGCGTATCCCCGGTATAGTCAGGGGTTAATGGGAGTCGTCCCCGTCCCCCCAGTATACGGCCAGAACCATGGACCCGGTACTTGTGGTTCGGACTATCTCCAACCAGCCATAATGGTGTGAGAGTGAAATTATGTCTAAGTCCAGCTTTGGTACATTAGAAGCAACTCTGAAACTTAACCTAAGCGATTTTCAAAACTACTTTTTGGCTAACTTCTTATAGGAAGGTCTAGGAGCTCTGAAAATGAACGTGCGCGTCTTTCACTCTTCCCGAGGGACTTAGAAGAATTTTGTGATATTTTTTATTAAAATGGTGTATAAGGGTATATATATAAATATATTTTATGCACTGTATATGAGCTGGCGATTTCTAAGTCTGTGGTTCCGAGAGGGGGTAACCAGGCTCACTAATAAAGGTCAAGCCACTTGGCTGCCAGAATGCCCTGCTTCAGCACAGACCAGAAAGGCATTGTGATAAGCGTATCCCCGGTATAGTCAGGGGTTAATGGGAGTCGTCCCCGTCCCCCCAGTATACGGCCAGAACCATGGACCCGGTACTTGTGGTTCGGACTCTCTCCAACCAGCCATAATGTTGTGAGAGTGAAATTATGTCTAAGTCCAGCTTTGGTACATTAGAAGCAACTCTGAAACTTAACCTAAGCGTTTTTCGAAGCTACTTTTTGGCTAACTTCTTATAGGAAGGTCTAGGAGCTCTGAAAATGAACGTGCGCGTCTTTCACTCTTCTCGAGGGACTTAGATGAATTTTGTGATATTTTTTATTAAATGGTGTATAAGGGTATATATATAAATATATTTTATGCACTGTATATGAGCTGGCGATTTCTAAGTCTGTGGTTCCGAGAGGGGGTAACCAGGCTCACTAATAAAGGTCAAGCCACTTGGCTGCCAGAATGCCCTGCTTCAGCACAGACCAGAAAGGCATTGTGATAAGCGTATCCCCGGTATAGTCAGGGGTTAATGGGAGTCGTCCCCGTCCCCCCAGTATACGGCCAGAACCATGGACCCGGTACTTGTGGTTCGGACTCTCTCCAACCAGCCATAATGTTGTGAGAGTGAAATTATGTCTAAGTCCAGCTTTGGTACATTAGAAGCAACTCTGAAACTTAACCTAAGCGTTTTTCGAAGCTACTTTTTGGCTAACTTCTTATAGGAAGGTCTAGGAGCTCTGAAAATGAACGTGCGCGTCTTTCACTCTTCTCGAGGGACTTAGATGAATTTTGTGATATTTTTTATTAAATGGTGTATAAGGGTATATATATAAATATATTTTATGCACTGTATATGAGCTGGCGATTTCTAAGTCTGTGGTTCCGAGAGGGGGTAACCAGGCTCACTAATAAAGGTCAAGCCACTTGGCTGCCAGAATGCCCTGCTTCAGCACAGACCAGAAAGGCATTGTGATAAGCGTATCCCCGGTATAGTCAGGGGTTAATGGGAGTCGTCCCCGTCCCCCCAGTATACGGCCAGAACCATGGACCCTGTACTTGTGGTTCGGACTCTCTCCAACCAGCCATAATGTTGTGAGAGTGAAATTATGTCTAAGTCCAGCTTTGGTACATTAGAAGCAACTCTGAAACTTAACCTAAGCGTTTTTCGAAGCTACTTTTTGGCTAACTTCTTATAGGAAGGTCTAGGAGCTCTGAAAATGAACGTGCGCGTCTTTCACTCTTCCCGAGGGACTTAGAAGAATTTTGTGATATTTTTTATTAAAATGGTGTATAAGGGTATATATAAAAAATATATTTTATGCACTGTATATGAGCTGGCGATTTCTAAGTCTGTGGTTCCGAGAGGGGGTAACCAGGCTCACTAATAAAGGTCAAGCCACTTGGCTGCCAGAATGCCCTGCTTCAGCACAGACCAGAAAGGCATTGTGATAAGCGTATCCCCGGTATAGTCAGGGGTTAATGGGAGTCGTCCCCGTCCCCCCAGTATACGGCCAGAACCATGGACCCGGTACTTGTGGTTCGGACTGTCTCCAACCAGCCATAATGTTGTGAGAGTGAAATTATGTCTAAGTCCAGCTTTGGTACATTAGAAGCAACTCTGAAACTTAACCTAAGCGTTTTTCGAAGCTACTTTTTGGCTAACTTCTTATAGGAAGGTCTAGGAGCTCTGAAAATGAACGTGCGCGTCTTTCACTCTTCCCGAGGGACTTAGAAGAATTTTGTGATATTTTTTATTAAAATGGTGTATAAGGGTATATATAAAAAATATATTTTATGCACTGTATATGAGCTGGCGATTTCTAAGTCTGTGGTTCCGAGAGGGGGTAACCAGGCTCACTAATAAAGGTCAAGCCACTTGGCTGCCAGAATGCCCTGCTTCAGCACAGACCAGAAAGGCATTGTGATAAGCGTATCCCCGGTATAGTCAGGGGTTAATGGGAGTCGTCCCCGTCCCCCCAGTATACGGCCAGAACCATGGACCCGGTACTTGTGGTTCGGACTGTCTCCAACCAGCCATAATGTTGTGAGAGTGAAATTATGTTTTAGTCCAGCTTTGGTACATTAGAAGCAACTCTGAAACTTAACCTAAGCGTTTTTCGAAGCTACTTTTTGGCTAACTTCTTATAGGAAGGTCTAGGAGCTCTGAAAATGAACGTGCGCGTCTTTCACTCTTCTCGAGGGACTTAGAAGAATTTTGTGATATTTTTTATTAAATGGTGTATAAGGGTATATATATAAATATATTTTATGCACTGTATATGAGCTGGCGATTTCTAAGTCTGTGGTTCCGAGAGGGGGTAACCAGGCTCACTAATAAAGGTCAAGCCACTTGGCTGCCAGAATGCCCTGCTTCAGCACAGACCAGAAAGGCATTGTGATAAGCGTATCCCCGGTATAGTCAGGGGTTAATGGGAGTCGTCCCCGTCCCCCCAGTATACGGCCAGAACCATGGACCCTGTACTTGTGGTTCGGACTCTCTCCAACCAGCCATAATGTTGTGAGAGTGAAATTATGTCTAAGTCCAGCTTTGGTACATTAGAAGCAACTCTGAAACTTAACCTAAGCGTTTTTCGAAGCTACTTTTTGGCTAACTTCTTATAGGAAGGTCTAGGAGCTCTGAAAATGAACGTGCGCGTCTTTCACTCTTCCCGAGGGACTTAGAAGAATTTTGTGATATTTTTTATTAAAATGGTGTATAAGGGTATATATATAAATATATTTTATGCACTGTATATGAGCTGGCGATTTCTAAGTCTGTGGTTCCGAGAGGGGGTAACCAGGCTCACTAATAAAGGTCAAGCCACTTGGCTGCCAGAATGCCCTGCTTCAGCACAGACCAGAAAGGCATTGTGATAAGCGTATCCCCGGTATAGTCAGGGGTTAATGGGAGTCGTCCCCGTCCCCCCAGTATACGGCCAGAACCATGGACCCGGTACTTGTGGTTCGGACTGTCTCCAACCAGCCATAATGTTGTGAGAGTGAAATTATGTCTAAGTCCAGCTTTGGTACATTAGAAGCAACTCTGAAACTTAACCTAAGCGTTTTTCGAAGCTACTTTTTGGCTAACTTCTTATAGGAAGGTCTAGGAGCTCTGAAAATGAACGTGCGCGTCTTTCACTCTTCCCGAGGGACTTAGAAGAATTTTGTGATATTTTTTATTAAATGGTGTATAAGGGTATATATATAAATATATTTTATGCACTGTATATGAGCTGGCGATTTCTAAGTCTGTGGTTCCGAGAGGGGGTAACCAGGCTCACTAATAAAGGTCAAGCCACTTGGCTGCCAGAATGCCCTGCTTCAGCACAGACCAGAAAGGCATTGTGATAAGCGTATCCCCGGTATAGTCAGGGGTTAATGGGAGTCGTCCCCGTCCCCCCAGTATACGGCCAGAACCATGGACCCGGTACTTGTGGTTCGGACTCTCTCCAACCAGCCATAATGTTGTGAGAGTGAAATTATGTCTAAGTCCAGCTTTGGTACATTAGAAGCAACTCTGAAACTTAACCTAAGCGTTTTTCGAAGCTACTTTTTGGCTAACTTCTTATAGGAAGGTCTAGGAGCTCTGAAAATGAACGTGCGCGTCTTTCACTCTTCCCGAGGGACTTAGAAGAATTTTGTGATATTTTTTATTAAAATGGTGTATAAGGGTATATATATAAATATATTTTATGCACTGTATATGAGCTGGCGATTTCTAAGTCTGTGGTTCCGAGAGGGGGTAACCAGGCTCACTAATAAAGGTCAAGCCACTTGGCTGCCAGAATGCCCTGCTTCAGCACAGACCAGAAAGGCATTGTGATAAGCGTATCCCCGGTATAGTCAGGGGTTAATGGGAGTCGTCCCCGTCCCCCCAGTATACGGCCAGAACCATGGACCCGGTACTTGTGGTTCGGACTGTCTCCAACCAGCCATAATGTTGTGAGAGTGAAATTATGTCTAAGTCCAGCTTTGGTACATTAGAAGCAACTCTGAAACTTAACCTAAGCGTTTTTCGAAGCTACTTTTTGGCTAACTTCTTATAGGAAGGTCTAGGAGCTCTGAAAATGAACGTGCGCGTCTTTCACTCTTCTCGAGGGACTTAGAAGAATTTTGTGATATTTTTTATTAAATGGTGTATAAGGGTATATATATAAATATATTTTATGCACTGTATATGAGCTGGCGATTTCTAAGTCTGTGGTTCCGAGAGGGGGTAACCAGGCTCACTAATAAAGGTCAAGCCACTTGGCTGCCAGAATGCCCTGCTTCAGCACAGACCAGAAAGGCATTGTGATAAGCGTATCCCCGGTATAGTCAGGGGTTAATGGGAGTCGTCCCCGTCCCCCCAGTATACGGCCAGAACCATGGACCCTGTACTTGTGGTTCGGACTCTCTCCAACCAGCCATAATGTTGTGAGAGTGAAATTATGTCTAAGTCCAGCTTTGGTACATTAGAAGCAACTCTGAAACTTAACCTAAGCGTTTTTCGAAGCTACTTTTTGGCTAACTTCTTATAGGAAGGTCTAGGAGCTCTGAAAATGAACGTGCGCGTCTTTCACTCTTCCCGAGGGACTTAGAAGAATTTTGTGATATTTTTTTATTAAAATGGTGTATAAGGGTATATATATAAATATATTTTATGCACTGTATATGAGCTGGCGATTTCTAAGTCTGTGGTTCCGAGAGGGGGTAACCAGGCTCACTAATAAAGGTCAAGCCACTCTGCTGCTAGAATGCCCTGCTTCAGCACAGACCAGAAAGGCATTGTGATAAGCGTATCCCCGGTATAGTCAGGGGTTAATGGGAGTCGTCCCCGTCCCCCCAGTATACGGCCAGAACCATGGACCCGGTACTTGTGGTTCGGACTGTCTCCAACCAGCCATAATGTTGTGAGAGTGAAATTATGTCTAAGTCCAGCTTTGGTACATTAGAAGCAACTCTGAAACTTAACCTAAGCGTTTTTCGAAGCTACTTTTTGGCTAACTTCTTATAGGAAGGTCTAGGAGCTCTGAAAATGAATGTGCGCGTCTTTCACTCTTCCCGAGGGACTTAGAAGAATTTTGTGATATTTTTTATTAAAATGGTGTATAAGGGTATATATATAAATATATTTTATGCACTGTATATGAGCTGGCGATTTCTAAGTCTGTGGTTCCGAGAGGGGGTAACCAGGCTCACTAATAAAGGTCAAGCCACTTGGCTGCCAGAATGCACTGCTTCAGCACAGACCAGAAAGGCATTGTGATAAGCGTATCCCCGGTATAGTCAGGGGTTAATGGGAGTCGTCCCCGTCCCCCCAGTATACGGCCAGAACCATGGACCCGGTACTTGTGGTTCGGACTATCTCCAACCAGCCATAATGGTGTGAGAGTGAAATTATGTCTAAGTCCAGCTTTGGTACATTAGAAGCAACTCTGAAACTTAACCTAAGCGTTTTTCGAAGCTACTTTTTGGCTAACTTCTTATAGGAAGGTCTAGGAGCTCTGAAAATGAACGTGCGCGTCTTTCACTCTTCCCGAGGGACTTAGAAGAATTTTGTGATATTTTTTATTAAAATGGTGTATAAGGGTATACAGTATATATAAATATATTTTATGCACTGTATATGAGCTGGCGATTTCTAAGTCTGTGGTTCCGAGAGGGGGTAACCAGGCTCACTAATAAAGGTCAAGCCACTTGGCTGCCAGAATGCCCTGCTTCAGCACAGACCAGAAAGGCATTGTGATAAGCGTATCCCCGGTATAGTCAGGGGTTAATGGGAGTCGTCCCCGTCCCCCCAGTATACGGCCAGAACCATGGACCCGGTACTTGTGGTTCGGACTGTCTCCAACCAGCCATAATGTTGTGAGAGTGAAATTATGTCTAAGTCCAGCTTTGGTACATTAGAAGCAACTCTGAAACTTAACCTAAGCGTTTTTCGAAGCTACTTTTTGGCTAACTTCTTATAGGAAGGTCTAGGAGCTCTGAAAATGAACGTGCGCGTCTTTCACTGTTCCCGAGGGACTTAGAAGAATTTTGTGATATTTTTTATTAAATGGTGTATAAGGGTATATATATAAATATATTTTATGCACTGTATATGAGCTGGCGATTTCTAAGTCTGTGGTTCCGAGAGGGGGTAACCAGGCTCACTAATAAAGGTCAAGCCACTTGGCTGCCAGAATGCCCTGCTTCAGCACAGACCAGAAAGGCATTGTGATAAGCGTATCCCCGGTATAGTCAGGTGTTAATGGGAGTCGTCCCCGTCCCCCCAGTATACGGCCAGAACCATGGACCCGGTACTTGTGGTTCGGACTGTCTCCAACCAGCCATAATGTTGTGAGAGTGAAATTATGTCTAAGTCCAGCTTTGGTACATTAGAAGCAACTCTGAAACTTAACCTAAGCGTTTTTCGAAGCTACTTTTTGGCTAACTTCTTATAGGAAGGTCTAGGAGCTCTGAAAATGAACGTGCGCGTCTTTCACTCTTCCCGAGGGACTTAGAAGAATTTTGTGATATTTTTTATTAAATGGTGTATAAGGGTATATATATAAATATATTTTATGCACTGTATATGAGCTGGCGATTTCTAAGTCTGTGGTTCCGAGAGGGGGTAACCAGGCTCACTAATAAAGGTCAAGCCACTTGGCTGCCAGAATGCCCTGCTTCAGCACAGACCAGAAAGGCATTGTGATAAGCGTATCCCCGGTATAGTCAGGGGTTAATGGGAGTCGTCCCCGTCCCCCCAGTATACGGCCAGAACCATGGACCCGGTACTTGTGGTTCGGACTCTCTCCAACCAGCCATAATGTTGTGAGAGTGAAATTATGTCTAAGTCCAGCTTTGGTACATTAGAAGCAACTCTGAAACTTAACCTAAGCGTTTTTCGAAGCTACTTTTTGGCTAACTTCTTATAGGAAGGTCTAGGAGCTCTGAAAATGAACGTGCGCGTCTTTCACTCTTCCCGAGGGACTTAGAAGAATTTTGTGATATTTTTTATTAAATGGTGTATAAGGGTATATATATAAATATATTTTATGCACTGTATATGAGCTGGCGATTTCTAAGTCTGTGGTTCCGAGAGGGGGTAACCAGGCTCACTAATAAAGGTCAAGCCACTTGGCTGCCAGAATGCCCTGCTTCAGCACAGACTAGAAAGGCATTGTGATAAGCGTATCCCCGGTATAGTCAGGGGTTAATGGGAGTCGTCCCCGTCCCCCCAGTATACGGCCAGAACCATGGACCCGGTACTTGTGGTTCGGACTCTCTCCAACCAGCCATAATGTTGTGAGAGTGAAATTATGTCTAAGTCCAGCTTTGGTACATTAGAAGCAACTCTGAAACTTAACCTAAGCGTTTTTCGAAGCTACTTTTTGGCTAACTTCTTATAGGAAGGTCTAGGAGCTCTGAAAATGAACGTGCGCGTCTTTCACTCTTCCCGAGGGACTTAGAAGAATTTTGTGATATTTTTTATTAAATGGTGTATAAGGGTATATATATAAATATATTTTATGCACTGTATATGAGCTGGCGATTTCTAAGTCTGTGGTTCCGAGAGGGGGTAACCAGGCTCACTAATAAAGGTCAAGCCACTTGGCTGCCAGAATGCCGTGCTTCAGCACAGACCAGAAAGGCATTGTGATAAGCGTATCCCCGGTATAGTCAGGGGTTAATGGGAGTCGTCCCCGCCCCCCCAGTATACGGCCAGAACCATGGACCCGGTACTTGTGGTTCGGACTGTCTCCAACCAGCCATAATGTTGTGAGAGTGAAATTATGTCTAAGTCCAGCTTTGGTACATTAGAAGCAACTCTGAAACTTAACCTAAGCGTTTTTCGAAGCTACTTTTTGGCTAACTTCTTATAGGAAGGTCTAGGAGCTCTGAAAATGAACGTGCGCGTCTTTCACTCTTCCCGAGGGACTTAGAAGAATTTTGTGATATTTTTTATTAAAATGGTGTATAAGGGTATATATATAAATATATTTTATGCACTATATATGAGCTGGCGATTTCTAAGTCTGTGGTTCCGAGAGGGGGTAACCAGGCTCACTAATAAAGGTCAAGCCACTTGGCTGCCAGAATGCCCTGCTTCAGCACAGACCAGAAAGGCATTGTGATAAGCGTATCCCCGGTATAGTCAGGGGTTAATGGGAGTCGTCCCCGTCCCCCCAGTATACGGCCAGAACCATGGACCCGGTACTTGTGGTTCGGACTGTCTCCAACCAGCCATAATGTTGTGAGAGTGAAATTATGTCTAAGTCCAGCTTTGTACATTAGAAGCAACTCTGAAACTTAACCTAAGCGTTTTTCGAAGCTACTTTTTGGCTAACTTCTTATAGGAAGGTCTAGGAGCTCTGAAAATGAACGTGCGCGTCTTTCACTCTTCCCGAGGGACTTAGAAGAATTTTGTGATATTTTTTATTAAATGGTGTATAAGGGTATATATATAAATATATTTTATGCACTGTATATGAGCTGGCGATTTCTAAGTCTGTGGTTCCGAGAGGGGGTAACCAGGCTCACTAATAAAGGTCAAGCCACTTGGCTGCCAGAATGCCCTGCTTCAGCACAGACCAGAAAGGCATTGTGATAAGCGTATCCCCGGTATAGTCAGGGGTTAATGGGAGTCGTCCCCGTCCCCCCAGTATACGGCCAGAACCATGGACCCGGTACTTGTGGTTCGGACTCTCTCCAACCAGCCATAATGTTGTGAGAGTGAAATTATGTCTAAGTCCAGCTTTGGTACATTAGAAGCAACTCTGAAACTTAACCTAAGCGTTTTTCGAAGCTACTTTTTGGCTAACTTCTTATAGGAAGGTCTAGGAGCTCTGAAAATGAACGTGCGCGTCTTTCACTCTTCCCGAGGGACTTAGAAGAATTTTGTGATATTTTTTATTAAAATGGTGTATAAGGGTATATATATAAATATATTTTATGCACTGTATATGAGCTGGCGATTTCTAAGTCTGTGGTTCCGAGAGGGGGTAACCAGGCTCACTAATAAAGGTCAAGCCACTTGGCTGCCAGAATGCCCTGCTTCAGCACAGACCAGAAAGGCATTGTGATAAGCGTATCCCCGGTATAGTCAGGGGTTAATGGGAGTCGTCCCCGTCCCCCCAGTATACGGCCAGAACCATGGACCCGGTACTTGTGGTTCGGACTGTCTCCAACCAGCCATAATGTTGTGAGAGTGAAATTATGTCTAAGTCCAGCTTTGGTACATTAGAAGCAACTCTGAAACTTAACCTAAGCGTTTTTCGAAGCTACTTTTTGGCTAACTTCTTATAGGAAGGTCTAGGAGCTCTGAAAATGAACGTGCGCGTCTTTCACTCTTCTCGAGGGACTTAGAAGAATTTTGTGATATTTTTTATTAAATGGTGTATAAGGGTATATATATAAATATATTTTATGCACTGTATATGAGCTGGCGATTTCTAAGTCTGTGGTTCCGAGAGGGGGTAACCAGGCTCACTAATAAAGGTCAAGCCACTTGGCTGCCAGAATGCCCTGCTTCAGCACAGACCAGAAAGGCATTGTGATAAGCGTATCCCCGGTATAGTCAGGGGTTAATGGGAGTCGTCCCCGTCCCCCCAGTATACGGCCAGAACCATGGACCCTGTACTTGTGGTTCGGACTCTCTCCAACCAGCCATAATGTTGTGAGAGTGAAATTATGTCTAAGTCCAGCTTTGGTACATTAGAAGCAACTCTGAAACTTAACCTAAGCGTTTTTCGAAGCTACTTTTTGGCTAACTTCTTATAGGAAGGTCTAGGAGCTCTGAAAATGAACGTGCGCGTCTTTCACTCTTCCCGAGGGACTTAGAAGAATTTTGTGATATTTTTTATTAAAATGGTGTATAAGGGTATATATATAAATATATTTTATGCACTGTATATGAGCTGGCGATTTCTAAGTCTGTGGTTCCGAGAGGGGGTAACCAGGCTCACTAATAAAGGTCAAGCCACTTGGCTGCCAGAATGCCCTGCTTCAGCACAGACCAGAAAGGCATTGTGATAAGCGTATCCCCGGTATAGTCAGGGGTTAATGGGAGTCGTCCCCGTCCCCCCAGTATACGGCCAGAACCATGGACCCGGTACTTGTGGTTCGGACTGTCTCCAACCAGCCATAATGTTGTGAGAGTGAAATTATGTCTAAGTCCAGCTTTGGTACATTAGAAGCAACTCTGAAACTTAACCTAAGCGTTTTTCGAAGCTACTTTTTGGCTAACTTCTTATAGGAAGGTCTAGGAGCTCTGAAAATGAACGTGCGCGTCTTTCACTCTTCCCGAGGGACTTAGAAGAATTTTGTGATATTTTTTATTAAATGGTGTATAAGGGTATATATATAAATATATTTTATGCACTGTATATGAGCTTGCGATTTCTAAGTCTGTGGTTCCGTGAGGGGGTAACCAGGCTCACTAATAAAGGTCAAGCCACTTGGCTGCTAGAATGCCCTGCTTCAGCACAGACCAGAAAGGCATTGTGATAAGCGAATCCCCGGTATAGTCAGGGGTTAATGGGAGTCGTCCCCGTCCCCCCAGTATACGGCCAGAACCATGGACCCGGTACTTGTGGTTCGGACTCTCTCCAACCAGCCATAATGTTGTGAGAGTGAAATTATGTCTAAGTCCAGCTTTGGTACATTAGAAGCAACTCTGAAACTTAACCTAAGCGTTTTTCGAAGCTACTTTTTGGCTAACTTCTTATAGGAAGGTCTAGGAGCTCTGAAAATGAACGTGCGCGTCTTTCACTCTTCCCGAGGGACTTAGAAGAATTTTGTGATATTTTTTATTAAAATGGTGTATAAGGGTATATATATAAATATATTTTATGCACTGTATATGAGCTGGCGATTTCTAAGTCTGTGGTTCCGTGAGGGGGTAACCAGGCTCACTAATAAAGGTCAAGCCACTTGGCTGCTAGAATGCCCTGCTTCAGCACAGACCAGAAAGGCATTGTGATAAGCGTATCCCCGGTATAGTCAGGGGTTAATGGGAGTCGTCCCCGTCCCCCCAGTATACGGCCAGAACCATGGACCCGGTACTTGTGGTTCGGACTGTCTCCAACCAGCCATAATGTTGTGAGAGTGAAATTATGTCTAAGTCCAGCTTTGGTACATTAGAAGCAACTCTGAAACTTAACCTAAGCGTTTTTCGAAGCTACTTTTTGGCTAACTTCTTATAGGAAGGTCTAGGAGCTCTGAAAATGAATGTGCGCGTCTTTCACTCTTCCCGAGGGACTTAGAAGAATTTTGTGATATTTTTTATTAAAATGGTGTATAAGGGTATATATATAAATATATTTTATGCACTGTATATGAGCTGGCGATTTCTAAGTCTGTGGTTCCGAGAGGGGGTAACCAGGCTCACTAATAAAGGTCAAGCCACTTGGCTGCCAGAATGCCCTGCTTCAGCACAGACCAGAAAGGCATTGTGATAAGCGTATCCCCGGTATAGTCAGGGGTTAATGGGAGTCGTCCCCGTCCCCCCAGTATACGGCCAGAACCATGGACCCGGTACTTGTGGTTCGGACTATCTCCAACCAGCCATAATGGTGTGAGAGTGAAATTATGTCTAAGTCCAGCTTTGGTACATTAGAAGCAACTCTGAAACTTAACCTAAGCGATTTTCAAAACTACTTTTTGGCTAACTTCTTATAGGAAGGTCTAGGAGCTCTGAAAATGAACGTGCGCGTCTTTCACTCTTCCCGAGGGACTTAGAAGAATTTTGTGATATTTTTTATTAAAATGGTGTATAAGGGTATATATATAAATATATTTTATGCACTGTATATGAGCTGGCGATTTCTAAGTCTGTGGTTCCGAGAGGGGGTAACCAGGCTCACTAATAAAGGTCAAGCCACTTGGCTGCCAGAATGCCCTGCTTCAGCACAGACCAGAAAGGCATTGTGATAAGCGTATCCCCGGTATAGTCAGGTGTTAATGGGAGTCGTCCCCGTCCCCCCAGTATACGGCCAGAACCATGGACCCGGTACTTGTGGTTCGGACTGTCTCCAACCAGCCATAATGTTGTGAGAGTGAAATTATGTCTAAGTCCAGCTTTGGTACATTAGAAGCAACTCTGAAACTTAACCTAAGCGTTTTTCGAAGCTACTTTTTGGCTAACTTCTTATAGGAAGGTCTAGGAGCTCTGAAAATGAACGTGCGCGTCTTTCACTCTTCCCGAGGGACTTAGAAGAATTTTGTGATATTTTTTATTAAATGGTGTATAAGGGCATATATATAAATATATTTTATGCACTGTATATGAGCTGGCGATTTCTAAGTCTGTGGTTCCGAGAGGGGGTAACCAGGCTCACTAATAAAGGTCAAGCCACTTGGCTGCCAGAATGCCCTGCTTCAGCACAGACCAGAAAGGCATTGTGATAAGCGTATCCCCGGTATAGTCAGGGGTTAATGGGAGTCGTCCCCGTCCCCCCAGTATACGGCCAGAACCATGGACCCTGTACTTGTGGTTCGGACTCTCTCCAACCAGCCATAATGTTGTGAGAGTGAAATTATGTCTAAGTCCAGCTTTGGTACATTAGAAGCAACTCTGAAACTTAACCTAAGCGTTTTTCGAAGCTACTTTTTGGCTAACTTCTTATAGGAAGGTCTAGGAGCTCTGAAAATGAACGTGCGCGTCTTTCACTCTTCCCGAGGGACTTAGAAGAATTTTGTGATATTTTTTTATTAAAATGGTGTATAAGGGTATATATATAAATATATTTTATGCACTGTATATGAGCTGGCGATTTCTAAGTCTGTGGTTCCTAGAGGGGGTAACCAGGCTCACTAATAAAGGTCAAGCCACTTGGCTGCCAGAATGCCCTGCTTCAGCACAGACCAGAAAGGCATTGTGATAAGCGTATCCCCGGTATAGTCAGGGGTTAATGGGAGTCGTCCCCGTCCCCCCAGTATACGGCCAGAACCATGGACCCGGTACTTGTGGTTCGGACTGTCTCCAACCAGCCATAATGTTGTGAGAGTGAAATTATGTCTAAGTCCAGCTTTGGTACATTAGAAGCAACTCTGAAACTTAACCTAAGCGTTTTTCGAAGCTACTTTTTGGCTAACTTCTTATAGGAAGGTCTAGGAGCTCTGAAAATGAACGTGCGCGTCTTTCACTCTTCCCGAGGGACTTAGAAGAATTTTGTGATATTTTTTATTAAATGGTGTATAAGGGTATATATATAAATATATTTTATGCACTGTATATGAGCTGGCGATTTCTAAGTCTGTGGTTCCGAGAGGGGGTAACCAGGCTCACTAATAAAGGTCAAGCCACTTGGCTGCCAGAATGCCCTGCTTCAGCACAGACCAGAAAGGCATTGTGATAAGCGTATCCCCGGTATAGTCAGGGGTTAATGGGAGTCGTCCCCGTCCCCCCAGTATACGGCCAGAACCATGGACCCTGTACTTGTGGTTCGGACTATCTCCAACCAGCCATAATGGTGTGAGAGTGAAATTATGTCTAAGTCCAGCTTTGGTACATTAGAAGCAACTCTGAAACTTAACCTAAGCGATTTTCAAAACTACTTTTTGGCTAACTTCTTATAGGAAGGTCTAGGAGCTCTGAAAATGAACGTGCGCGTCTTTCACTCTTCCCGAGGGACTTAGAAGAATTTTGTGATATTTTTTATTAAAATGGTGTATAAGGGTATATATATAAATATATTTTATGCACTGTATATGAGCTGGCGATTTCTAAGTCTGTGGTTCCGAGAGGGGGTAACCAGGCTCACTAATAAAGGTCAAGCCACTTGGCTGCCAGAATGCCCTGCTTCAGCACAGACCAGAAAGGCATTGTGATAAGCGTATCCCCGGTATAGTCAGGAGTTAATGGGAGTCGTCCCCGTCCCCCCAGTATACGGCCAGAACCATGGACCCGGTACTTGTGGTTCGGACTGTCTCCAACCAGCCATAATGTTGTGAGAGTGAAATTATGTCTAAGTCCAGCTTTGGTACATTAGAAGCAACTCTGAAACTTAACCTAAGCGTTTTTCGAAGCTACTTTTTGGCTAACTTCTTATAGGAAGGTCTAGGAGCTCTGAAAATGAACGTGCGCGTCTTTCACTCTTCCCGAGGGACTTAGAAGAATTTTGTGATATTTTTTATTAAATGGTGTATAAGGGTATATATATAAATATATTTTATGCACTGTATATGAGCTGGCGATTTCTAAGTCTGTGGTTCCGAGAGGGGGTAACCAGGCTCACTAATAAAGGTCAAGCCACTTGGCTGCCAGAATGCCCTGCTTCAGCACAGACCAGAAAGGCATTGTGATAAGCGTATCCCCGGTATAGTCAGGGGTTAATGGGAGTCGTCCCCGTCCCCCCAGTATACGGCCAGAACCATGGACCCTGTACTTGTGGTTCGGACTCTCTCCAACCAGCCATAATGTTGTGAGAGTGAAATTATGTCTAAGTCCAGCTTTGGTACATTAGAAGCAACTCTGAAACTTAACCTAAGCGTTTTTCGAAGCTACTTTTTGGCTAACTTCTTATAGGAAGGTCTAGGAGCTCTGAAAATGAATGTGCGCGTCTTTCACTCTTCCCGAGGGACTTAGAAGAATTTTGTGATATTTTTTATTAAAATGGTGTATAAGGGTATATATATAAATATATTTTATGCACTGTATATGAGCTGGCGATTTCTAAGTCTGTGGTTCCGAGAGGGGGTAACCAGGCTCACTAATAAAGGTCAAGCCACTTGGCTGCCAGAATGCCCTGCTTCAGCACAGACCAGAAAGGCATTGTGATAAGCGTATCCCCGGTATAGTCAGGGGTTAATGGGAGTCGTCCCCGTCCCCCCAGTATACGGCCAGAACCATGGACCCGGTACTTGTGGTTCGGACTATCTCCAACCAGCCATAATGGTGTGAGAGTGAAATTATGTCTAAGTCCAGCTTTGGTACATTAGAAGCAACTCTGAAACTTAACCTAAGCGATTTTCAAAACTACTTTTTGGCTAACTTCTTATAGGAAGGTCTAGGAGCTCTGAAAATGAACGTGCGCGTCTTTCACTCTTCCCGAGGGACTTAGAAGAATTTTGTGATATTTTTTATTAAAATGGTGTATAAGGGTATATATATAAATATATTTTATGCACTGTATATGAGCTGGCGATTTCTAAGTCTGTGGTTCCGAGAGGGGGTAACCAGGCTCACTAATAAAGGTCAAGCCACTTGGCTGCCAGAATGCCCTGCTTCAGCACAGACCAGAAAGGCATTGTGATAAGCGTATCCCCGGTATAGTCAGGTGTTAATGGGAGTCGTCCCCGTCCCCCCAGTATACGGCCAGAACCATGGACCCGGTACTTGTGGTTCGGACTGTCTCCAACCAGCCATAATGTTGTGAGAGTGAAATTATGTCTAAGTCCAGCTTTGGTACATTAGAAGCAACTCTGAAACTTAACCTAAGCGTTTTTCGAAGCTACTTTTTGGCTAACTTCTTATAGGAAGGTCTAGGAGCTCTGAAAATGAACGTGCGCGTCTTTCACTCTTCCCGAGGGACTTAGAAGAATTTTGTGATATTTTTTATTAAATGGTGTATAAGGGTATATATATAAATATATTTTATGCACTGTATATGAGCTGGCGATTTCTAAGTCTGTGGTTCCGAGAGGGGGTAACCAGGCTCACTAATAAAGGTCAAGCCACTTGGCTGCCAGAATGCCCTGCTTCAGCACAGACCAGAAAGGCATTGTGATAAGCGTATCCCCGGTATAGTCAGGGGTTAATGGGAGTCGTCCCCGTCCCCCCAGTATACGGCCAGAACCATGGACCCTGTACTTGTGGTTCGGACTCTCTCCAACCAGCCATAATGTTGTGAGAGTGAAATTATGTCTAAGTCCAGCTTTGGTACATTAGAAGCAACTCTGAAACTTAACCTAAGCGTTTTTCGAAGCTACTTTTTGGCTAACTTCTTATAGGAAGGTCTAGGAGCTCTGAAAATGAATGTGCGCGTCTTTCACTCTTCCCGAGGGACTTAGAAGAATTTTGTGATATTTTTTATTAAAATGGTGTATAAGGGTATATATATAAATATATTTTATGCACTGTATATGAGCTGGCGATTTCTAAGTCTGTGGTTCCGAGAGGGGGTAACCAGGCTCACTAATAAAGGTCAAGCCACTTGGCTGCCAGAATGCCCTGCTTCAGCACAGACCAGAAAGGCATTGTGATAAGCGTATCCCCGGTATAGTCAGGGGTTAATGGGAGTCGTCCCCGTCCCCCCAGTATACGGCCAGAACCATGGACCCGGTACTTGTGGTTCGGACTGTCTCCAACCAGCCATAATGTTGTGAGAGTGAAATTATGTCTAAGTCCAGCTTTGGTACATTAGAAGCAACTCTGAAACTTAACCTAAGCGTTTTTCGAAGCTACTTTTTGGCTAACTTCTTATAGGAAGGTCTAGGAGCTCTGAAAATGAACGTGCGCGTCTTTCACTCTTCCCGAGGGACTTAGAAGAATTTTGTGATATTTTTTATTAAATGGTGTATAAGGGTATATATATAAATATATTTTATGCACTGTATATGAGCTGGCGATTTCTAAGTCTGTGGTTCCGAGAGGGGGTAACCAGGCTCACTAATAAAGGTCAAGCCACTTGGCTGCCAGAATGCCCTGCTTCAGCACAGACCAGAAAGGCATTGTGATAAGCGTATCCCCTGTATAGTCAGGGGTTAATGGGAGTCGTCCCCGTCCCCCCAGTATACGGCCAGAACCATGGACCCGGTACTTGTGGTTCGGACTATCTCCAACCAGCCATAATGGTGTGAGAGTGAAATTATGTCTAAGTCCAGCTTTGGTACATTAGAAGCAACTCTGAAACTTAACCTAAGCGATTTTCAAAACTACTTTTTGGCTAACTTCTTATAGGAAGGTCTAGGAGCTCTGAAAATGAACGTGCGCGTCTTTCACTCTTCCCGAGGGACTTAGAAGAATTTTGTGATATTTTTTATTAAAATGGTGTATAAGGGTATATATATAAATATATTTTATGCACTGTATATGAGCTGGCGATTTCTAAGTCTGTGGTTCCGAGAGGGGGTAACCAGGCTCACTAATAAAGGTCAAGCCACTTGGCTGCCAGAATGCCCTGCTTCAGCACAGACCAGAAAGGCATTGTGATAAGCGTATCCCCGGTATAGTCAGGAGTTAATGGGAGTCGTCCCCGTCCCCCCAGTATACGGCCAGAACCATGGACCCGGTACTTGTGGTTCGGACTGTCTCCAACCAGCCATAATGTTGTGAGAGTGAAATTATGTCTAAGTCCAGCTTTGGTACATTAGAAGCAACTCTGAAACTTAACCTAAGCGTTTTTCGAAGCTACTTTTTGGCTAACTTCTTATAGGAAGGTCTAGGAGCTCTGAAAATGAACGTGCGCGTCTTTCACTCTTCCCGAGGGACTTAGAAGAATTTTGTGATATTTTTTATTAAATGGTGTATAAGGGTATATATATAAATATATTTTATGCACTGTATATGAGCTGGCGATTTCTAAGTCTGTGGTTCCGAGAGGGGGTAACCAGGCTCACTAATAAAGGTCAAGCCACTTGGCTGCCAGAATGCCCTGCTTCAGCACAGACCAGAAAGGCATTGTGATAAGCGTATCCCCGGTATAGTCAGGGGTTAATGGGAGTCGTCCCCGTCCCCCCAGTATACGGCCAGAACCATGGACCCTGTACTTGTGGTTCGGACTCTCTCCAACCAGCCATAATGTTGTGAGAGTGAAATTATGTCTAAGTCCAGCTTTGGTACATTAGAAGCAACTCTGAAACTTAACCTAAGCGTTTTTCGAAGCTACTTTTTGGCTAACTTCTTATAGGAAGGTCTAGGAGCTCTGAAAATGAACGTGCGCGTCTTTCACTCTTCCCGAGGGACTTAGAAGAATTTTGTGATATTTTTTATTAAAATGGTGTATAAGGGTATATATATATAAATATATTTTATGCACTGTATATGAGCTGGCGATTTCTAAGTCTGTGGTTCCGAGAGGGGGTAACCAGGCTCACTAATAAAGGTCAAGCCACTTGGCTGCCAGAATGCCCTGCTTCAGCACAGACCAGAAAGGCATTGTGATAAGCGAATCCCCGGTATAGTCAGGGGTTAATGGGAGTCGTCCCCGTCCCCCCAGTATACGGCCAGAACCATGGACCCGGTACTTGTGGTTCGGACTGTCTCCAACCAGCCATAATGTTGTGAGAGTGAAATTATGTCTAAGTCCAGCTTTGGTACATTAGAAGCAACTCTGAAACTTAACCTAAGCGTTTTTCGAAGCTACTTTTTGGCTAACTTCTTATAGGAAGGTCTAGGAGCTCTGAAAATGAACGTGCGCGTCTTTCACTCTTCCCGAGGGACTTAGAAGAATTTTGTGATATTTTTTATTAAAATGGTGTATAAGGGTATATATATATAAATATATTTTATGCACTGTATATGAGCTGGCGATTTCTAAGTCTGTGGTTCCGAGAGGGGGTAACCAGGCTCACTAATAAAGGTCAAGCCACTTGGCTGCCAGAATGCCCTGCTTCAGCACAGACCAGAAAGGCATTGTGATAAGCGAATCCCCGGTATAGTCAGGGGTTAATGGGAGTCGTCCCCGTCCCCCCAGTATACGGCCAGAACCATGGACCCGGTACTTGTGGTTCGGACTGTCTCCAACCAGCCATAATGTTGTGAGAGTGAAATTATGTCTAAGTCCAGCTTTGGTACATTAGAAGCAACTCTGAAACTTAACCTAAGCGTTTTTCGAAGCTACTTTTTGGCTAACTTCTTATAGGAAGGTCTAGGAGCTCTGAAAATGAACGTGCGCGTCTTTCACTCTTCCCGAGGGACTTAGAAGAATTTTGTGATATTTTTTATTAAATGGTGTATAAGGGTATATATATAAATATATTTTATGCACTGTATATGAGCTGGCGATTTCTAAGTCTGTGGTTCCGAGAGGGGGTAACCAGGCTCACTAATAAAGGTCAAGCCACTTGGCTGCCAGAATGCCCTGCTTCAGCACAGACCAGAAAGGCATTGTGATAAGCGTATCCCCTGTATAGTCAGGGGTTAATGGGAGTCGTCCCCGTCCCCCCAGTATACGGCCAGAACCATGGACCCGGTACTTGTGGTTCGGACTCTCTCCAACCAGCCATAATGTTGTGAGAGTGAAATTATGTCTAAGTCCAGCTTTGGTACATTAGAAGCAACTCTGAAACTTAACCTAAGCGTTTTTCGAAGCTACTTTTTGGCTAACTTCTTATAGGAAGGTCTAGGAGCTCTGAAAATGAACGTGCGCGTCTTTCACTCTTCCCGAGGGACTTAGAAGAATTTTGTGATATTTTTTATTAAAATGGTGTATAAGGGTATATATATAAATATATTTTATGCACTGTATATGAGCTGGCCATTTCTAAGTCTGTGGTTCCGAGAGGGGGTAACCAGGCTCACTAATAAAGGTCAAGCCACTTGGCTGCCAGAATGCCCTGCTTCAGCACAGACCAGAAAGGCATTGTGATAAGCGTATCCCCGGTATAGTCAGGGGTTAATGGGAGTCGTCCCCGTCCCCCCAGTATACGGCCAGAACCATGGACCCGGTACTTGTGGTTCGGACTATCTCCAACCAGCCATAATGGTGTGAGAGTGAAATTATGTCTAAGTCCAGCTTTGGTACATTAGAAGCAACTCTGAAACTTAACCTAAGCGATTTTCAAAACTACTTTTTGGCTAACTTCTTATAGGAAGGTCTAGGAGCTCTGAAAATGAACGTGCGCGTCTTTCACTCTTCCCGAGGGACTTAGAAGAATTTTGTGATATTTTTTATTAAAATGGTGTATAAGGGTATATATATAAATATATTTTATGCACTGTATATGAGCTGGCGATTTCTAAGTCTGTGGTTCCGAGAGGGGGTAACCAGGCTCACTAATAAAGGTCAAGCCACTTGGCTGCCAGAATGCCCTGCTTCAGCACAGACCAGAAAGGCATTGTGATAAGCGTATCCCCGGTATAGTCAGGAGTTAATGGGAGTCGTCCCCGTCCCCCCAGTATACGGCCAGAACCATGGACCCGGTACTTGTGGTTCGGACCCTCTCCAACCAGCCATAATGTTGTGAGAGTGAAATTATGTCTAAGTCCAGCTTTGGTACATTAGAAGCAACTCTGAAACTTAACCTAAGCGTTTTTCGAAGCTACTTTTTGGCTAACTTCTTATAGGAAGGTCTAGGAGCTCTGAAAATGAACGTGCGCGTCTTTCACTCTTCCCGAGGGACTTAGAAGAATTTTGTGATATTTTTTATTAAATGGTGTATAAGGGTATATATATAAATATATTTTATGCACTGTATATGAGCTGGCGATTTCTAAGTCTGTGGTTCCGAGAGGGGGTAACCAGGCTCACTAATAAAGGTCAAGCCACTTGGCTGCCAGAATGCCCTGCTTCAGCACAGACCAGAAAGGCATTGTGATAAGCGTATCCCCGGTATAGTCAGGGGTTAATGGGAGTCGTCCCCGTCCCCCCAGTATACGGCCAGAACCATGGACCCGGTACTTGTGGTTCGGACTCTCTCCAACCAGCCATAATGTTGTGAGAGTGAAATTATGTCTAAGTCCAGCTTTGGTACATTAGAAGCAACTCTGAAACTTAACCTAAGCGTTTTTCGAAGCTACTTTTTGGCTAACTTCTTATAGGAAGGTCTAGGAGCTCTGAAAATGAACGTGCGCGTCTTTCACTCTTCCCGAGGGACTTAGAAGAATTTTGTGATATTTTTTATTAAAATGGTGTATAAGGGTATATATATAAATATATTTTATGCACTGTATATGAGCTGGCCATTTCTAAGTCTGTGGTTCCGAGAGGGGGTAACCAGGCTCACTAATAAAGGTCAAGCCACTTGGCTGCCAGAATGCCCTGCTTCAGCACAGACCAGAAAGGCATTGTGATAAGCGTATCCCCGGTATAGTCAGGGGTTAATGGGAGTCGTCCCCGTCCCCCCAGTATACGGCCAGAACCATGGACCCGGTACTTGTGGTTCGGACTATCTCCAACCAGCCATAATGGTGTGAGAGTGAAATTATGTCTAAGTCCAGCTTTGGTACATTAGAAGCAACTCTGAAACTTAACCTAAGCGATTTTCAAAACTACTTTTTGGCTAACTTCTTATAGGAAGGTCTAGGAGCTCTGAAAATGAACGTGCGCGTCTTTCACTCTTCCCGAGGGACTTAGAAGAATTTTGTGATATTTTTTATTAAAATGGTGTATAAGGGTATATATATAAATATATTTTATGCACTGTATATGAGCTGGCGATTTCTAAGTCTGTGGTTCCGAGAGGGGGTAACCAGGCTCACTAATAAAGGTCAAGCCACTTGGCTGCCAGAATGCCCTGCTTCAGCACAGACCAGAAAGGCATTGTGATAAGCGTATCCCCGGTATAGTCAGGAGTTAATGGGAGTCGTCCCCGTCCCCCCAGTATACGGCCAGAACCATGGACCCGGTACTTGTGGTTCGGACCCTCTCCAACCAGCCATAATGTTGTGAGAGTGAAATTATGTCTAAGTCCAGCTTTGGTACATTAGAAGCAACTCTGAAACTTAACCTAAGCGTTTTTCGAAGCTACTTTTTGGCTAACTTCTTATAGGAAGGTCTAGGAGCTCTGAAAATGAACGTGCGCGTCTTTCACTCTTCCCGAGGGACTTAGAAGAATTTTGTGATATTTTTTATTAAATGGTGTATAAGGGTATATATATAAATATATTTTATGCACTGTATATGAGCTGGCGATTTCTAAGTCTGTGGTTCCGAGAGGGGGTAACCAGGCTCACTAATAAAGGTCAAGCCACTTGGCTGCCAGAATGCCCTGCTTCAGCACAGACCAGAAAGGCATTGTGATAAGCGTATCCCCGGTATAGTCAGGGGTTAATGGGAGTCGTCCCCGTCCCCCCAGTATACGGCCAGAACCATGGACCCGGTACTTGTGGTTCGGACTGTCTCCAACCAGCCATAATGTTGTGAGAGTGAAATTATGTCTAAGTCCAGCTTTGGTACATTAGAAGCAACTCTGAAACTTAACCTAAGCGTTTTTCGAAGCTACTTTTTGGCTAACTTCTTATAGGAAGGTCTAGGAGCTCTGAAAATGAACGTGCGCGTCTTTCACTCTTCCCGAGGGACTTAGAAGAATTTTGTGATATTTTTTATTAAATGGTGTATAAGGGTATATATATAAATATATTTTATGCACTGTATATGAGCTGGCGATTTCTAAGTCTGTGGTTCCGAGAGGGGGTAACCAGGCTCACTAATAAAGGTCAAGCCACTTGGCTGCCAGAATGCCCTGCTTCAGCACAGACCAGAAAGGCATTGTGATAAGCGTATCCCCTGTATAGTCAGGGGTTAATGGGAGTCGTCCCCGTCCCCCCAGTATACGGCCAGAACCATGGACCCGGTACTTGTGGTTCGGACTGTCTCCAACCAGCCATAATGTTGTGAGAGTGAAATTATGTCTAAGTCCAGCTTTGGTACATTAGAAGCAACTCTGAAACTTAACCTAAGCGTTTTTCGAAGCTACTTTTTGGCTAACTTCTTATAGGAAGGTCTAGGAGCTCTGAAAATGAACGTGCGCGTCTTTCACTCTTCCCGAGGGACTTAGAAGAATTTTGTGATATTTTTTATTAAAATGGTGTATAAGGGTATATATATAAATATATTTTATGCACTGTATATGAGCTGGCGATTTCTAAGTCTGTGGTTCCGAGAGGGGGTAACCAGGCTCACTAATAAAGGTCAAGCCACTTGGCTGCCAGAATGCCGTGCTTCAGCACAGACCAGAAAGGCATTGTGATAAGCGTATCCCCTGTATAGTCAGGGGTTAATGGGAGTCGTCCCCGTCCCCCCAGTATACGGCCAGAACCATGGACCCGGTACTTGTGGTTCGGACTCTCTCCAACCAGCCATAATGTTGTGAGAGTGAAATTATGTCTAAGTCCAGCTTTGGTACATTAGAAGCAACTCTGAAACTTAACCTAAGCGTTTTTCGAAGCTACTTTTTGGCTAACTTCTTATAGGAAGGTCTAGGAGCTCTGAAAATGAACGTGCGCGTCTTTCACTCTTCCCGAGGGACTTAGAAGAATTTTGTGATATTTTTTATTAAAATGGTGTATAAGGGTATATATATAAATATATTTTATGCACTGTATATGAGCTGGCGATTTCTAAGTCTGTGGTTCCGAGAGGGGGTAACCAGGCTCACTAATAAAGGTCAAGCCACTTGGCTGCCAGAATGCCCTGCTTCAGCACAGACCAGAAAGGCATTGTGATAAGCGTATCCCCGGTATAGTCAGGGGTTAATGGGAGTCGTCCCCGTCCCCCCAGTATACGGCCAGAACCATGGACCCGGTACTTGTGGTTCGGACTGTCTCCAACCAGCCATAATGTTGTGAGAGTGAAATTATGTCTAAGTCCAGCTTTGGTACATTAGAAGCAACTCTGAAACTTAACCTAAGCGTTTTTCGAAGCTACTTTTTGGCTAACTTCTTATAGGAAGGTCTAGGAGCTCTGAAAATGAACGTGCGCGTCTTTCACTCTTCTCGAGGGACTTAGAAGAATTTTGTGATATTTTTTATTAAATGGTGTATAAGGGTATATATATAAATATATTTTATGCACTGTATATGAGCTGGCGATTTCTAAGTCTGTGGTTCCGAGAGGGGGTAACCAGGCTCACTAATAAAGGTCAAGCCACTTGGCTGCCAGAATGCCGTGCTTCAGCACAGACCAGAAAGGCATTGTGATAAGCGTATCCCCGGTATAGTCAGGGGTTAATGGGAGTCGTCCCCGTCCCCCCAGTATACGGCCAGAACCATGGACCCTGTACTTGTGGTTCGGACTCTCTCCAACCAGCCATAATGTTGTGAGAGTGAAATTATGTCTAAGTCCAGCTTTGGTACATTAGAAGCAACTCTGAAACTTAACCTAAGCGTTTTTCGAAGCTACTTTTTGGCTAACTTCTTATAGGAAGGTCTAGGAGCTCTGAAAATGAACGTGCGCGTCTTTCACTCTTCCCGAGGGACTTAGAAGAATTTTGTGATATTTTTTATTAAATGGTGTATAAGGGTATATATATAAATATATTTTATGCACTGTATATGAGCTGGCGATTTCTAAGTCTGTGGTTCCGAGAGGGGGTAACCAGGCTCACTAATAAAGGTCAAGCCACTTGGCTGCCAGAATGCCCTGCTTCAGCACAGACCAGAAAGGCATTGTGATAAGCGTATCCCCTGTATAGTCAGGGGTTAATGGGAGTCGTCCCCGTCCCCCCAGTATACGGCCAGAACCATGGACCCGGTACTTGTGGTTCGGACTCTCTCCAACCAGCCATAATGTTGTGAGAGTGAAATTATGTCTAAGTCCAGCTTTGGTACATTAGAAGCAACTCTGAAACTTAACCTAAGCGTTTTTCGAAGCTACTTTTTGGCTAACTTCTTATAGGAAGGTCTAGGAGCTCTGAAAATGAACGTGCGCGTCTTTCACTCTTCCCGAGGGCCTTAGAAGAATTTTGTGATATTTTTTATTAAAATGGTGTATAAGGGTATATATATAAATATATTTTATGCACTGTATATGAGCTGGCGATTTCTAAGTCTGTGGTTCCGAGAGGGGGTAACCAGGCTCACTAATAAAGGTCAAGCCACTTGGCTGCCAGAATGCCCTGCTTCAGCACAGACCAGAAAGGCATTGTGATAAGCGTATCCCCGGTATAGTCAGGGGTTAATGGGAGTCGTCCCCGTCCCCCCAGTATACGGCCAGAACCATGGACCCGGTACTTGTGGTTCGGACTGTCTCCAACCAGCCATAATGTTGTGAGAGTGAAATTATGTCTAAGTCCAGCTTTGGTACATTAGAAGCAACTCTGAAACTTAACCTAAGCGTTTTTCGAAGCTACTTTTTGGCTAACTTCTTATAGGAAGGTCTAGGAGCTCTGAAAATGAACGTGCGCGTCTTTCACTCTTCCCGAGGGACTTAGAAGAATTTTGTGATATTTTTTATTAAAATGGTGTATAAGGGTATATATATAAATATATTTTATGCACTGTATATGAGCTGGCCATTTCTAAGTCTGTGGTTCCGAGAGGGGGTAACCAGGCTCACTAATAAAGGTCAAGCCACTTGGCTGCCAGAATGCCCTGCTTCAGCACAGACCAGAAAGGCATTGTGATAAGCGTATCCCCGGTATAGTCAGGGGTTAATGGGAGTCGTCCCCGTCCCCCCAGTATACGGCCAGAACCATGGACCCGGTACTTGTGGTTCGGACTGTCTCCAACCAGCCATAATGTTGTGAGAGTGAAATTATGTCTAAGTCCAGCTTTGGTACATTAGAAGCAACTCTGAAACTTAACCTAAGCGTTTTTCGAAGCTACTTTTTGGCTAACTTCTTATAGGAAGGTCTAGGAGCTCTGAAAATGAACGTGCGCGTCTTTCACTCTTCCCGAGGGACTTAGAAGAATTTTGTGATATTTTTTATTAAATGGTGTATAAGGGTATATATATAAATATATTTTATGCACTGTATATGAGCTGGCGATTTCTAAGTCTGTGGTTCCGAGAGGGGGTAACCAGGCTCACTAATAAAGGTCAAGCCACTTGGCTGCCAGAATGCCCTGCTTCAGCACAGACCAGAAAGGCATTGTGATAAGCGTATCCCCTGTATAGTCAGGGGTTAATGGGAGTCGTCCCCGTCCCCCCAGTATACGGCCAGAACCATGGACCCGGTACTTGTGGTTCGGACTCTCTCCAACCAGCCATAATGTTGTGAGAGTGAAATTATGTCTAAGTCCAGCTTTGGTACATTAGAAGCAACTCTGAAACTTAACCTAAGCGTTTTTCGAAGCTACTTTTTGGCTAACTTCTTATAGGAAGGTCTAGGAGCTCTGAAAATGAACGTGCGCGTCTTTCACTCTTCCCGAGGGCCTTAGAAGAATTTTGTGATATTTTTTATTAAAATGGTGTATAAGGGTATATATATAAATATATTTTATGCACTGTATATGAGCTGGCGATTTCTAAGTCTGTGGTTCCGAGAGGGGGTAACCAGGCTCACTAATAAAGGTCAAGCCACTTGGCTGCCAGAATGCCCTGCTTCAGCACAGACCAGAAAGGCATTGTGATAAGCGTATCCCCGGTATAGTCAGGGGTTAATGGGAGTCGTCCCCGTCCCCCCAGTATACGGCCAGAACCATGGACCCGGTACTTGTGGTTCGGACTGTCTCCAACCAGCCATAATGTTGTGAGAGTGAAATTATGTCTAAGTCCAGCTTTGGTACATTAGAAGCAACTCTGAAACTTAACCTAAGCGTTTTTCGAAGCTACTTTTTGGCTAACTTCTTATAGGAAGGTCTAGGAGCTCTGAAAATGAACGTGCGCGTCTTTCACTCTTCTCGAGGGACTTAGAAGAATTTTGTGATATTTTTTATTAAATGGTGTATAAGGGTATATATATAAATATATTTTATGCACTGTATATGAGCTGGCGATTTCTAAGTCTGTGGTTCCGAGAGGGGGTAACCAGGCTCACTAATAAAGGTCAAGCCACTTGGCTGCCAGAATGCCGTGCTTCAGCACAGACCAGAAAGGCATTGTGATAAGCGTATCCCCGGTATAGTCAGGGGTTAATGGGAGTCGTCCCCGTCCCCCCAGTATACGGCCAGAACCATGGACCCGGTACTTGTGGTTCGGACTCTCTCCAACCAGCCATAATGTTGTGAGAGTGAAATTATGTCTAAGTCCAGCTTTGGTACATTAGAAGCAACTCTGAAACTTAACCTAAGCGTTTTTCGAAGCTACTTTTTGGCTAACTTCTTATAGGAAGGTCTAGGAGCTCTGAAAATGAACGTGCGCGTCTTTCACTCTTCCCGAGGGACTTAGAAGAATTTTGTGATATTTTTTATTAAAATGGTGTATAAGGGTATATATATAAATATATTTTATGCACTGTATATGAGCTGGCCATTTCTAAGTCTGTGGTTCCGAGAGGGGGTAACCAGGCTCACTAATAAAGGTCAAGCCACTTGGCTGCCAGAATGCCGTGCTTCAGCACAGACCAGAAAGGCATTGTGATAAGCGTATCCCCGGTATAGTCAGGGGTTAATGGGAGTCGTCCCCGTCCCCCCAGTATACGGCCAGAACCATGGACCCTGTACTTGTGGTTCGGACTCTCTCCAACCAGCCATAATGTTGTGAGAGTGAAATTATGTCTAAGTCCAGCTTTGGTACATTAGAAGCAACTCTGAAACTTAACCTAAGCGTTTTTCGAAGCTACTTTTTGGCTAACTTCTTATAGGAAGGTCTAGGAGCTCTGAAAATGAACGTGCGCGTCTTTCACTCTTCCCGAGGGACTTAGAAGAATTTTGTGATATTTTTTATTAAATGGTGTATAAGGGTATATATATAAATATATTTTATGCACTGTATATGAGCTGGCGATTTCTAAGTCTGTGGTTCCGAGAGGGGGTAACCAGGCTCACTAATAAAGGTCAAGCCACTTGGCTGCCAGAATGCCCTGCTTCAGCACAGACCAGAAAGGCATTGTGATAAGCGTATCCCCGGTATAGTCAGGGGTTAATGGGAGTCGTCCCCGTCCCCCCAGTATACGGCCAGAACCATGGACCCTGTACTTGTGGTTCGGACTCTCTCCAACCAGCCATAATGTTGTGAGAGTGAAATTATGTCTAAGTCCAGCTTTGGTACATTAGAAGCAACTCTGAAACTTAACCTAAGCGTTTTTCGAAGCTACTTTTTGGCTAACTTCTTATAGGAAGGTCTAGGAGCTCTGAAAATGAACGTGCGCGTCTTTCACTCTTCCCGAGGGACTTAGAAGAATTTTGTGATATTTTTTATTAAAATGGTGTATAAGGGTATATATATAAATATATTTTATGCACTGTATATGAGCTGGCCATTTCTAAGTCTGTGGTTCCGAGAGGGGGTAACCAGGCTCACTAATAAAGGTCAAGCCACTTGGCTGCCAGAATGCCCTGCTTCAGCACAGACCAGAAAGGCATTGTGATAAGCGTATCCCCGGTATAGTCAGGGGTTAATGGGAGTCGTCCCCGTCCCCCCAGTATACGGCCAGAACCATGGACCCGGTACTTGTGGTTCGGACTGTCTCCAACCAGCCATAATGTTGTGAGAGTGAAATTATGTCTAAGTCCAGCTTTGGTACATTAGAAGCAACTCTGAAACTTAACCTAAGCTTTTTTCGAAGCTACTTTTTGGCTAACTTCTTATAGGAAGGTCTAGGAGCTCTGAAAATGAACGTGCGCGTCTTTCACTCTTCCCGAGGGACTTAGAAGAATTTTGTGATATTTTTTATTAAAATGGTGTATAAGGGTATATATATAAATATATTTTATGCACTGTATATGAGCTGGCGATTTCTAAGTCTGTGGTTCCGAGAGGGGGTAACCAGGCTCACTAATAAAGGTCAAGCCACTTGGCTGCCAGAATGCCCTGCTTCAGCACAGACCAGAAAGGCATTGTGATAAGCGTATCCCCGGTATAGTCAGGGGTTAATGGGAGTCGTCCCCGTCCCCCCAGTATACGGCCAGAACCATGGACCCGGTACTTGTGGTTCGGACTGTCTCCAACCAGCCATAATGTTGTGAGAGTGAAATTATGTCTAAGTCCAGCTTTGGTACATTAGAAGCAACTCTGAAACTTAACCTAAGCGTTTTTCGAAGCTACTTTTTGGCTAACTTCTTATAGGAAGGTCTAGGAGCTCTGAAAATGAACGTGCGCGTCTTTCACTCTTCTCGAGGGACTTAGAAGAATTTTGTGATATTTTTTATTAAATGGTGTATAAGGGTATATATATAAATATATTTTATGCACTGTATATGAGCTGGCGATTTCTAAGTCTGTGGTTCCGAGAGGGGGTAACCAGGCTCACTAATAAAGGTCAAGCCACTTGGCTGCCAGAATGCCGTGCTTCAGCACAGACCAGAAAGGCATTGTGATAAGCGTATCCCCGGTATAGTCAGGGGTTAATGGGAGTCGTCCCCGTCCCCCCAGTATACGGCCAGAACCATGGACCCTGTACTTGTGGTTCGGACTCTCTCCAACCAGCCATAATGTTGTGAGAGTGAAATTATGTCTAAGTCCAGCTTTGGTACATTAGAAGCAACTCTGAAACTTAACCTAAGCGTTTTTCGAAGCTACTTTTTGGCTAACTTCTTATAGGAAGGTCTAGGAGCTCTGAAAATGAACGTGCGCGTCTTTCACTCTTCCCGAGGGACTTAGAAGAATTTTGTGATATTTTTTATTAAAATGGTGTATAAGGGTATATATAAATATATTTTATGCACTGTATATGAGCTGGCCATTTCTAAGTCTGTGGTTCCGAGAGGGGGTAACCAGGCTCACTAATAAAGGTCAAGCCACTTGGCTGCCAGAATGCCCTGCTTCAGCACAGACCAGAAAGGCATTGTGATAAGCGTATCCCCGGTATAGTCAGGGGTTAATGGGAGTCGTCCCCGTCCCCCCAGTATACGGCCAGAACCATGGACCCGGTACTTGTGGTTCGGACTGTCTCCAACCAGCCATAATGTTGTGAGAGTGAAATTATGTCTAAGTCCAGCTTTGGTACATTAGAAGCAACTCTGAAACTTAACCTAAGCGTTTTTCGAAGCTACTTTTTGGCTAACTTCTTATAGGAAGGTCTAGGAGCTCTGAAAATGAACGTGCGCGTCTTTCACTCTTCCCGAGGGACTTAGAAGAATTTTGTGATATTTTTTATTAAATGGTGTATAAGGGTATATATATAAATATATTTTATGCACTGTATATGAGCTGGCGATTTCTAAGTCTGTGGTTCCGAGAGGGGGTAACCAGGCTCACTAATAAAGGTCAAGCCACTTGGCTGCCAGAATGCCCTGCTTCAGCACAGACCAGAAAGGCATTGTGATAAGCGTATCCCCTGTATAGTCAGGGGTTAATGGGAGTCGTCCCCGTCCCCCCAGTATACGGCCAGAACCATGGACCCGGTACTTGTGGTTCGGACTCTCTCCAACCAGCCATAATGTTGTGAGAGTGAAATTATGTCTAAGTCCAGCTTTGGTACATTAGAAGCAACTCTGAAACTTAACCTAAGCGTTTTTCGAAGCTACTTTTTGGCTAACTTCTTATAGGAAGGTCTAGGAGCTCTGAAAATGAACGTGCGCGTCTTTCACTCTTCCCGAGGGACTTAGAAGAATTTTGTGATATTTTTTATTAAATGGTGTATAAGGGTATATATATAAATATATTTTATGCACTGTATATGAGCTGGCGATTTCTAAGTCTGTGGTTCCGAGAGGGGGTAACCAGGCTCACTAATAAAGGTCAAGCCACTTGGCTGCCAGAATGCCCTGCTTCAGCACAGACCAGAAAGGCATTGTGATAAGCGTATCCCCGGTATAGTCAGGGGTTAATGGGAGTCGTCCCCGTCCCCCCAGTATACGGCCAGAACCATGGACCCGGTACTTGTGGTTCGGACTGTCTCCAACCAGCCATAATGTTGTGAGAGTGAAATTATGTCTAAGTCCAGCTTTGGTACATTAGAAGCAACTCTGAAACTTAACCTAAGCGTTTTTCGAAGCTACTTTTTGGCTAACTTCTTATAGGAAGGTCTAGAAGCTCTGAAAATGAACGTGCGCGTCTTTCACTCTTCTCAAAGGGGCTTTGAAGAATTTTGTGATATTTTTTATTAAATGGTGTATAAGGGTATATATATAAATATATTTTATGCACTGTATATGAGCTGGCGATTTCTAAGTCTGTGGTTCCGAGAGGGGGTAACCAGGCTCACTAATAAAGGTCAAGCCACTTGGCTGCCAGAATGCCGTGCTTCAGCACAGACCAGAAAGGCATTGTGATAAGCGTATCCCCGGTATAGTCAGGGGTTAATGGGAGTCGTCCCCGTCCCCCCAGTATACGGCCAGAACCATGGACCCGGTACTTGTGGTTCGGACAATCTCCAACCAGCCATAATGGTGTGAGAGTGAAATTATGTCTAAGTCCAGCTTTGGTACATTAGAAGCAACTCTGAAACTTAACCTAAGCGATTTTCAAAACTACTTTTTGGCTAACTTCTTATAGGAAGGTCTAGGAGCTCTGAAAATGAACGTGCGCGTCTTTCACTCTTCCCGAGGGACTTAGAAGAATTTTGTGATATTTTTTATTAAAATGGTGTATAAGGGTATATATATAAATATATTTTATGCACTGTATATGAGCTGGCGATTTCTAAGTCTGTGGTTCCGAGAGGGGGTAACCAGGCTCACTAATAAAGGTCAAGCCACTTGGCTGCCAGAATGCCGTGCTTCAGCACAGACCAGAAAGGCATTGTGATAAGCGTATCCCCGGTATAGTCAGGGGTTAATGGGAGTCGTCCCCGTCCCCCCAGTATACGGCCAGAACCATGGACCCGGTACTTGTGGTTCGGACTATCTCCAACCAGCCATAATGGTGTGAGAGTGAAATTATGTCTAAGTCCAGCTTTGGTACATTAGAAGCAACTCTGAAACTTAACCTAAGCGATTTTCAAAACTACTTTTTGGCTAACTTCTTATAGGAAGGTCTAGGAGCTCTGAAAATGAACGTGCGCGTCTTTCACTCTTCCCGAGGGACTTAGAAGAATTTTGTGATATTTTTTATTAAAATGGTGTATAAGGGTATATATATAAATATATTTTATGCACTGTATATGAGCTGGCGATTTCTAAGTCTGTGGTTCCGAGAGGGGGTAACCAGGCTCACTAATAAAGGTCAAGCCACTTGGCTGCCAGAATGCCCTGCTTCAGCACAGACCAGAAAGGCATTGTGATAAGCGTATCCCCGGTATAGTCAGGAGTTAATGGGAGTCGTCCCCGTCCCCCCAGTATACGGCCAGAACCATGGACCCGGTACTTGTGGTTCGGACTGTCTCCAACCAGCCATAATGTTGTGAGAGTGAAATTATGTCTAAGTCCAGCTTTGGTACATTAGAAGCAACTTTGAAACTTAACCTAAGCGTTTTTCGAAGCTACTTTTTGGCTAACTTCTTATAGGAAGGTCTAGGAGCTCTGAAAATGAACGTGCGCGTCTTTCACTCTTCCCGAGGGACTTAGAAGAATTTTGTGATATTTTTTATTAAAATGGTGTATAAGGGTATATATATAAATATATTTTATGCACTGTATATGAGCTGGCGATTTCTAAGTCTGTGGTTCCGAGAGGGGGTAACCAGGCTCACTAATAAAGGTCAAGCCACTTGGCTGCCAGAATGCCCTGCTTCAGCACAGACCAGAAAGGCATTGTGATAAGCGTATCCCCGGTATAGTCAGGGGTTAATGGGAGTCGTCCCCGTCCCCCCAGTATACGGCCAGAACCATGGACCCGGTACTTGTGGTTCGGACTGTCTCCAACCAGCCATAATGTTGTGAGAGTGAAATTATGTCTAAGTCCAGCTTTGGTACATTAGAAGCAACTCTGAAACTTAACCTAAGCGTTTTTCGAAGCTACTTTTTGGCTAACTTCTTATAGGAAGGTCTAGGAGCTCTGAAAATGAACGTGCGCGTCTTTCACTCTTCTCGAGGGACTTAGAAGAATTTTGTGATATTTTTTATTAAATGGTGTATAAGGGTATATATATAAATATATTTTATGCACTGTATATGAGCTGGCGATTTCTAAGTCTGTGGTTCCGAGAGGGGGTAACCAGGCTCACTAATAAAGGTCAAGCCACTTGGCTGCCAGAATGCCGTGCTTCAGCACAGACCAGAAAGGCATTGTGATAAGCGTATCCCCGGTATAGTCAGGGGTTAATGGGAGTCGTCCCCGTCCCCCCAGTATACGGCCAGAACCATGGACCCGGTACTTGTGGTTCGGACTATCTCCAACCAGCCATAATGGTGTGAGAGTGAAATTATGTCTAAGTCCAGCTTTGGTACATTAGAAGCAACTCTGAAACTTAACCTAAGCGATTTTCAAAACTACTTTTTGGCTAACTTCTTATAGGAAGGTCTAGGAGCTCTGAAAATGAACGTGCGCGTCTTTCACTCTTCCCGAGGGACTTAGAAGAATTTTGTGATATTTTTTATTAAAATGGTGTATAAGGGTATATATATAAATATATTTTATGCACTGTATATGAGCTGGCGATTTCTAAGTCTGTGGTTCCGAGAGGGGGTAACCAGGCTCACTAATAAAGGTCAAGCCACTTGGCTGCCAGAATGCCCTGCTTCAGCACAGACCAGAAAGGCATTGTGATAAGCGTATCCCCGGTATAGTCAGGAGTTAATGGGAGTCGTCCCCGTCCCCCCAGTATACGGCCAGAACCATGGACCCGGTACTTGTGGTTCGGACTGTCTCCAACCAGCCATAATGTTGTGAGAGTGAAATTATGTCTAAGTCCAGCTTTGGTACATTAGAAGCAACTCTGAAACTTAACCTAAGCGTTTTTCGAAGCTACTTTTTGGCTAACTTCTTATAGGAAGGTCTAGGAGCTCTGAAAATGAACGTGCGCGTCTTTCACTCTTCCCGAGGGACTTAGAAGAATTTTGTGATATTTTTTATTAAATTGTGTATAAGGGTATATATATAAATATATTTTATGCACTGTATATGAGCTGGCGATTTCTAAGTCTGTGGTTCCGAGAGGGGGTAACCAGGCTCACTAATAAAGGTCAAGCCACTTGGCTGCCAGAATGCCCTGCTTCAGCACAGACCAGAAAGGCATTGTGATAAGCGTATCCCCTGTATAGTCAGGGGTTAATGGGAGTCGTCCCCGTCCCCCCAGTATACGGCCAGAACCATGGACCCGGTACTTGTGGTTCGGACTCTCTCCAACCAGCCATAATGTTGTGAGAGTGAAATTATGTCTAAGTCCAGCTTTGGTACATTAGAAGCAACTCTGAAACTTAACCTAAGCGTTTTTCGAAGCTACTTTTTGGCTAACTTCTTATAGGAAGGTCTAGGAGCTCTGAAAATGAACGTGCGCGTCTTTCACTCTTCCCGAGGGACTTAGAAGAATTTTGTGATATTTTTTATTAAAATGGTGTATAAGGGTATATATATAAATATATTTTATGCACTGTATATGAGCTGGCGATTTCTAAGTCTGTGGTTCCGAGAGGGGGTAACCAGGCTCACTAATAAAGGTCAAGCCACTTGGCTGCCAGAATGCCCTGCTTCAGCACAGACCAGAAAGGCATTGTGATAAGCGTATCCCCGGTATAGTCAGGGGTTAATGGGAGTCGTCCCCGTCCCCCCAGTATACGGCCAGAACCATGGACCCGGTACTTGTGGTTCGGACTGTCTCCAACCAGCCATAATGTTGTGAGAGTGAAATTATGTCTAAGTCCAGCTTTGGTACATTAGAAGCAACTCTGAAACTTAACCTAAGCGTTTTTCGAAGCTACTTTTTGGCTAACTTCTTATAGGAAGGTCTAGGAGCTCTGAAAATGAACGTGCGCGTCTTTCACTCTTCTCGAGGGACTTAGAAGAATTTTGTGATATTTTTTATTAAATGGTGTATAAGGGTATATATATAAATATATTTTATGCACTGTATATGAGCTGGCGATTTCTAAGTCTGTGGTTCCGAGAGGGGGTAACCAGGCTCACTAATAAAGGTAAAGCCACTTGGCTGCCAGAATGCCGTGCTTCAGCACAGACCAGAAAGGCATTGTGATAAGCGTATCCCCGGTATAGTCAGGGGTTAATGGGAGTCGTCCCCGTCCCCCCAGTATACGGCCAGAACCATGGACCCTGTACTTGTGGTTCGGACTCTCTCCAACCAGCCATAATGTTGTGAGAGTGAAATTATGTCTAAGTCCAGCTTTGGTACATTAGAAGCAACTCTGAAACTTAACCTAAGCGTTTTTCGAAGCTACTTTTTGGCTAACTTCTTATAGGAAGGTCTAGGAGCTCTGAAAATGAACGTGCGCGTCTTTCACTCTTCCCGAGGGACTTAGAAGAATTTTGTGATATTTTTTATTAAATGGTGTATAAGGGTATATATATAAATATATTTTATGCACTGTATATGAGCTGGCGATTTCTAAGTCTGTGGTTCCGAGAGGGGGTAACCAGGCTCACTAATAAAGGTCAAGCCACTTGGCTGCCAGAATGCCCTGCTTCAGCACAGACCAGAAAGGCATTGTGATAAGCGTATCCCCGGTATAGTCAGGGGTTAATGGGAGTCGTCCCCGTCCCCCCAGTATACGGCCAGAACCATGGACCCGGTACTTGTGGTTCGGACTGTCTCCAACCAGCCATAATGTTGTGAGAGTGAAATTATGTCTAAGTCCTGCTTTGGTACATTAGAAGCAACTTTGAAACTTAACCTAAGCGTTTTTCGAAGCTACTTTTTGGCTAACTTCTTATAGGAAGGTCTAGGAGCTCTGAAAATGAACGTGCGCGTCTTTCACTCTTCCCGAGGGACTTAGAAGAATTTTGTGATATTTTTTATTAAAATGGTGTATAAGGGTATATATATAAATATATTTTATGCACTGTATATGAGCTGGCGATTTCTAAGTCTGTGGTTCCGAGAGGGGGTAACCAGGCTCACTAATAAAGGTCAAGCCACTTGGCTGCCAGAATGCCGTGCTTCAGCACAGACCAGAAAGGCATTGTGATAAGCGTATCCCCGGTATAGTCAGGGGTTAATGGGAGTCGTCCCCGTCCCCCCAGTATACGGCCAGAACCATGGACCCGGTACTTGTGGTTCGGACTGTCTCCAACCAGCCATAATGTTGTGAGAGTGAAATTATGTCTAAGTCCAGCTTTGGTACATTAGAAGCAACTCTGAAACTTATCCTAAGCGTTTTTCGAAGCTACTTTTTGGCTAACTTCTTATAGGAAGGTCTAGGAGCTCTGAAAATGAACGTGCGCGTCTTTCACTCTTCCCGAGGGACTTAGAAGAATTTTGTGATATTTTTTATTAAAATGGAGTATAAGGGTATATATATAAATATATTTTATGCACTGTATATGAGCTGGCGATTTCTAAGTCTGTGGTTCCGAGAGGGGGTAACCAGGCTCACTAATAAAGGTCAAGCCACTTGGCTGCCAGAATGCCGTGCTTCAGCACAGACCAGAAAGGCATTGTGATAAGCGTATCCCCGGTATAGTCAGGGGTTAATGGGAGTCGTCCCCGTCCCCCCAGTATACGGCCAGAACCATGGACCCGGTACTTGTGGTTCGGACTATCTCCAACCAGCCATAATGGTGTGAGAGTGAAATTATGTCTAAGTCCAGCTTTGGTACATTAGAAGCAACTCTGAAACTTAACCTAAGCGATTTTCAAAACTACTTTTTGGCTAACTTCTTATAGGAAGGTCTAGGAGCTCTGAAAATGAACGTGCGCGTCTTTCACTCTTCCCGAGGGACTTAGAAGAATTTTGTGATATTTTTTATTAAAATGGTGTATAAGGGTATATATATAAATATATTTTATGCACTGTATATGAGCTGGCGATTTCTAAGTCTGTGGTTCCGAGAGGGGGTAACCAGGCTCACTAATAAAGGTCAAGCCACTTGGCTGCCAGAATGCCCTGCTTCAGCACAGACCAGAAAGGCATTGTGATAAGCGTATCCCCGGTATAGTCAGGGGTTAATGGGAGTCGTCCCCGTCCCCCCAGTATACGGCCAGAACCATGGACCCGGTACTTGTGGTTCGGACTGTCTCCAACCAGCCATAATGTTGTGAGAGTGAAATTATGTCTAAGTCCAGCTTTGGTACATTAGAAGCAACTCTGAAACTTATCCTAAGCGTTTTTCGAAGCTACTTTTTGGCTAACTTCTTATAGGAAGGTCTAGGAGCTCTGAAAATGAACGTGCGCGTCTTTCACTCTTCCCGAGGGACTTAGAAGAATTTTGTGATATTTTTTATTAAAATGGAGTATAAGGGTATATATATAAATATATTTTATGCACTGTATATGAGCTGGCGATTTCTAAGTCTGTGGTTCCGAGAGGGGGTAACCAGGCTCACTAATAAAGGTCAAGCCACTTGGCTGCCAGAATGCCGTGCTTCAGCACAGACCAGAAAGGCATTGTGATAAGCGTATCCCCGGTATAGTCAGGGGTTAATGGGAGTCGTCCCCGTCCCCCCAGTATACGGCCAAAACCATGGACCCGGTACTTGTGGTTCGGACTATCTCCAACCAGCCATAATGGTGTGAGAGTGAAATTATGTCTAAGTCCAGCTTTGGTACATTAGAAGCAACTCTGAAACTTAACCTAAGCGATTTTCAAAACTACTTTTTGGCTAACTTCTTATAGGAAGGTCTAGGAGCTCTGAAAATGAACGTGCGCGTCTTTCACTCTTCCCGAGGGACTTAGAAGAATTTTGTGATATTTTTTATTAAAATGGTGTATAAGGGTATATATATAAATATATTTTATGCACTGTATATGAGCTGGCGATTTCTAAGTCTGTGGTTCCGAGAGGGGGTAACCAGGCTCACTAATAAAGGTCAAGCCACTTGGCTGCCAGAATGCCCTGCTTCAGCACAGACCAGAAAGGCATTGTGATAAGCGTATCCCCGGTATAGTCAGGAGTTAATGGGAGTCGTCCCCGTCCCCCCAGTATACGGCCAGAACCATGGACCCGGTACTTGTGGTTCGGACTGTCTCCAACCAGCCATAATGTTGTGAGAGTGAAATTATGTCTAAGTCCAGCTTTGGTACATTAGAAGCAACTCTGAAACTTAACCTAAGCGTTTTTCGAAGCTACTTTTTGGCTAACTTCTTATAGGAAGGTCTAGGAGCTCTGAAAATGAACGTGCGCGTCTTTCACTCTTCCCGAGGGACTTAGAAGAATTTTGTGATATTTTTTATTAAATTGTGTATAAGGGTATATATATAAATATATTTTATGCACTGTATATGAGCTGGCGATTTCTAAGTCTGTGGTTCCGAGAGGGGGTAACCAGGCTCACTAATAAAGGTCAAGCCACTTGGCTGCCAGAATGCCCTGCTTCAGCACAGACCAGAAAGGCATTGTGATAAGCGTATCCCCTGTATAGTCAGGGGTTAATGGGAGTCGTCCCCGTCCCCCCAGTATACGGCCAGAACCATGGACCCGGTACTTGTGGTTCGGACTCTCTCCAACCAGCCATAATGTTGTGAGAGTGAAATTATGTCTAAGTCCAGCTTTGGTACATTAGAAGCAACTCTGAAACTTAACCTAAGCGTTTTTCGAAGCTACTTTTTGGCTAACTTCTTATAGCAAGGTCTAGGAGCTCTGAAAATGAACGTGCGCGTCTTTCACTCTTCCCGAGGGACTTAGAAGAATTTTGTGATATTTTTTATTAAAATGGAGTATAAGGGTATATATATAAATATATTTTATGCACTGTATATGAGCTGGCGATTTCTAAGTCTGTGGTTCCGAGAGGGGGTAACCAGGCTCACTAATAAAGGTCAAGCCACTTGGCTGCCAGAATGCCGTGCTTCAGCACAGACCAGAAAGGCATTGTGATAAGCGTATCCCCGGTATAGTCAGGGGTTAATGGGAGTCGTCCCCGTCCCCCCAGTATACGGCCAGAACCATGGACCCGGTACTTGTGGTTCGGACTATCTCCAACCAGCCATAATGGTGTGAGAGTGAAATTATGTCTAAGTCCAGCTTTGGTACATTAGAAGCAACTCTGAAACTTAACCTAAGCGATTTTCAAAACTACTTTTTGGCTAACTTCTTATAGGAAGGTCTAGGAGCTCTGAAAATGAACGTGCGCGTCTTTCACTCTTCCCGAGGGACTTAGAAGAATTTTGTGATATTTTTTATTAAAATGGTGTATAAGGGTATATATATAAATATATTTTATGCACTGTATATGAGCTGGCGATTTCTAAGTCTGTGGTTCCGAGAGGGGGTAACCAGGCTCACTAATAAAGGTCAAGCCACTTGGCTGCCAGAATGCCCTGCTTCAGCACAGACCAGAAAGGCATTGTGATAAGCGTATCCCCGGTATAGTCAGGGGTTAATGGGAGTCGTCCCCGTCCCCCCAGTATACGGCCAGAACCATGGACCCGGTACTTGTGGTTCGGACTGTCTCCAACCAGCCATAATGTTGTGAGAGTGAAATTATGTCTAAGTCCAGCTTTGGTACATTAGAAGCAACTCTGAAACTTATCCTAAGCGTTTTTCGAAGCTACTTTTTGGCTAACTTCTTATAGGAAGGTCTAGGAGCTCTGAAAATGAACGTGCGCGTCTTTCACTCTTCCCGAGGGACTTAGAAGAATTTTGTGATATTTTTTATTAAAATGGAGTATAAGGGTATATATATAAATATATTTTATGCACTGTATATGAGCTGGCGATTTCTAAGTCTGTGGTTCCGAGAGGGGGTAACCAGGCTCACTAATAAAGGTCAAGCCACTTGGCTGCCAGAATGCCGTGCTTCAGCACAGACCAGAAAGGCATTGTGATAAGCGTATCCCCGGTATAGTCAGGGGTTAATGGGAGTCGTCCCCGTCCCCCCAGTATACGGCCAAAACCATGGACCCGGTACTTGTGGTTCGGACTATCTCCAACCAGCCATAATGGTGTGAGAGTGAAATTATGTCTAAGTCCAGCTTTGGTACATTAGAAGCAACTCTGAAACTTAACCTAAGCGATTTTCAAAACTACTTTTTGGCTAACTTCTTATAGGAAGGTCTAGGAGCTCTGAAAATGAACGTGCGCGTCTTTCACTCTTCCCGAGGGACTTAGAAGAATTTTGTGATATTTTTTATTAAAATGGTGTATAAGGGTATATATATAAATATATTTTATGCACTGTATATGAGCTGGCGATTTCTAAGTCTGTGGTTCCGAGAGGGGGTAACCAGGCTCACTAATAAAGGTCAAGCCACTTGGCTGCCAGAATGCCCTGCTTCAGCACAGACCAGAAAGGCATTGTGATAAGCGTATCCCCGGTATAGTCAGGAGTTAATGGGAGTCGTCCCCGTCCCCCCAGTATACGGCCAGAACCATGGACCCGGTACTTGTGGTTCGGACTGTCTCCAACCAGCCATAATGTTGTGAGAGTGAAATTATGTCTAAGTCCAGCTTTGGTACATTAGAAGCAACTCTGAAACTTAACCTAAGCGTTTTTCGAAGCTACTTTTTGGCTAACTTCTTATAGGAAGGTCTAGGAGCTCTGAAAATGAACGTGCGCGTCTTTCACTCTTCCCGAGGGACTTAGAAGAATTTTGTGATATTTTTTATTAAATTGTGTATAAGGGTATATATATAAATATATTTTATGCACTGTATATGAGCTGGCGATTTCTAAGTCTGTGGTTCCGAGAGGGGGTAACCAGGCTCACTAATAAAGGTCAAGCCACTTGGCTGCCAGAATGCCCTGCTTCAGCACAGACCAGAAAGGCATTGTGATAAGCGTATCCCCTGTATAGTCAGGGGTTAATGGGAGTCGTCCCCGTCCCCCCAGTATACGGCCAGAACCATGGACCCGGTACTTGTGGTTCGGACTCTCTCCAACCAGCCATAATGTTGTGAGAGTGAAATTATGTCTAAGTCCAGCTTTGGTACATTAGAAGCAACTCTGAAACTTAACCTAAGCGTTTTTCGAAGCTACTTTTTGGCTAACTTCTTATAGGAAGGTCTAGGAGCTCTGAAAATGAACGTGCGCGTCTTTCACTCTTCCCGAGGGACTTAGAAGAATTTTGTGATATTTTTTATTAAAATGGTGTATAAGGGTATATATATAAATATATTTTATGCACTGTATATGAGCTGGCGATTTCTAAGTCTGTGGTTCCGAGAGGGGGTAACCAGGCTCACTAATAAAGGTCAAGCCACTTGGCTGCCAGAATGCCCTGCTTCAGCACAGACCAGAAAGGCATTGTGATAAGCGTATCCCCGGTATAGTCAGGGGTTAATGGGAGTCGTCCCCGTCCCCCCAGTATACGGCCAGAACCATGGACCCGGTACTTGTGGTTCGGACTGTCTCCAACCAGCCATAATGTTGTGAGAGTGAAATTATGTCTAAGTCCAGCTTTGGTACATTAGAAGCAACTCTGAAACTTAACCTAAGCGTTTTTCGAAGCTACTTTTTGGCTAACTTCTTATAGGAAGGTCTAGGAGCTCTGAAAATGAACGTGCGCGTCTTTCACTCTTCTCGAGGGACTTAGAAGAATTTTGTGATATTTTTTATTAAATAGTGTATAAGGGTATATATATAAATATATTTTATGCACTGTATATGAGCTGGCGATTTCTAAGTCTGTGGTTCCGAGAGGGGGTAACCAGGCTCACTAATAAAGGTAAAGCCACTTGGCTGCCAGAATGCCGTGCTTCAGCACAGACCAGAAAGGCATTGTGATAAGCGTATCCCCGGTATAGTCAGGGGTTAATGGGAGTCGTCCCCGTCCCCCCAGTATACGGCCAGAACCATGGACCCTGTACTTGTGGTTCGGACTCTCTCCAACCAGCCATAATGTTGTGAGAGTGAAATTATGTCTAAGTCCAGCTTTGGTACATTAGAAGCAACTCTGAAACTTAACCTAAGCGTTTTTCGAAGCTACTTTTTGGCTAACTTCTTATAGGAAGGTCTAGGAGCTCTGAAAATGAACGTGCGCGTCTTTCACTCTTCCCGAGGGACTTAGAAGAATTTTGTGATATTTTTTATTAAATGGTGTATAAGGGTATATATATAAATATATTTTATGCACTGTATATGAGCTGGCGATTTCTAAGTCTGTGGTTCCGAGAGGGGGTAACCAGGCTCACTAATAAAGGTCAAGCCACTTGGCTGCCAGAATGCCTTGCTTCAGCACAGACCAGAAAGGCATTGTGATAAGCGTATCCCCGGTATAGTCAGGGGTTAATGGGAGTCGTCCCCGTCCCCCCAGTATACGGCCAGAACCATGGACCCGGTACTTGTGGTTCGGACTGTCTCCAACCAGCCATAATGTTGTGAGAGTGAAATTATGTCTAAGTCCAGCTTTGGTACATTAGAAGCAACTCTGAAACTTATCCTAAGCGTTTTTCGAAGCTACTTTTTGGCTAACTTCTTATAGGAAGGTCTAGGAGCTCTGAAAATGAACGTGCGCGTCTTTCACTCTTCCCGAGGGACTTAGAAGAATTTTGTGATATTTTTTATTAAAATGGAGTATAAGGGTATATATATAAATATATTTTATGCACTGTATATGAGCTGGCGATTTCTAAGTCTGTGGTTCCGAGAGGGGGTAACCAGGCTCACTAATAAAGGTCAAGCCACTTGGCTGCCAGAATGCCCTGCTTCAGCACAGACCAGAAAGGCATTGTGATAAGCGTATCCCCTGTATAGTCAGGGGTTAATGGGAGTCGTCCCCGTCCCCCCAGTATACGGCCAGAACCATGGACCCGGTACTTGTGGTTCGGACTCTCTCCAACCAGCCATAATGTTGTGAGAGTGAAATTATGTCTAAGTCCAGCTTTGGTACATTAGAAGCAACTCTGAAACTTAACCTAAGCGTTTTTCGAAGCTACTTTTTGGCTAACTTCTTATAGGAAGGTCTAGGAGCTCTGAAAAGGAACGTGCGCGTCTTTCACTCTTCCCGAGGGACTTAGAAGAATTTTGTGATATTTTTTATTAAAATGGTGTATAAGGGTATATATATAAATATATTTTATGCACTGTATATGAGCTGGCGATTTCTAAGTCTGTGGTTCCGAGAGGGGGTAACCAGGCTCACTAATAAAGGTCAAGCCACTTGGCTGCCAGAATGCCCTGCTTCAGCACAGACCAGAAAGGCATTGTGATAAGCGTATCCCCGGTATAGTCAGGGGTTAATGGGAGTCGTCCCCGTCCCCCCAGTATACGGCCAGAACCATGGACCCGGTACTTGTGGTTCGGACTGTCTCCAACCAGCCATAATGTTGTGAGAGTGAAATTATGTCTAAGTCCAGCTTTGGTACATTAGAAGCAACTCTGAAACTTAACCTAAGCGTTTTTCGAAGCTACTTTTTGGCTAACTTCTTATAGGAAGGTCTAGGAGCTCTGAAAATGAACGTGCGCGTCTTTCACTCTTCTCGAGGGACTTAGAAGAATTTTGTGATATTTTTTATTAAATAGTGTATAAGGGTATATATATAAATATATTTTATGCACTGTATATGAGCTGGCGATTTCTAAGTCTGTGGTTCCGAGAGGGGGTAACCAGGCTCACTAATAAAGGTAAAGCCACTTGGCTGCCAGAATGCCGTGCTTCAGCACAGACCAGAAAGGCATTGTGATAAGCGTATCCCCGGTATAGTCAGGGGTTAATGGGAGTCGTCCCCGTCCCCCCAGTATACGGCCAGAACCATGGACCCTGTACTTGTGGTTCGGACTCTCTCCAACCAGCCATAATGTTGTGAGAGTGAAATTATGTCTAAGTCCAGCTTTGGTACATTAGAAGCAACTCTGAAACTTAACCTAAGCGTTTTTCGAAGCTACTTTTTGGCTAACTTCTTATAGGAAGGTCTAGGAGCTCTGAAAATGAACGTGCGCGTCTTTCACTCTTCCCGAGGGACTTAGAAGAATTTTGTGATATTTTTTATTAAATGGTGTATAAGGGTATATATATAAATATATTTTATGCACTGTATATGAGCTGGCGATTTCTAAGTCTGTGGTTCCGAGAGGGGGTAACCAGGCTCACTAATAAAGGTCAAGCCACTTGGCTGCCAGAATGCCTTGCTTCAGCACAGACCAGAAAGGCATTGTGATAAGCGTATCCCCGGTATAGTCAGGGGTTAATGGGAGTCGTCCCCGTCCCCCCAGTATACGGCCAGAACCATGGACCCGGTACTTGTGGTTCGGACTGTCTCCAACCAGCCATAATGTTGTGAGAGTGAAATTATGTCTAAGTCCAGCTTTGGTACATTAGAAGCAACTCTGAAACTTATCCTAAGCGTTTTTCGAAGCTACTTTTTGGCTAACTTCTTATAGGAAGGTCTAGGAGCTCTGAAAATGAACGTGCGCGTCTTTCACTCTTCCCGAGGGACTTAGAAGAATTTTGTGATATTTTTTATTAAAATGGAGTATAAGGGTATATATATAAATATATTTTATGCACTGTATATGAGCTGGCGATTTCTAAGTCTGTGGTTCCGAGAGGGGGTAACCAGGCTCACTAATAAAGGTCAAGCCACTTGGCTGCCAGAATGCCCTGCTTCAGCACAGACCAGAAAGGCATTGTGATAAGCGTATCCCCTGTATAGTCAGGGGTTAATGGGAGTCGTCCCCGTCCCCCCAGTATACGGCCAGAACCATGGACCCGGTACTTGTGGTTCGGACTCTCTCCAACCAGCCATAATGTTGTGAGAGTGAAATTATGTCTAAGTCCAGCTTTGGTACATTAGAAGCAACTCTGAAACTTAACCTAAGCGTTTTTCGAAGCTACTTTTTGGCTAACTTCTTATAGGAAGGTCTAGGAGCTCTGAAAAGGAACGTGCGCGTCTTTCACTCTTCCCGAGGGACTTAGAAGAATTTTGTGATATTTTTTATTAAAATGGTGTATAAGGGTATATATATAAATATATTTTATGCACTGTATATGAGCTGGCGATTTCTAAGTCTGTGGTTCCGAGAGGGGGTAACCAGGCTCACTAATAAAGGTCAAGCCACTTGGCTGCCAGAATGCCCTGCTTCAGCACAGACCAGAAAGGCATTGTGATAAGCGTATCCCCGGTATAGTCAGGGGTTAATGGGAGTCGTCCCCGTCCCCCCAGTATACGGCCAGAACCATGGACCCGGTACTTGTGGTTCGGACTGTCTCCAACCAGCCATAATGTTGTGAGAGTGAAATTATGTCTAAGTCCAGCTTTGGTACATTAGAAGCAACTCTGAAACTTAACCTAAGCGTTTTTCGAAGCTACTTTTTGGCTAACTTCTTATAGGAAGGTCTAGGAGCTCTGAAAATGAACGTGCGCGTCTTTCACTCTTCTCGAGGGACTTAGAAGAATTTTGTGATATTTTTTATTAAATGGTGTATAAGGGTATATATATAAATATATTTTATGCACTGTATATGAGCTGGCGATTTCTAAGTCTGTGGTTCCGAGAGGGGGTAACCAGGCTCACTAATAAAGGTAAAGCCACTTGGCTGCCAGAATGCCGTGCTTCAGCACAGACCAGAAAGGCATTGTGATAAGCGTATCCCCGGTATAGTCAGGGGTTAATGGGAGTCGTCCCCGTCCCCCCAGTATACGGCCAGAACCATGGACCCGGTACTTGTGGTTCGGACTGTCTCCAACCAGCCATAATGTTGTGAGAGTGAAATTATGTCTAAGTCCAGCTTTGGTACATTAGAAGCAACTTTGAAACTTAACCTAAGCGTTTTTCGAAGCTACTTTTTGGCTAACTTCTTATAGGAAGGTCTAGGAGCTCTGAAAATGAACGTGCGCGTCTTTCACTCTTCCCGAGGGACTTAGAAGAATTTTGTGATATTTTTTATTAAAATGGTGTATAAGGGTATATATATAAATATATTTTATGCACTGTATATGAGCTGGCGATTTCTAAGTCTGTGGTTCCGAGAGGGGGTAACCAGGCTCACTAATAAAGGTCAAGCCACTTGGCTGCCAGAATGCCTTGCTTCAGCACAGACCAGAAAGGCATTGTGATAAGCGTATCCCCGGTATAGTCAGGGGTTAATGGGAGTCGTCCCCGTCCCCCCAGTATACGGCCAGAACCATGGACCCGGTACTTGTGGTTCGGACTGTCTCCAACCAGCCATAATGTTGTGAGAGTGAAATTATGTCTAAGTCCAGCTTTGGTACATTAGAAGCAACTCTGAAACTTAACCTAAGCGTTTTTCGAAGCTACTTTTTGGCTAACTTCTTATAGGAAGGTCTAGGAGCTCTGAAAATGAACGTGCGCGTCTTTCACTCTTCCCGAGGGACTTAGAAGAATTTTGTGATATTTTTTATTAAAATGGAGTATAAGGGTATATATATAAATATATTTTATGCACTGTATATGAGCTGGCGATTTCTAAGTCTGTGGTTCCGAGAGGGGGTAACCAGGCTCACTAATAAAGGTCAAGCCACTTGGCTGCCAGAATGCCCTGCTTCAGCACAGACCAGAAAGGCATTGTGATAAGCGTATCCCCGGTATAGTCAGGGGTTAATAGGAGTCGTCCCCGTCCCCCCAGTATACGGCCAGAACCATGGACCCGGTACTTGTGGTTCGGACTGTCTCCAACCAGCCATAATGTTGTGAGAGTGAAATTATGTCTAAGTCCAGCTTTGGTACATTAGAAGCAACTCTGAAACTTAACCTAAGCGTTTTTCGAAGCTACTTTTTGGCTAACTTCTTATAGGAAGGTCTAGGAGCTCTGAAAATGAACGTGCGCGTCTTTCACTCTTCCCGAGGGACTTAGAAGAATTTTGTGATATTTTTTATTAAATGGTGTATAAGGGTATATATATAAATATATTTTATGCACTGTATATGAGCTGGCGATTTCTAAGTCTGTGGTTCCGAGAGGGGGTAACCAGGCTCACTAATAAAGGTCAAGCCACTTGGCTGCCAGAATGCCTTGCTTCAGCACAGACCAGAAAGGCATTGTGATAAGCGTATCCCCGGTATAGTCAGGGGTTAATGGGAGTCGTCCCCGTCCCCCCAGTATACGGCCAGAACCATGGACCCGGTACTTGTGGTTCGGACTGTCTCCAACCAGCCATAATGTTGTGAGAGTGAAATTATGTCTAAGTCCAGCTTTGGTACATTAGAAGCAACTCTGAAACTTAACCTAAGCGTTTTTCGAAGCTACTTTTTGGCTAACTTCTTATAGGAAGGTCTAGGAGCTCTGAAAATGAACGTGCGCGTCTTTCACTCTTCCCGAGGGACTTAGAAGAATTTTGTGATATTTTTTATTAAAATGGAGTATAAGGGTATATATATAAATATATTTTATGCACTGTATATGAGCTGGCGATTTCTAAGTCTGTGGTTCCGAGAGGGGGTAACCAGGCTCACTAATAAAGGTCAAGCCACTTGGCTGCCAGAATGCCCTGCTTCAGCACAGACCAGAAAGGCATTGTGATAAGCGTATCCCCGGTATAGTCAGGGGTTAATAGGAGTCGTCCCCGTCCCCCCAGTATACGGCCAGAACCATGGACCCGGTACTTGTGGTTCGGACTGTCTCCAACCAGCCATAATGTTGTGAGAGTGAAATTATGTCTAAGTCCAGCTTTGGTACATTAGAAGCAACTCTGAAACTTAACCTAAGCGTTTTTCGAAGCTACTTTTTGGCTAACTTCTTATAGGAAGGTCTAGGAGCTCTGAAAATGAACGTGCGCGTCTTTCACTCTTCCCGAGGGACTTAGAAGAATTTTGTGATATTTTTTATTAAAATGGTGTATAAGGGTATATATATAAATATATTTTATGCACTGTATATGAGCTGGCGATTTCTAAGTCTGTGGTTCCGAGAGGGGGTAACCAGGCTCACTAATAAAGGTCAAGCCACTTGGCTGCTAGAATGCCCTGCTTCAGCACAGACCAGAAAGGAATTGTGATAAGCGTATCCCCGGTATAGTCAGGGGTTAATGGGAGTCGTCCCCGTCCCCCCAGTATACGGCCAGAACCATGGACCCGGTACTTGTGGTTCGGACTGTCTCCAACCAACCATAATGTTGTGAGAGTGAAATTATGTCTAAGTCCAGCTTTGGTACATTAGAAGCAACTCTGAAACTTAACCTAAGCGTTTTTCGAAGCTACTTTTTGGCTAACTTCTTATAGGAAGGTCTAGGAGCTCTGAAAATGAACGTGCGCGTCTTTCACTCTTCCCGAGGGACTTAGAAGAATTTTGTGATATTTTTTATTAAAATGGTGTATAAGGGTATATATATAAATATATTTTATGCACTGTATATGAGCTGGCGATTTCTAAGTCTGTGGTTCCGAGAGGGGGTAACCAGGCTCACTAATAAAGGTCAAGCCACTTGGCTGCCAGAATGCCCTGCTTCAGCACAGACCAGAAAGGCATTGTGATAAGCGTATCCCCGGTATAGTCAGGGGTTAATGGGAGTCGTCCCCGTCCCCCCAGTATACGGCCAGAACCATGGACCCGGTACTTGTGGTTCGGACTCTCTCCAACCAGCCATAATGTTGTGAGAGTGAAATGATGTCTAAGTCCAGCTTTGGTACATTAGAAGCAACTCTGAAACTTAACCTAAGCGTTTTTCGAAGCTACTTTTTGGCTAACTTCTTATAGGAAGGTCTAGGAGCTCTGAAAATGAACGTGCGCGTCTTTCACTCTTCCCGAGGGACTTAGAAGAATTTTGTGATATTTTTTATTAAATGGTGTATAAGGGTATATATATAAATATATTTTATGCACTGTATATGAGCTGGCGATTTCTAAGTCTGTGGTTCCGAGAGGGGGTAACCAGGCTCACTAATAAAGGTCAAGCCACTTGGCTGCCAGAATGCCGTGCTTCAGCACAGACCAGAAAGGCATTGTGATAAGCGTATCCCCGGTATAGTCAGGGGTTAATGGGAGTCGTCCCCGCCCCCCCAGTATACGGCCAGAACCATGGACCCGGTACTTGTGGTTCGGACTGTCTCCAACCAGCCATAATGTTGTGAGAGTGAAATTATGTCTAAGTCCAGCGTTGGTACATTAGAAGCAACTCTGAAACTTAACCTAAGCGTTTTTCGAAGCTACTTTTTGGCTAACTTCTTATAGGAAGGTCTAGGAGCTCTGAAAATGAACGTGCGCGTCTTTCACTCTTCCCGAGGGACTTAGAAGAATTTTGTGATATTTTTTATTAAATGGTGTATAAGGGTATATATATAAATATATTTTATGCACTGTATATGAGCTGGCGATTTCTAAGTCTGTGGTTCCGAGAGGGGGTAACCAGGCTCACTAATAAAGGTCAAGCCACTTGGCTGCCAGAATGCCCTGCTTCAGCACAGACCAGAAAGGCATTGTGATAAGCGTATCCCCGGTATAGTCAGGGGTTAATGGGAGTCGTCCCCGCCCCCCCAGTATACGGCCAGAACCATGGACCCGGTACTTGTGGTTCGGACTGTCTCCAACCAGCCATAATGTAGTGAGAGTGAAATTATGTCTAAGTCCAGCTTTGGTACATTAGAAGCAACTCTGAAACTTAACCTAAGCGTTTTTCGAAGCTACTTTTTGGCTAACTTCTTATAGGAAGGTCTAGGAGCTCTGAAAATGAACGTGCGCGTCTTTCACTCTTCCCGAGGGACTTAGAAGAATTTTGTGATATTTTTTATTAAAATGGTGTATAAGGGTATATATATAAATATATTTTATGCACTGTATATGAGCTGGCGATTTCTAAGTCTGTGGTTCCGAGAGGGGGTAACCAGGCTCACTAATAAAGGTCAAGCCACTTGGCTGCCAGAATGCCCTGCTTCAGCACAGACCAGAAAGGCATTGTGATAAGCGTATCCCCGGTATAGTCAGGGGTTAATGGGAGTCGTCCCCGTCCCCCCAGTATACGGCCAGAACCATGGACCCGGTACTTGTGGTTCGGACTGTCTCCAACCAGCCATAATGTTGTGAGAGTGAAATTATGTCTAAGTCCAGCTTTGGTACATTAGAAGCAACTCTGAAACTTAACCTAAGCGTTTTTCGAAGCTACTTTTTGGCTAACTTCTTATAGGAAGGTCTAGGAGCTCTGAAAATGAACGTGCGCGTCTTTCACTCTTCTCGAGGGACTTAGAAGAATTTTGTGATATTTTTTATTAAATGGTGTATAAGGGTATATATATAAATATATTTTATGCACTGTATATGAGCTGGCGATTTCTAAGTCTGTGGTTCCGAGAGGGGGTAACCAGGCTCACTAATAAAGGTAAAGCCACTTGGCTGCCAGAATGCCGTGCTTCAGCACAGACCAGAAAGGCATTGTGATAAGCGTATCCCCGGTATAGTCAGGGGTTAATGGGAGTCGTCCCCGTCCCCCCAGTATACGGCCAGAACCATGGACCCGGTACTTGTGGTTCGGACTGTCTCCAACCAGCCATAATGTTGTGAGAGTGAAATTATGTCTAAGTCCAGCTTTGGTACATTAGAAGCAACTTTGAAACTTAACCTAAGCGTTTTTCGAAGCTACTTTTTGGCTAACTTCTTATAGGAAGGTCTAGGAGCTCTGAAAATGAACGTGCGCGTCTTTCACTCTTCCCGAGGGACTTAGAAGAATTTTGTGATATTTTTTATTAAAATGGTGTATAAGGGTATATATATAAATATATTTTATGCACTGTATATGAGCTGGCGATTTCTAAGTCTGTGGTTCCGAGAGGGGGTAACCAGGCTCACTAATAAAGGTCAAGCCACTTGGCTGCCAGAATGCCTTGCTTCAGCACAGACCAGAAAGGCATTGTGATAAGCGTATCCCCGGTATAGTCAGGGGTTAATGGGAGTCGTCCCCGTCCCCCCAGTATACGGCCAGAACCATGGACCCGGTACTTGTGGTTCGGACTGTCTCCAACCAGCCATAATGTTGTGAGAGTGAAATTATGTCTAAGTCCAGCTTTGGTACATTAGAAGCAACTCTGAAACTTAACCTAAGCGTTTTTCGAAGCTACTTTTTGGCTAACTTCTTATAGGAAGGTCTAGGAGCTCTGAAAATGAACGTGCGCGTCTTTCACTCTTCCCGAGGGACTTAGAAGAATTTTGTGATATTTTTTATTAAAATGGAGTATAAGGGTATATATATAAATATATTTTATGCACTGTATATGAGCTGGCGATTTCTAAGTCTGTGGTTCCGAGAGGGGGTAACCAGGCTCACTAATAAAGGTCAAGCCACTTGGCTGCCAGAATGCCCTGCTTCAGCACAGACCAGAAAGGCATTGTGATAAGCGTATCCCCGGTATAGTCAGGGGTTAATAGGAGTCGTCCCCGTCCCCCCAGTATACGGCCAGAACCATGGACCCGGTACTTGTGGTTCGGACTGTCTCCAACCAGCCATAATGTTGTGAGAGTGAAATTATGTCTAAGTCCAGCTTTGGTACATTAGAAGCAACTCTGAAACTTAACCTAAGCGTTTTTCGAAGCTACTTTTTGGCTAACTTCTTATAGGAAGGTCTAGGAGCTCTGAAAATGAACGTGCGCGTCTTTCACTCTTCCCGAGGGACTTAGAAGAATTTTGTGATATTTTTTATTAAATGGTGTATAAGGGTATATATATAAATATATTTTATGCACTGTATATGAGCTGGCGATTTCTAAGTCTGTGGTTCCGAGAGGGGGTAACCAGGCTCACTAATAAAGGTCAAGCCACTTGGCTGCCAGAATGCCTTGCTTCAGCACAGACCAGAAAGGCATTGTGATAAGCGTATCCCCGGTATAGTCAGGGGTTAATGGGAGTCGTCCCCGTCCCCCCAGTATACGGCCAGAACCATGGACCCGGTACTTGTGGTTCGGACTGTCTCCAACCAGCCATAATGTTGTGAGAGTGAAATTATGTCTAAGTCCAGCTTTGGTACATTAGAAGCAACTCTGAAACTTAACCTAAGCGTTTTTCGAAGCTACTTTTTGGCTAACTTCTTATAGGAAGGTCTAGGAGCTCTGAAAATGAACGTGCGCGTCTTTCACTCTTCCCGAGGGACTTAGAAGAATTTTGTGATATTTTTTATTAAAATGGAGTATAAGGGTATATATATAAATATATTTTATGCACTGTATATGAGCTGGCGATTTCTAAGTCTGTGGTTCCGAGAGGGGGTAACCAGGCTCACTAATAAAGGTCAAGCCACTTGGCTGCCAGAATGCCCTGCTTCAGCACAGACCAGAAAGGCATTGTGATAAGCGTATCCCCGGTATAGTCAGGGGTTAATAGGAGTCGTCCCCGTCCCCCCAGTATACGGCCAGAACCATGGACCCGGTACTTGTGGTTCGGACTGTCTCCAACCAGCCATAATGTTGTGAGAGTGAAATTATGTCTAAGTCCAGCTTTGGTACATTAGAAGCAACTCTGAAACTTAACCTAAGCGTTTTTCGAAGCTACTTTTTGGCTAACTTCTTATAGGAAGGTCTAGGAGCTCTGAAAATGAACGTGCGCGTCTTTCACTCTTCCCGAGGGACTTAGAAGAATTTTGTGATATTTTTTATTAAAATGGTGTATAAGGGTATATATATAAATATATTTTATGCACTGTATATGAGCTGGCGATTTCTAAGTCTGTGGTTCCGAGAGGGGGTAACCAGGCTCACTAATAAAGGTCAAGCCACTTGGCTGCTAGAATGCCCTGCTTCAGCACAGACCAGAAAGGAATTGTGATAAGCGTATCCCCGGTATAGTCAGGGGTTAATGGGAGTCGTCCCCGTCCCCCCAGTATACGGCCAGAACCATGGACCCGGTACTTGTGGTTCGGACTGTCTCCAACCAACCATAATGTTGTGAGAGTGAAATTATGTCTAAGTCCAGCTTTGGTACATTAGAAGCAACTCTGAAACTTAACCTAAGCGTTTTTCGAAGCTACTTTTTGGCTAACTTCTTATAGGAAGGTCTAGGAGCTCTGAAAATGAACGTGCGCGTCTTTCACTCTTCCCGAGGGACTTAGAAGAATTTTGTGATATTTTTTATTAAAATGGTGTATAAGGGTATATATATAAATATATTTTATGCACTGTATATGAGCTGGCGATTTCTAAGTCTGTGGTTCCGAGAGGGGGTAACCAGGCTCACTAATAAAGGTCAAGCCACTTGGCTGCCAGAATGCCCTGCTTCAGCACAGACCAGAAAGGCATTGTGATAAGCGTATCCCCGGTATAGTCAGGGGTTAATGGGAGTCGTCCCCGTCCCCCCAGTATACGGCCAGAACCATGGACCCGGTACTTGTGGTTCGGACTCTCTCCAACCAGCCATAATGTTGTGAGAGTGAAATTATGTCTAAGTCCAGCTTTGGTACATTAGAAGCAACTCTGAAACTTAACCTAAGCGTTTTTCGAAGCTACTTTTTGGCTAACTTCTTATAGGAAGGTCTAGGAGCTCTGAAAATGAACGTGCGCGTCTTTCACTCTTCCCGAGGGACTTAGAAGAATTTTGTGATATTTTTTATTAAATGGTGTATAAGGGTATATATATAAATATATTTTATGCACTGTATATGAGCTGGCGATTTCTAAGTCTGTGGTTCCGAGAGGGGGTAACCAGGCTCACTAATAAAGGTCAAGCCACTTGGCTGCCAGAATGCCGTGCTTCAGCACAGACCAGAAAGGCATTGTGATAAGCGTATCCCCGGTATAGTCAGGGGTTAATGGGAGTCGTCCCCGCCCCCCCAGTATACGGCCAGAACCATGGACCCGGTACTTGTGGTTCGGACTGTCTCCAACCAGCCATAATGTTGTGAGAGTGAAATTATGTCTAAGTCCAGCGTTGGTACATTAGAAGCAACTCTGAAACTTAACCTAAGCGTTTTTCGAAGCTACTTTTTGGCTAACTTCTTATAGGAAGGTCTAGGAGCTCTGAAAATGAACGTGCGCGTCTTTCACTCTTCCCGAGGGACTTAGAAGAATTTTGTGATATTTTTTATTAAATGGTGTATAAGGGTATATATATAAATATATTTTATGCACTGTATATGAGCTGGCGATTTCTAAGTCTGTGGTTCCGAGAGGGGGTAACCAGGCTCACTAATAAAGGTCAAGCCACTTGGCTGCCAGAATGCCGTGCTTCAGCACAGACCAGAAAGGCATTGTGATAAGCGTATCCCCGGTATAGTCAGGGGTTAATGGGAGTCGTCCCCGCCCCCCCAGTATACGGCCAGAACCATGGACCCGGTACTTGTGGTTCGGACTGTCTCCAACCAGCCATAATGTTGTGAGAGTGAAATTATGTCTAAGTCCAGCTTTGGTACATTAGAAGCAACTCTGAAACTTAACCTAAGCGTTTTTCGAAGCTACTTTTTGGCTAACTTCTTATAGGAAGGTCTAGGAGCTCTGAAAATGAACGTGCGCGTCTTTCACTCTTCCCGAGGGACTTAGAAGAATTTTGTGATATTTTTTATTAAAATGGTGTATAAGGGTATATATATAAATATATTTTATGCACTGTATATGAGCTGGCGATTTCTAAGTCTGTGGTTCCGAGAGGGGGTAACCAGGCTCACTAATAAAGGTCAAGCCACTTGGCTGCCAGAATGCCCTGCTTCAGCACAGACCAGAAAGGCATTGTGATAAGCGTATCCCCGGTATAGTCAGGGGTTAATGGGAGTCGTCCCCGTCCCCCCAGTATACGGCCAGAACCATGGACCCGGTACTTGTGGTTCGGACTGTCTCCAACCAGCCATAATGTTGTGAGAGTGAAATTATGTCTAAGTCCAGCTTTGGTACATTAGAAGCAACTCTGAAACTTAACCTAAGCGTTTTTCGAAGCTACTTTTTGGCTAACTTCTTATAGGAAGGTCTAGCAGCTCTGAAAATGAACGTGCGCGTCTTTCACTCTTCCCGAGGGACTTAGAAGAATTTTGTGATATTTTTTATTAAATGGTGTATAAGGGTATATATATAAATATATTTTATGCACTGTATATGAGCTGGCGATTTCTAAGTCTGTGGTTCCGAGAGGGGGTAACCAGGCTCACTAATAAAGGTCAAGCCACTTGGCTGCCAGAATGCCCTGCTTCAGCACAGACCAGAAAGGCATTGTGATAAGCGTATCCCCGGTATAGTCAGGGGTTAATGGGAGTCGTCCCCGTCCCCCCAGTATACGGCCAGAACCATGGACCCGGTACTTGTGGTTCGGACTCTCTCCAACCAGCCATAATGTTGTGAGAGTGAAATTATGTCTAAGTCCAGCTTTGGTACATTAGAAGCAACTCTGAAACTTAACCTAAGAGTTTTTCGAAGCTACTTTTTGGCTAACTTCTTATAGGAAGGTCTAGGAGCTCTGAAAATGAACGTGCGCGTCTTTTACTCTTCCCGAGGGACTTAGAAGAATTTTGTGATATTTTTTATTAAATGGTGTATAAGGGTATATATATAAATATATTTTATGCACTGTATATGAGCTGGCGATTTCTAAGTCTGTGGTTCCGAGAGGGGGTAACCAGGCTCACTAATAAAGGTCAAGCCACTTGGCTGCCAGAATGCCGTGCTTCAGCACAGACCAGAAAGGCATTGTGATAAGCGTATCCCCGGTATAGTCAGGGGTTAATGGGAGTCGTCCCCGCCCCCCCAGTATACGGCCAGAACCATGGACCCGGTACTTGTGGTTCGGACTGTCTCCAACCAGCCATAATGTTGTGAGAGTGAAATTATGTCTAAGTCCAGCTTTGGTACATTAGAAGCAACTCTGAAACTTAACCTAAGCGTTTTTCGAAGCTACTTTTTGGCTAACTTCTTATAGGAAGGTCTAGGAGCTCTGAAAATGAACGTGCGCGTCTTTCACTCTTCCCGAGGGACTTAGAAGAATTTTGTGATATTTTTTATTAAATAGTGTATAAGGGTATATATATAAATATATTTTATGCACTGTATATGAGCTGGCGATTTCTAAGTCTGTGGTTCCGAGAGGGGGTAACCAGGCTCACTAATAAAGGTCAAGCCACTTGGCTGCCAGAATGCCGTGCTTCAGCACAGACCAGAAAGGCATTGTGATAAGCGTATCCCCGGTATAGTCAGGGGTTAATGGGAGTCGTCCCCGCCCCCCCAGTATACGGCCAGAACCATGGACCCGGTACTTGTGGTTCGGACTGTCTCCAACCAGCCATAATGTTGTGAGAGTGAAATTATGTCTAAGTCCAGCTTTGGTACATTAGAAGCAACTCTGAAACTTAACCTAAGCGTTTTTCGAAGCTACTTTTTGGCTAACTTCTTATAGGAAGGTCTAGGAGCTCTGAAAATGAACGTGCGCGTCTTTCACTCTTCCCGAGGGACTTAGAAGAATTTTGTGATATTTTTTATTAAATGGTGTATAAGGGTATATATATAAATATATTTTATGCACTGTATATGAGCTGGCGATTTCTAAGTCTGTGGTTCCGAGAGGGGGTAACCAGGCTCACTAATAAAGGTCAAGCCACTTGGCTGCCAGAATGCCCTGCTTCAGCACAGACCAGAAAGGCATTGTGATAAGCGTATCCCCGGTATAGTCAGGGGTTAATGGGAGTCGTCCCCGCCCCCCCAGTATACGGCCAGAACCATGGACCCGGTACTTGTGGTTCGGACTGTCTCTAACCAGCCATAATGTTGTGAGAGTGAAATTATGTCTAAGTCCAGCTTTGGTACATTAGAAGCAACTCTGAAACTTAACCTAAGCGTTTTTCGAAGCTACTTTTGGCTAACTTCTTATAGGAAGGTCTAGGAGCTCTGAAAATGAACGTGCGCGTCTTTCACTCTTCTCGAGGGACTTAGAAGAATTTTGTGATATTTTTTATTAAATGGTGTATAAGGGTATATATATAAATATATTTTATGCACTGTATATGAGCTGGCGATTTCTAAGTCTGTGGTTCCGAGAGGGGGTAACCAGGCTCACTAATAAAGGTCAAGCCACTTGGCTGCCAGAATGCCCTGCTTCAGCACAGACCAGAAAGGCATTGTGATAAGCGTATCCCCGGTATAGTCAGGGGTTAATGGGAGTCGTCCCCGTCCCCCCAGTATACGGCCAGAACCATGGACCCGGTACTTGTGGTTCGGACTGTCTCCAACCAGCCATAATGTTGTGAGAGTGAAATTATGTCTAAGTCCAGCTTTGGTACATTAGAAGCAACTCTGAAACTTAACCTAAGCGTTTTTCGAAGCTACTTTTTGGCTAACTTCTTATAGGAAGGTCTAGGAGCTCTGAAAATGAACGTGCGCGTCTTTCACTCTTCCCGAGGGACTTAGAAGAATTTTGTGATATTTTTTATTAAATGGTGTATAAGGGTATATATATAAATATATTTTATGCACTGTATATGAGCTGGCGATTTCTAAGTCTGTGGTTCCGAGAGGGGGTAACCAGGCTCACTAATAAAGGTCAAGCCACTTGGCTGCCAGAATGCCCTGCTTCAGCACAGACCAGAAAGGCATTGTGATAAGCGTATCCCCGGTATAGTCAGGGGTTAATGGGAGTCGTCCCCGTCCCCCCAGTATACGGCCAGAACCATGGACCCGGTACTTGTGGTTCGGACTGTCTCCAACCAGCCATAATGTTGTGAGAGTGAAATTATGTCTAAGTCCAGCTTTGGTACATTAGAAGCAACTCTGAAACTTAACCTAAGCGTTTTTCGAAGCTACTTTTTGGCTAACTTCTTATAGGAAGGTCTAGGAGCTCTGAAAATGAACGTGCGCGTCTTTCACTCTTCCCGAGGGACTTAGAAGAATTTTGTGATATTTTTTATTAAATGGTGTATAAGGGTATATATATAAATATATTTTATGCATTGTATATGAGCTGGCGATTTCTAAGTCTGTGGTTCCGAGAGGGGGTAACCAGGCTCACTAATAAAGGTCAAGCCACTTGGCTGCCAGAATGCCCTGCTTCAGCACAGACCAGAAAGGCATTGTGATAAGCGTATCCCCGGTATAGTCAGGGGTTAATGGGAGTCGTCCCCGCCCCCCCAGTATACGGCCAGAACCATGGACCCGGTACTTGTGGTTCGGACTGTCTCCAACCAGCCATAATGTTGTGAGAGTGAAATTATGTCTAAGTCCAGCTTTGGTACATTAGAAGCAACTCTGAAACTTAACCTAAGCGTTTTTCGAAGCTACTTTTGGCTAACTTCTTATAGGAAGGTCTAGGAGCTCTGAAAATGAACGTGCGCGTCTTTCACTCTTCTCGAGGGACTTAGAAGAATTTTGTGATATTTTTTATTAAATGGTGTATAAGGGTATATATATATAAATATATTTTATGCACTGTATATGAGCTGGCGATTTCTAAGTCTGTGGTTCCGAGAGGGGGTAACCAGGCTCACTAATAAAGGTCAAGCCACTTGGCTGCCAGAATGCCCTGCTTCAGCACAGACCAGAAAGGCATTGTGATAAGCGTATCCCCGGTATAGTCAGGGGTTAATGGGAGTCGTCCCCGTCCCCCCAGTATACGGCCAGAACCATGGACCCGGTACTTGTGGTTCGGACTGTCTCCAACCAGCCATAATGTTGTGAGAGTGAAATTATGTCTAAGTCCAGCTTTGGTACATTAGAAGCAACTCTGAAACTTAACCTAAGCGTTTTTCGAAGCTACTTTTTGGCTAACTTCTTATAGGAAGGTCTAGGAGCTCTGAAAATGAACGTGCGCGTCTTTCACTCTTCCCGAGGGACTTAGAAGAAGTTTGTGATATTTTTTATTAAATGGTGTATAAGGGTATATATATAAATATATTTTATGCACTGTATATGAGCTGGCGATTTCTAAGTCTGTGGTTCCGAGAGGGGGTAACCAGGCTCACTAATAAAGGTCAAGCCACTTGGCTGCCAGAATGCCCTGCTTCAGCACAGACCAGAAAGGCATTGTGATAAGCGTATCCCCGGTATAGTCAGGGGTTAATGGGAGTCGTCCCCGTCCCCCCAGTATACGGCCAGAACCATGGACCCGGTACTTGTGGTTCGGACTGTCTCCAACCAGCCATAATGTTGTGAGAGTGAAATTATGTCTAAGTCCAGCTTTGGTACATTAGAAGCAACTCTGAAACTTAACCTAAGCGTTTTTCGAAGCTACTTTTTGGCTAACTTCTTATAGGAAGGTCTAGGAGCTCTGAAAATGAACGTGCGCGTCTTTCACTCTTCCCGAGGGACTTAGAAGAATTTTGTGATATTTTTTATTAAATGGTGTATAAGGGTATATATAAATATATTTTATGCACTGTATATGAGCTGGCGATTTCTAAGTCTGTGGTTCCGAGAGGGGGTAACCAGGCTCACTAATAAAGGTCAAGCCACTTGGCTGCCAGAATGCCGTGCTTCAGCACAGACCAGAAAGGCATTGTGATAAGCGTATCCCCGGTATAGTCAGGGGTTAATGGGAGTCGTCCCCGCCCCCCCAGTATACGGCCAGAACCATGGACCCGGTACTTGTGGTTCGGACTGTCTCCAACCAGCCATAATGTTGTGAGAGTGAAATTATGTCTAAGTCCAGCTTTGGTACATTAGAAGCAACTCTGAAACTTAACCTAAGCGTTTTTCGAAGCTACTTTTTGGCTAACTTCTTATAGGAAGGTCTAGGAGCTCTGAAAATGAACGTGCGCGTCTTTCACTCTTCCCGAGGGACTTAGAAGAATTTTGTGATATTTTTTATTAAATGGTGTATAAGGGTATATATATAAATATATTTTATGCACTGTATATGAGCTGGCGATTTCTAAGTCTGTGGTTCCGAGAGGGGGTAACCAGGCTCACTAATAAAGGTCAAGAGACTTGGCTGCCAGAATGCCGTGCTTCAGCACAGACCAGAAAGGCATTGTGATAAGCGTATCCCCGGTATAGTCAGGGGTTAATGGGAGTCGTCCCCGCCCCCCCAGTATACGGCCAGAACCATGGACCCGGTACTTGTGGTTCGGACTGTCTCCAACCAGCCATAATGTTGTGAGAGTGAAATTATGTCTAAGTCCAGCTTTGGTACATTAGAAGCAACTCTGAAACTTAACCTAAGCGTTTTTCGAAGCTACTTTTTGGCTAACTTCTTATAGGAAGGTCTAGGAGCTCTGAAAATGAACGTGCGCGTCTTTCACTCTTCCCGAGGGACTTAGAAGAATTTTGTGATATTTTTTATTAAAATGGTGTATAAGGGTATATATATAAATATATTTTATGCACTGTATATGAGCTGGCGATTTCTAAGTCTGTGGTTCCGAGAGGGGGTAACCAGGCTCACTAATAAAGGTCAAGCCACTTGGCTGCCAGAATGCCCTGCTTCAGCACAGACCAGAAAGGCATTGTGATAAGCGTATCCCCGGTATAGTCAGGGGTTAATGGGAGTCGTCCCCGTCCCCCCAGTATACGGCCAGAACCATGGACCCGGTACTTGTGGTTCGGACTCTCTCCAACCAGCCATAATGTTGTGAGAGTGAAATTATGTCTAAGTCCAGCTTTGGTACATTAGAAGCAACTCTGAAACTTAACCTAAGCGTTTTTCGAAGCTACTTTTTGGCTAACTTCTTATAGGAAGGTCTAGGAGCTCTGAAAATGAACGTGCGAATCTTTCACTCTTCCCGAGGGACTTAGAAGAATTTTGTGATATTTTTTATTAAATGGTGTATAAGGGTATATATATAAATATATTTTATGCACTGTATATGAGCTGGCGATTTCTAAGTCTGTGGTTCCGAGAGGGGGTAACCAGGCTCACTAATAAAGGTCAAGCCACTTGGCTGCCAGAATGCCGTGCTTCAGCACAGACCAGAAAGGCATTGTGATAAGCGTATCCCCGGTATAGTCAGGGGTTAATGGGAGTCGTCCCCGCCCCCCCAGTATACGGCCAGAACCATGGACCCGGTACTTGTGGTTCGGACTGTCTCCAACCAGCCATAATGTTGTGAGAGTGAAATTATGTCTAAGTCCAGCTTTGGTACATTAGAAGCAACTCTGAAACTTAACCTAAGTGTTTTTCGAAGCTACTTTTTGGCTAACTTCTTATAGGAAGGTCTAGGAGCTCTGAAAATGAACGTGCGCGTCTTTCACTCTTCCCGAGGGACTTAGAAGAATTTTGTGATATTTTTTATTAAATGGTGTATAAGGGTATATATATAAATATATTTTATGCACTGTATATGAGCTGGCGATTTCTAAGTCTGTGGTTCCGAGAGGGGGTAACCAGGCTCACTAATAAAGGTCAAGAGACTTGGCTGCCAGAATGCCGTGCTTCAGCACAGACCAGAAAGGCATTGTGATAAGCGTATCCCCGGTATAGTCAGGGGTTAATGGGAGTCGTCCCCGCCCCCCCAGTATACGGCCAGAACCATGGACCCGGTACTTGTGGTTCGGACTGTCTCCAACCAGCCATAATGTTGTGAGAGTGAAATTATGTCTAAGTCCAGCTTTGGTACATTAGAAGCAACTCTGAAACTTAACCTAAGCGTTTTTCGAAGCTACTTTTTGGCTAACTTCTTATAGGAAGGTCTAGGAGCTCTGAAAATGAACGTGCGCGTCTTTCACTCTTCCCGAGGGACTTAGAAGAATTTTGTGATATTTTTTATTAAAATGGTGTATAAGGGTATATATATAAATATATTTTATGCACTGTATATGAGCTGGCGATTTCTAAGTCTGTGGTTCCGAGAGGGGGTAACCAGGCTCACTAATAAAGGTCAAGCCACTTGGCTGCCAGAATGCCCTGCTTCAGCACAGACCAGAAAGGCATTGTGATAAGCGTATCCCCGGTATAGTCAGGGGTTAATGGGAGTCGTCCCCGTCCCCCCAGTATACGGCCAGAACCATGGACCCGGTACTTGTGGTTCGGACTGTCTCCAACCAGCCATAATGTTGTGAGAGTGAAATTATGTCTAAGTCCAGCTTTGGTACATTAGAAGCAACTCTGAAACTTAACCTAAGCGTTTTTCGAAGCTACTTTTTGGCTAACTTCTTATAGGAAGGTCTAGGAGCTCTGAAAATGAACGTGCGCGTCTTTCACTCTTCCCGAGGGACTTAGAAGAATTTTGTGATATTTTTTATTAAATGGTGTATAAGGGTATATATATAAATATATTTTATGCACTGTATATGAGCTGGCGATTTCTAAGTCTGTGGTTCCGAGAGGGGGTAACCAGGCTCACTAATAAAGGTCAAGCCACTTGGCTGCCAGAATGCCGTGCTTCAGCACAGACCAGAAAGGCATTGTGATAAGCGTATCCCCGGTATAGTCAGGGGTTAATGGGAGTCGTCCCCGCCCCCCCAGTATACGGCCAGAACCATGGACCCGGTACTTGTGGTTCGGACTGTCTCCAACCAGCCATAATGTTGTGAGAGTGAAATTATGTCTAAGTCCAGCTTTGGTACATTAGAAGCAACTCTGAAACTTAACCTAAGCGTTTTTCGAAGCTACTTTTTGGCTAACTTCTTATAGGAAGGTCTAGGAGCTCTGAAAATGAACGTGCGCGTCTTTCACTCTTCCCGAGGGACTTAGAAGAATTTTGTGATATTTTTTATTAAATGGTGTATAAGGGTATATATATAAATATATTTTATGCACTGTATATGAGCTGGCGATTTCTAAGTCTGTGGTTCCGAGAGGGGGTAACCAGGCTCACTAATAAAGGTCAAGCCACTTGGCTGCCAGAATGCCGTGCTTCAGCACAGACCAGAAAGGCATTGTGATAAGCGTATCCCCGGTATAGTCAGGGGTTAATGGGAGTCGTCCCCGCCCCCCCAGTATACGGCCAGAACCATGGACCCGGTACTTGTGGTTCGGACTGTCTCCAACCAGCCATAATGTTGTGAGAGTGAAATTATGTCTAAGTCCAGCTTTGGTACATTAGAAGCAACTCTGAAACTTAACCTAAGCGTTTTTCGAAGCTACTTTTTGGCTAACTTCTTATAGGAAGGTCTAGGAGCTCTGAAAATGAACGTGCGCGTCTTTCACTCTTCCCGAGGGACTTAGAAGAATTTTGTGATATTTTTTATTAAAATGGTGTATAAGGGTATATATATAAATATATTTTATGCACTGTATATGAGCTGGCGATTTCTAAGTCTGTGGTTCCGAGAGGGGGTAACCAGGCTCACTAATAAAGGTCAAGCCACTTGGCTGCCAGAATGCCCTGCTTCAGCACAGACCAGAAAGGCATTGTGATAAGCGTATCCCCGGTATAGTCAGGGGTTAATGGGAGTCGTCCCCGTCCCCCCAGTATACGGCCAGAACCATGGACCCGGTACTTGTGGTTCGGACTGTCTCCAACCAGCCATAATGTTGTGAGAGTGAAATTATGTCTAAGTCCAGCTTTGGTACATTAGAAGCAACTCTGAAACTTAACCTAAGCGTTTTTCGAAGCTACTTTTTGGCTAACTTCTTATAGGAAGGTCTAGGAGCTCTGAAAATGAACGTGCGCGTCTTTCACTCTTCCCGAGGGACTTAGAAGAATTTTGTGATATTTTTTATTAAATGGTGTATAAGGGTATATATATAAATATATTTTATGCACTGTATATGAGCTGGCGATTTCTAAGTCTGTGGTTCCGAGAGGGGGTAACCAGGCTCACTAATAAAGGTCAAGCCACTTGGCTGCCAGAATGCCGTGCTTCAGCACAGACCAGAAAGGCATTGTGATAAGCGTATCCCCGGTATAGTCAGGGGTTAATGGGAGTCGTCCCCGCCCCCCCAGTATACGGCCAGAACCATGGACCCGGTACTTGTGGTTCGGACTGTCTCCAACCAGCCATAATGTTGTGAGAGTGAAATTATGTCTAAGTCCAGCTTTGGTACATTAGAAGCAACTCTGAAACTTAACCTAAGCGTTTTTCGAAGCTACTTTTTGGCTAACTTCTTATAGGAAGGTCTAGAAACTCTGAAAATGAACGTGCGCGTCTTTCACTCTTCCCGAGGGACTTAGAAGAATTTTGTGATATTTTTTATTAAAATGGTGTATAAGGGTATATATATAAATATATTTTATGCACTGTATATGAGCTGGCGATTTCTAAGTCTGTGGTTCCGAGAGGGGGTAACCAGGCTCACTAATAAAGGTCAAGCCACTTGGCTGCCAGAATGCCCTGCTTCAGCACAGACCAGAAAGGCATTGTGATAAGCGTATCCCCGGTATAGTCAGGGGTTAATGGGAGTCGTCCCCGCCCCCCCAGTATACGGCCAGAACCATGGACCCGGTACTTGTGGTTCGGACTGTCTCCAACCAGCCATAATGTTGTGAGAGTGAAATTATGTCTAAGTCCAGCTTTGGTACATTAGAAGCAACTCTGAAACTTAACCTAAGCGTTTTTCGAAGCTACTTTTTGGCTAACTTCTTATAGGAAGGTCTAGGAGCTCTGAAAATGAACGTGCGCGTCTTTCACTCTTCCCGAGGGACTTAGAAGAATTTTGTGATATTTTTTATTAAATGGTGTATAAGGGTATATATATAAATATATTTTATGCACTGTATATGAGCTGGCGATTTCTAAGTCTGTGGTTCCGAGAGGGGGTAACCAGGCTCACTAATAAAGGTCAAGCCACTTGGCTGCCAGAATGCCGTGCTTCAGCACAGACCAGAAAGGCATTGTGATAAGCGTATCCCCGGTATAGTCAGGGGTTAATGGGAGTCGTCCCCGCCCCCCCAGTATACGGCCAGAACCATGGACCCGGTACTTGTGGTTCGGACTGTCTCCAACCAGCCATAATGTTGTGAGAGTGAAATTATGTCTAAGTCCAGCTTTGGTACATTAGAAGCAACTCTGAAACTTAACCTAAGCGTTTTTCGAAGCTACTTTTTGGCTAACTTCTTATAGGAAGGTCTAGGAGCTCTGAAAATGAACGTGCGCGTCTTTCACTCTTCCCGAGGGACTTAGAAGAATTTTGTGATATTTTTTATTAAAATGGTGTATAAGGGTATATATATAAATATATTTTATGCACTGTATATGAGCTGGCGATTTCTAAGTCTGTGGTTCCGAGAGGGGGTAACCAGGCTCACTAATAAAGGTCAAGCCACTTGGCTGCCAGAATGCCCTGCTTCAGCACAGACCAGAAAGGCATTGTGATAAGCGTATCCCCGGTATAGTCAGGGGTTAATGGGAGTCGTCCCCGTCCCCCCAGTATACGGCCAGAACCATGGACCCGGTACTTGTGGTTCGGACTGTCTCCAACCAGCCATAATGTTGTGAGAGTGAAATTATGTCTAAGTCCAGCTTTGGTACATTAGAAGCAACTCTGAAACTTAACCTAAGCGTTTTTCGAAGCTACTTTTTGGCTAACTTCTTATAGGAAGGTCTAGGAGCTCTGAAAATGAACGTGCGCGTCTTTCACTCTTCCCGAGGGACTTAGAAGAATTTTGTGATATTTTTTATTAAATGGTGTATAAGGGTATATATATAAATATATTTTATGCACTGTATATGAGCTGGCGATTTCTAAGTCTGTGGTTCCGAGAGGGGGTAACCAGGCTCACTAATAAAGGTCAAGCCACTTGGCTGCCAGAATGCCGTGCTTCAGCACAGACCAGAAAGGCATTGTGATAAGCGTATCCCCGGTATAGTCAGGGGTTAATGGGAGTCGTCCCCGCCCCCCCAGTATACGGCCAGAACCATGGACCCGGTACTTGTGGTTCGGACTGTCTCCAAACAGCCATAATGTTGTGAGAGTGAAATTATGTCTAAGTCCAGCTTTGGTACATTAGAAGCAACTCTGAAACTTAACCTAAGCGTTTTTCGAAGCTACTTTTTGGCTAACTTCTTATAGGAAGGTCTAGGAACTCTGAAAATGAACGTGCGCGTCTTTCACTCTTCCCGAGGGACTTAGAAGAATTTTGTGATATTTTTTATTAAAATGGTGTATAAGGGTATATATATAAATATATTTTATGCACTGTATATGAGCTGGCGATTTCTAAGTCTGTGGTTCCGAGAGGGGGTAACCAGGCTCACTAATAAAGGTCAAGCCACTTGGCTGCCAGAATGCCCTGCTTCAGCACAGACCAGAAAGGCATTGTGATAAGCGTATCCCCGGTATAGTCAGGGGTTAATGGGAGTCGTCCCCGTCCCCCCAGTATACGGCCAGAACCATGGACCCGGTACTTGTGGTTCGGACTGTCTCCAACCAGCCATAATGTTGTGAGAGTGAAATTATGTCTAAGTCCAGCTTTGGTACATTAGAAGCAACTCTGAAACTTAACCTAAGCGTTTTTCGAAGCTACTTTTTGGCTAACTTCTTATAGGAAGGTCTAGGAGCTCTGAAAATGAACGTGCGCGTCTTTCACTCTTCCCGAGGGACTTAGAAGAATTTTGTGATATTTTTTATTAAAATGGTGTATAAGGGTATATATATAAATATATTTTATGCACTGTATATGAGCTGGCGATTTCTAAGTCTGTGGTTCCGAGAGGGGGTAACCAGGCTCACTAATAAAGGTCAAGCCACTTGGCTGCCAGAATGCCCTGCTTCAGCACAGACCAGAAAGGCATTGTGATAAGCGTATCCCCGGTATAGTCAGGGGTTAATGGGAGTCGTCCCCGTCCCCCCAGTATACGGCCAGAACCATGGACCCGGTATTTGTGGTTCGGACTCTCTCCAACCAGCCATAATGTTGTGAGAGTGATATTATGTCTAAGTCCAGCTTTGGTACATTAGAAGCAACTCTGAAACTTAACCTAAGCGTTTTTCGAAGCTACTTTTTGGCTAACTTCTTATAGGAAGGTCTAGGAGCTCTGAAAATGAACGTGCGCGTCTTTCACTCTTCCCGAGGGACTTAGAAGAATTTTGTGATATTTTTTATTAAATGGTGTATAAGGGTATATATATAAATATATTTTATGCACTGTATATGAGCTGGCGATTTCTAAGTCTGTGGTTCCGAGAGGGGGTAACCAGGCTCACTAATAAAGGTCAAGCCACTTGGCTGCCAGAATGCCCTGCTTCAGCACAGACCAGAAAGGCATTGTGATAAGCGTATCCCCGGTATAGTCAGGGGTTAATGGGAGTCGTCCCCGTCCCCCCAGTATACGGCCAGAACCATGGACCCGGTACTTGTGGTTCGGACTCTCTCCAACCAGCCATAATGTTGTGAGAGTGAAATTATGTCTAAGTCCAGCTTTGGTACATTAGAAGCAACTCTGAAACTTAACCTAAGCGTTTTTCGAAGCTACTTTTTGGCTAACTTCTTATAGGAAGGTCTAGGAGCTCTGAAAATGAACGTGCGCGTCTTTCACTCTTCCCGAGGGACTTAGAAGAATTTTGTGATATTTTTTATTAAAATGGTGTATAAGGGTATATATATAAATATATTTTATGCACTGTATATGAGCTGGCGATTTCTAAGTCTGTGGTTCCGAGAGGGGGTAACCAGGCTCACTAATAAAGGTCAAGCCACTTGGCTGCCAGAATGCCCTGCTTCAGCACAGACCAGAAAGGCATTGTGATAAGCGTATCCCCGGTATAGTCAGGGGTTAATGGGAGTCGTCCCCGCCCCCCCAGTATACGGCCAGAACCATGGACCCGGTACTTGTGGTTCGGACTGTCTCCAACCAGCCATAATGTTGTGAGAGTGAAATTATGTCTAAGTCCAGCTTTGGTACATTAGAAGCAACTCTGAAACTTAACCTAAGCGTTTTTCGAAGCTACTTTTTGGCTAACTTCTTATAGGAAGGTCTAGGAGCTCTGAAAATGAACGTGCGCGTCTTTCACTCTTCCCGAGGGACTTAGAAGAATTTTGTGATATTTTTTATTAAATGGTGTATAAGGGTATATATATAAATATATTTTATGCACTGTATATGAGCTGGCGATTTCTAAGTCTGTGGTTCCGAGAGGGGGTAACCAGGCTCACTAATAAAGGTCAAGCCACTTGGCTGCCAGAATGCCGTGCTTCAGCACAGACCAGAAAGGCATTGTGATAAGCGTATCCCCGGTATAGTCAGGTTTTAATGGGAGTCGTCCCCGCCCCCCCAGTATACGGCCAGAACCATGGACCCGGTACTTGTGGTTCGGACTGTCTCCAACCAGCCATAATGTTGTGAGAGTGAAATTATGTCTAAGTCCAGCTTTGGTACATTAGAAGCAACTCTGAAACTTAACCTAAGCGTTTTTCGAAGCTACTTTTTGGCTAACTTCTTATAGGAAGGTCTAGGAGCTCTGAAAATGAACGTGCGCGTCTTTCACTCTTCCCGAGGGACTTAGAAGAATTTTGTGATATTTTTTATTAAATGGTGTATAAGGGTATATATATAAATATATTTTATGCACTGTATATGAGCTGGCGATTTCTAAGTCTGTGGTTCCGAGAGGGGGTAACCAGGCTCACTAATAAAGGTCAAGCCACTTGGCTGCCAGAATGCCGTGCTTCAGCACAGACCAGAAAGGCATTGTGATAAGCGTATCCCCGGTATAGTCAGGGGTTAATGGGAGTCGTCCCCGCCCCCCCAGTATACGGCCAGAACCATGGACCCGGTACTTGTGGTTCGGACTCTCTCCAACCAGCCATAATGTTGTGAGAGTGAAATTATGTCTAAGTCCAGCTTTGGTACATTAGAAGCAACTCTGAAACTTAACCTAAGCGTTTTTCGAAGCTACTTTTTGGCTAACTTCTTATAGGAAGGTCTAGGAGCTCTGAAAATGAATGTGCGCGTCTTTCACTCTTCCCGAGGGACTTAGAAGAATTTTGTGATATTTTTTATTAAATGGTGTATAAGGGTATATATATAAATATATTTTATGCACTGTATATGAGCTGGCGATTTCTAAGTCTGTGGTTCCGAGAGGGGGTAACCAGGCTCACTAATAAAGGTCAAGCCACTTGGCTGCCAGAATGCCGTGCTTCAGCACAGACCAGAAAGGCATTGTGATAAGCGTATCCCCGGTATAGTCAGGGGTTAATGGGAGTCGTCCCCGTCCCCCCAGTATACGGCCAGAACCATGGACCCGGTACTTGTGGTTCGGACTGTCTCCAACCAGCCATAATGTTGTGAGAGTGAAATTATGTCTAAGTCCAGCTTTGGTACATTAGAAGCAACTCTGAAACTTAACCTAAGCGTTTTTCGAAGCTACTTTTTGGCTAACTTCTTATAGGAAGGTCTAGGAGCTCTGAAAATGAACGTGCGCGTCTTTCACTCTTCCCGAGGGACTTAGAAGAATTTTGTGATATTTTTTATTAAATGGTGTATAAGGGTATATATATAAATATATTTTATGCACTGTATATGAGCTGGCGATTTCTAAGTCTGTGGTTCCGAGAGGGGGTAACCAGGCTCACTAATAAAGGTCAAGCCACTTGGCTGCCAGAATGCCGTGCTTCAGCACAGACCAGAAAGGCATTGTGATAAGCGTATCCCCGGTATAGTCAGGGGTTAATGGGAGTCGTCCCCGCCCCCCCAGTATACGGCCAGAACCATGGACCCGGTACTTGTGGTTCGGACTGTCTCCAACCAGCCATAATGTTGTGAGAGTGAAATTATGTCTAAGTCCAGCTTTGGTACATTAGAAGCAACTCTGAAACTTAACCTAAGCGTTTTTCGAAGCTACTTTTTGGCTAACTTCTTATAGGAAGGTCTAGGAGCGCTGAAAATGAACGTGCGCGTCTTTCACTCTTCCCGAGGGACTTTGAAGAATTTTGTGATATTTTTTATTAAAATGGTGTATAAGGGTATATATATAAATATATTTTATGCACTGTATATGAGCTGGCGATTTCTAAGTCTGTGGTTCCGAGAGGGGGTAACCAGGCTCACTAATAAAGGTCAAGCCACTTGGCTGCCAGAATGCCCTGCTTCAGCACAGACCAGAAAGGCATTGTGATAAGCGTATCCCCGGTATAGTCAGGGGTTAATGGGAGTCGTCCCCGTCCCCCCAGTATACGGCCAGAACCATGGACCCGGTACTTGTGGTTCGGACTGTCTCCAACCAGCCATAATGTTGTGAGAGTGAAATTATGTCTAAGTCCAGCTTTGGTACATTAGAAGCAACTCTGAAACTTAACCTAAGCGTTTTTCGAAGCTACTTTTTGGCTAACTTCTTATAGGAAGGTCTAGGAGCTCTGAAAATGAACGTGCGCGTCTTTCACTCTTCCCGAGGGACTTAGAAGAATTTTGTGATATTTTTTATTAAAATGGTGTATAAGGGTATATATATAAATATATTTTATGCACTGTATATGAGCTGGCGATTTCTAAGTCTGTGGTTCCGAGAGGGGGTAACCAGGCTCACTAATAAAGGTCAAGCCACTTGGCTGCCAGAATGCCCTACTTCAGCACAGACCAGAAAGGCATTGTGATAAGCGTATCCCCGGTATAGTCAGGGGTTAATGGGAGTCGTCCCCGTCCCCCCAGTATACGGCCAGAACCATGGACCCGGTATTTGTGGTTCGGACTCTCTCCAACCAGCCATAATGTTGTGAGAGTGATATTATGTCTAAGTCCAGCTTTGGTACATTAGAAGCAACTCTGAAACTTAACCTAAGCGTTTTTCGAAGCTACTTTTTGGCTAACTTCTTATAGGAAGGTCTAGGAGCTCTGAAAATGAACGTGCGCGTCTTTCACTCTTCCCGAGGGACTTAGAAGAATTTTGTGATATTTTTTATTAAATGGTGTATAAGGGTATATATATAAATATATTTTATGCACTGTATATGAGCTGGCGATTTCTAAGTCTGTGGTTCCGAGAGGGGGTAACCAGGCTCACTAATAAAGGTCAAGCCACTTGGCTGCCAGAATGCCCTGCTTCAGCACAGACCAGAAAGGCATTGTGATAAGCGTATCCCCGGTATAGTCAGGGGTTAATGGGAGTCGTCCCCGCCCCCCCAGTATACGGCCAGAACCATGGACCCGGTACTTGTGGTTCGGACTGTCTCCAACCAGCCATAATGTTGTGAGAGTGAAATTATGTCTAAGTCCAGCTTTGGTACATTAGAAGCAACTCTGAAACTTAACCTAAGCGTTTTTCGAAGCTACTTTTTGGCTAACTTCTTATAGGAAGGTCTAGGAGCGCTGAAAATGAACGTGCGCGTCTTTCACTCTTCCCGAGGGACTTAGAAGAATTTTGTGATATTTTTTATTAAAATGGTGTATAAGGGTATATATATAAATATATTTTATGCACTGTATATGAGCTGGCGATTTCTAAGTCTGTGGTTCCGAGAGGGGGTAACCAGGCTCACTAATAAAGGTCAAGCCACTTGGCTGCCAGAATGCCCTGCTTCAGCACAGACCAGAAAGGCATTGTGATAAGCGTATCCCCGGTATAGTCAGGGGTTAATGGGAGTCGTCCCCGTCCCCCCAGTATACGGCCAGAACCATGGACCCGGTACTTGTGGTTCGGACTGTCTCCAACCAGCCATAATGTTGTGAGAGTGAAATTATGTCTAAGTCCAGCTTTGGTACATTAGAAGCAACTCTGAAACTTAACCTAAGCGTTTTTCGAAGCTACTTTTTGGCTAACTTCTTATAGGAAGGTCTAGGAGCTCTGAAAATGAACGTGCGCGTCTTTCACTCTTCCCGAGGGACTTAGAAGAATTTTGTGATATTTTTTATTAAAATGGTGTATAAGGGTATATATATAAATATATTTTATGCACTGTATATGAGCTGGCGATTTCTAAGTCTGTGGTTCCGAGAGGGGGTAACCAGGCTCACTAATAAAGGTCAAGCCACTTGGCTGCCAGAATGCCCTACTTCAGCACAGACCAGAAAGGCATTGTGATAAGCGTATCCCCGGTATAGTCAGGGGTTAATGGGAGTCGTCCCCGTCCCCCCAGTATACGGCCAGAACCATGGACCCGGTACTTGTGGTTCGGACTGTCTCCAACCAGCCATAATGTTGTGAGAGTGAAATTATGTCTAAGTCCAGCTTTGGTACATTAGAAGCAACTCTGAAACTTAACCTAAGCGTTTTTCGAAACTACTTTTTGGCTAACTTCTTATAGGAAGGTCTAGGAGCTCTGAAAATGAACGTGCGCGTCTTTCACTCTTCCCGAGGGACTTAGAAGAATTTTGTGATATTTTTTATTAAAATGGTGTATAAGGGTATATATATAAATATATTTTATGCACTGTATATGAGCTGGCGATTTCTAAGTCTGTGGTTCCGAGAGGGGGTAACCAGGCTCACTAATAAAGGTCAAGCCACTTGGCTGCCAGAATGCCCTGCTTCAGCACAGACCAGAAAGGCATTGTGATAAGCGTATCCCCGGTATAGTCAGGGGTTAATGGGAGTCGTCCCCGTCCCCCCAGTATACGGCCAGAACCATGGACCCGGTACTTGTGGTTCGGACTCTCTCCAACCAGCCATAATGTTGTGAGAGTGAAATTATGTCTAAGTCCAGCTTTGGTACATTAGAAGCAACTCTGAAACTTAACCTAAGCGTTTTTCGAAACTACTTTTTGGCTAACTTCTTATAGGAAGGTCTAGGAGCTCTGAAAATGAACGTGCGCGTCTTTCACTCTTCCCGAGGGACTTAGAAGAATTTTGTGATATTTTTTATTAAATGGTGTATAAGGGTATATATATAAATATATTTTATGCACTGTATATGAGCTGGCGATTTCTAAGTCTGTGGTTCCGAGAGGGGGTAACCAGGCTCACTAATAAAGGTCAAGCCACTTGGCTGCCAGAATGCCGTGCTTCAGCACAGACCAGAAAGGCATTGTGATAAGCGTATCCCCGGTATAGTCAGGGGTTAATGGGAGTCGTCCCCGTCCCCCCAGTATACGGCCAGAACCATGGACCCGGTACTTGTGGTTCGGACTGTCTCCAACCAGCCATAATGTTGTGAGAGTGAAATTATGTCTAAGTCCAGCTTTGGTACATTAGAAGCAACTCTGAAACTTAACCTAAGCGTTTTTCGAAGCTACTTTTTGGCTAACTTCTTATAGGAAGGTCTAGGAGCTCTGAAAATGAACGTTCGCGTCTTTCACTCTTCCCGAGGGACTTAGAAGAATTTTGTGATATTTTTTATTAAAATGGTGTATAAGGGTATATATATAAATATATTTTATGCACTGTATATGAGCTGGCGATTTCAAAGTCTGTGGTTCCGAGAGGGGGTAACCAGGCTCACTAATAAAGGTCAAGCCACTTGGCTGCCAGAATGCCCTGCTTCAGCACAGACCAGAAAGGCATTGTGATAAGCGTATCCCCGGTATAGTCAGGGGTTAATGGGAGTCGTCCCCGTCCCCCCAGTATACGGCCAGAACCATGGACCCGGTATTTGTGGTTCGGACTCTCTCCAACCAGCCATAATGTTGTGAGAGTGAAATTATGTCTAAGTCCAGCTTTGGTACATTAGATGCAACTCTGAAACTTAACATAAGCGTTTTTCGAAGCTACTTTTTGGCTAACTTCTTATAGCAAGGTCTAGGAGCTCTGAAAATGAACGTGCGCGTCTTTCACTCTTCCCGAGGGACTTAGAAGAATTTTGTGATATTTTTTATTAAATGGTGTATAAGGGTATATATATAAATATATTTTATGCACTGTATATGAGCTGGCGATTTCTAAGTCTGTGGTTCCGAGAGGGGGTAACCAGGCTCACTAATAAAGGTCAAGCCACTTGGCTGCCAGAATGCCCTGCTTCAGCACAGACCAGAAAGGCATTGTGATAAGCGTATCCCCGGTATAGTCAGGGGTTAATGGGAGTCGTCCCCGTCCCCCCAGTATACGGCCAGAACCATGGACCCGGTACTTGTGGTTCGGACTCTCTCCAACCAGCCATAAAGTTGTGAGAGTGAAATTATGTCTAAGTTCTGCTTTGGTACATTAGAAGCAACTCTGAAACTTAACCTAAGCGTTTTTCGAAGCTACTTTTTGGCTAACTTCTTATAGGAAGGTCTAGGAGCTCTGAAAATGAACGTGCGCGTCTTTCACTCTTCCCGAGGGACTTAGAAGAATTTTGTGATATTTTTTATTAAAATGGTGTATAAGGGTATATATATAAATATATTTTATGCACTGTATATGAGCTGGCGATTTCTAAGTCTGTGGTTCCGAGAGGGGGTAACCAGGCTCACTAATAAAGGTCAAGCCACTTGGCTGCCAGAATGCCGTGCTTCAGCACAGACCAGAAAGGCATTGTGATAAGCGTATCCCCGGTATAGTCAGGGGTTAATGGGAGTCGTCCCCGCCCCCCCAGTATACGGCCAGAACCATGGACCCGGTACTTGTGGTTCGGACTGTCTCCAACCAGCCATAATGTTGTGAGAGTGAAATTATGTCTAAGTCCTGCTTTGGTACATTAGAAGCAACTCTGAAACTTAACCTAAGCGTTTTTCGAAGCTACTTTTTGGCTAACTTCTTATAGGAAGGTCTAGGAGCTCTGAAAATGAACGTGCGCGTCTTTCACTCTTCCCGAGGGACTTAGAAGAATTTTGTGATATTTTTTATTAAATGGTGTATAAGGGTATATATATAAATATATTTTATGCACTGTATATGAGCTGGCGATTTCTAAGTCTGTGGTTCCGAGAGGGGGTAACCAGGCTCACTAATAAAGGTCAAGCCACTTGGCTGCCAGAATGCCCTGCTTCAGCACAGACCAGAAAGGCATTGTGATAAGCGTATCCCCGGTATAGTCAGGGGTTAATGGGAGTCGTCCCCGTCCCCCCAGTATACGGCCAGAACCATGGACCCGGTACTTGTGGTTCGGACTCTCTCCAACCAGCCATAATGTTGTGAGAGTGAAATTATGTCTAAGTCCAGCTTTGGTACATTAGAAGCAACTCTGAAACTTAACCTAAGCGTTTTTCGAAACTACTTTTTGGCTAACTTCTTATAGGAAGGTCTAGGAGCTCTGAAAATGAACGTGCGCGTCTTTCACTCTTCCCGAGGGACTTAGAAGAATTTTGTGATATTTTTTATTAAATGGTGTATAAGGGTATATATATAAATATATTTTATGCACTGTATATGAGCTGGCGATTTCTAAGTCTGTGGTTCCGAGAGGGGGTAACCAGGCTCACTAATAAAGGTCAAGCCACTTGGCTGCCAGAATGCCGTGCTTCAGCACAGACCAGAAAGGCATTGTGATAAGCGTATCCCCGGTATAGTCAGGGGTTAATGGGAGTCGTCCCCGTCCCCCCAGTATACGGCCAGAACCATGGACCCGGTACTTGTGGTTCGGACTGTCTCCAACCAGCCATAATGTTGTGAGAGTGAAATTATGTCTAAGTCCAGCTTTGGTACATTAGAAGCAACTCTGAAACTTAACCTAAGCGTTTTTCGAAGCTACTTTTTGGCTAACTTCTTATAGGAAGGTCTAGGAGCTCTGAAAATGAACGTTCGCGTCTTTCACTCTTCCCGAGGGACTTAGAAGAATTTTGTGATATTTTTTATTAAAATGGTGTATAAGGGTATATATATAAATATATTTTATGCACTGTATATGAGCTGGCGATTTCTAAGTCTGTGGTTCCGAGAGGGGGTAACCAGGCTCACTAATAAAGGTCAAGCCACTTGGCTGCCAGAATGCCCTGCTTCAGCACAGACCAGAAAGGCATTGTGATAAGCGTATCCCCGGTATAGTCAGGGGTTAATGGGAGTCGTCCCCGTCCCCCCAGTATACGGCCAGAACCATGGACCCGGTATTTGTGGTTCGGACTCTCTCCAACCAGCCATAATGTTGTGAGAGTGAAATTATGTCTAAGTCCAGCTTTGGTACATTAGAAGCAACTCTGAAACTTAACATAAGCGTTTTTCGAAGCTACTTTTTGGCTAACTTCTTATAGCAAGGTCTAGGAGCTCTGAAAATGAACGTGCGCGTCTTTCACTCTTCCCGAGGGACTTAGAAGAATTTTGTGATATTTTTTATTAAATGGTGTATAAGGGTATATATATAAATATATTTTATGCACTGTATATGAGCTGGCGATTTCTAAGTCTGTGGTTCCGAGAGGGGGTAACCAGGCTCACTAATAAAGGTCAAGCCACTTGGCTGCCAGAATGCCCTGCTTCAGCACAGACCAGAAAGGCATTGTGATAAGCGTATCCCCGGTATAGTCAGGGGTTAATGGGAGTCGTCCCCGTCCCCCCAGTATACGGCCAGAACCATGGACCCGGTACTTGTGGTTCGGACTCTCTCCAACCAGCCATAATGTTGTGAGAGTGAAATTATGTCTAAGTCCAGCTTTGGTACATTAGAAGCAACTCTGAAACTTAACCTAAGCGTTTTTCGAAGCTACTTTTTGGCTAACTTCTTATAGGAAGGTCTAGGAGCTCTGAAAATGAACGTGCGCGTCTTTCACTCTTCCCGAGGGACTTAGAAGAATTTTGTGATATTTTTTATTAAATGGTGTATAAGGGTATATATATAAATATATTTTATGCACTGTATATGAGCTGGCGATTTCTAAGTCTGTGGTTCCGAGAGGGGGTAACCAGGCTCACTAATAAAGGTCAAGCCACTTGGCTGCCAGAATGCCCTGCTTCAGCACAGACCAGAAAGGCATTGTGATAAGCGTATCCCCGGTATAGTCAGGGGTTAATGGGAGTCGTCCCCGTCCCCCCAGTATACGGCCAGAACCATGGACCCGGTACTTGTGGTTCGGACTGTCTCCAACCAGCCATAATGTTGTGAGAGTGAAATTATGTCTAAGTCCAGCTTTGGTACATTAGAAGCAACTCTGAAACTTAACCTAAGCGTTTTTCGAAGCTACTTTTTGGCTAACTTCTTATAGGAAGGTCTAGGAGCTCTGAAAATGAACGTGCGCGTCTTTCACTCTTCCCGAGGGACTTAGAAGAATTTTGTGATATTTTTTATTAAATGGTGTATAAGGGTATATATATAAATATATTTTATGCACTGTATATGAGCTGGCGATTTCTAAGTCTGTGGTTCCGAGAGGGGGTAACCAGGCTCACTAATAAAGGTCAAGCCACTTGGCTGCCAGAATGCCGTGCTTCAGCACAGACCAGAAAGGCATTGTGATAAGCGTATCCCCGGTATAGTCAGGGGTTAATGGGAGTCGTCCCCGTCCCCCCAGTATACGGCCAGAACCATGGACCCGGTACTTGTGGTTCGGACTGTCTCCAACCAGCCATAATGTTGTGAGAGTGAAATTATGTCTAAGTCCAGCTTTGGTACATTAGAAGCAACTCTGAAACTTAACCTAAGCGTTTTTCGAAGCTACTTTTTGGCTAACTTCTTATAGGAAGGTCTAGGAGCTCTGAAAATGAACGTGCGCGTCTTTCAGTCTTCCCGAGGGACTTAGAAGAATTTTGTGATATTTTTTATTAAATGGTGTATAAGGGTATATATATAAATATATTTTATGCACTGTATATGAGCTGGCGATTTCTAAGTCTGTGGTTCCGAGAGGGGGTAACCAGGCTCACTAATAAAGGTCAAGCCACTTGGCTGCCAGAATGCCCTGCTTCAGCACAGACCAGAAAGGCATTGTGATAAGCGTATCCCCGGTATAGTCAGGGGTTAATGGGAGTCGTCCCCGTCCCCCCAGTATACGGCCAGAACCATGGACCCGGTACTTGTGGTTCGGACTCTCTCCAACCAGCCATAATGTTGTGAGAGTGAAATTATGTCTAAGTCCAGCTTTGGTACATTAGAAGCAACTCTGAAACTTAACCTAAGCGTTTTTCGAAACTACTTTTTGGCTAACTTCTTATAGGAAGGTCTAGGAGCTCTGAAAATGAACGTGCGCGTCTTTCACTCTTCCCGAGGGACTTAGAAGAATTTTGTGATATTTTTTATTAAATGGTGTATAAGGGTATATATATAAATATATTTTATGCACTGTATATGAGCTGGCGATTTCTAAGTCTGTGGTTCCGAGAGGGGGTAACCAGGCTCACTAATAAAGGTCAAGCCACTTGGCTGCCAGAATGCCGTGCTTCAGCACAGACCAGAAAGGCATTGTGATAAGCGTATCCCCGGTATAGTCAGGGGTTAATGGGAGTCGTCCCCGTCCCCCCAGTATACGGCCAGAACCATGGACCCGGTACTTGTGGTTCGGACTGTCTCCAACCAGCCATAATGTTGTGAGAGTGAAATTATGTCTAAGTCCAGCTTTGGTACATTAGAAGCAACTCTGAAACTTAACCTAAGCGTTTTTCGAAGCTACTTTTTGGCTAACTTCTTATAGGAAGGTCTAGGAGCTCTGAAAATGAACGTTCGCGTCTTTCACTCTTCCCGAGGGACTTAGAAGAATTTTGTGATATTTTTTATTAAAATGGTGTATAAGGGTATATATATAAATATATTTTATGCACTGTATATGAGCTGGCGATTTCTAAGTCTGTGGTTCCGAGAGGGGGTAACCAGGCTCACTAATAAAGGTCAAGCCACTTGGCTGCCAGAATGCCCTGCTTCAGCACAGACCAGAAAGGCATTGTGATAAGCGTATCCCCGGTATAGTCAGGGGTTAATGGGAGTCGTCCCCGTCCCCCCAGTATACGGCCAGAACCATGGACCCGGTATTTGTGGTTCGGACTCTCTCCAACCAGCCATAATGTTGTGAGAGTGAAATTATGTCTAAGTCCAGCTTTGGTACATTAGAAGCAACTCTGAAACTTAACATAAGCGTTTTTCGAAGCTACTTTTTGGCTAACTTCTTATAGCAAGGTCTAGGAGCTCTGAAAATGAACGTGCGCGTCTTTCACTCTTCCCGAGGGACTTAGAAGAATTTTGTGATATTTTTTATTAAATGGTGTATAAGGGTATATATATAAATATATTTTATGCACTGTATATGAGCTGGCGATTTCTAAGTCTGTGGTTCCGAGAGGGGGTAACCAGGCTCACTAATAAAGGTCAAGCCACTTGACTGCCAGAATGCCCTGCTTCAGCACAGACCAGAAAGGCATTGTGATAAGCGTATCCCCGGTATAGTCAGGGGTTAATGGGAGTCGTCCCCGTCCCCCCAGTATACGGCCAGAACCATGGACCCGGTACTTGTGGTTCGGACTCTCTCCAACCAGCCATAATGTTGTGAGAGTGAAATTATGTCTAAGTCCAGCTTTGGTACATTAGAAGCAACTCTGAAACTTAACCTAAGCGTTTTTCGAAGCTACTTTTTGGCTAACTTCTTATAGGAAGGTCTAGGAGCTCTGAAAATGAACGTGCGCGTCTTTCACTCTTCCCGAGGGACTTAGAAGAATTTTGTGATATTTTTTATTAAATGGTGTATAAGGGTATATATATAAATATATTTTATGCACTGTATATGAGCTGGCGATTTCTAAGTCTGTGGTTCCGAGAGGGGGTAACCAGGCTCACTAATAAAGGTCAAGCCACTTGGCTGCCAGAATGCCCTGCTTCAGCACAGACCAGAAAGGCATTGTGATAAGCGTATCCCCGGTATAGTCAGGGGTTAATGGGAGTCGTCCCCGTCCCCCCAGTATACGGCCAGAACCATGGACCCGGTACTTGTGGTTCGGACTGTCTCCAACCAGCCATAATGTTGTGAGAGTGAAATTATGTCTAAGTCCAGCTTTGGTACATTAGAAGCAACTCTGAAACTTAACCTAAGCGTTTTTCGAAGCTACTTTTTGGCTAACTTCTTATAGGAAGGTCTAGGAGCTCTGAAAATGAACGTGCGCGTCTTTCACTCTTCCCGAGGGACTTAGAAGAATTTTGTGATATTTTTTATTAAATGGTGTATAAGGGTATATATATAAATATATTTTATGCACTGTATATGAGCTGGCGATTTCTAAGTCTGTGGTTCCGAGAGGGGGTAACCAGGCTCACTAATAAAGGTCAAGCCACTTGGCTGCCAGAATGCCGTGCTTCAGCACAGACCAGAAAGGCATTGTGATAAGCGTATCCCCGGTATAGTCAGGGGTTAATGGGAGTCGTCCCCGTCCCCCCAGTATACGGCCAGAACCATGGACCCGGTACTTGTGGTTCGGACTGTCTCCAACCAGCCATAATGTTGTGAGAGTGAAATTATGTCTAAGTCCAGCTTTGGTACATTAGAAGCAACTCTGAAACTTAACCTAAGCGTTTTTCGAAGCTACTTTTTGGCTAACTTCTTATAGGAAGGTCTAGGAGCTCTGAAAATGAACGTGCGCGTCTTTCACTCTTCCCGAGGGACTTAGAAGAATTTTGTGATATTTTTTATTAAATGGTGTATAAGGGTATATATATATAAATATATTTTATGCACTGTATATGAGCTGGCGATTTCTAAGTCTGTGGTTCCGAGAGGGGGTAACCAGGCTCACTAATAAAGGTCAAGCCACTTGGCTGCCAGAATGCCCTGCTTCAGCACAGACCAGAAAGGCATTGTGATAAGCGTATCCCCGGTATAGTCAGGGGTTAATGGGAGTCGTCCCCGTCCCCCCAGTATACGGCCAGAACCATGGACCCGGTACTTGTGGTTCGGACTCTCTCCAACCAGCCATAATGTTGTGAGAGTGAAATTATGTCTAAGTCCAGCTTTGGTACATTAGAAGCAACTCTGAAACTTAACCTAAGCGTTTTTCGAAACTACTTTTTGGCTAACTTCTTATAGGAAGGTCTAGGAGCTCTGAAAATGAACGTGCGCGTCTTTCACTCTTCCCGAGGGACTTAGAAGAATTTTGTGATATTTTTTATTAAATGGTGTATAAGGGTATATATATAAATATATTTTATGCACTGTATATGAGCTGGCGATTTCTAAGTCTGTGGTTCCGAGAGGGGGTAACCAGGCTCACTAATAAAGGTCAAGCCACTTGGCTGCCAGAATGCCGTGCTTCAGCACAGACCAGAAAGGCATTGTGATAAGCGTATCCCCGGTATAGTCAGGGGTTAATGGGAGTCGTCCCCGTCCCCCCAGTATACGGCCAGAACCATGGACCCGGTACTTGTGGTTCGGACTGTCTCCAACCAGCCATAATGTTGTGAGAGTGAAATTATGTCTAAGTCCAGCTTTGGTACATTAGAAGCAACTCTGAAACTTAACCTAAGCGTTTTTCGAAGCTACTTTTTGGCTAACTTCTTATAGGAAGGTCTAGGAGCTCTGAAAATGAACGTGCGCGTCTTTCACTCTTCCCGAGGGACTTAGAAGAATTTTGTGATATTTTTTATTAAATGGTGTATAAGGGTATATATATAAATATATTTTATGCACTGTATATGAGCTGGCGATTTCTAAGTCTGTGGTTCCGAGAGGGGGTAACCAGGCTCACTAATAAAGGTCAAGCCACTTGGCTGCCAGAATGCCCTGCTTCAGCACAGACCAGAAAGGCATTGTGATAAGCGTATCCCCGGTATAGTCAGGGGTTAATGGGAGTCGTCCCCGTCCCCCCAGTATACGGCCAGAACCATGGACCCGGTACTTGTGGTTCGGACTGTCTCCAACCAGCCATAATGTTGTGAGAGTGAAATTATGTCTAAGTCCAGCTTTGGTACATTAGAAGCAACTCTGAAACTTAACCTAAGCGTTTTTCGAAGCTACTTTTTGGCTAACTTCTTATAGGAAGGTCTAGGAGCTCTGAAAATGAACGTTCGCGTCTTTCACTCTTCCCGAGGGACTTAGAAGAATTTTGTGATATTTTATATTAAATGGTGTATAAGGGTATATATATAAATATATTTTATGCACTGTATATGAGCTGGCGATTTCTAAGTCTGTGGTTCCGAGAGGGGGTAACCAGGCTCACTAATAAAGGTCAAGCCACTTGGCTGCCAGAATGCCCTGCTTCAGCACAGACCAGAAAGGCATTGTGATAAGCGTATCCCCGGTATAGTCAGGGGTTAATGGGAGTCGTCCCCGTCCCCCCAGTATACGGCCAGAACCATGGACCCGGTACTTGTGGTTCGGACTCTCTCCAACCAGCCATAATGTTGTGAGAGTGAAATTATGTCTAAGTCCAGCTTTGGTACATTAGAAGCAACTCTGAAACTTAACCTAAGCGTTTTTCGAAACTACTTTTTGGCTAACTTCTTATAGGAAGGTCTAGGAGCTCTGAAAATGAACGTGCGCGTCTTTCACTCTTCCCGAGGGACTTAGAAGAATTTTGTGATATTTTTTATTAAATGGTGTATAAGGGTATATATATAAATATATTTTATGCACTGTATATGAGCTGGCGATTTCTAAGTCTGTGGTTCCGAGAGGGGGTAACCAGGCTCACTAATAAAGGTCAAACCACTTGGCTGCCAGAATGCCGTGCTTCAGCACAGACCAGAAAGGCATTGTGATAAGCGTATCCCCGGTATAGTCAGGGGTTAATGGGAGTCGTCCCCGCCCCCCCAGTATACGGCCAGAACCATGGACCCGGTACTTGTGGTTCGGACTGTCTCCAACCAGCCATAATGTTGTGAGAGTGAAATTATATCTAAGTCCAGCTTTGGTACATTAGAAGCAACTCTGAAACTTAACCTAAGCGTTTTTCGAAGCTACTTTTTGGCTAACTTCTTATAGGAAGGTCTAGGAGCTCTGAAAATGAACGTGCGCGTCTTTCACTCTTCCCGAGGGACTTAGAAGAATTTTGTGATATTTTTTATTAAATGGTGTATAAGGGTATATATATAAATATATTTTATGCACTGTATATGAGCTGGCGATTTCTAAGTCTGTGGTTCCGAGAGGGGGTAACCAGGCTCACTAATAAAGGTCAAGCCACTTGGCTGCCAGAATGCCCTGCTTCAGCACAGACCAGAAAGGCATTGTGATAAGCGTATCCCCGGTATAGTCAGGGGTTAATGGGAGTCGTCCCCGTCCCCCCAGTATACGGCCAGAACCATGGACCCGGTACTTGTGGTTCGGACTGTCTCCAACCAGCCATAATGTTGTGAGAGTGAAATTATGTCTAAGTCCAGCTTTGGTACATTAGAAGCAACTCTGAAACTTAACCTAAGCGTTTTTCGAAGCTACTTTTTGGCTAACTTCTTATAGGAAGGTCTAGGAGCTCTGAAAATGAACGTTCGCGTCTTTCACTCTTCCCGAGGGACTTAGAAGAATTTTGTGATATTTTTTATTAAAATGGTGTATAAGGGTATATATATAAATATATTTTATGCACTGTATATGAGCTGGCGATTTCTAAGTCTGTGGTTCCGAGAGGGGGTAACCAGGCTCACTAATAAAGGTCAAGCCACTTGGCTGCCAGAATGCCCTGCTTCAGCACAGACCAGAAAGGCATTGTGATAAGCGTATCCCCGGTATAGTCAGGGGTTAATGGGAGTCGTCCCCGTCCCCCCAGTATACGGCCAGAACCATGGACCCGGTATTTGTGGTTCGGACTCTCTCCAACCAGCCATAATGTTGTGAGAGTGAAATTATGTCTAAGTCCAGCTTTGGTACATTAGAAGCAACTCTGAAACTTAACATAAGCGTTTTTCGAAGCTACTTTTTGGCTAACTTCTTATAGCAAGGTCTAGGAGCTCTGAAAATGAACGTGCGCGTCTTTCACTCTTCCCGAGGGACTTAGAAGAATTTTGTGATATTTTTTATTAAATGGTGTATAAGGGTATATATATAAATATATTTTATGCACTGTATATGAGCTGGCGATTTCTAAGTCTGTGGTTCCGAGAGGGGGTAACCAGGCTCACTAATAAAGGTCAAGCCACTTGGCTGCCAGAATGCCCTGCTTCAGCACAGACCAGAAAGGCATTGTGATAAGCGTATCCCCGGTATAGTCAGGGGTTAATGGGAGTCGTCCCCGTCCCCCCAGTATACGGCCAGAACCATGGACCCGGTACTTGTGGTTCGGACTCTCTCCAACCAGCCATAATGTTGTGAGAGTGAAATTATGTCTAAGTCCAGCTTTGGTACATTAGAAGCAACTCTGAAACTTAACCTAAGCGTTTTTCGAAGCTACTTTTTGGCTAACTTCTTATAGGAAGGTCTAGGAGCTCTGAAAATGAACGTGCGCGTCTTTCACTCTTCCCGAGGGACTTAGAAGAATTTTGTGATATTTTTTATTAAATGGTGTATAAGGGTATATATATAAATATATTTTATGCACTGTATATGAGCTGGCGATTTCTAAGTCTGTGGTTCCGAGAGGGGGTAACCAGGCTCACTAATAAAGGTCAAGCCACTTGGCTGCCAGAATGCCCTGCTTCAGCACAGACCAGAAAGGCATTGTGATAAGCGTATCCCCGGTATAGTCAGGGGTTAATGGGAGTCGTCCCCGTCCCCCCAGTATACGGCCAGAACCATGGACCCGGTACTTGTGGTTCGGACTCTCTCCAACCAGCCATAATGTTGTGAGAGTGAAATTATGTCTAAGTCCAGCTTTGGTACATTAGAAGCAACTCTGAAACTTAACCTAAGCGTTTTTCGAAGCTACTTTTTGGCTAACTTCTTATAGGAAGGTCTAGGAGCTCTGAAAATGAACGTGCGCGTCTTTCACTCTTCCCGAGGGACTTAGAAGAATTTTGTGATATTTTTTATTAAATGGTGTATAAGGGTATATATATAAATATATTTTATGCACTGTATATGAGCTGGCGATTTCTAAGTCTGTGGTTCCGAGAGGGGGTAACCAGGCTCACTAATAAAGGTCAAGCCACTTGGCTGCCAGAATGCCGTGCTTCAGCACAGACCAGAAAGGCATTGTGATAAGCGTATCCCCGGTATAGTCAGGGGTTAATGGGAGTCGTCCCCGCCCCCCCAGTATACGGCCAGAACCATGGACCCGGTACTTGTGGTTCGGACTGTCTCCAACCAGCCATAATGTTGTGAGAGTGAAATTATGTCTAAGTCCAGCTTTGGTACATTAGAAGCAACTCTGAAACTTAACCTAAGCGTTTTTCGAAGCTACTTTTTGGCTAACTTCTTATAGGAAGGTCTAGGAGCTCTGAAAATGAACGTGCGCGTCTTTCACTCTTCCCGAGGGACTTAGAAGAATTTTGTGATATTTTTTATTAAATGGTGTATAAGGGTATATATATAAATATATTTTATGCACTGTATATGAGCTGGCGATTTCTAAGTCTGTGGTTCCGAGAGGGGGTAACCAGGCTCACTAATAAAGGTCAAGCCACTTGGCTGCCAGAATGCCGTGCTTCAGCACAGACCAGAAAGGCATTGTGATAAGCGTATCCCCGGTATAGTCAGGGGTTAATGGGAGTCGTCCCCGCCCCCCCAGTATACGGCCAGAACCATGGACCCGGTACTTGTGGTTCGGACTGTCTCCAACCAGCCATAATGTTGTGAGAGTGAAATTATGTCTAAGTCCAGCTTTGGTACATTAGAAGCAACTCTGAAACTTAACCTAAGCGTTTTTCGAAGCTACTTTTTGGCTAACTTCTTATAGGAAGGTCTAGGAGCTCTGAAAATGAACGTGCGCGTCTTTCACTCTTCCCGAGGGACTTAGAAGAATTTTGTGATATTTTTTATTAAAATGGTGTATAAGGGTATATATATAAATATATTTTATGCACTGTATATGAGCTGGCGATTTCTAAGTCTGTGGTTCCGAGAGGGGGTAACCAGGCTCACTAATAAAGGTCAAGCCACTTGGCTGCCAGAATGCCCTGCTTCAGCACAGACCAGAAAGGCATTGTGATAAGCGTATCCCCGGTATAGTCAGGGGTTAATGGGAGTCGTCCCCGTCCCCCCAGTATACGGCCAGAACCATGGACCCGGTACTTGTGGTTCGGACTGTCTCCAACCAGCCATAATGTTGTGAGAGTGAAATTATGTCTAAGTCCAGCTTTGGTACATTAGAAGCAACTCTGAAACTTAACCTAAGCGTTTTTCGAAGCTACTTTTTGGCTAACTTCTTATAGGAAGGTCTAGGAGCTCTGAAAATGAACGTTCGCGTCTTTCACTCTTCCCGAGGGACTTAGAAGAATTTTGTGATATTTTTTATTAAAATGGTGTATAAGGGTATATATATAAATATATTTTATGCACTGTATATGAGCTGGCGATTTCTAAGTCTGTGGTTCCGAGAGGGGGTAACCAGGCTCACTAATAAAGGTCAAGCCACTTGGCTGCCAGAATGCCCTGCTTCAGCACAGACCAGAAAGGCATTGTGATAAGCGTATCCCCGGTATAGTCAGGGGTTAATGGGAGTCGTCCCCGTCCCCCCAGTATACGGCCAGAACCATGGACCCGGTATTTGTGGTTCGGACTCTCTCCAACCAGCCATAATGTTGTGAGAGTGAAATTATGTCTAAGTCCAGCTTTGGTACATTAGAAGCAACTCTGAAACTTAACATAAGCGTTTTTCGAAGCTACTTTTTGGCTAACTTCTTATAGCAAGGTCTAGGAGCTCTGAAAATGAACGTGCGCGTCTTTCACTCTTCCCGAGGGACTTAGAAGAATTTTGTGATATTTTTTATTAAATGGTGTATAAGGGTATATATATAAATATATTTTATGCACTGTATATGAGCTGGCGATTTCTAAGTCTGTGGTTCCGAGAGGGGGTAACCAGGCTCACTAATAAAGGTCAAGCCACTTGGCTGCCAGAATGCCCTGCTTCAGCACAGACCAGAAAGGCATTGTGATAAGCGTATCCCCGGTATAGTCAGGGGTTAATGGGAGTCGTCCCCGTCCCCCCAGTATACGGCCAGAACCATGGACCCGGTACTTGTGGTTCGGACTCTCTCCAACCAGCCATAATGTTGTGAGAGTGAAATTATGTCTAAGTCCAGCTTTGGTACATTAGAAGCAACTCTGAAACTTAACCTAAGCGTTTTTCGAAGCTACTTTTTGGCTAACTTCTTATAGGAAGGTCTAGGAGCTCTGAAAATGAACGTGCGCGTCTTTCACTCTTCCCGAGGGACTTAGAAGAATTTTGTGATATTTTTTATTAAATGGTGTATAAGGGTATATATATAAATATATTTTATGCACTGTATATGAGCTGGCGATTTCTAAGTCTGTGGTTCCGAGAGGGGGTAACCAGGCTCACTAATAAAGGTCAAGCCACTTGGCTGCCAGAATGCCCTGCTTCAGCACAGACCAGAAAGGCATTGTGATAAGCGTATCCCCGGTATAGTCAGGGGTTAATGGGAGTCGTCCCCGTCCCCCCAGTATACGGCCAGAACCATGGACCCGGTACTTGTGGTTCGGACTCTCTCCAACCAGCCATAATGTTGTGAGAGTGAAATTATGTCTAAGTCCAGCTTTGGTACATTAGAAGCAACTCTGAAACTTAACCTAAGCGTTTTTCGAAGCTACTTTTTGGCTAACTTCTTATAGGAAGGTCTAGGAGCTCTGAAAATGAACGTGCGCGTCTTTCACTCTTCCCGAGGGACTTAGAAGAATTTTGTGATATTTTTTATTAAATGGTGTATAAGGGTATATATATAAATATATTTTATGCACTGTATATGAGCTGGCGATTTCTAAGTCTGTGGTTCCGAGAGGGGGTAACCAGGCTCACTAATAAAGGTCAAGCCACTTGGCTGCCAGAATGCCGTGCTTCAGCACAGACCAGAAAGGCATTGTGATAAGCGTATCCCCGGTATAGTCAGGGGTTAATGGGAGTCGTCCCCGCCCCCCCAGTATACGGCCAGAACCATGGACCCGGTACTTGTGGTTCGGACTGTCTCCAACCAGCCATAATGTTGTGAGAGTGAAATTATGTCTAAGTCCAGCTTTGGTACATTAGAAGCAACTCTGAAACTTAACCTAAGCGTTTTTCGAAGCTACTTTTTGGCTAACTTCTTATAGGAAGGTCTAGGAGCTCTGAAAATGAACGTGCGCGTCTTTCACTCTTCCCGAGGGACTTAGAAGAATTTTGTGATATTTTTTATTAAATGGTGTATAAGGGTATATATATAAATATATTTTATGCACTGTATATGAGCTGGCGATTTCTAAGTCTGTGGTTCCGAGAGGGGGTAACCAGGCTCACTAATAAAGGTCAAGCCACTTGGCTGCCAGAATGCCGTGCTTCAGCACAGACCAGAAAGGCATTGTGATAAGCGTATCCCCGGTATAGTCAGGGGTTAATGGGAGTCGTCCCCGCCCCCCCAGTATACGGCCAGAACCATGGACCCGGTACTTGTGGTTCGGACTGTCTCCAACCAGCCATAATGTTGTGAGAGTGAAATTATGTCTAAGTCCAGCTTTGGTACATTAGAAGCAACTCTGAAACTTAACCTAAGCGTTTTTCGAAGCTACTTTTTGGCTAACTTCTTATAGGAAGGTCTAGGAGCTCTGAAAATGAACGTGCGCGTCTTTCACTCTTCCCGAGGGACTTAGAAGAATTTTGTGATATTTTTTATTAAAATGGTGTATAAGGGTATATATATAAATATATTTTATGCACTGTATATGAGCTGGCGATTTCTAAGTCTGTGGTTCCGAGAGGGGGTAACCAGGCTCACTAATAAAGGTCAAGCCACTTGGCTGCCAGAATGCCCTGCTTCAGCACAGACCAGAAAGGCATTGTGATAAGCGTATCCCCGGTATAGTCAGGGGTTAATGGGAGTCGTCCCCGTCCCCCCAGTATACGGCCAGAACCATGGACCCGGTACTTGTGGTTCGGACTGTCTCCAACCAGCCATAATGTTGTGAGAGTGAAATTATGTCTAAGTCCAGCTTTGGTACATTAGAAGCAACTCTGAAACTTAACCTAAGCGTTTTTCGAAGCTACTTTTTGGCTAACTTCTTATAGGAAGGTCTAGGAGCTCTGAAAATGAACGTGCGCGTCTTTCACTCTTCCCGAGGGACTTAGAAGAATTTTGTGATATTTTTTATTAAATGGTGTATAAGGGTATATATATAAATATATTTTATGCACTGTATATGAGCTGGCGATTTCTAAGTCTGTGGTTCCGAGAGGGGGTAACCAGGCTCACTAATAAAGGTCAAGCCACTTGGCTGCCAGAATGCCCTGCTTCAGCACAGACCAGAAAGGCATTGTGATAAGCGTATCCCCGGTATAGTCAGGGGTTAATGGGAGTCGTCCCCGTCCCCCCAGTATACGGCCAGAACCATGGACCCGGTACTTGTGGTTCGGACTCTCTCCAACCAGCCATAATGTTGTGAGAGTGAAATTATGTCTAAGGGCCTCATGCAGTAAGCGTTGATAAGGGAAATATGGCCATGTTATAGCCAAAATTGGGTTTGAGATTCAGTAAGCGCCGATAAGTGCTTCATATCGCCAGGTTTCGGAGCCGATAATTTGGTTATGGCCAGTCGCCTGCCGATAAGCCTGTTTTCGACACTGATCGCCACTTTTTTAAATCGGCTGGATTCAACAAAAAAAAACAGCTTATCGGGGCTGATCGGCACTACGAAATTGAGATGTTATGGCCGATTTCTCCCGCCAACTAAAGTTGGCAGTTTGGACGGGAGAACGATCGCTAAGGCTGCCGGAACGGCACTTAGAAAAAAAACATCTTCTGTACATCAATGGAAGTCAATGGAGCGGGGACGTATAACAGTATAGTACTGTTTATGTTTCATTGCTCACAATACAAGGGGGATTTGCATGACAGTGTGGGGGCATTCCCTGCATTGTGTCACAGCTGATGTGTCTTATTTGCATAACATTCGACTTTTACATGTTTTCAGCATTTGCGGGTCACATTACTCATCATGTGATGATGTGGCAAGGGAAAATACTATACTACACTCTTAAAGGAGAACCTCACATCATATCACACATTTTACTCAACTCAGCGACAATTATTTACATGATGTCACACATGTCACACATGTCACACATACACAGTATATTCATCTTCCTTTACATTACACAATGCTTGTAATGTGACACGCATCTTTAAACGTTCATGTACATCTGTATTCTCATGTTTACATATACTTTTGGGTCCTCCCTATTTTCATGACGTCACTTATTGGACGCTCAATCACATTGCATGTTTACATTGTAACCGTTGCATTACAAGCACTTCAACCTAACTTATACACACATGTACAGTAATTCATCATTGGGACACCTTGTAAACTCATTCTATACCAACTATCCTCCTTACACAAATGCATGCATATGCACACGACTATTCATTGTTGCCAACATGTCACAATAACATGGATAATTACACATGTTACACAAAACTTTTCCCACGTCAATCTCAGCCTTTTTGTCTCATTACATGACTGACTCTTGCGTTCACAAGTGTTACATGCATTGCACATGCAACTATTTATTTGCAAGCAATCTTTGTACAAAGCTTCACGTCACATCATTGCCAAATATCATCATTCCCTGCAGAATACACACAACAAATACTTAGAACAACAAGTGCACACAGCTTGCCACAGAAGTACTTTATTATGTTAATGTAACACCTTGCATTTTACTATGTCACCTGACATCATCACATACCTATTTAAAGGACGCACATTACCTGCTCATTCACAGCTACTCATTTCAAAATGTTGCGAATGTTTAGGAGACGCAGGAACATTCTTTTCTATGACATGCTTGATGATCAAGAGAATCATATAGGGCAAGGTAGGGACACACCGAGGGACAGTGACAGTGACGCGGATACGACAGGGACAGGGAGAGGGACAGGCCGAGGGACAGGTAGAGGGACAGGAGATCAGAGGAGAAGACAGAGGAGACAACTTGTGCCTCGTCCGCGTCTGTACAGGGAGAGAACCCTGTTAGATGGGATGAGTGAGGAGGAGATTGTAAGTCGCTATCGTTTGAGTTCAGCAGCAATCTTAGCTCTTTATGAGGAGATAAGGGGGGATTTAGATTTTTTCACAGCCAGAGGTCGTGCAGTCCCTGGGCTTGTTAAAATGCTGTGCTCATTACATTATCTTGCTTCCGCGTCATACCAGACAACTGTGGGCATAGTGGGCGGGGTCTCGCAATCTACATTCTCGCGGGCCTTGACCCAGTTTCTCTATGCACTCAATAGACGCGCTAGGAATTATATTCATTTTCCTACAGAGGCGACAGAGTGGCTGGAAGTCAGGACTGGCTTTTATAATATAGCAGGGATACCATCTGTGCTGGGTGCAATCGATTGCACACATGTTGCTTTGATTGCACCTAGTCAGAGTGAGCATGTGTACCGCAATCGGAAGCACTACCATTCACTCAATGTACAGGTGGTATGTGATGCGACGATGAGGATAATGCATGTGGTACCCAAGTTCCCTGGTTCCAGTCACGATTCCTCTATCCTGAGGAACTCTTCAGTCTTCCATGCGTTCGAAGAGGGACATTTTGAACCTGGTTGGCTGCTGGGTGAGTACATATTTACATGTTCTAACACAAAACACATGTTGATTTAGGAATGTTGGCATTGTACAATTTGATCACTAATGTCAGCTTATGTGTGCTCCATTCATTATAGGTGACTCAGGATACGGAATTAGGCCGTGGCTCTTGACTCCGGTGCTAAACCCTCAAACTGAAGCAGAGGACAGGTACAATGCAGCCCATATATCTACAAGATCTGTTATAGAGAGGACATTTGGCCTACTCAAGACCAGGTTTAGGTGTCTGGACAGAACTGGTGGGGCTCTTCTATACAAGCCTCAAAAAGTGTCTGATATTATCCTTGCCTGTTGCATTTTGCACAATGTTGCACTCAGGCACAATGTACAGTCAGACCTAGCTGAGGCTTTGGTAGACGAGCATCCCACCCATGTAGCTGCTGAAAATGAACAAACAGCCAGTGGTGGCCAGACACGACAGAATCTCATCAATTCATTTTTTTCTTGTAAGTACAAACTCATATGTTCCTAGTACTACTTTTATAGTTTAATTATGTTATATTAACAATAATGTTTCTTTATATAACCTTCTGTTAGGACACAGATGAATATGGGTTGCACACCTTTCTTTTCTCTGCTGTGTGCACAAAGGGATGTGGCACCGGTATGTTATTGTTGCACAGGTTATATAATCCCTCTTCAATTGTACTTTAGTTGTGTGTATGTGAATACAACTTGGGTAACAAAGCAATAATATTGTAGCATTGTGTTATTCCTTATGCTAAGACAAAACACATATTATGCCCATAATCATTCATGCTTCTAGTATGCTTACATACAATGTTATTGGTGCAGTGTAACATGTACATCCATATGATGTGTACACCAGGCTGATTTACATTTTGAATGTCATGAAATATACATGGTGTTGTACATTTAACACCAAATACACACTTTGCTGTGTTGTTTACGGTACTGAAGATGGCATGTCAATGTTTGCAATTTATATATTGTTCCTTTGCATTATAGGTATATCTCCAGTATGACTGATCATGGTATGTATATTTGCTGACATCTCTCATAAGATGTGGCTACCTCAATCTTCCTATAATTATTGGAACTAAAAACCCAACATATTGGTTTAAACACAAATGTTACATATATGTACTTTCTGTATCATGTATATGCATTTAGCTACTCTTGAGCTTTCATGTGCATTGTATTACAAAATGATTACTCACATTTCATCACATTTTATGTATGTTTCCTTATAATTTCCATTAATGTAATATAGAGGTGGTTGGAGAAAAGGGGATAACTGTACTTATTTGTTTACTTACGGGAGCACATTCATCACTAGCATAGACACACTTTTTAAGACAACTGTTTGTGTCTCTATCAATTGGTGTAGGATCCATGTATAACACCGACAAATGATAACACCAGCTTTATTATGGTAGCTTATATCATCATATTGACTATACTATGTATTTCTAAACGATTAATAAACACAGTAAACTATAGTTAGTTAGGTTAATGAAATATACACAGAAACGTACTTCATAACATGATGGTGATGTCATATTCAGAACATCATGCATTGGAGGGGACCATAACATCTGGCCAGTAACATTATTTGCTACAGTCCCAAACCATTTTATCTACATACCCATGTAACAAGAGATTTTAAAAATAAATGGCTACTTGGTTGTAAGTGTCCTTTACATTGGGAGAAGGAGTGGCTCACTGAGTAAAGACACACACTGGCACTGATAGTTTGAAGCAGGGGAGTCTGGTTCAATTCCCGGTGTGGGCTCCTTGTGACCTTGGCCAAGTCACTTTATCTCCCTGTGCCTCATGCGGCAAAAAAACATTTGTACGTTCCACGGGCCAGGGACCTCAGGCTGAAACATGTGTCTGTAAATCGCTGCGTACAACTAGCAGCCCTATACATGAACATGCTCATATTATTATTATTATTGTTACATAGTTTCGACAGTCATACGTTCCATTACATATTAGAATACACAAATGTGTTAGCAGAGTGGGAATGGTTGTTATATATAAAACACACCATGTCATAAAATGTTAGTAGTCATTAAAGAACACTCAATAAAAATTCATGAGGCACTCTTTTGCAACATCATTATGTTAATTAAGTGCTTATGCAATATAGGCATAAGGGTATCACATTTTTAATTGTTTGTTAATAAGCGCTGCAAGCAATATAAAATTAGTTCCATATGTAGTATAGTAGTCGGTGGCTCCTCCTCACAATCATCTCATATAAAGGTAGACTCTTCTGAAATCATACATTGATCCGATTGTATCTTCCCCGACATCTCTGAAATACAGCAAACACATGATGGTCAAAGATGGCACCTTACTAGATATGCATCCGTGACAACGCGTTACGCAGCTCTATATGATTGTGTAGATACACACGTCAGTCACTTATATGTTAGAAGTAAAACTGTTCATCAGTATGTAATGTTTCTTGAAATTTGTAGCAGGCATAACTATGTATAAGAAGTGAACGTTGCCTGTATACTGAAAGATGTGCGCGCACATCTTTGTGTGCGCACGCACTTCACGCTTGGCTCCACTAACTGTTAGCGCATGCGCAAAACAAAGCGTACGTTGTGCGTTCAATACATGTTGAAAATACCAGTAAACATAACATCTTTATTTCAAATACAATGAAGACGAAACTACATTCGTTCTAAACGAGTACATCTGTATTCTTTTTAAACAGACGTGTTTGAACAGAAAGCACGGCCGATAACACAATGCGCAAATGCAATACGTGTGACGTCATGTTAAGCCAGCGTGAAACGCACGCTAACACTCCTCCCACTCAATTAACATTCGGCTAACGCCCAGGGTACGCCTACAAACACTGAGCCGCACGCATCACACACTGCAGTTACCGTTACTATAACAAAACATGACAGCCAATAGGCTTTGAGGCGCGCACGTCGCTTGGGGGCGGGACTTACATCACTAATCCTTTTTAAGGACGCCTTGGCCCATGACAAGGGTCCCACGTCATACGTGGTGGACCCGGTTTTCAATGTTGTAGATGTTGCATGATAACAAAACAGGTATGTGTTAGAGTAATGGTAAAATGTTGCTAATATGTTTAAAGGGATAGGAAAGTACGTATATTTATTCCGTCAGCAATGTGTACTACTCTTTCAGGTCCTACTATATTGTATTAGGAAACAATTTGTTTGTGATCGCTACATGTTATGCAGTCTGCAATGTTACGCTGTATCCACGCATTGAAAGTGAAAATGGTGGTTACAAAAAAAAAAAAAATTTAAACGCAGTCAACGCATAACGATTGTTATATTTACCATTCTTCTAGAATTAACTCTTCGCCTGGCTGCAACTGGTCGCTCCAGAAATGCAAGCCATTTTCATCCACGCTTAACCCAACCGCTGAATCCAGTATGGCACATATCTCCTCCAGGATGCGCTCATAGGAATCGCCACTGCTTTCTTCAAATAATTGGTCGGGAGGTAGGTTCATTTCTTCCGGTTCCCATTCCAATGCAATTTCAGCTGAAAGGCTTGGTACATAATCATAGTACTTTTGTTCTTGTACAATGTGGGTTTCAGGAATGGAGGCTGCAGATATTGCAGCACGTATCGATTCAAACGGATCAGTAGTAGCGGATACATTGCTATTGCCATTAGGAATAAATATGCCTTTCACGACAATATAAGTGCCGTCTTTCAGGAGAAATTGTTTTTCCGGGGCAATCTTCCAGAAACCATAGGTGTGTTGTAGCTTATCCTGGTCACGTTCAAAAAAGTCATTACTTGATAAAGTGAATCTTATTGAGGAATTAAAATTCCGTGCATGCTTACGGTCTTGGTAATAAGGATATTTTGCTCGAATGAAATCATCGATTTGGCGTGTGCTTGCTTTCTGTCCGCGACTGTTCAAGATGGCTTCACAGATCATGTACTTATACCCTAAAAGGGGATTAATATTGTTAACGAATTCATCAGCCATGTCTGAGTAGCACAAAAGCTGTGTGCAGGTCTGTGTTATTTGCTCATCAAAATGAATGTGCTGAATGGCTAACAAACTCCTGTTTTTCCTTGTCAAGGTCAACAAAAGTAACTACTTTGACTCCTTATTTCAAACGCCAATTGGATTTGTTTGTCTAATTGGGTTAACAGTTGTGGTTCGTGATATGGGACTGTGGGAGAAACATTTCTCCTTCTTTTATCTCGTTTGTGAAAAACATCCCTAGACTGTGAATGCGTTCACATAGTGTTTTTTTGAAAACTAACAAAGACCAGTGTGTGAAAATATTTCTTAGCCAGGCATATCAGTAAAAACACACCTGCAAAAAGAAATGTTTTTTCCCCGCTTACATTTCTGTGTGTATGTGAAAGTCTGGTTAACTCCCTGTCTGCATGAGTTTAAATACGTGTGTATATATATATATATATATATATATATATATATATATATATATATATATATATATATATATAAATATATCTCTTATAAAAATATATATATATTTATATATAATATTTTTTTTTTTTTTATATTGCAGGAGTACACACAACATTGATGGCATTAAGTATACCTTGTATGAAACCTATTTAAATGGTGAGAAACATGATTGAATTAAGTAATAAACATTTGTTTAAGCACAATACTGTTAGAGTCTCATACTTAGGATATTTCTCAAACATTAGGCCTGTATTATTAAAATAGTGTGCTTTCACAAGGAAGCATGAAGTGTATTAGTTTGTGTATACCAGTTTATATAGTACTATATATATATATATATATATATATATATATATATATATATATATATATATATATATATATATATATATATATACACACATATACACACATATATACATATATATATACACATATATACATATATATATACATATATACATATATATATACACATATACACATATATACATATATATATATACACATATATACATATATATATACACATATATACATATATATATACACATATATACATATATATATACACATATACATATATATATATATACACACTCACACACTCACACTCACACTCACTCAGTGTGTGTGTGTGTGTGTGTGTGTGTGTGTATATATATTATTATACATTCTGAGATGTTATAGAAACGAACACACAACTGATTAAAGGACAAAATTACAATGGCCAATCAAGGCAAAGGTAAGTAATAATTTACACATAATCCTGCTGTACACGTACAAGAAAGATGTTTGCACTTACTTAGGTGTTTTAATAATTGCATGTGACTAATATGCATATGCAATTCTTACATCAATTAACACACCCAAATGCAATGTTTTGCTGCAAAGTCAATGGCAGCTTCTCTAAACTTAGCAACTGGCTCCTGGTGGACCATTACTGAACAGACGATTACAACATAAATATTTATAACACAATTAATTATGAGTGTTAACATTTCCAAAACTTCACGTGTACAAGAACATAGTTGAAAGTTTGGAAACAACACAGTCTTCAGCATACATACAATAGTAATTAGATAATCTGAAGTCAACAAAACAAGGCCAAACACATATTTTCTGAATTATAACATTTATTTTTTTTGTTCCTTTTGCGAGCGAGTAACAGGCCTGCTTGTTGTCTCTTGAATTTTCCTTTTTCTTTTGCCACCAACTTTAGGCACAACAGAGCCACTTTGAGTGGCCTCTGGCACTTCACGGGCAGGGCTTGTGGCCAGTGACTGTTCACCTACGGGGCTTGTGGCCAGTGACTCACCTACAGGGCTTGTGGCCAGTGACTCACCTACAGGGCTTGTGGGCAGTGATTCACCTACAGGGCTTGTGGCCAGTGACTCACCTACAGGGCTTGTGGGCAGTGATTCACCTACAGGGCTTTTGGGCAGCGATTCACCTACAGGGCTTTTGGGCAGCGATTCACCTACAGGGCTTTTGGGCAGCGACTCACCTACAGGGCTTTTGGGTAGTGACTGTTCACGGACAGGGCTTGTGCCCAGTGACACATGTGAGCAAGTTGGTAGACACTGCACAAGTGATGGTTGGTCTGTTTCATGTGTGTCTTGTTTTGTTTTTGTCGCCTCCTTTGTAGGTGTCTGCTGCTGAATTTGTAGAGATGGCAGCGGTAGGATGTCATCAGGAACCTGCACAGCAATGTCTGCTACTTGACCGGTAACATTTGGGCCTGGTGAATGAATCTCAGATGAATGTGGTGAAAACTGACCTGCATGAACAGATCCTGGCTGGGAGGTGTTGAATTGTGGTACATTAGTCATTCTCCAGTAATTAGCTTGTGTTTGCTGAACAACTAATGCTTCGAATGAGGTGTTGATTTTTTGCAACTGTTTAGGCACTTCAATGAAGACTCTGTGGAGATGTGCCAATTGTGATACTGTTTCTTCCTGCAGTCCAATCATCCTTTCCAGCACTGTCATCATGTCTGAATGGCGACGATTTTCTGCGTCCACTATTTTTCCCTCTGAAGCTACAATTGCATCGTATGTGGAAGTTGATGGACGATTTGGCGGTACAACAGTTTCTATTGGCACCTCTTCATGGTCACATGATTGTATTTCAGTCTCTTCTGTGGCGTCATCCTCATCATACTCATCATCCTCATCACCATGATGTTCTAAAAAGAAATGTACACATTATTAAATGGCATGTTAATGTATGCTGTGTTACTATGTAATTGTACTGTGTCCTAAGTAACACCTAACATGTTAGCATACGTTTTATAACCTCATTAAAAACTACCTTGACTTACGAATAATGTTTGGACTCAGTATGAAATATGAATGAATGAAAAGTTGCTCTAAACTCAGAAGTCCTACATGATAATTAACATCACTAACACAATACATGTTGCCTTACACTTAATTTTCACTGACACTAAGTAATCCTATTTAAAGAAGATGTGCAAAACAAATAATGCACATGACAACATAACATATAGAAGAGCACATATTATATGGCCAGCAAATGATACACTCACCTTCTAGTAGTGTTGAGCTGGCTGACCCAGGTGAAGACACTTGTTCCATCTCAGGTGACACATGTCCTCCAGGGGCAACTATATATAACAATAACATAAGTTTTACATTTACATGTGTAAATATTGAACAAACACTTATTGTATGTTCTGTATTTATGATTAACTAACAACATCAGTTCCTTAACCGAAAATGTGTGTGAAAGTGAACATAAATAGTTGTAATAACACTGTACATGCCTGTGTACTTAGAATTTTTGAGTTCCCTAACATACAACATACTATGTTTCTGCAGTAATGCGTGAGGATAAATAGATTAAATGAGTACATAAAAATCATATGTTGTGTAGTGATATCAGTATCATAATGTACATAACTATCATGAGATGACCATTCACAATGGTTATCATGAAGGTGGTCATATTGCAAAAAGTGTTGTTTTTGGTAGAGGATATGTGTGGTACATTAATCGAAGATGTGGCACACCTGAATGTGGCTGTGACTCAACAAGACAACACATGCAGTGTGTGATAATGTGTCTTTCATAGTAGTTCAACTATAGATATGAGTGAACTAATGTGTGACGTACGCTTTGATAAGTAATGAGTTGTTGGGGCATTTAGTAGCTAGAGTTAAGCTTTCCAATGAGTGTGATTAACTTCAGTTGTGCTATTCAGGTTGTAAGAAAGGTATTCCCTTCCCCAAAAAGCCTAATCAGCCACACCTTTCAATGACTTGAAACAGGTGCAAATGGTGTGAACTAAGTTGACCGTGAAATGAGGCTGTAATTAGTGTGTGTGCTGAACCCCACCCCCTCTGTTGAAGTGTATGCTGTGATGAGATATTAATTGCAGCTGCTTTAACACAATGGTAGATGAGCTAAGTAGTCATCTGCAGTGTTTAAGTTATGAAAACAATGACATAACATATGATACGTGTGCCTCATTATGCTGTCTGTATATGACATAAAGCAAAAATGGACCTTTTCATAAGCAACTATAGATGTGTTAGTGCCAGTGATGTTTGTAGGCCGTTACATGCAATTTCTTTGATGCATGCTTAAAATAGGCAGTAATGTCATGTTTGTCGGAGTAAAATCAATAAAATACACAATAATATGATACATATTTCTGTTCTGTACCTGTAGCTACTAATAATTTCTCATGAACATGTGTTACACGTGTACTACCCTGTTGTTCCCCATCTTCGCCCACCATCAATTGCTTCCACTGCAGCTATGCATTTTGGGAATTCACATGTAAATGAGCACGCAATGGCACGTGCTATATTAGTTACTGCTTTTAGTAGGACTACTACATATATGTCTATTTTGAGATATATATATACAGAATCAGACATATACATATATAGATGCAGGTATGCTTATATTGTGAAGACAGTATAAAAAGCAGTGTAAATATGCAAAATAACTGTAAGCAACGACACGCCTAGTACAGTAATATTTATCACCTGCTGGAAATTGTGACGGATAAATTCCAATGTCACGGTCACCAGCCAAGCCTTCCACGACGACGGTAAGTAATTTTGGCCGAAGCAGCTCCTCCAATGGAGTCAATATGAGACGTTGTGGTGTGGGCCCACCTCCAGTGCCAGTAGCATGCACGCGTTGGTCTTGTATTTTCTTTTTCAATTTGGACCTAATATCATCAAATCTTTTCCGACAATGATACTTGTCCCTGACACTATTCCCACAGGCATTGACACCAATGACTATTGTGTCCCACATTTCTTTTTTGCTTGCTGCACTTGTCCGCCCTTGAAAAACATATAAAAGATATGAGGTAAATGAATAATAATATAAGCACCAGTTTCCTACACTGCTAGCTGTTCCAAGTGATAGCAAACATGCTGTTTTATGTGTAATATGTGCAGCACATGAGCATTCACTACTAAACCTATACATGTAAGCAAGGTTGCATTCATATTGTATGCAGTTCTGGCAAATTGACCGCCTGTGTTTATTTGTCCTTGTAAGGCATGATAAAAAGCTGTGTTTCCACACTAATGAACATAGAAAGATATTGTGTACCCATATTTGCATATGAACAAAACTCAGATGACCTAGGATCACATGTATTTGAATAATAAATGTAAAGTTACACTTACCTACTAAATGTCCATATATACTGTCATAGTGCTCCAGAATGCCAGTGACAAGAGCCCTATTTTCCTGGTCATTGAAGCGAGGATTACGTGGCTTCTCCACACGTTTTTTCCGAGCAGGTTTAGGGTCAGAGCTTGGCTGGTGCTGACTGGACTCTCCTTCTTCCAATGGAAGAGCCTCCAAAAGCTGGCCACCAGCAAGCACGCCACCACCATCCACCCCATCAGCAACTGCGCCACCAGCAGCACTCCCAGCACCAGCACTCCCACTCCTAGCACCAGCACTCACACTCCTAGCACCAGCACTCACACTCCTAGCACCAGCACTCACACTCCTAGCACCAGCACTCCCACTCCCAGCAACAGCACTCCCACTCCCAGCAACAGCACTCCCACTCCCAGCAACAGCACTCCCACTCCCAGCAACAGCACTCCCACTCCCAGCAACAGCACTCCCACTCCCAGCAACAGCACTCCCACTCCCAGCAACAGCACTCCCACTCCCAGCAACACCACTCGGTGCACCAGCAACATCACTCCCCTGAACAGTACGTTCACTCCGACGCGTACTCCCACGAGTAGCACTCCCACTCCCACCAGCATCACTCTTCCCACGCTTTGCGGGCATACTTCCAGCACTCACAAAAAACAGACAATAAATGTACAGGCAATCACACGACCCACTTCCACATATAAAACAAGACAAAGATGTAAACAAAACAACAAAGGACAAAGCTCACCCAATACACAACAAGTCTCTCAGTCAATATGCAAATGTTCAATCGTCCAGCTCTGTGCGTCTCTCTCTCTCTCTCACTCCCAACAACACAGAGAATGATTAGCAGTACACGTTGCCTTTAAATATGGCGCGCAATCAAAAACATGCTTGTTTCGCCTGATTCAGCAAGATTTGTGATTGTGCAACCTAACAGCACCCCGCCACGCACGCCGATACACCTGTGTGTGATCGGCTCATCATCGTGAGAGTGGGCGGATTTGTTTTCTGGTTGATTTTGAATGTATTCGGCACTTACTGCATACGGAGAGGGAAAAACGCCAATAACATGACTAATCGATAAGCTTGCCGATTTCACATAATCGTCGCTTACTGCATGAGGCCCTAAGTCCAGCTTTGGTACATTAGAAGCAACTCTGAAACTTAACCTAAGCGTTTTTCTAAGCTACTTTTTGGCTAACTTCTTATAGGAAGGTCTAGGAGCTCTGAAAATGAACGTGCGCGTCTTTCACTCTTCCCGAGGGACTTAGAAGAATTTTGTGATATTTTTTTATTAAAATGGTGTATAAGGGTATATATATAAATATATTTTATGCACTGTATATGAGCTGGCGATTTCTAAGTCTGTGGTTCCGAGAGGGGGTAACCAGGCTCACTAATAAAGGTCAAGCCACTTGGCTGCCAGAATGCCCTGCTTCAGCACAGACCAGAAAGGCATTGTGATAAGCGTATCCCCGGTATAGTCAGGGGTTAATGGGAGTCGTCCCCGTCCCCCCAGTATACGGCCAGAACCATGGACCCGGTACTTGTGGTTCGGACTCTCTCCAACCAGCCATAATGTTGTGAGAGTGAAATTATGTCTAAGTCCAGCTTTGGTACATTAGAAGCAACTCTGAAACTTAACCTAAGCGTTTTTCGAAGCTACTTTTTGGCTAACTTCTTATAGGAAGGTCTAGGAGCTCTGAAAATGAACGTGCGCGTCTTTCACTCTTCCCGAGGGACTTAGAAGAATTTTGTGATATTTTTTTATTAAAATGGTGTATAAGGGTATATATATAAATATATTTTATGCACTGTATATGAGCTGGCGATTTCTAAGTCTGTGGTTCCGAGAGGGGGTAACCAGGCTCACTAATAAAGGTCAAGCCACTTGGCTGCCAGAATGCCCTGCTTCAGCACAGACCAGAAAGGCATTGTGATAAGCGTATCCCCGGTATAGTCAGGGGTTAATGGGAGTCGTCCCCGTCCCCCCAGTATACGGCCAGAACCATGGACCCGGTACTTGTGGTTCGGACTCTCTCCAACCAGCCATAATGTTGTGAGAGTGAAATTATGTCTAAGTCCAGCTTTGGTACATTAGAAGCAACTCTGAAACTTAACCTAAGCGTTTTTCGAAGCTACTTTTTGGCTAACTTCTTATAGCAAGGTCTAGGAGCTCTGAAAATGAACGTGCGCGTCTTTCACTCTTCCCGAGGGACTTAGAAGAATTTTGTGATATTTTTCATTAAATGGTGTATAAGGGTATATATATAAATATATTTTATGCACTGTATATGAGCTGGCGATTTCTAAGTCTGTGGTTCCGAGAGGGGGTAACCAGGCTCACTAATAAAGGTCAAGCCACTTGGCTGCCAGAATGCCCTGCTTCAGCACAGACCAGAAAGGCATTGTGATAAGCGTATCCCCGGTATAGTCAGGGGTTAATGGGAGTCGTCCCCGTCCCCCCAGTATACGGCCAGAACCATGGACCCGGTACTTGTGGTTCGGACTCTCTCCAACCAGCCATAATGTTGTGAGAGTGAAATTATGTCTAAGTCCAGCTTTGGTACATTAGAAGCAACTCTGAAACTTAACATAAGCGTTTTTCGAAGCTACTTTTTGGCTAACTTCTTATAGCAAGGTCTAGGAGCTCTGAAAATGAACGTGCGCGTCTTTCACTCTTCCCGAGGGACTTAGAAGAATTTTGTGATATTTTTTATTAAATGGTGTATAAGGGTATATATATAAATATATTTTATGCACTGTATATGAGCTGGCGATTTCTAAGTCTGTGGTTCCGAGAGGGGGTAACCAGGCTCACTAATAAAGGTCAAGCCACTTGGCTGCCAGAATGCCGTGCTTCAGCACAGACCAGAAAGGCATTGTGATAAGCGTATCCCCGGTATAGTCAGGGGTTAATGGGAGTCGTCCCCGCCCCCCCAGTATACGGCCAGAACCATGGACCCGGTACTTGTGGTTCGGACTGTCTCCAACCAGCCATAATGTTGTGAGAGTGAAATTATGTCTAAGTCCAGCTTTGGTACATTAGAAGCAACTCTGAAACTTAACCTAAGCGTTTTTCGAAGCTACTTTTTGGCTAACTTCTTATAGGAAGGTCTAGGAGCTCTGAAAATGAACGTGCGCGTCTTTCACTCTTCCCGAGGGACTTGAAAGAATTTTGTGATATTTTTTATTAAATGGTGTATAAGGGTATATATATAAATATATTTTATGCACTGTATATGAGCTGGCGATTTCTAAGTCTGTGGTTCCGAGAGGGGGTAACCAGGCTCACTAATAAAGGTCAAGCCACTTGGCTGCCAGAATGCCCTGCTTCAGCACAGACCAGAAAGGCATTGTGATAAGCGTATCCCCGGTATAGTCAGGGGTTAATGGGAGTCGTCCCCTTCCCCCCAGTATACGGCCAGAACCATGGACCCGGTACTTGTGGTTCGGACTGTCTCCAACCAGCCATAATGTTGTGAGAGTGAAATTATGTCTAAGTCCAGCTTTGGTACATTAGAAGCAACTCTGAAACTTAACCTAAGCGTTTTTCGAAGCTACTTTTTGGCTAACTTCTTATAGGAAGGTCTAGGAGCTCTGAAAATGAACGTGCGCGTCTTTCACTCTTCCCGAGGGACTTAGAAGAATTTTGTGATATTTTTTATTAAATGGTGTATAAGGGTATATATATAAATATATTTTATGCACTGTATATGAGCTGGCGATTTCTAAGTCTGTGGTTCCGAGAGGGGGTAACCAGGCTCACTAATAAAGGTCAAGCCACTTGGCTGCCAGAATGCCCTGCTTCAGCACAGACCAGAAAGGCATTGTGATAAGCGTATCCCCGGTATAGTCAGGGGTTAATGGGAGTCGTCCCCGTCCCCCCAGTATACGGCCAGAACCATGGACCCGGTACTTGTGGTTCGGACTCTCTCCAACCAGCCATAATGTTGTGAGAGTGAAATTATGTCTAAGTCCAGCTTTGGTACATTAGAAGAAACTCTGAAACTTAACCTAAGCGTTTTTCGAAGCTACTTTTTGGCTAACTTCTTATAGGAAGGTCTAGGAGCTCTGAAAATGAACGTGCGCGTCTTTCACTCTTCCCGAGGGACTTAGAAGAATTTTGTGATATTTTTTTATTAAAATGGTGTATAAGGGTATATATATAAATATATTTTATGCACTGTATATGAGCTGGCGATTTCTAAGTCTGTGGTTCCGAGAGGGGGTAACCAGGCTCACTAATAAAGGTCAAGCCACTTGGCTGCCAGAATGCCCTGCTTCAGCACAGACCAGAAAGGCATTGTGATAAGCGTATCCCCGGTATAGTCAGGGGTTAATGGGAGTCGTCCCCGTCCCCCCAGTATACGGCCAGAACCATGGACCCGGTACTTGTGGTTCGGACTCTCTCCAACCAGCCATAATGTTGTGAGAGTGAAATTATGTCTAAGTCCAGCTTTGGTACATTAGAAGCAACTCTGAAACTTAACCTAAGCGTTTTTCGAAGCTACTTTTTGGCTAACTTCTTATAGGAAGGTCTAGGAGCTCTGAAAATGAATTTTCGCGTCTTTCACTCTTCCCGAGGGACTTAGAAGAATTTTGTGATATTTTTTATTAAAATGGTGTATAAGGGTATATATATAAATATATTTTATGCACTGTATATGAGCTGGCGATTTCTAAGTCTGTGGTTCCGAGAGGGGGTAACCAGGCTCACTAATAAAGGTCAAGCCACTTGGCTGCCAGAATGCCCTGCTTCAGCACAGACCAGAAAGGCATTGTGATAAGCGTATCCCCGGTATAGTCAGGGGTTAATGGGAGTCGTCCCCGTCCCCCCAGTATACGGCCAGAACCATGGACCCGGTATTTGTGGTTCGGACTCTCTCCAACCAGCCATAATGTTGTGAGAGTGACATTATGTCTAAGTCCAGCTTTGGTACATTAGAAGCAACTCTGAAACTTAACATAAGCGTTTTTCGAAGCTACTTTTTGGCTAACTTCTTATAGCAAGGTCTAGGAGCTCTGAAAATGAACGTGCGCGTCTTTCACTCTTCCCGAGGGACTTAGAAGAATTTTGTGATATTTTTTATTAAATGGTGTATAAGGGTATATATATAAATATATTTTATGCACTGTATATGAGCTGGCGATTTCTAAGTCTGTGGTTCCGAGAGGGGGTAACCAGGCTCACTAATAAAGGTCAAGCCACTTGGCTGCCAGAATGCCCTGCTTCAGCACAGACCAGAAAGGCATTGTGATAAGCGTATCCCCGGTATAGTCAGGGGTTAATGGGAGTCGTCCCCGTCCCCCCAGTATACGGCCAGAACCATGGACCCGGTACTTGTGGTTCGGACTCTCTCCAACCAGCCATAATGTTGTGAGAGTGAAATTATGTCTAAGTCCAGCTTTGGTACATTAGAAGCAACTCTGAAACTTAACCTAAGCGTTTTTCGAAGCTACTTTTTGGCTAACTTCTTATAGGAAGGTCTAGGAGCTCTGAAAATGAACGTGCGCGTCTTTCACTCTTCCCGAGGGACTTAGAAGAATTTTGTGATATTTTTTATTAAATGGTGTATAAGGGTATATATATAAATATATTTTATGCACTGTATATGAGCTGGCGATTTCTAAGTCTGTGGTTCCGAGAGGGGGTAACCAGGCTCACTAATAAAGGTCAAGCCACTTGGCTGCCAGAATGCCCTGCTTCAGCACAGACCAGAAAGGCATTGTGATAAGCGTATCCCTGATATAGTCAGGGGTTAATGGGAGTCGTCCCCGTCCCCCCAGTATACGGCCAGAACCATGGACCCGGTACTTGTGGTTCGGACTGTCTCCAACCAGCCATAATGTTGTGAGAGTGAAATTATGTCTAAGTCCAGCTTTGGTACATTAGAAGCAACTCTGAAACTTAACCTAAGCGTTTTTCGAAGCTACTTTTTGGCTAACTTCTTATAGGAAGGTCTAGGAGCTCTGAAAATGAACGTTCGCGTCTTTCACTCTTCCCGAGGGACTTAGAAGAATTTTGTGATATTTTTTATTAAAATGGTGTATAAGGGTATATATATAAATATATTTTATGCACTGTATATGAGCTGGCGATTTCTAAGTCTGTGGTTCCGAGAGGGGGTAACCAGGCTCACTAATAAAGGTCAAGCCACTTGGCTGCCAGAATGCCCTGCTTCAGCACAGACCAGAAAGGCATTGTGATAAGCGTATCCCCGGTATAGTCAGGGGTTAATGGGAGTCGTCCCCGTCCCCCCAGTATACGGCCAGAACCATGGACCCGGTACTTGTGGTTCGGACTGTCTCCAACAAGCCATAATGTTGTGAGAGTGAAATTATGTCTAAGTCCAGCTTTGGTACATTAGAAGCAACTCTGAAACTTAACCTAAGCGTTTTTCGAAGCTACTTTTTGGCTAACTTCTTATAGGAAGGTCTAGGAGCTCTGAAAATGAACGTGCGCGTCTTTCATTCTTCCCGAGGGACTTAGAAGAATTTTGTGATATTTTTTATTAAATGGTGTATAAGGGTATATATATAAATATATTTTATGCACTGTATATGAGCTGGCGATTTCTAAGTCTGTGGTTCCGAGAGGGGGTAACCAGGCTCACTAATAAAGGTCAAGCCACTTGGCTGCCAGAATGCCCTGCTTCAGCACAGACCAGAAAGGCATTGTGATAAGCGTATCCCCGGTATAGTCAGGGGTTAATGGGAGTCGTCCCCGTCCCCCCAGTATACGGCCAGAACCATGGACCCGGTACTTGTGGTTCGGACTGTCTCCAACCAGCCATAATGTTGTGAGAGTGAAATTATGTCTAAGTCCAGCTTTGGTACATTAGAAGCATCTCTGAAACTTAACCTAAGCGTTTTTCGAAGCTACTTTTTGGCTAACTTCTTATAGGAAGGTCTAGGAGCTCTGAAAATGAACGTGCGCGTCTTTCAGTCTTCCCGAGGGACTTAGAAGAATTTTGTGATATTTTTTATTAAATGGTGTATAAGGGTATATATATAAATATATTTTATGCACTGTATATGAGCTGGCGATTTCTAAGTCTGTGGTTCCGAGAGGGGGTAACCAGGCTCACTAATAAAGGTCAAGCCACTTGGCTGCCAGAATGCCCTGCTTCAGCACAGACCAGAAAGGCATTGTGATAAGCGTATCCCCGGTATAGTCAGGGGTTAATGGGAGTCGTCCCCGTCCCCCCAGTATACGGCCAGAACCATGGACCCGGTACTTGTGGTTCGGACTCTCTCCAACCTGCCATAATGTTGTGAGAGTGAAATTATGTCTAAGTCCAGCTTTGGTACATTAGAAGCAACTCTGAAACTTAACCTAAGCGTTTTTCGAAACTACTTTTTGGCTAACTTCTTATAGGAAGGTCTAGGAGCTCTGAAAATGAACGTGCGCGTCTTTCACTCTTCCCGAGGGACTTAGAAGAATTTTGTGATATTTTTTATTAAATGGTGTATAAGGGTATATATATAAATATATTTTATGCACTGTATATGAGCTGGCGATTTCTAAGTCTGTGGTTCCGAGAGGGGGTAACCAGGCTCACTAATAAAGGTCAAGCCACTTGGCTGCCAGAATGCCGTGCTTCAGCACAGACCAGAAAGGCATTGTGATAAGCGTATCCCCGGTATAGTCAGGGGTTAATGGGATGCGTCCCCGTCCCCCCAGTATACGGCCAGAACCATGGACCCGGTACTTGTGGTTCGGACTGTCTCCAACAAGCCATAATGTTGTGAGAGTGAAATTATGTCTAAGTCCAGCTTTGGTACATTAGAAGCAACTCTGAAACTTAACCTAAGCGTTTTTCGAAGCTACTTTTTGGCTAACTTCTTATAGGAAGGTCTAGGAGCTCTGAAAATGAACGTGCGCGTCTTTCACTCTTCCTGAGGGACTTAGAAGAATTTTGTGATATTTTTTATTAAATGGTGTATAAGGGTATATATATAAATATATTTTATGCACTGTATATGAGCTGGCGATTTCTAAGTCTGTGGTTCCGAGAGGGGGTAACCAGGCTCACTAATAAAGGTCAAGCCACTTGGCTGCCAGAATGCCCTGCTTCAGCACAGACCAGAAAGGCATTGTGATAAGCGTATCCCCGGTATAGTCAGGGGTTAATGGGAGTCGTCCCCGTCCCCCCAGTATACGGCCAGAACCATGGACCCGGTACTTGTGGTTCGGACTGTCTCCAACCAGCCATAATGTTGTGAGAGTGAAATTATGTCTAAGTCCAACTTTGGTACATTAGAAGCAACTCTGAAACTTAACCTAAGCGTTTTTCGAAGCTACTTTTTGGCTAACTTCTTATAGGAAGGTCTAGGAGCTCTGAAAATGAACGTTCGCGTCTTTCACTCTTCCCGAGGGACTTAGAAGAATTTTGTGATATTTTTTATTAAAATGGTGTATTAGGGTATATATATAAATATATTTTATGCACTGTATATGAGCTGGCGATTTCTAAGTCTGTGGTTCCGAGAGGGGGTAACCAGGCTCACTAATAAAGGTCAAGCCACTTGGCTGCCAGAATGCCCTGCTTCAGCACAGACCAGAAAGGCATTGTGATAAGCGTATCCCCGGTATAGTCAGGGGTTAATGGGAGTCGTCCCCGTCCCCCCAGTATACGGCCAGAACCATGGACCCGGTACTTGTGGTTCGGACTCTCTCCAACCAGCCATAATGTTGTGAGAGTGAAATTATGTCTAAGTCCAGCTTTGGTACATTAGAAGCAACTCTGAAACTTAACCTAAGCGTTTTTCGAAGCTACTTTTTGGCTAACTTCTTATAGGAAGGTCTAGGAGCTCTAAAAATGAACGTGCGCGTCTTTCACTCTTCCCGAGGGACTTAGAAGAATTTTGTGATATTTTTTTATTAAAATGGTGTATAAGGGTATATATATAAATATATTTTATGCACTGTATATGAGCTGGCGATTTCTAAGTCTGTGGTTCCGAGAGGGGGTAACCAGGCTCACTAATAAAGGTCAAGCCACTTGGCTGCCAGAATGCCCTGCTTCAGCACAGACCAGAAAGGCATTGTGATAAGCGTATCCCCGGTATAGTCAGGGGTTAATGGGAGTCGTCCCCGTCCCCCCAGTATACGGCCAGAACCATGGACCCGGTACTTGTGGTTCGGACTCTCTCCAACCAGCCATAATGTTGTGAGAGTGAAATTATGTCTAAGTCCAGCTTTGGTACATTAGAAGCAACTCTGAAACTTAACCTAAGCGTTTTTCGAAACTACTTTTTGGCTAACTTCTTATAGGAAGGTCTAGGAGCTCTGAAAATGAACGTGCGCGTCTTTCACTCTTCCCGAGGGACTTAGAAGAATTTTGTGATATTTTTTATTAAATGGTGTATAAGGGTATATATATAAATATATTTTATGCACTGTATATGAGCTGGCGATTTCTAAGTCTGTGGTTCCGAGAGGGGGTAACCAGGCTCACTAATAAAGGTCAAGCCACTTGGCTGCCAGAATGCCCTGCTTCAGCACAGACCAGAAAGGCATTGTGATAAGCGTATCCCCGGTATAGTCAGGGGTTAATGGGAGTCGTCCCCGTCCCCCCAGTATACGGCCAGAACCATGGACCCGGTACTTGTGGTTCGGACTGTCTCCAACCAGCCATAATGTTGTGAGAGTGAAATTATGTCTAAGTCCAACTTTGGTACATTAGAAGCAACTCTGAAACTTAACCTAAGCGTTTTTCGAAGCTACTTTTTGGCTAACTTCTTATAGGAAGGTCTAGGAGCTCTGAAAATGAACGTTCGCGTCTTTCACTCTTCCCGAGGGACTTAGAAGAATTTTGTGATATTTTTTATTAAAATGGTGTATTAGGGTATATATATAAATATATTTTATGCACTGTATATGAGCTGGCGATTTCTAAGTCTGTGGTTCCGAGAGGGGGTAACCAGGCTCACTAATAAAGGTCAAGCCACTTGGCTGCCAGAATGCCCTGCTTCAGCACAGACCAGAAAGGCATTGTGATAAGCGTATCCCCGGTATAGTCAGGGGTTAATGGGAGTCGTCCCCGTCCCCCCAGTATACGGCCAGAACCATGGACCCGGTATTTGTGGTTCGGACTCTCTCCAACCAGCCATAATGTTGTGAGAGTGAAATTATGTCTAAGTCCAGCTTTGGTACATTAGAAGCAACTCTGAAACTTAACATAAGCGTTTTTCGAAGCTACTTTTTGGCTAACTTCTTATAGCAAGGTCTAGGAGCTCTGAAAATGAACGTGCGCGTCTTTCACTCTTCCCGAGGGACTTAGAAGAATTTTGTGATATTTTTTATTAAATGGTGTATAAGGGTATATATATAAATATATTTTATGCACTGTATATGAGCTGGCGATTTCTAAGTCTGTGGTTCCGAGAGGGGGTAACCAGGCTCACTAATAAAGGTCAAGCCACTTGGCTGCCAGAATGCCCTGCTTCAGCACAGACCAGAAAGGCATTGTGATAAGCGTATCCCCGGTATAGTCAGGGGTTAATGGGAGTCGTCCCCGTCCCCCCAGTATACGGCCAGAACCATGGACCCGGTACTTGTGGTTCGGACTCTCTCCAACCAGCCATAATGTTGTGAGAGTGAAATTATGTCTAAGTCCAGCTTTGGTACATTAGAAGCAACTCTGAAACTTAACCTAAGCGTTTTTCGAAGCTACTTTTTGGCTAACTTCTTATAGGAAGGTCTAGGAGCTCTGAAAATGAACGTGCGCGTCTTTCATTCTTCCCGAGGGACTTAGAAGAATTTTGTGATATTTTTTATTAAATGGTGTATAAGGGTATATATATAAATATATTTTATGCACTGTATATGAGCTGGCGATTTCTAAGTCTGTGGTTCCGAGAGGGGGTAACCAGGCTCACTAATAAAGGTCAAGCCACTTGGCTGCCAGAATGCCCTGCTTCAGCACAGACCAGAAAGGCATTGTGATAAGCGTATCCCCGGTATAGTCAGGGGTTAATGGGAGTCGTCCCCGTCCCCCCAGTATACGGCCAGAACCATGGACCCGGTACTTGTGGTTCGGACTCTCTCCAACCAGCCATAATGTTGTGAGAGTGAAATTATGTCTAAGTCCAGCTTTGGTACATTAGAAGCAACTCTGAAACTTAACCTAAGCGTTTTTCGAAGCTACTTTTTGGCTAACTTCTTATAGGAAGGTCTAGGAGCTCTGAAAATGAACGTGCGCGTCTTTCACTCTTCCCGAGGGACTTAGAAGAATTTTGTGATATTTTTTTATTAAAATGGTGTATAAGGGTATATATATAAATATATTTTATGCACTGTATATGAGCTGGCGATTTCTAAGTCTGTGGTTCCGAGAGGGGGTAACCAGGCTCACTAATAAAGGTCAAGCCACTTGGCTGCCAGAATGCCCTGCTTCAGCACAGACCAGAAAGGCATTGTGATAAGCGTATCCCCGGTATAGTCAGGGGTTAATGGGAGTCGTCCCCGTCCCCCCAGTATACGGCCAGAACCATGGACCCGGTACTTGTGGTTCGGACTCTCTCCAACCAGCCATAATGTTGTGAGAGTGAAATTATGTCTAAGTCCAGCTTTGGTACATTAGAAGCAACTCTGAAACTTAACCTAAGCGTTTTTCGAAACTACTTTTTGGCTAACTTCTTATAGGAAGGTCTAGGAGCTCTGAAAATGAACGTGCGCGTCTTTCATTCTTCCCGAGGGACTTAGAAGAATTTTGTGATATTTTTTATTAAATGGTGTATAAGGGTATATATATAAATATATTTTATGCACTGTATATGAGCTGGCGATTTCTAAGTCTGTGGTTCCGAGAGGGGGTAACCAGGCTCACTAATAAAGGTCAAGCCACTTGGCTGCCAGAATGCCCTGCTTCAGCACAGACCAGAAAGGCATTGTGATAAGCGTATCCCCGGTATAGTCAGGGGTTAATGGGAGTCGTCCCCGTCCCCCCAGTATACGGCCAGAACCATGGACCCGGTACTTGTGGTTCGGACTCTCTCCAACCAGCCATAATGTTGTGAGAGTGAAATTATGTCTAAGTCCAGCTTTGGTACATTAGAAGCAACTCTGAAACTTAACCTAAGCGTTTTTCGAAGCTACTTTTTGGCTAACTTCTTATAGGAAGGTCTAGGAGCTCTGAAAATGAACGTGCGCGTCTTTCACTCTTCCCGAGGGACTTAGAAGAATTTTGTGATATTTTTTTATTAAATGGTGTATAAGGGTATATATATAAATATATTTTATGCACTGTATATGAGCTGGCGATTTCTAAGTCTGTGGTTCCGAGAGGGGGTAACCAGGCTCACTAATAAAGGTCAAGCCACTTGGCTGCCAGAATGCCCTGCTTCAGCACAGACCAGAAAGGCATTGTGATAAGCGTATCCCCGGTATAGTCAGGGGTTAATGGGAGTCGTCCCCGTCCCCCCAGTATACGGCCAGAACCATGGACCCGGTACTTGTGGTTCGGACTGTCTCCAACAAGCCATAATGTTGTGAGAGTGAAATTATGTCTAAGTCCAGCTTTGGTACATTAGAAGCAACTCTGAAACTTAACCTAAGCGTTTTTCGAAGCTACTTTTTGGCTAACTTCTTATAGGAAGGTCTAGGAGCTCTGAAAATGAACGTGCGCGTCTTTCATTCTTCCCGAGGGACTTAGAAGAATTTTGTGATATTTTTTATTAAATGGTGTATAAGGGTATATATATAAATATATTTTATGCACTGTATATGAGCTGGCGATTTCTAAGTCTGTGGTTCCGAGAGGGGGTAACCAGGCTCACTAATAAAGGTCAAGCCACTTGGCTGCCAGAATGCCCTGCTTCAGCACAGACCAGAAAGGCATTGTGATAAGCGTATCCCCGGTATAGTCAGGGGTTAATGGGAGTCGTCCCCGTCCCCCCAGTATACGGCCAGAACCATGGACCCGGTACTTGTGGTTCGGACTCTCTCCAACCAGCCATAATGTTGTGAGAGTGAAATTATGTCTAAGTCCAGCTTTGGTACATTAGAAGCAACTCTGAAACTTAACCTAAGCGTTTTTCGAAGCTACTTTTTGGCTAACTTCTTATAGGAAGGTCTAGGAGCTCTGAAAATGAACGTGCGCGTCTTTCAGTCTTCCCGAGGGACTTAGAAGAATTTTGTGATATTTTTTATTAAATGGTGTATAAGGGTATATATATAAATATATTTTATGCACTGTATATGAGCTGGCGATTTCTAAGTCTGTGGTTCCGAGAGGGGGTAACCAGGCTCACTAATAAAGGTCAAGCCACTTGGCTGCCAGAATGCCCTGCTTCAGCACAGACCAGAAAGGCATTGTGATAAGCGTATCCCCGGTATAGTCAGGGGTTAATGGGAGTCGTCCCCGTCCCCCCAGTATACGGCCAGAACCATGGACCCGGTACTTGTGGTTCGGACTCTCTCCAACCAGCCATAATGTTGTGAGAGTGAAATTATGTCTAAGTCCAGCTTTGGTACATTAGAAGCAACTCTGAAACTTAACCTAAGCGTTTTTCGAAGCTACTTTTTGGCTAACTTCTTATAGGAAGGTCTAGGAGCTCTGAAAATGAACGTGCGCGTCTTTCACTCTTCCCGAGGGACTTAGAAGAATTTTGTGATATTTTTTATTAAATGGTGTATAAGGGTATATATATAAATATATTTTATGCACTGTATATGAGCTGGCGATTTCTAAGTCTGTGGTTCCGAGAGGGGGTAACCAGGCTCACTAATAAAGGTCAAGCCACTTGGCTGCCAGAATGCCCTGCTTCAGCACAGACCAGAAAGGCATTGTGATAAGCGTATCCCCGGTATAGTCAGGGGTTAATGGGAGTCGTCCCCGTCCCCCCAGTATACGGCCAGAACCATGGACCCGGTACTTGTGGTTCGGACTGTCTCCAACCAGCCATAATGTTGTGAGAGTGAAATTATGTCTAAGTCCAGCTTTTGTACATTAGAAGCAACTCTGAAACTTAACCTAAGCGTTTTTCGAAGCTACTTTTTGGCTAACTTCTTATAGGAAGGTCTAGGAGCTCTGAAAATGAACGTGCGCGTCTTTCACTCTTCCCGAGGGACTTAGAAGAATTTTGTGATATTTTTCATTAAATGGTGTATAAGGGTATATATATAAATATATTTTATGCACTGTATATGAGCTGGCGATTTCTAAGTCTGTGGTTCCGAGAGGGGGTAACCAGGCTCACTAATAAAGGTCAAGCCACTTGGCTGCCAGAATGCCCTGCTTCAGCACAGACCAGAAAGGCATTGTGATAAGCGTATCCCCGGTATAGTCAGGGGTTAATGGGAGTCGTCCCCGTCCCCCCAGTATACGGCCAGAACCATGGACCCGGTACTTGTGGTTCGGACTCTCTCCAACCAGCCATAATGTTGTGAGAGTGAAATGATGTCTAAGTCCAGCTTTGGTACATTAGAAGCAACTCTGAAACTTAACCTAAGCGTTTTTCGAAGCTACTTTTTGGCTAACTTCTTATAGGAAGGTCTAGGAGCTCTGAAAATGAACGTGCGCGTCTTTCACTCTTCCCGAGGGACTTAGAAGAATTTTGTGATATTTTTTATTAAATGGTGTATAAGGGTATATATATAAATATATTTTATGCACTGTATATGAGCTGGCGATTTCTAAGTCTGTGGTTCCAAGAGGGGGTAACCAGGCTCACTAATAAAGGTCAAGCCACTTGGCTGCCAGAATGCCGTGCTTCAGCACAGACCAGAAAGGCATTGTGATAAGCGTATCCCCGGTATAGTCAGGGGTTAATGGGAGTCGTCCCCGTCCCCCCAGTATACGGCCAGAACCATGGACCCTGTACTTGTGGTTCGGACTCTCTCCAACCAGCCATAATGTTGTGAGAGTGAAATTATGTCTAAATCCAGCTTTGGTACATTAGAAGCAACTCTGAAACTTAACCTAAGCGTTTTTCGAAGCTACTTTTTGGCTAACTTCTTATAGGAAGGTCTAGGAGCTCTGAAAATGAACGTGCGCGTCTTTCACTCTTCCCGAGGGACTTAGAAGAATTTTGTGATATTTTTTATTAAATGGTGTATAAGGGTATATATATATAAATATATTTTATGCACTGTATATGAGCTGGCGATTTCTAAGTCTGTGGTTCCGAGAGGGGGTAACCAGGCTCACTAATAAAGGTCAAGCCACTTGGCTGCCAGAATGCCCTGCTTCAGCACAGACCAGAAAGGCATTGTGATAAGCGTATCCCCGGTATAGTCAGGGGTTAATGGGAGTCGTCCCCGTCCCCCCAGTATACGGCCAGAACCATGGACCCGGTACTTGTGGTTCGGACTCTCTCCAACCAGCCATAATGTTGTGAGAGTGAAATTATGTCTAAGTCCAGCTTTGGTACATTAGAAGCAACTCTGAAACTTAACCTAAGCGTTTTTCGAAGCTACTTTTTGGCTAACTTCTTATAGGAAGGTCTAGGAGCTCTGAAAATGAACGTGCGCGTCTTTCACTCTTCCCGAGGGACTTAGAAGAATTTTGTGATATTTTTCATTAAATGGTGTATAAGGGTATATATATAAATATATTTTATGCACTGTATATGAGCTGGCGATTTCTAAGTCTGTGGTTCCGAGAGGGGGTAACCAGGCTCACTAATAAAGGTCAAGCCACTTGGCTGCCAGAATGCCCTGCTTCAGCACAGACCAGAAAGGCATTGTGATAAGCGTATCCCCGGTATAGTCAGGGGTTAATGGGAGTCGTCCCCGTCCCCCCAGTATACGGCCAGAACCATGGACCCGGTACTTGTGGTTCGGACTCTCTCCAACCAGCCATAATGTTGTGAGAGTGAAATTATGTCTAAGTCCAGCTTTTGTACATTAGAAGCAACTCTGAAACTTAACCTAAGCGTTTTTCGAAGCTACTTTTTGGCTAACTTCTTATAGGAAGGTCTAGGAGCTCTGAAAATGAACGTGCGCGTCTTTCACTCTTCCCGAGGGACTTAGAAGAATTTTGTGATATTTTTCATTAAATGGTGTATAAGGGTATATATATAAATATATTTTATGCACTGTATATGAGCTGGCGATTTCTAAGTCTGTGGTTCCGAGAGGGTGTAACCAGGCTCACTAATAAAGGTCAAGCCACTTGGCTGCCAGAATGCCCTGCTTCAGCACAGACCAGAAAGGCATTGTGATAAGCGTATCCCCGGTATTGTCAGGGGTTAATGGGAGTCGTCCCCGTCCCCCCAGTATACGGCCAGAACCATGGACCCGGTACTTGTGGTTCGGACTCTCTCCAACCAGCCATAATGTTGTGAGAGTGAAATTATGTCTAAGTCCAGCTTTGGTACATTAGATGCAACTCTGAAACTTAACCTAAGCGTTTTTCGAAGCTACTTTTTGGCTAACTTCTTATAGGAAGGTCTAGGAGCTCTGAAAATTAACGTGCGCGTCTTTCACTCTTCCCGAGGGACTTAGAAGAATTTTGTGATATTTTTTATTAAATGGTGTATAAGGGTATATATATAAATATATTTTATGCACTGTATATGAGCTGGCGATTTCTAAGTCTGTGGTTCCGAGAGGGGGTAACCAGGCTCACTAATAAAGGTCAAGCCACTTGGCTGCCAGAATGCCCTGCTTCAGCACAGACCAGAAAGGCATTGTGATAAGCGTATCCCCGGTATAGTCAGGGGTTAATGGGAGTCGTCCCCGTCCCCCCAGTATACGGCCAGAACCATGGACCCGGTACTTGTGGTTCGGACTCTCTCCAACCAGCCATAATGTTGTGAGAGTGAAATGATGTCTAAGTCCAGCTTTGGTACATTAGAAGCAACTCTGAAACTTAACCTAAGCGTTTTTCGAAGCTACTTTTTGGCTAACTTCTTATAGGAAGGTCTAGGAGCTCTGAAAATGAACGTGCGCGTCTTTCACTCTTCCCGAGGGACTTAGAAGAATTTTGTGATATTTTTTATTAAATGGTGTATAAGGGTATATATATAAATATATTTTATGCACTGTATATGAGCTGGCGATTTCTAAGTCTGTGGTTCCAAGAGGGGGTAACCAGGCTCACTAATAAAGGTCAAGCCACTTGGCTGCCAGAATGCCGTGCTTCAGCACAGACCAGAAAGGCATTGTGATAAGCGTATCCCCGGTATAGTCAGGGGTTAATGGGAGTCGTCCCCGTCCCCCCAGTATACGGCCAGAACCATGGACCCTGTACTTGTGGTTCGGACTCTCTCCAACCAGCCATAATGTTGTGAGAGTGAAATTATGTCTAAATCCAGCTTTGGTACATTAGAAGCAACTCTGAAACTTAACCTAAGCGTTTTTCGAAGCTACTTTTTGGCTAACTTCTTATAGGAAGGTCTAGGAGCTCTGAAAATGAACGTGCGCGTCTTTCACTCTTCCCGAGGGACTTAGAAGAATTTTGTGATATTTTTTATTAAATGGTGTATAAGGGTATATATATATAAATATATTTTATGCACTGTATATGAGCTGGCGATTTCTAAGTCTGTGGTTCCGAGAGGGGGTAACCAGGCTCACTAATAAAGGTCAAGCCACTTGGCTGCCAGAATGCCCTGCTTCAGCACAGACCAGAAAGGCATTGTGATAAGCGTATCCCCGGTATAGTCAGGGGTTAATGGGAGTCGTCCCCGTCCCCCCAGTATACGGCCAGAACCATGGACCCGGTACTTGTGGTTCGGACTCTCTCCAACCAGCCATAATGTTGTGAGAGTGAAATTATGTCTAAGTCCAGCTTTGGTACATTAGAAGCAACTCTGAAACTTAACCTAAGCGTTTTTCGAAGCTACTTTTTGGCTAACTTCTTATAGGAAGGTCTAGGAGCTCTGAAAATGAACGTGCGCGTCTTTCACTCTTCCCGAGGGACTTAGAAGAATTTTGTGATATTTTTCATTAAATGGTGTATAAGGGTATATATATAAATATATTTTATGCACTGTATATGAGCTGGCGATTTCTAAGTCTGTGGTTCCGAGAGGGGGTAACCAGGCTCACTAATAAAGGTCAAGCCACTTGGCTGCCAGAATGCCCTGCTTCAGCACAGACCAGAAAGGCATTGTGATAAGCGTATCCCCGGTATAGTCAGGGGTTAATGGGAGTCGTCCCCGTCCCCCCAGTATACGGCCAGAACCATGGACCCGGTACTTGTGGTTCGGACTCTCTCCAACCAGCCATAATGTTGTGAGAGTGAAATTATGTCTAAGTCCAGCTTTTGTACATTAGAAGCAACTCTGAAACTTAACCTAAGCGTTTTTCGAAGCTACTTTTTGGCTAACTTCTTATAGGAAGGTCTAGGAGCTCTGAAAATGAACGTGCGCGTCTTTCACTCTTCCCGAGGGACTTAGAAGAATTTTGTGATATTTTTCATTAAATGGTGTATAAGGGTATATATATAAATATATTTTATGCACTGTATATGAGCTGGCGATTTCTAAGTCTGTGGTTCCGAGAGGGTGTAACCAGGCTCACTAATAAAGGTCAAGCCACTTGGCTGCCAGAATGCCCTGCTTCAGCACAGACCAGAAAGGCATTGTGATAAGCGTATCCCCGGTATTGTCAGGGGTTAATGGGAGTCGTCCCCGTCCCCCCAGTATACGGCCAGAACCATGGACCCGGTACTTGTGGTTCGGACTCTCTCCAACCAGCCATAATGTTGTGAGAGTGAAATTATGTCTAAGTCCAGCTTTGGTACATTAGATGCAACTCTGAAACTTAACCTAAGCGTTTTTCGAAGCTACTTTTTGGCTAACTTCTTATAGGAAGGTCTAGGAGCTCTGAAAATTAACGTGCGCGTCTTTCACTCTTCCCGAGGGACTTAGAAGAATTTTGTGATATTTTTTATTAAATGGTGTATAAGGGTATATATATAAATATATTTTATGCACTGTATATGAGCTGGCGATTTCTAAGTCTGTGGTTCCGAGAGGGGGTAACCAGGCTCACTAATAAAGGTCAAGCCACTTGGCTGCCAGAATGCCGTGCTTCAGCACAGACCAGAAAGGCATTGTGATAAGCGTATCCCCGGTATAGTCAGGGGTTAATGGGAGTCGTCCCCGTCCCCCCAGTATACGGCCAGAACCATGGACCCGGTACTTGTGGTTCGGACTCTCTCCAACCAGCCATAATGTTGTGAGAGTGAAATTATGTCTAAGTCCAGCTTTGGTACATTAGAAGCAACTCTGAAACTTAACCTAAGCGTTTTTCGAAGCTACTTTTTGGCTAACTTCTTATAGGAAGGTCTAGGAGCTCTGAAAATGAACGTGCGCGTCTTTCACTCTTCCCGAGGGACTTAGAAGAATTTTGTGATATTTTTTATTAAATGGTGTATAAGGGTATATATATAAATATATTTTATGCACTGTATATGAGCTGGCGATTTCTAAGTCTGTGGTTCCGAGAGGGGGTAACCAGGCTCACTAATAAAGGTCAAGCCACTTGGCTGCCAGAATGCCCTGCTTCAGCACAGACCAGAAAGGCATTGTGATAAGCGTATCCCCGGTATAGTCAGGGGTTAATGGGAGTCGTCCCCGTCCCCCCAGTATACGGCCAGAACCATGGACCCGGTACTTGTGGTTCGGACTCTCTCCAACCAGCCATAATGTTGTGAGAGTGAAATTATGTCTAAGTCCAGCTTTGGTACATTAGAAGCAACTCTGAAACTTAACCTAAGCGTTTTTCGAAGCTACTTTTTGGCTAACTTCTTATAGGAAGGTCTAGGAGCTCTGAAAATGAACGTGCGCGTCTTTCACTCTTCCCGAGGGACTTAGAAGAATTTTGTGATATTTTTTATTAAATGGTGTATACGGGTATATATATAAATATATTTTATGCACTGTATATGAGCTGGCGATTTCTAAGTCTGTGGTTCCGAGAGGGGGTAACCAGGCTCACTAATAAAGGTCAAGCCACTTGGCTGCCAGAATGCCCTGCTTCAGCACAGACCAGAAAGGCATTGTGATAAGCGTATCCCCGGTATAGTCAGGGGTTAATGGGAGTCGTCCCCGTCCCCCCAGTATACGGCCAGAACCATGGACCCGGTACTTGTGGTTCGGACTCTCTCCAACCAGCCATAATGTTGTGAGAGTGAAATGATGTCTAAGTCCAGCTTTGGTACATTAGAAGCAACTCTGAAACTTAACCTAAGCGTTTTTCGAAGCTACTTTTTGGCTAACTTCTTATAGGAAGGTCTAGGAGCTCTGAAAATGAACGTGCGCGTCTTTCACTCTTCCCGAGGGACTTAGAAGAATTTTGTGATATTTTTTATTAAATGGTGTATAAGGGTATATATATAAATATATTTTATGCACTGTATATGAGCTGGCGATTTCTAAGTCTGTGGTTCCAAGAGGGGGTAACCAGGCTCACTAATAAAGGTCAAGCCACTTGGCTGCCAGAATGCCGTGCTTCAGCACAGACCAGAAAGGCATTGTGATAAGCGTATCCCCGGTATAGTCAGGGGTTAATGGGAGTCGTCCCCGTCCCCCCAGTATACGGCCAGAACCATGGACCCTGTACTTGTGGTTCGGACTCTCTCCAACCAGCCATAATGTTGTGAGAGTGAAATTATGTCTAAATCCAGCTTTGGTACATTAGAAGCAACTCTGAAACTTAACCTAAGCGTTTTTCGAAGCTACTTTTTGGCTAACTTCTTATAGGAAGGTCTAGGAGCTCTGAAAATGAACGTGCGCGTCTTTCACTCTTCCCGAGGGACTTAGAAGAATTTTGTGATATTTTTTATTAAATGGTGTATAAGGGTATATATATATAAATATATTTTATGCACTGTATATGAGCTGGCGATTTCTAAGTCTGTGGTTCCGAGAGGGGGTAACCAGGCTCACTAATAAAGGTCAAGCCACTTGGCTGCCAGAATGCCCTGCTTCAGCACAGACCAGAAAGGCATTGTGATAAGCGTATCCCCGGTATAGTCAGGGGTTAATGGGAGTCGTCCCCGTCCCCCCAGTATACGGCCAGAACCATGGACCCGGTACTTGTGGTTCGGACTCTCTCCAACCAGCCATAATGTTGTGAGAGTGAAATTATGTCTAAGTCCAGCTTTGGTACATTAGAAGCAACTCTGAAACTTAACCTAAGCGTTTTTCGAAGCTACTTTTTGGCTAACTTCTTATAGGAAGGTCTAGGAGCTCTGAAAATGAACGTGCGCGTCTTTCACTCTTCCCGAGGGACTTAGAAGAATTTTGTGATATTTTTCATTAAATGGTGTATAAGGGTATATATATAAATATATTTTATGCACTGTATATGAGCTGGCGATTTCTAAGTCTGTGGTTCCGAGAGGGGGTAACCAGGCTCACTAATAAAGGTCAAGCCACTTGGCTGCCAGAATGCCCTGCTTCAGCACAGACCAGAAAGGCATTGTGATAAGCGTATCCCCGGTATAGTCAGGGGTTAATGGGAGTCGTCCCCGTCCCCCCAGTATACGGCCAGAACCATGGACCCGGTACTTGTGGTTCGGACTCTCTCCAACCAGCCATAATGTTGTGAGAGTGAAATTATGTCTAAGTCCAGCTTTTGTACATTAGAAGCAACTCTGAAACTTAACCTAAGCGTTTTTCGAAGCTACTTTTTGGCTAACTTCTTATAGGAAGGTCTAGGAGCTCTGAAAATGAACGTGCGCGTCTTTCACTCTTCCCGAGGGACTTAGAAGAATTTTGTGATATTTTTCATTAAATGGTGTATAAGGGTATATATATAAATATATTTTATGCACTGTATATGAGCTGGCGATTTCTAAGTCTGTGGTTCCGAGAGGGTGTAACCAGGCTCACTAATAAAGGTCAAGCCACTTGGCTGCCAGAATGCCCTGCTTCAGCACAGACCAGAAAGGCATTGTGATAAGCGTATCCCCGGTATTGTCAGGGGTTAATGGGAGTCGTCCCCGTCCCCCCAGTATACGGCCAGAACCATGGACCCGGTACTTGTGGTTCGGACTCTCTCCAACCAGCCATAATGTTGTGAGAGTGAAATTATGTCTAAGTCCAGCTTTGGTACATTAGATGCAACTCTGAAACTTAACCTAAGCGTTTTTCGAAGCTACTTTTTGGCTAACTTCTTATAGGAAGGTCTAGGAGCTCTGAAAATTAACGTGCGCGTCTTTCACTCTTCCCGAGGGACTTAGAAGAATTTTGTGATATTTTTTATTAAATGGTGTATAAGGGTATATATATAAATATATTTTATGCACTGTATATGAGCTGGCGATTTCTAAGTCTGTGGTTCCGAGAGGGGGTAACCAGGCTCACTAATAAAGGTCAAGCCACTTGGCTGCCAGAATGCCGTGCTTCAGCACAGACCAGAAAGGCATTGTGATAAGCGTATCCCCGGTATAGTCAGGGGTTAATGGGAGTCGTCCCCGTCCCCCCAGTATACGGCCAGAACCATGGACCCGGTACTTGTGGTTCGGACTCTCTCCAACCAGCCATAATGTTGTGAGAGTGAAATTATGTCTAAGTCCAGCTTTGGTACATTAGAAGCAACTCTGAAACTTAACCTAAGCGTTTTTCGAAGCTACTTTTTGGCTAACTTCTTATAGGAAGGTCTAGGAGCTCTGAAAATGAACGTGCGCGTCTTTCACTCTTCCCGAGGGACTTAGAAGAATTTTGTGATATTTTTTATTAAATGGTGTATAAGGGTATATATATAAATATATTTTATGCACTGTATATGAGCTGGCGATTTCTAAGTCTGTGGTTCCGAGAGGGGGTAACCAGGCTCACTAATAAAGGTCAAGCCACTTGGCTGCCAGAATGCCGTGCTTCAGCACAGACCAGAAAGGCATTGTGATAAGCGTATCCCCGGTATAGTCAGGGGTTAATGGGAGTCGTCCCCGTCCCCCCAGTATACGGCCAGAACCATGGACCCGGTACTTGTGGTTCGGACTGTCTCCAACCAGCCATAATGTTGTGAGAGTGAAATTATGTCTAAGTCCAGCTTTGGTACATTAGAAGCAACTCTGAAACTTAACCTAAGCGTTTTTCGAAGCTACTTTTTGGCTAACTTCTTATAGGAAGGTCTAGGAGCTCTGAAAATGAACGTGCGCGTCTTTCACTCTTCCCGAGGGACTTAGAAGAATTTTGTGATATTTTTCATTAAATGGTGTATAAGGGTATATATATAAATATATTTTATGCACTGTATATGAGCTGGCGATTTCTAAGTCTGTGGTTCCGAGAGGGTGTAACCAGGCTCACTAATAAAGGTCAAGCCACTTGGCTGCCAGAATGCCCTGCTTCAGCACAGACCAGAAAGGCATTGTGATAAGCGTATCCCCGGTATAGTCAGGGGTTAATGGGAGTCGTCCCCGTCCCCCCAGTATACGGCCAGAACCATGGACCCGGTACTTGTGGTTCGGACTCTCTCCAACCAGCCATAATGTTGTGAGAGTGAAATTATGTCTAAGTCCAGCTTTGGTACATTAGAAGCAACTCTGAAACTTAACCTAAGCGTTTTTCGAAGCTACTTTTTGGCTAACTTCTTATAGGAAGGTCTAGGAGCTCTGAAAATTAACGTGCGCGTCTTTCACTCTTCCCGAGGGACTTAGAAGAATTTTGTGATATTTTTTATTAAATGGTGTATAAGGGTATATATATAAATATATTTTATGCACTGTATATGAGCTGGCGATTTCTAAGTCTGTGGTTCCGAGAGGGGGTAACCAGGCTCACTAATAAAGGTCAAGCCACTTGGCTGCCAGAATGCCGTGCTTCAGCACAGACCAGAAAGGCATTGTGATAAGCGTATCCCCGGTATAGTCAGGGGTTAATGGGAGTCGTCCCCGTCCCCCCAGTATACGGCCAGAACCATGGACCCTGTACTTGTGGTTCGGACTCTCTCCAACCAGCCATAATGTTGTGAGAGTGAAATTATGTCTAAGTCCAGCTTTGGTACATTAGAAGCAACTCTGAAACTTAACCTAAGCGTTTTTCGAAGCTACTTTTTGGCCAACTTCTTATAGGAAGGTCTAGGAGCTCTGAAAATGAACGTGCGCGTCTTTCACTCTTCCCGAGGGACTTAGAAGAATTTTGTGATATTTTTCATTAAATGGTGTATAAGGGTATATATATAAATATATTTTATGCACTGTATATGAGCTGGCGATTTCTAAGTCTGTGGTTCCGAGAGGGGGTAACCAGGCTCACTAATAAAGGTCAAGCCACTTGGCTGCCAGAATGCCCTGCTTCAGCACAGACCAGAAAGGCATTGTGATAAGCGTATCCCCGGTATAGTCAGGGGTTAATGGGGGTCGTCCCCGTCCCCCCAGTATACGGCCAGAACCATGGACCCGGTACTTGTGGTTCGGACTCTCTCCAACCAGCCATAATGTTGTGAGAGTGAAATTATGTCTAAGTCCAGCTTTGGTACATTAGAAGCAACTCTGAAACTTAACCTAAGCGTTTTTCGAAGCTACTTTTTGGCTAACTTCTTATAGGATGGTCTAGGAGCTCTGAAAATGAACGTGCGCGTCTTTCACTCTTCCCGAGGGACTTAGAAGAATTTTGTGATATTTTTTATTAAATGGTGTATAAGGGTATATATATAAATATATTTTATGCACTGTATATGAGCTGGCGATTTCTAAGTCTGTGGTTCCGAGAGGGGGTAACCAGGCTCACTAATAAAGGTCAAGCCACTTGGCTGCCAGAATGCCGTGCTTCAGCACAGACCAGAAAGGCATTGTGATAAGCGTATCCCCGGTATAGTCAGGGGTTAATGGGAGTCGTCCCCGCCCCCCCAGTATACGGCCAGAACCATGGACCCGGTACTTGTGGTTCGGACTGTCTCCAACCAGCCATAATGTTGTGAGAGTGAAATTATGTCTAAGTCCAGCTTTGGTACATTAGAAGCAACTCTGAAACTTAACCTAAGCGTTTTTCGAAGCTACTTTTTGGCTAACTTCTTATAGGAAGGTCTAGGAGCTCTGAAAATGAACGTGCGCGTCTTTCACTCTTCCCGAGGGACTTAGAAGAATTTTGTGATATTTTTTATTAAATGGTGTATAAGGGTATATATATAAATATATTTTATGCACTGTATATGAGCTGGCGATTTCTAAGTCTGTGGTTCCGAGAGGGGGTAACCAGGCTCACTAATAAAGGTCAAGCCACTTGGCTGCCAGAATGCCCTGCTTCAGCACAGACCAGAAAGGCATTGTGATAAGCGTATCCCCGGTATAGTCAGGGGTTAATGGGAGTCGTCCCCGTCCCCCCAGTATACGGCCAGAACCATGGACCCGGTACTTGTGGTTCGGACTCTCTCCAACCAGCCATAATGTTGTGAGAGTGAAATTATGTCTAAGTCCAGCTTTGGTACATTAGAAGCAACTCTGAAACTTAACCTAAGCGTTTTTCGAAGCTACTTTTTGGCTAACTTCTTATAGGAAGGTCTAGGAGCTCTGAAAATGAACGTGCGCGTCTTTCACTCTTCCCGAGGGACTTAGAAGAATTTTGTGATATTTTTCATTAAATGGTGTATAAGGGTATATATATAAATATATTTTATGCACTGTATATGAGCTGGCGATTTCTAAGTCTGTGGTTCCGAGAGGGGGTAACCAGGCTCACTAATAAAGGTCAAGCCACTTGGCTGCCAGAATGCCCTGCTTCAGCACAGACCAGAAAGGCATTGTGATAAGCGTATCCCCGGTATAGTCAGGGGTTAATGGGAGTCGTCCCCGTCCCCCCAGTATACGGCCAGAACCATGGACCCGGTACTTGTGGTTCGGACTCTCTCCAACCAGCCATAATGTTGTGAGAGTGAAATTATGTCTAAGTCCAGCTTTGGTACATTAGAAGCAACTCTGAAACTTAACCTAAGCGTTTTTCGAAGCTACTTTTTGGCTAACTTCTTATAGGAAGGTCTAGGAGCTCTGAAAATGAACGTGCGCGTCTTTCACTCTTCCCGAGGGACTTAGAAGAATTTTGTGATATTTTTTATTAAATGGTGTATAAGGGTATATATATAAATATATTTTATGCACTGTATATGAGCTGGCGATTTCTAAGTCTGTGGTTCCGAGAGGGGGTAACCAGGCTCACTAATAAAGGTCAAGCCACTTGGCTGCCAGAATGCCCTGCTTCAGCACAGACCAGAAAGGCATTGTGATAAGCGTATCCCCGGTATAGTCAGGGGTTAATGGGAGTCGTCCCCGTCCCCCCAGTATACGGCCAGAACCATGGACCCGGTACTTGTGGTTCGGACTCTCTCCAACCAGCCATAATGTTGTGAGAGTGAAATGATGTCTAAGTCCAGCTTTGGTACATTAGAAGCAACTCTGAAACTTAACCTAAGCGTTTTTCGAAGCTACTTTTTGGCTAACTTCTTATAGGAAGGTCTAGGAGCTCTGAAAATGAACGTGCGCGTCTTTCACTCTTCCCGAGGGACTTAGAAGAATTTTGTGATATTTTTTATTAAATGGTGTATAAGGGTATATATATAAATATATTTTATGCACTGTATATGAGCTGGCGATTTCTAAGTCTGTGGTTCCAAGAGGGGGTAACCAGGCTCACTAATAAAGGTCAAGCCACTTGGCTGCCAGAATGCCGTGCTTCAGCACAGACCAGAAAGGCATTGTGATAAGCGTATCCCCGGTATAGTCAGGGGTTAATGGGAGTCGTCCCCGTCCCCCCAGTATACGGCCAGAACCATGGACCCTGTACTTGTGGTTCGGACTCTCTCCAACCAGCCATAATGTTGTGAGAGTGAAATTATGTCTAAATCCAGCTTTGGTACATTAGAAGCAACTCTGAAACTTAACCTAAGCGTTTTTCGAAGCTACTTTTTGGCTAACTTCTTATAGGAAGGTCTAGGAGCTCTGAAAATGAACGTGCGCGTCTTTCACTCTTCCCGAGGGACTTAGAAGAATTTTGTGATATTTTTTATTAAATGGTGTATAAGGGTATATATATATAAATATATTTTATGCACTGTATATGAGCTGGCGATTTCTAAGTCTGTGGTTCCGAGAGGGGGTAACCAGGCTCACTAATAAAGGTCAAGCCACTTGGCTGCCAGAATGCCCTGCTTCAGCACAGACCAGAAAGGCATTGTGATAAGCGTATCCCCGGTATAGTCAGGGGTTAATGGGAGTCGTCCCCGTCCCCCCAGTATACGGCCAGAACCATGGACCCGGTACTTGTGGTTCGGACTCTCTCCAACCAGCCATAATGTTGTGAGAGTGAAATTATGTCTAAGTCCAGCTTTGGTACATTAGAAGCAACTCTGAAACTTAACCTAAGCGTTTTTCGAAGCTACTTTTTGGCTAACTTCTTATAGGAAGGTCTAGGAGCTCTGAAAATGAACGTGCGCGTCTTTCACTCTTCCCGAGGGACTTAGAAGAATTTTGTGATATTTTTCATTAAATGGTGTATAAGGGTATATATATAAATATATTTTATGCACTGTATATGAGCTGGCGATTTCTAAGTCTGTGGTTCCGAGAGGGGGTAACCAGGCTCACTAATAAAGGTCAAGCCACTTGGCTGCCAGAATGCCCTGCTTCAGCACAGACCAGAAAGGCATTGTGATAAGCGTATCCCCGGTATAGTCAGGGGTTAATGGGAGTCGTCCCCGTCCCCCCAGTATACGGCCAGAACCATGGACCCGGTACTTGTGGTTCGGACTCTCTCCAACCAGCCATAATGTTGTGAGAGTGAAATTATGTCTAAGTCCAGCTTTTGTACATTAGAAGCAACTCTGAAACTTAACCTAAGCGTTTTTCGAAGCTACTTTTTGGCTAACTTCTTATAGGAAGGTCTAGGAGCTCTGAAAATGAACGTGCGCGTCTTTCACTCTTCCCGAGGGACTTAGAAGAATTTTGTGATATTTTTCATTAAATGGTGTATAAGGGTATATATATAAATATATTTTATGCACTGTATATGAGCTGGCGATTTCTAAGTCTGTGGTTCCGAGAGGGTGTAACCAGGCTCACTAATAAAGGTCAAGCCACTTGGCTGCCAGAATGCCCTGCTTCAGCACAGACCAGAAAGGCATTGTGATAAGCGTATCCCCGGTATTGTCAGGGGTTAATGGGAGTCGTCCCCGTCCCCCCAGTATACGGCCAGAACCATGGACCCGGTACTTGTGGTTCGGACTCTCTCCAACCAGCCATAATGTTGTGAGAGTGAAATTATGTCTAAGTCCAGCTTTGGTACATTAGATGCAACTCTGAAACTTAACCTAAGCGTTTTTCGAAGCTACTTTTTGGCTAACTTCTTATAGGAAGGTCTAGGAGCTCTGAAAATTAACGTGCGCGTCTTTCACTCTTCCCGAGGGACTTAGAAGAATTTTGTGATATTTTTTATTAAATGGTGTATAAGGGTATATATATAAATATATTTTATGCACTGTATATGAGCTGGCGATTTCTAAGTCTGTGGTTCCGAGAGGGGGTAACCAGGCTCACTAATAAAGGTCAAGCCACTTGGCTGCCAGAATGCCGTGCTTCAGCACAGACCAGAAAGGCATTGTGATAAGCGTATCCCCGGTATAGTCAGGGGTTAATGGGAGTCGTCCCCGTCCCCCCAGTATACGGCCAGAACCATGGACCCGGTACTTGTGGTTCGGACTCTCTCCAACCAGCCATAATGTTGTGAGAGTGAAATTATGTCTAAGTCCAGCTTTGGTACATTAGAAGCAACTCTGAAACTTAACCTAAGCGTTTTTCGAAGCTACTTTTTGGCTAACTTCTTATAGGAAGGTCTAGGAGCTCTGAAAATGAACGTGCGCGTCTTTCACTCTTCCCGAGGGACTTAGAAGAATTTTGTGATATTTTTTATTAAATGGTGTATAAGGGTATATATATAAATATATTTTATGCACTGTATATGAGCTGGCGATTTCTAAGTCTGTGGTTCCGAGAGGGGGTAACCAGGCTCACTAATAAAGGTCAAGCCACTTGGCTGCCAGAATGCCGTGCTTCAGCACAGACCAGAAAGGCATTGTGATAAGCGTATCCCCGGTATAGTCAGGGGTTAATGGGAGTCGTCCCCGTCCCCCCAGTATACGGCCAGAACCATGGACCCGGTACTTGTGGTTCGGACTGTCTCCAACCAGCCATAATGTTGTGAGAGTGAAATTATGTCTAAGTCCAGCTTTGGTACATTAGAAGCAACTCTGAAACTTAACCTAAGCGTTTTTCGAAGCTACTTTTTGGCTAACTTCTTATAGGAAGGTCTAGGAGCTCTGAAAATGAACGTGCGCGTCTTTCACTCTTCCCGAGGGACTTAGAAGAATTGTGTGATATTTTTCATTAAATGGTGTATAAGGGTATATATATAAATATATTTTATGCACTGTATATGAGCTGGCGATTTCTAAGTCTGTGGTTCCGAGAGGGTGTAACCAGGCTCACTAATAAAGGTCAAGCCACTTGGCTGCCAGAATGCCCTGCTTCAGCACAGACCAGAAAGGCATTGTGATAAGCGTATCCCCGGTATAGTCAGGGGTTAATGGGAGTCGTCCCCGTCCCCCCAGTATACGGCCAGAACCATGGACCCGGTACTTGTGGTTCGGACTCTCTCCAACCAGCCATAATGTTGTGAGAGTGAAATTATGTCTAAGTCCAGCTTTGGTACATTAGAAGCAACTCTGAAACTTAACCTAAGCGTTTTTCGAAGCTACTTTTTGGCTAACTTCTTATAGGAAGGTCTAGGAGCTCTGAAAATTAACGTGCGCGTCTTTCACTCTTCCCGAGGGACTTAGAAGAATTTTGTGATATTTTTTATTAAATGGTGTATAAGGGTATATATATAAATATATTTTATGCACTGTATATGAGCTGGCGATTTCTAAGTCTGTGGTTCCGAGAGGGGGTAACCAGGCTCACTAATAAAGGTCAAGCCACTTGGCTGCCAGAATGCCGTGCTTCAGCACAGACCAGAAAGGCATTGTGATAAGCGTATCCCCGGTATAGTCAGGGGTTAATGGGAGTCGTCCCCGTCCCCCCAGTATACGGCCAGAACCATGGACCCTGTACTTGTGGTTCGGACTCTCTCCAACCAGCCATAATGTTGTGAGAGTGAAATTATGTCTAAGTCCAGCTTTGGTACATTAGAAGCAACTCTGAAACTTAACCTAAGCGTTTTTCGAAGCTACTTTTTGGCTAACTTCTTATAGGAAGGTCTAGGAGCTCTGAAAATGAACGTGCGCGTCTTTCACTCTTCCCGAGGGACTTAGAAGAATTTTGTGATATTTTTCATTAAATGGTGTATAAGGGTATATATATAAATATATTTTATGCACTGTATATGAGCTGGCGATTTCTAAGTCTGTGGTTCCGAGAGGGGGTAACCAGGCTCACTAATAAAGGTCAAGCCACTTGGCTGCCAGAATGCCCTGCTTCAGCACAGACCAGAAAGGCATTGTGATAAGCGTATCCCCGGTATAGTCAGGGGTTAATGGGGGTCGTCCCCGTCCCCCCAGTATACGGCCAGAACCATGGACCCGGTACTTGTGGTTCGGACTCTCTCCAACCAGCCATAATGTTGTGAGAGTGAAATTATGTCTAAGTCCAGCTTTGGTAC